>NC_141357.1:33692278-34292278 GCF_057382095.1 Aulonocara sp. 'chitande type north' Nkhata Bay
TGTTATCGGGATCCTTGGAGGTGTTGTTGCCATTGGACTCATCATTGGCGTAGCTGTTACTGTTGTCATGGTCCATCGGCGGCAGCAGAAGACCCGCACTGAGACAGATAATGACCTGTGAGTATCAAGCCTCTCCCAGAGAATATTGCAGGGGGATGGACAGGTGGTAAGATTAGGTGTGCACTCTTTGTCACTCCACGAGAGAAAAAACACTTCGAAAAGGACGAAACTCTTTTTTAGGGGAGTAAATGTGTTTGGAGACGGAGGAACATGCTGCAGACATGTCACTGTCTCATTCTCATTTACTCTGGGAGCCAGCAGTCTCCTTTCATAAAGGTCACGGTATGAAAATGAATTTAATTGCACTAAAAAAAAGAGAATGTCTATCTTCATTTACCAAAGCAGATAGAATCAATGATTTTTATTAAAGCAGCTATTAAGTGGTTGCTTGATTGTAATGTGGGCTGCAATGAGCCCATTTCCCATTAAAACACTATTGTTTTAATCACAGCTGATTGCAGGAGTATGTACTGCAGAGTCTTCTCAGGAAACATTTGCTTCTGTTGGATGGTCACAATATTGTCGAGAAGTTAAAGGAGATTACTTTGAGATTTTAAAGTATGCAGGAGGTCCAGAGGTCGGGTCAGCCGATTGTAGAATTATGCAAATTCATTTTAATTTAAACAGTAATTAGAGTATGAACGACTTCTTTTCCATCGCTGCTTTTGCAAATAGATATACCTCAAATCAAGCACAATTTAGCAAGGCCTGTGATGCAGATCTAATGGTGAGGTATCCTACAAATGTAAACTTTGTAATGTATTCTTAAATAGATGGTGTAAGACTTCTTCTTGCATCCATTAAGATATTCAAACTGCTGAAGACACATTAAGGGGCCTTGTAACTCTGATGTTATTTACTCTGCAACACCTCCTCCGGCCAACCAGGTAATTTTGTTCTGTCTGCAAACCAGCGCCTATGACAATTTGCAGCGTTGCCAGCTGCTGCCCATACACAAAGGAGAAAACAGAAGTAGCAGAGGGTGCAGCTGAGAGAACAATAAGCAACAGAGCTGTGAAAATCTAAAATAGCTTTTCGCGTTATTTCGAGGTACTAAAAGTCTCTGCCATCTGGTTTGGAGCAATTGTCAGAAATCTGTTTTCAATGAAGAAGGAAACACGCATTCAAGTTACGTCCTGCTAATTCCCTTCATCTAAAACACCTGGCCAGGACAGATAGCTCAGTGGTTGCCAAGGGTTTTCATGATGCTCTTGGCTATTCTGAATATACAAGATTCAAACCACATTCCCATGGGAATGATGCTGCTGTGAGCATGAGCTGGCTATCTCTCTCCCTGGGATTATTACCAAAACAACTGAGGTTGGGGGGGTGTGCAGAATCTGGCTCAGGGTGCACATGAGCCTTTAATCAATTCAGATGATGAGATTACAATGCTTATTTTAGAGGTCCCCCTCCAGAATCTTCTAGCTTATTTGATTATTCAAAGCGGTGATGCTAACATCAGACGAGGCGTTCTGCCAGGTTTTTGGTCTCCGCCGGCTGCACGTTGTGGTGCTCTGTGGTGGCAGCAGGTCCACCAAGTCTGAGGCCACACAGACGCAGAAACCACACTGTTTTTAGCTCTCTGCATTGTCTTTCAAGATAAATGAAGCACACAAACTCTTACCGCTCCCATTGCTTTCTGTCTCTTTCTCCCGCCTTGCTAATCTATCTTTCTTTCTCACTCTGATGCCAAAGTAACTGCTCTCTGTTTCCCACTCCACTCCCTCAGCATTGCTGTTGCTGCTGTTGCTGATAGTTGTGTGACACAGGGTCCTGAGAAGCCAGAGTCCCCCACAAGGAAAGTAGAGGCTCCTGACCCCAGTCTATCCCCTGCTGATCCCTGTACTCCTGGATCCTCTATTCTGTTGCCTGCATGTAATGGTGGCCTGCAAGTGACATACTTGAGCACACCATTGTGAGTGCTGAAAGCAGAAAATGATCAATAATCATTCACTAACGAGTCACACTGCACTTGATGCCTAAAATCTGAGCAATTTCTCTGCTTGCTTTGACAGCATACAGCAAATAAATACTTTGGAGTGAAATTTAGGCTTTACATGTCAATCTGATGAATGGCAAAAATAAACTCTTACATCAAATAACGACAATGATGTTTGGAAAAAAGAAAGAATGAAAATAAAGCTTGATGAAAACAGTTCCACGACCAATTAAACCTTATCAGAATTCTTTAGATGGAAAATCCAGCTCCACTTAGAGTTTATCCGATTCAGGGAGCTTGGACAGAACAGAATTACAAGGCGAGATGAGAGTTAACATACATATCAAATTGTTAATCAAGCAGAAATCCGCAAGCTTATACAGGCTTTGTTTTACATAAGCTGATGCTGAGTGATAATGTCTTTGACAGACCACACTGTCCAACCTCTCTCCTCCACCTCTTGCTCTTTTCCCTCCTTTTGTTTGCATGACTCTCATCAAATATGCATGACAACAGTTGTGCCAGTGCTGTAAATGTTGTTGTTTCCCACGAGTTTGGCATGTAATGCTTAATGTAGTGAAATGTGATTCAAAGCTTTAATTGTTCATATGAATTTTTGTCATTTTTCTGTGGCTTGTCATCAAATATGTTCAGTGTCTTACTCAGAAACTGTTTACTTGTTCTCATTTAACCGTCTATGTGGATGCAGAAAAGTTGCAAAAGAATGTGTGGGGCATATTTCAATGTAGGGGGATATTCATAGTTGTATATGAGTGTCTAATGTCAGA
This sequence comes from Aulonocara sp. 'chitande type north' Nkhata Bay, assembly GCF_057382095.1. Taxonomy (NCBI): domain Eukaryota; kingdom Metazoa; phylum Chordata; class Actinopteri; order Cichliformes; family Cichlidae; genus Aulonocara; species Aulonocara sp. 'chitande type north' Nkhata Bay. The sequence goes on from NC_141357.1 coordinate 33,695,069, forward strand.
GTAAAGGGGAAGCATTTAGCCAGACTGTTTAATTCTGCATGTTGATGAGCTGTTAATCAAGCCTGGGCATTTGATAACATGCCTGACTGCACCGCCTGTCACGCCTCTGTTTGCCCTAACAAAGCAGCACATGATGTGACTCAAAATTGGTCAATCCTAATAAATCACTGGCCCTTTAGAGGCTGCACTGGCACAATAGTCAACTGATTATCAAAATAGATGGGCATTGTCAAAGGCGATGTTCTCAGAATAATATGTTCATCGTCTTTTGCCCGGGTGTGATGTATGACCTCCAAAATGCAGAAGAGCACTGCCAATTGTGGCCAACCCCCCCCAATCTTTTGAGTGTTCCTGACATACAGCTGGTGTTGACACAGTTGTAAATACTTGCTTGCATAAATCACTTTGTTGCCAATTTTCCAGTCATATTTACAAAAGTATCTGAAAAGTATTGCATGCAGAATGTAAAACGGATGTTTAACCATGAGCCGAGAGCCCATGTCACGACACAACCATGATTAATTTGAACTGAGCACAGGTTTCAAACTTGTTCTGAGACTGAAATGTAGCATTACTGGAGGACATTTGGACAAACAAGGAGTACACAGTACTACTAAGTCAATGAAGTTAGATTTCATTTTGAGATGTAACGTTAGCAGAAGTGATTTGTGGAGACGTGATTTGTTTTTGTGTACCCTTTGGTCTATAAACTGGTCACCAGTGCTTTTCACTTTTGCTGTGTGGAGACCTTTTAAATGTGATAAATGGTAATTTCTTAATGGACACCTTCTTGCTTTAAGCTGTAACCAAAGTAGAACTGTCTTGTCTTTCTGAGTCGCTCAACATGGACTGTGTTGTACTCGGTGTGATTTCAAATTATTTGCTATTGTTATTTATGCATAAAATGGTGCTTGGTTTCTCTGCACAGAAAGTTATACATGCAGTACAAATGTTTATAACAATCACCTTATATCTATGTTTTTGCATAGTAGTGTATGTACACTAGTAGCATTGCCTGAGGTGTTGAAAAAGGTTTGGAAAGTGACTGTTTGTGTACAACTGTAAAGTTAAGTGTTCTAAAGAGCAAAATTTTCCCCCAGCAACAGAAGTAGTTTTTGATAAACTTGTCAAAGAACAAAAACACCATTTTGCTTCATTCTTGTTTTTTCCTTTCTTCTCTTGTGAGAGGAGAAAAAAAAGCTGAGCTTTGCAGAGTAATTGTTGTCCGCCTTTTGAAAAGATCGGAGCTAGACAAAGCATGAAAGTAATTGCCTCCTAAAGATCAAATCACATTTATCCCGTCTTGCAATTAAAAGTATCATTAGCATTTAAATTGCCAAATAAGATTGTGATCAACAGAAATCAATGAGAGCACCGAGGATCGGCTCAAACACTCCACGTTTTTTCCACGAGCAGGGCTGCAGGCATACGGTGGCTCTCTAATCCAAACGCTTGTGGGAATGCGACACTTCACTTTCTCTCACATGAAGTGGACGGAAAGAGGGTTTTCTGTCACCTTCGAGAACATCTTAATTCTGAGTGTGAGCTTGAAGACTTCCTCAATGGTGCGAAAATTTCAGATAGGAAAGTCACTTTTTTGTGAGTGCATTGTAAAAGTCATTTTCTTTGCTGTAAATCTTCCCTCACAGACTATTCTTCTCAGTTTAAGGATTAGTTATGTTTTCTCCTTGCTATCCCCTTTAAATCTCCCCCTAAGCTGCCCTGAGCTTTTTGTAGCCAACAGAGCGAGGAGGAGCAAGGTCTTCAAGGTGGATGTCTGAGTAGGAAACACTGCAAACTTGAATGTAGCTTATGGTTCCCTGCCCAGTGCTTTCTGCTCCCCACGGGCTTGTGTTGCTTGTCAGCTTTCATTAGTGTCTGCGTTTTCACAGATCCAACGCCCCCATGCTGCCTGCATCACATTCAGCACTAAGGAAGTACGAGATGCACATGTGGTGGTCAAGCTGTGCGGGACTGCAATGTAGCTTATTAATGACTGATTGAGATTGCATCATCTGCATTCCTGAAGAGCGCACAGATCTGTAGCAGTGAATATTTCGCTCATTTTTACATGTTGACGTACAAATATTAGCAGAAAACATCTCCAATATTCAGTCTTTTTCAGGGGGTTGATATATTATGCATTACACCTTTACAAATTCCAAAATTGCAGTTTGAACAAAAAGCTTCTCCTTCCAGGAATTTTAAACCGAGAGCATGTGCACATATTAAAACATATTTTTTAGTTTAAAACTAACCCAACTTACTTGCCGTGAGAATAATAATGGATTTTCTGTGTGAATAAATGTGAGCTTGATATCAATATTTCAGGTATGTTCATTCTGCTTCTACTTCCCAATAATGTGGTTTAGATGGCCACGCATAACAGCTGGCTAATTTAAAATCTGTCTGATCCTCTGACCACTTCTTTTGGCACAACACAGAGTGTTGCTGTGGAAGATCTGAGCAATTACTTGGAGTTCCAAATTATTTTTGCTAAAGGAAATTATGGACCTCAACTAAGACATTCAAACCCAAACTAGAATAAACAGTAATCTGCAAGATAATGATTGCTTATTTTCCTTGATTTTTGATTGTGGTGCTAATGGACACTGGTTTGACTCACAGTAAAACACAGAGATGGTGGATAGAGTTGTTTTTGGATATTTTTCAAAAGTGGCTGCTACATCATAACATGCAACCATTAAATCTTAAAAATACATTTTACTTTTGACCTTTTCTTGTTTTGTTTTGTTTTTACTTCCTCTCCTACAAGTATACTTCATTAATAATATACTATACATGTCAAGTTCTTTATATTATTAATATCAAATACGGAATTGATATGCCGACTGAATGACCGGCAACACACATGCTGTATCTCTATCTTGGTATATCTATCTTGCGTGAGCTGTAGCTGTGCTATACGTTTTCCCTCTCTGCACACACAGCACTTCATGAAACGCTTGTGCTACTTTTTGGTCTGTTTTCCCACCCTTGTGTCAAACAGTAGTGACAGTCTATGCACTGATGTTCTCCTGAGACTGCTTCTTGTGTGTAATGTGATTACAAAAGTAGCTGGATGACAGGGAGAAAGTTGTTGCCGTGGGGTGGTAGTCATGAGACGAGGGAATTTCTTCATGTTTGGTCAGATTTAATAAACTCACTCCGCATAAGGGGCCCCAGCACACTACCTATTTGAACAAGCTCCTTTGCAATAAAATGCAATCATTGGAGGTCCTATGGGATCAAACGTAAGTTCAAACGAATTCAGCAAATCATACATAAAAAAAATCAGATTTCATCCTACTTGAATAAACCTGTCGAATCCCGATGGTGCATAACTGATTTATCTCAAACTACAGTAAAATCAAAATCCAGTCAGGCATAATGTTGTAATGCTGCATGTCCTTTTATAAAATTCCAGTTAGGTCATTGCATGATGTTCATTAGTGTTATGTTTCAGCAAACTAAAAAAACACCGTTATCTGTTGTCTCACATACACGAGACAGACAGAAGCAAAAAATGACACTTAGTATCACACATTTCATGGATACAAATGATCTTGTCTTGTCTTAAGTTCTCACCTGTATCAGAATCCAGTCAGTCATAAGCAGTGAATTATAATACTTTATAATGAGCACACTGCTGTACCTGTGAAAACCGCATTCCCACAAGACTCATAATTATCTGTCTCAGGAAAAAATGGATGTTTCTCCTCTCAAAGCTCTGCAGCGGAAGGCGTTATTGTTGAAGAGCTAATGTGCTGCACGCTGCTTCTCTGTACATTTGCTGTGCCTCTGTGCTGCAGGCAGGCTGAGGAGGGTGCCACATGAATCTGGCAGTGGTACGGCAGCCCTGTCTGGAGACAAGGTGATACGGACTGGAAATAATGAGCGTGAAAGAAAGAGTTAAGAGGTGCACTCATGCACAAATTTTCTGCACATTAAAACGGCAGCATGGCCTTGCGGAAAGGTCATGTTATTCAATAAGGACGTGAACCAGTGCGAATGGGAGGCGGGAGGAGCTGGAGATAATGCATGTAGGTACACAGCTCAGTGTCTGTGCTCCACTTCATTATCTTTGATCACTCCTGATATCATGTCAGAATACGACAGATGACATCTGACTGCCAGCGTGTTTGAGGCAAGGGGTTTTCTTTATAACGATTCCGTAGCAACAACCCTTCTGCTTCCTTGTCTGAAATAATTATACAGATACACATCAAACTATTTCAACAGAATGCTTTCAGTTACCGCTGTCTTTCCTGATCACATTTTATTTCAGTAATTTTCTATAATAACTCAGAATGACTCTGTACAGAGTGGCTTTTACCTCCATCGAAATTTGATTGTTGGTGATTTACAGAAAACGGTTGCTTACTCCATTGTTAATAGCGGCGTATAAACTAGCACAGGTGTTCAGTTTTTGAGGCTTTGTTTTTACCCAGGTGTGCCAACAGAGGGGTGGGGTGAGTGCCTTGGGATTAGAGGATGTTAGTACCAGGGATCCTGAAAAAGGTGGAGAGCTGAAGCCGCCTGCCGAGCTCTCCGTGTCACAGCTCAGGACTATATGTCAAACAAACAGTCGCTGCACAGTAGGCAGGGTGTTTGTCCGCGTGGCACTCTGGATGAGGCTCAAACCACCCTTGACTCACACATGCCCTTCTCCCTGCCCCCTATACCCCCTCCATTCCTATCTCCTCACTTCAGTCCAATTACAGCCTACTCTCATTAGCACAGTGTCTCTCCAGCGAGAGCCTTTGAAAGGGCAGGGATGGCTGCTGCTGCAACAAAGCCACCAACACGAGATCTATCAAAATCCAAGGAAAGAGTGAAAAAGGCAAGTGCAGGCAGGACTTCTCATTATAGAGTGGTGTAGAAGGTGAGGGACGTAAAGAGTGGTGATCCCTTACTGTGCTGAGTGTCATGTTATCTTTTTACTCTCTTAACAGGACTGACCTCCCACCTGCGCACAAACCAGCCCCTCCTCCACCCAAAAAGAAGAACAGTGACATGAAGGGACACTTGACATCTGATGACATCCAGGTAAGCTCCTCCCCCTACTTCTTTTCCTTGCTTATTCTCCTGATCCAACACAAGGTATGACAACTTTGGCAGTATCTGTCTCTTTCATATGAAATCCAAGCCCAAATATATTTTTAACAAAAGAGTGATGTGATGTTTTTTACCTCCATATATCTTTAAGAGCAGCGAACCAGCTTAGGTCCCTTTTTGTTTTTGGAAAGTTATTTTCATTTATTGGATTTTCAGGTGAATTTTTAAATCGCAAAAATGTCAGTTTAGTGCCGTGAGCCTTTTGTGTGTGTGTGTGTGTGTGTGTGTGTAGGTGTGTGTGTGTGTGTGTGTGTGTGTTCCTCGTCTTACACAGCTGTCCAAAGCAACTGTCACAAAGACGGTGAATAAAGTTAGCTGAATATAGAAATGTCACATTCTCCAAGTGAAGCCAATGACATGTAACATAATTATCCATGTGTGTAATTAATTTCCCTCTTAATAAATAAAGTAATTGTCAGTGGGCAATTTTTGACATATAAATAAACGACCATATCCCTGCTTGCACTGCAGCAGAGATATGAAAAAGAACTTTGTTGCTTATAAAAGTATTGTCAGAGATTTTTATCTGTACTTTGAATATGCTGTGCAGAGAGTCTTTGACATTGTCCATTTTATTATTTAATCACTGCACACAGTACAAGTGCAGTATGTTAAATGAAGCTGTTTATAGCTTAGTAAATGAGTGCTGAAGATTTCAAAGTGTGACTCGAGTTTGATAAACAGCTTAATTTCTCACAGACTTTTAACCTCAAGACATGTTTTCATCATTTTAACAAGCAGTGTTTTTTATGTTAATCAGTGACAAACTTACTTGTCACTGATGGGAATCTAGTGATTCTCATCAGTGATAATTTGTTCATCCCAACTTTGAAGACTGCTGCTGAATCCATGGAAGTTGTACTGTCTGAATGTACGATAACAAACATGCAGAGCCTGGAGTGGTTGCACGGGAACCGCTTTTTACAGTGCTCCCTCCCGCTGAAGTTACTTCCTGGCAACATTAAAGAAATTTGCAATTTTCTCAAGTCCCCAAATTTTACTGTCTCTAATTCTAAGCAGATTTGAGTATACTCCATTCAGACCTCATTTATATTGTCAGTACTGGAATGTGCTGTCATCTGGAAAAGATTAAAATAATAATTGATGGTGAAATAGTGCCAATAGCATCTTTAAAAGCAAGAAAAAAATCACAGCAGTCAATCACTGGTTGTGTTAATGGCAAAAAAATTGAATACAAGTCACATGCTCTTATATTAATATATCGGGTGTATTATATGCAGCCAGTATAAAGTAAGATGGCCACTCATGTGCTCTTCCACGTTATGAAAGTGCAGTTAAACCTCAAACTTCCTTTGGTGAAAAAGTATTCTGAACATGCCCTTGGAATTTGAAACCTCGTTTTCCATGGTCACACTGATTCTGCATAGCCTCCCTATTCATGTTTGGCTCCCGGTCTGTGTGGCCACTAGAACATTTTTTTCTAATTTCTTGTCGAGCTTCCATGAGAACACAATCCTTATATTGCATTAGGCTGTTTAAATAGCACAGAACCAGTACTATGTAATTGTATTCCTGGATGTTCTGCCTCAACCAGCCCGATAGCTTTCCAATCTGCTTATTGCAAACGTTACTGTAGCACAAGCTGTAGTTTAGGAAAACAAAAGTTACTCTCATAAGATTGAATGTGCAGCACTATTTACATGTGAAGTGTCATCAGGAGTGTGCAGAGGTTGCAGTGACTTTTACTGTTGTCAAGGACTACAGTATGTGAGAAACTGAGGAGCTAAAGAAGTAAAAAAAAATGGCGCTATTAGGCTCTGAATAATTAAAGATTCACGTAACTGTCAAGTTGGTCACCACCTATCAGCACCGCTGAGAATTTAAATCAAACTTTGATACTTTTCATAAGCCCAAGGTCAAACTGCTAGGCATCTGGGCAGAGAAAGTCATGGAGAGAGGGGAAATAATGCGCTCTTCTTCCTGCACAACTACTGCAGAAGATTACTTGAGCAAGGCATCGTAACCCTGACTGGTGATTAGTATAAAAATGAGGCTTTAATGGTCACATTACAGGATTTAATGTGTTTGGTTTTATGGCTGCCATTGCTTTAAAAGAAGGTGCACGTTCAGCAAACTTACATCTGGATAGATAAAAGTAACAAAAAAAACCCCCCAAAACAAAACAAGAAAACATCACGGCAGGTTTATTACACAGTGAGTAGAGAATGCATAGATAAGCAATCCTTCCCCCCCACCCCAACTCCCCAATAAAAAGTTAAAATGCCCAAGCAGATCCTGGTGTATAGATAGCTTCTTTATAAACATGCTTTTATGAACTACATTTTTTAAAATGTCCATAAATACAAACAAGTTGTTAAGAAATAATCTTATCTACAACTTTTAATCATATCGTATACCAGAAAAAAAAGTCTCTTGGTGGTGCCTTCATCAGTTCAGCTGGACAAGTTCGTGCCCCAAAGCCTGTCAATCATCATGATTAGCTGTTTCTTTAAATTATACTGATCAGCATCTGCAGAGCCACCAGGCAATTTGTAATGACATAGTTCTAATTATTGTTCGCTGCTATTTTTTGCTCCGGGTTTAGCTTTTCAAGGGTTTCCTTTTGAGAATGAACTCGATGAAAAGCTACGAAATGGACTATTTGAACAAGAAATGAGATCAGGGATAATTTTTCACCTTCAAATGTAGTGAAAAGATTTTGTGGGTTATGCAGCATATCTGAATGTTACAACTGGTCTTAAACAGCTTGGTATTCGGGCAGAGGTTGCTTGGCCACTTCATTGGGCGACAGAGCCAAAGTATCAGTGTGTGCTTCTTATAATTAAATGTTGTGTATTGCTGTGAATTAGACTTTGACAGCCAAACTCACTATCAGGGAGTTCAGCGTCTTTATAGCTTGAACAAACGTTTCCCCCCCCAAGTAATTGCATATGAAGTCTGGCACTCAGCTCACTGTTTGACCACTCAACCATTAAATGCTTCACCTTTTGATGTAACGTGAGTAGAAAAGTTCACATCACCCAGATACATATTGTCATTCAAAAGCTTTTTGAAAAGTGGATGAAAAAAGTGGATGAAAAAAACAGATTAAACAGAATTTGCAGGTATGAAGAGGGAAAACCATTGTTCAGCAACCATTATGAGTCTCACATTTTCATTGATGACCTCATTGTTCCGAGTGACTTTAATTTCTTTCATTAACTCTTATTTCTTTTCATTGCAAAATGTGCAGGTCTGACAAACGTTCTATGAAGGTTTCGCCTTCATTTGTCATTAAAATATTAATTAATTCCTTTATGCCAGTAAGCTTCTCTATAGACTGTTTTGAGTACCCCACCTAAGAAACACTTTCAAGGTACTTTGATGTCAGAAGCATCAAATTTTGCTTTTGTGATTATGACAGGTTTTGACAGATCAATTAGAAGTACTCTGTGGGAAAAGTCTAAGACAGACAACCTGGTGAAAAGGAAAACTATAGGAGTGGCCCCCTTTCCTCACACAAACCCACCCTTCAAAACACTGTGCCTATTATGCCACAGAAAACTTGTGAAACAGCCAAATCTTGATTTTTAAAGTGAGAATCTTAACCCTCACCCCTTGTAGATTTACAGTCATCATCATACAGTCATTACCCAATCTGAATATTTATCAGCGCCTAAGCGAATTATGTACGGAAATTATAGTGCAACTCAAGTTGTTTTGGAATTTACATATACATTGAGAGAAACCTGCAATTAATATGAACCTCAAGAAGCTTCTTCACTGACAAGATTTCCATATAACTAAGTCTTTCAGGCATCACATGAAGATACAGAACCAACCGAGACAGTATAGCTCTTCAGAAGAAATAGGTCAAGTTTTCTAGGATGATTATACAACCTACCTGTTAACCTACCTTGCCAAGTGTGCATGTGGAAGACCACTGGAGGTGTTTAATGTCTCATTCTCACTACCCTTTTTAATTAAACAAAACCATAAATAATGTGACACCACCTGTTGCTTAATAAGACTTTTATGTTGCATGTAATAGGTTATAGATTACAATTGAGTTGGCCTGAATTGACTTGACATTATTGGTTTTCGATCTTTTCCTCTGGTTCACATTGAGTTCATTGATGTTTTCCCCCTGAGCAACCATGATTTACTCTGTACGGTCATGCTAGTGCCCTTTTCTGATTTCTGAGGCAAAATGTTGTTGAATTTCCAGCACTGAAAGGAACTGTTGTCCAGCGACAAAGCCACCTGCTTTGGTGTGATCAGCTGGTCATAGACGTGCTAGACGGGTTTCTTAGAGTGATTTGACAAGCTGATGAGAGGGGGAGTAAATACAGACAAGAGAACCAAATGAATTGAGCCTGTTTTGATGTAGACACAGCTGTTTTAATCCATTCCTCTGGATGGTATGGCAGACAAATTTGTGCCAGCTGCATTGCAGACCTGCATTGTCCAGTAATACACTAACTGAAGCTACAGTGTAAAATCATGCAAACCAACATACTGATCGGATCGTTGTCTGTCTACAGAAAGATTTTGGTGTTAACCAAAAAGATATTCATCTACAATCTCAATGTAACTGTAATTCCCCAGAAATTATGATGGATTACAATGTAATTTATTTTATAATATAGTACCATACTCCATTAAAGGTAATTAGTCACCCTTGAGAAACTGACATATGTTGAATGGTCACCACAGAACATCATGCTCTGCAAGTCCACTGATTAAGGATGTAGGTTAATTTTGAATTTAATTCACAAGGTTTCTGAATCTAGCTAAACCCCCTCTTTATTTATGCAACACTTTGAAACATGTTTTTGTCTTTTTGAACCATATTGCTCTTTTATTTGCATAAATAAAATAACATCTGACTTAATAGAGACTTAAAGAGCTTGCACCCAAAGCAAAAAATAAATAAAGAAAACATGTGAAATGAAAATTTAGCATTTGTACCTAAACCATAATCCTTCAAACACAGTGAAAATGTTTACGTTCTACCTTTTAAAATATCTATACAAAGGGATTTAAAAAAACATTTAAGAATCAAAATAGATCACCACTATAACTTAAAAATAAAACACAGTTTAAACCTTTTTGAAAACAAAAGTAGAAAATGTAAAAGCAGAATTTGTGTTATGTTGTGCTGGACTACATACATTTTCCTAGATGTACCTAATGAAATGTCTGTACCATATTAAAATGGTTTCAGTGAGCCTTGTCTACATAGGCAAACTATTCTTTTCAAATAGTTTATTTATGTCAGGTTCATGTAAGAAATGGAATCCCTCTGTAATATAGTGGCTATGAATCTCAGCTAGCTCTTGCAGCTTTACAGTTACTTTAGCATTTCAGCTCAGATGTTTCAAAAGTTTGCATCATATATTTATGTGATCTGGAAGTGATTCATTTGACAAAATTACTTTGATGCACATAATAACTTTAGGTTCAACTGAGCTGCTGAAGTTCAAACTGCTGTCAAGCTGTATTCTCTGTCGGATGCGAGATTAACGTTGCCAATTTCTGTTCATTACCACAGACACACAAAAAAAATGTGAGCAACAACTGTCAACATAATGTTTTGCTGCTGATGTGTTTTAATTAATGCGGATGCAATAAGAGGTAGCAGTTCACACTCATAGACTAATTGCAAAGTTAACCTTGGTGAGGACTAGAGCTGGCTGATCTATCCCGGTTTCGAGCTCATTATAAGTCACGCTGAGCTCTTGGTGTTTCCCGTAGGTGGTTCATCTCGACAAGGAGGAAGAAATGCAGAAGCTTCCTCTTCAGCCTCCTTATTACGACATGGCACCCTCTGAGTCGACCCCCTTCACCGATAAGCCGGTGAGTACTGATGCCATGAGCGGAGTCACGTGAGCTTCACTATGGAGGGGTCATCCACAGCTGCTGCCTTTGGTCAGTAGTAACTGCTGCTGAAAGGGTGAATATTTGGTGAGGTTCTGCTTGGTGGTATTGTAGAACTGATTTACAATGAACGGTGCTTCTGTACAGTCACTGAGGAGCTTTCATTTTTGCTTGTCTGGTGTTATGAGTAGATGCTGACCAGCAAATCCACTGGGCGGTTTGACTAAGCTTCTTATCTCATCATCAAAATCAGCACCTCTCATCTTCTATGTAAACCTGGCCAGCCGCCATCCTCTCTCTTTCTCTCTCTGTGGACGATTTCATGTTCTGACCCCGACGGCCTGCCCTCTGCCTCACCTCCCCTACTCTTCCTCTAATCCATCGTAATTACTTGTGGGTTTGCCAGGCAACCGTCTGCAGATACGTTACAGTGTAGTGCTCCACAGTACATCATCACCCCTGAGTCTTAACTGTTGACTATGAAATGTTTGACTTGTTGTATCAGATGCCTCTGCTAACTGTGGGGAAACCTCCCTCAGTGGCACAGATGCTTGAGAGCACTGAGGGCTTTATTTGCTTTGGCAGCATTTCTTTCTGAGATGAATTTAAAAAACAACAACAACCAGGATTTTAGACAATTTGTGTGGATGTGCAAGCTTCTGCATGTTGTGTGTGCTGGCTGAAAACAAAATCATTTTCAGTGTGTCTCTTGGTAATGTGACAATTTGTAACCACACAATTGCTAAGTTTCTTTCTTTCTTCAGTCTCAGTTTTACTTATTTGGTAAGCAGTGTCGTGCAAAATGCAATTTGCTCAAATGCGTAACAACACGTGGGTATCAACTGTATCTTAATGAGATCCACTTTTAGCTCCTTAGATTTATGCCAGTATTCCTTCACAAATCCAGAACCATTTGGAAAGTTATTTTAAATTTTGATAATTAAAGGTTAAGCTGATATGTTGACTTAAGTCAGGTTGTATGTGTTACCCTTGTGCATGATGGAACTTCACAATTCAAATTAAAAGCCACATCAGTGTGACACAACTGCTGACATGCTATTCTCTATTGTTTCTATGCTACCCATTTTCTGGCTACTTGAAATCATGACAAGATATCAGTGTACAGGGCCTGCGTCCTTACAGCCTACAGACATGTTTTAAGTAGTGCTGCCAGCGTTAATCTTGTTAAAATGGCATTAACGCTATAACCGCATTAACATGCCAAATCTCTGTTAGTGAGTTAGCGCGTATCGCCCTGTGCGTGGGGCCGCATGGCTTCAACGCATTAGCGTGGTTAGCTCGTTAACGTGTTAGCGCCGTGCAGCCCCATGCACGGGGCGATCCGCACTAACTCGCTAATGGAGATTTGCCGTGTTAATGCGGTTATGGCGTTAACGTCATTTCAACGAGATTAACGCTGACAGCACTAGTTTTAAGATAAAAGTCCCTGTGTTGAATATTTATTAATTTATTGATGTCTGACATTTTGTTAAAAAAATTATTCAGAACTTTTGAAATTGCATCTTATACATTCTCACTTATTGAGGACAGCAATTCTAAAAGCCTATTTACAAAGTTTAACTATTAAATGCAAGACTTGTTTTTATACAAAAACTCCATTCATAACGTAGAGTGACTGTAGCTTTCCAGATCGCACTTACAGTGGGGCAAAAAAGTATTTAGTCAGCCACCGATTGTGCAAGTTCCCCCACCTAAAATGATGACAGAGGTCAGTAATTTGCACCAGAGGTACACTTCAACTGTGAGAGACAGAATGTGAAAAAAAAACCCATGAATCCACATGGTAGGATTTGTAAAGAATTTATTCGTAAATCAGGGTGGAAAATAAGTATTTGGTCAATAACAAAAATACAACTCAATACTTTGTAACATAACCTTTGTTGGCAATAACAGAGGTCAAACGTTTACTATAGGTCTTTACCAGGTTTGCACACACAGTAGCTGGTATTTTGGCCCATTCCTCCATGCAGATCTTCTCGAGAGCAGTGATGTTTTGGGGCTGTCGCCGAGCAACACGGACTTTCAACTCCCGCCACAGATTTTCTATGGGGTTGAGGTCTGGAGACTGGCTAGGCCACTCCAGGACTTTCAAATGCTTCTTACGGAGCCACTCCTTTGTTGCCCGGGCGGTGTGTTTTGGATCATTGTCATGTTGGAAGACCCAGCCTCGTTTCATCTTCAAAGTTCTCACTGATGGAAGGAGGTTTTGGCTCAAAATCTCACGATACATGGCCCCATTCATTCTGTCCTTAACACGGATCAGTCGTCCTGTCCCCTTGGCAGAAAAACAGCCCCATAGCATGATGTTTCCACCCCCATGCTTCACAGTAGGTATGGTGTTCTTGGGATGCAACTCAGTATTCTTCTTCCTCCAAACACGACGAGTTGAGTTTATACCAAAAAGTTCTACTTTGGTTTCATCTGACCACATGACATTCTCCCAATCCTCTGCTGTATCATCCATGTGCTCTCTGGCAAACTTCAGACGGGCCTGGACATGCACTGGCTTCAGCAGCGGAACACGTCTGGCACTGCGGGATTTGATTCCCTGCCGTTGTAGTGTGTTACTGATGGTGACCTTTGTTACTTTGGTCCCAGCTCTCTGCAGGTCATTCACCAGGTCCCCCCGTGTGGTTCTGGGATCCTTGCTCACCGTTCTCATGATCATTTTGACCCCACGGGATGAGATCTTGCATGGAGCCCCAGATCGAGGGAGATTATCAGTGGTCTTGTATGTCTTCCATTTTCTGATGATTGCTCCCACAGTTGATTTTTTCACACCAAGCTGCTTGCCTATTGTAGATTCACTCTTCCCAGTCTGGTGCAGGTCTACAATACTTTTCCTGGTGTCCTTCGAAAGCTCTTTGGTCTTGGCCATGGCGGAGTTTGGAGTCTGACTGTTTGAGGCTGTGGACAGGTGTCTTTTATACAGATGATGAGTTCAAACAGGTGCCATTCATACAGGTAACGAGTGGGGGACAGAAAAGCTTCTTACAGAAGACGTTACAGGTCTGTGAGAGCCAGAGATTTTCCTTGTTTGAGGTGACCAAATACTTATTTTCCACCCTGATTTACGAATAAATTCTTTACAAATCCTACCATGTGGATTCATGGTTTTTTTTTTCACATTCTGTCTCTCACAGTTGAAGTGTACCTCTGGTGCAAATTACTGACCTCTGTCATCATTTTAAGTGGGGGAACTTGCACAATCGGTGGCTGACTAAATACTTTTTTGCCCCACTGTATTTAAGTTGGGCACTAGTCTTGCAATTCCTATTGCGGGTACTTTTCAGACTTTTAACCTAGAGAAACAAACTTGCAGCAAATAAATCAGAAAACTTCACTGCATTGTCAAACTCTGAATATACATCATCTAAACAGTGAAGGTCAAAGTAACTCAAAGGCATTTTTAAATGGAAGGAGGCTTTAAATCTATAGTGTTCAACTGTTTCAGAGGATTAATTAACCTTTTTTAACAATTTAAATGTGGTCTGCATTTGCTTTCAGTAAGAACCAATGAACTTAGAGCTGGGTGTCACTGACAAGGTCAGTAATTCAGAAATTAATCGAGCACGCCAGTAAAAATCTGGAATCCTTGAAGTATGGTTTTAGAGTAAACTAGATATTAAATATACATTTTTTCTTTCTCTAAAGTGGATATCTTTTGAAGGACTTAAATCATCGTAATTTAATTTAGAGTGTTAAAGTAAAGAGCCTGTTCTATTCACATTTACAGGTCCGTAGTTTTGTTTCAGGTACTTATCAGAATAGGTCTACCTGTTTCAGTATTCATAAAACAGAATATATCAGTTTCATAAAACTTCTGCATAGCTGTCACCTGGCATTAAAACCAGCGTTTCAGATCCAGAATAAGAAAACTCCTTTAGAAGTCACACTGTTTCACATTCCACAAAATGACATATCACAACTATATAATTTGTATGTGTTTAAAAAAAAAAGCTAGCAGAGTTACAGGTCTCACTATAGCACAAGAGACTGCATTAAAACACAATGTGTTAGATATATTTTCTGGTTTGGGTCCACTTGTCCTGTTAGAGGAAAGGGTCACTGTAAATCAATATAAAGTTGTTCTATGTGATCACCTCTAACTTCCTATGAAACATCTTCCAGAAAGACAATGCCTCAATAAACTGGCTCTAGTAGTTTACTGAATAGTTTTTTCGAAGGATCAAGTCATATGACGAATTTAGCTTTCAGTCACCAGATCTCATCACAAACAAACACGTCTTTAGATGTCACTTTTTCAAAGCATCGGCAAACATCCGCAGCTCTACAGCCTATTGTTCTGAGGACATAAACACACACACACAGACACACATATACAGTATACATATCTACACAATTTAGAGGTAGCAGAAGTGACTCTAGCAGGTAAAATAAAAGTGGTGGACTGTGAGACAGCTGAAATAATGTTTAGATTGTCTCTCTAACCAAGTGTTTCCCAACCACTGGGCAAAAAATGATCAGGTGTGCCATGGAAGATTATCTGGTTCCACCTAATTAGTACTCTAAGTCAGCGGTCCCCAACCTTTTTTGCGCGACGGACAGATTTACATCCGACAATGTTTTCACAACGTTTTATTTTGTTGTATTTATTTTATTTTGTTATGTTTATCTACCAAATACATACAATAAATATAAATAATAAATATATATACAATAAGCAAATACAACCCTGAAAACCATAAATTTCACACCCGAGTCTCTTGCGGCCCGGTACCAAACGACTCCGGTCCGTGGCCTGGGGGTTAGGGACCGCTGCTCTAAGCAATCGGCGTGAGTCACAGGTGCATTCTCTTCCACTAGAGGGCAGTACAACTGCTCTAATTAAATAGGTTGCCAACTGCCAGTAAAAGAGAAGAAGACTGAGAAGAAATTACATAATAGTCAAGCTGTGAGACCACGCATTGCATAATAGCAATAGTTAAATATTTGAAAAGAAAAAGTAATCAATCTAACCTGGGTCCTGGAGGAAATTCTGACCCAGATAAAGGCCCTAGCATGAGTAGTGCTCAGAAGAAAGCAAAAAATGGTATATTGGGGACAAGCTGAGCCAATTCTGCTATACCTGGTGCGTTGGGGAAAATGATCAATATGCTTTTTGTGAAATTTTTGTTTGATGGTGTGCCGTGTGACTTTTCTAATGTGATATATGTGCCGTGGCTCCAAGGTTGGGAAACACTGCTCTAACCATTAGGGTAAAAATGCTTTGTTACGTTCTAAGCCCAACTAACTCATGCATAATAGTACAAATAAAAAATAAAATAAAAACCGCACTGATGTTATATTGATGCCACCAACTTCAATATATTAGCCTGTCAGCTAACCTTGTTAAAACTGCTTTGCATTTTTGGTGCACTTTATAAATGACTCTTTCTCACCGAACTTGAGGGATAACTCAATTACTATCATTCTTTTCTCTGGGCGAATTGATTTTGATTTTCTGTGTAGTTATTCAAGGATATTAAACTATCATCTTCAATTCTATGCTCAAAGGGACTGGATGTTTAATTCAGATAATCCTTGGACACCAAGGGTAGATCTTCCTAAGATTTATTTCTTATCTCTGATAACATTCCACTTAAATTGAAGTTTAGGGCTGCTCTTAAGATGAATAGGGTATCACTGAGGTTTTCAAAACACTATTTGTGAAAGACATGCATTGACTGCTGAGCGTCGAGTGTTACTAATGATGATTCTCTAGGGGCAAAACACTATCTGCCAATTTTGAATGCAATGTGGCTGTAATTTTCCCCCTGATTGCACTCCGGTCATGACAAATACTCTCGATATTTAAATATCCAGTGAGTGCAGAGTGTGAGCGGCGGGGAAATATGCAATAGTTGAGAGATTGCAAAGTAGATTTAAATTATTTACAGGAGATTCTGTAAAAGCTTCCGTCATTTCTACGTAATCTTTTCTCAGATGGAATTAAAGTACATTGATGCAACACGTATCATTTCATTCCATTTCTCGTTCACAAGTCTTTACCATGCAGCTTTAGATGTGGTGCATTTGTGCTTTGCATTTACTTAACCACTCTTAATTTTACTCCACTGATTTCATTACAGCAAGCATTTTGTTTGTGGGTTGTACAATCAGTTCAGAGACACTTTGAACCCTGTTGTTCTGTTTTTAAAAAACTTACATTTTATTTCATCATCATTGCCTATCTGAGCTCTGTTTAGATTGTTTATTTTATTAAAATAAGGAAAATCAAATAAATCCATTTTCACTTTTCCTACATAAGATACATTTTTAAAGGGGGCACAAGATATTATGTTGGTTTTCTACAGTTTTCGGCTATTTTCAATTGATAAATGATAAACGAAATCACCTTTTTTATTTTTTGTAAATTTTTATTAATGGAGCAACAACGTGTTTTGTTTTATTGGATTTGGATAAAGAGCGTTCAAAGCTGTCATTGTCATTTATTGATCACCCCATTAAGGTCATTTGCTCAATCATCCACTTGGCCAATTCCTCATCGAGTCAGTCATTGGATTTGTTTTTTGTGCTCAGTGGTCGAATTCTAGTTGAATGAAGGTCTTTGTCTATGTTTACATGCACACTGAAATATCAGCACAATGGAAGCCACACAAGCATCTCCATTAACTCGCTTCTGGGCTTTGCAAGTATCTCCATGTGCCACAGGGTAACCGTGGTTGCCAATGTAAACAGTTAATTCAGACTGTGATCAGGACACATTTATTAGTTTCATTGTAGTCTGAAGGATTACATGGACATATGTTCAGTATAATCCAGGCATTAGAGCTGCGCGTGCCCGCGGTGGGTTTGGCTTGTTTTGTGTTTGTTTCCGTTGGAATCCAGTTTTCATGACTATCAAATGTACATCATTTCCTGGATATACATAGATGAGCTATGTCTGTGAAGGTTCTCAGTCATCCAGGTCATTGTAGTCAAAGGAGCTTGCAAAGAAAAGCGTCTGGACTTCTTTAAGTTGCTTGAAGACGTTTCACCTCTCATCCGAGAAGCTTCTTCAGTTCTAAGGTCAAAAGTGAGCCACCTCCACAGGACAAGACTCAGCAATCCATCTGCATCTTAAGGATAAAGGTCACTCTTTCGAGGATGCCAATGTTCACATTTTGGACAGAGAGGACAGATGGTTTGAAAGAGGAGTGAAAGCAGCCATCTATGTCCACTGTGAGCGACCATCTTTGAACAGAGGCGGTGGTTTACGACACCAACTCTCTGCCATCTATAATCCAGTTTTGAGATCCCTTCCCAGACGCCTTAACGCCCACTCACATCCTGGGCCATCTGACCTCAGGAATTCGCATGATAAGGTGGGGCCAGGTTTTACAATGAACACACCCGAAACTCTGGCTGATTGGGACCCACGCCCAGTTTCCCACCTTGGCTCAGGCGATTAGAGGATCATCAGGGGGTCCTTTTGTCCCTCTGTGGGGGGTCACTCCCACTAGGTTTATATCTGGGACTCTCCACCATTTGACCTTAGAACTGAAGAAGCTTCTCGGATGAGAGGTGAAACGTCTTCAAGCAACTTAAAGAAGTCCAGACGCTTTTCTTTGCAAGCTCCTTTGACATAGATGAGCTATGCACACATAATCTTAAGAAAAAAAATAGCAGCTGGACCAAAATATGATCCTGTTGCGCATGCCAACACTTTATGGATAAATATGGAAAAATAATAGAATAATGGTATGTGCATAGTAAACAAAGATTAAATTCTTTTCCATCTCTAATTTTTGATTTAATATATAATAATTTCCCCACTGTTGTGAGTTTCTGTTCAACGACTCCATTGCTGGCTCGTCATAATAATTTTCACCTTTCACGTTTTCTTTTCCTCCCCATGCGCACACATTTTTCTTTGTCTTCCACTCTAACACTGCTGCTCACACACTCAAAATGTCCCCACGACCATTCAACCTTCAGCCATCCATTTTCTCATCTGTCTGCCTTTCACTTGCTCTCTCCCACTTTCTCTTTCTCTCGTCAGCTTTCTATCTTTTTCACACTCTCATTTTTTTGGCTGCCTCACTCCTCACACACTTTCGCCTCTCTTGTCTCCAGAACTCTGGCCACAAGGACTGTGATGTCCAGTATGCGGAGCTGGATACTGCAGCTTTGGCCTCCTCTCCAAGCCCACGAAGCTCTGCTCACACTGGCCCTGGGGATCTTGTCGAGTATGCAACCATCCAGCCTAGCTCACACTAACGCATGCCATTATAGGCCTTTCCCCTCAGACTTTGGCCTCAAGGTATACAGACCAATGCACTCCATCCCTTCATTCATACCCTTTTCACATGCACTGACCTTCCTTTATATGATCCACATGGTTCCCTTGTCTACCTTCCTCTTCAGCCTTGGTCATCTTTTGATATCCCCTATGTTGCTCTTCAGAAAGTTTGATTGAATCAGAGTGATTTTTAGGGTGTCATTTAACACAACAGCACTCGAGCAGAGACGTGTGGTGCAGAAATTGAAAAGCACATTGTAGTGAGAGAATATAAGATCAGCCACACAAGTGCTCTATAATTTTCACAAAATGTCATGCAAAATATGGCTCGCTGGCAAAGACAAAGCAATTTTTAACTCCTTTTCTTCATGTTTTCTTGATGCTCCTTTTAGTCTCTTTATGCATGAAGTCTGATTCCAGAGAAATCTGTAGAGCATTCCTGTCCATAATGTGCGAGATTTAGCAGCATGACTATTTTGCATGAAAAACGTTTGGGATTTTGAACATCTCTGGTCTTATAAAAACAAAATGAAATAGTTCTGTAGTCTGTTTTTATGTCACTTTTTTGACTTAATGGCAAAATAATGTAAAATATTGAAGATATCATATGTAAAATCCTTTTTTGAGCAGTTGCGCACACGCCAAAGGTGGTTGTCAAGTGATTATGACACACTTGACAGCCCTGATTGGTAGCAGAGGAAACATGCTCTCATCTACAAGACTCTGCTCTGATGTCTGATCTGTACCCAAATCAAGACAGCTGGGAGAAATCCTTCCATCACATGCAAACAGTCATCTACACCACTTGAAATACTCCTTATACGCATACAGGAAAGTGGAACAGGGGCACAAATCGCCGTGCTGCTAAAGTGGTTAGACTGGTTTCTGTGTGTTTCTGCAAGTTGTTGTTCAGCCAAGCCAGGAGGCTTCAAGGTTAAAGGCATGAAGAGAAGTAGTGCAAAATGTGTGTTCATAAAACACTGTTGCAGGATTTACTTGTTTTTTGTTTTTTTTTTCAAAATTTTAGCTAAATGAGCTAAATGTAGATATAAAATGCATTACTGCACACAAAAGCTTTGAGAAATCACATCTTAAAATGAATGTTTTGCATTAGTTAACAAAGCTGGAATGAGAATCTTTATGTGATAACAGAAGCACCATTATTACTACTTGTTGCCCTAAACTGCAATTTCAGATTTACTATTGAAGTAATTTGCAGGTGTGACATCTCTAGAGAGCAACATATTTAAAGCTACATTAGGTATTCACTCACTGGCAGCCCCAGATGGTATCAGGAGATACTGTTTGAATTTTGAGCAGCTAAGTAGCCAGAAATCACAGGACGTGATGTCCGTAAATAACAAACATTTTTCTCAACCCAGACGCTCTGTGATGTCTTACACTAAAACAAATAAAAGACGACAATAAACAGAGGAGTCTAGCTTGTTGCCAGGAGACAAGAAGCTGGGCTCATCTACTTCTAATTATTTGCCCCTTGATGACCCAATGTGACAACAAGGGTAAATTAAAATGTGTGCCATCAATAAATAGACCCACACATAACAGTTCAGTTAAACTAAAAGTTCTGTTGTGGAAGAGTTTGTCTGTCAGTTTTTCAGCACAATAATAAAACAACACAGAGAAAATGTGCTTCAGTTTGACAATTCAGATGGAACACATTCATTTTTTGAATGTAGAGTAAACTAGCCTGTCCCTGCAAATGCAGAGCAAACTTTGCATTGCATAGACTGGGAGAGTGACAATAATTTTACTATAAAATGTTTTTATGAATTTATTTAAATTTCCTAATTTATTCCATATGTCATCATACATGTACAATGATAATAAAATGCTACTCTGTTCTATTCTTTCCTAAATTATCCAATGGACTGTGCCATATTCTTAAGCCATACTGCTTTTTGGGTTTTTTTTGCTAGTAAAACAAGAAAAGGAACAATTATAACAAACTTGAAAGTCAGTATTTGCTATCACCACCTTCATCCTTCGACACAGCCTGAATGAACTTATACAAGTTTTCTTATCATTTTTAAGTAGTCTTCAGGTATAGTTCTCCAGGGTTTATGAAGGGACTTCCAATGTACTCTTCATTGGATGCTGACCATTTTTGGCTCCATTCTCTGTCAAGATGATCCCAGATGGATTAAAAGATGTTGAGGTCTGGGCACTGTGTTTCACTCTGTGCCCAGACCTCTGTGTTTCTCTCCAGGCATCATTTTATTTCACTAGTACTCCATGCTAAAAAATAAACCCATTACCATTTATACTCTTTCCAGATGGCTTTGCATGGTAAGTAAAAAATCTGATGGAGCCCATAATTCCATCAATTTCTCCAACACCACTGACTGAAATTCAGCCCAAACCCTGACAGAGCTTCCACTGTATTTTAAAGAGTTACTATAAGTACTGTCCATCGGCTATAGATAGTTTTGAAGGCCCGACACTTATTCTTTTGTGCCCCACTTGTCCAGTTTCCTCGCACTTTATAAGGACACACTGTACATCAGGCGAAGACATGCCAAATTTCCAGCTAGTAATGCTTTAGCCATCATCTTGTTGGTGCAAAAATTGTGTTTCTGTTTTTGTGCATACTTTTTATCTTTGTGCATGTTTTATTCAACTGATGAAATGGACAAAAATGTTTTTGCAGAATGATTATGATGAGTTACTTATTTATAGTTAAGTAAGTTGTTTGTAATGCATGTGACACAAAATGGGTTCATCCCTTGAGTGAGGTGCCATTTTTATACTGAAATATTTTAATAGGTCAGTTCTAGGTGGCAAAACAAACAAAAAAAAAAAACAAGGACTGCACTGAAAACGAGAGAAAAAGCAACTAATGCCTATCCTTCAAAGCAAGGCATAAAGAAATGATGATGGCACTTTTGCACAGTGTTGTATTTGTATGTATTATTAGTTTTTTCTAACTTACACTGTTTGGACAAAGTCTGAAGAAAGTACTATAGTGATATTTCTATATTTCTACACAGGGAGCATAAAACTTGTTCAAATTTGTTCTGAGTGAGTGCAGAGATGGCCAGAGATGTAACAAAAAAGATTGGACTTGCATTACACATTTTATATTAGCAAAAGAGAGAGAGAGACGACAAAGGATTACTTCAGGCAAGCAGTCATGCAATGCAGCCCAGCCCAGCAGAGATTGGAGAGTGACAACAATAAACTACCAACAAAGTCGGGGCCTACAAGTGAATGTCAGGTGGGGGCAAGGCTAATCAAAAGCTACATAACAAGCAGCCAGTAGAGTATTAGTAGCAACTGTTTGTAAATTACCAGACAATTAGTCTAGCAGAAGCATCAGTAGCACTGACAGTTTAAGTACACATTATTATTGCAAGGGTGCACTAAATGTACTGAGAAATGGTCTCATGTATTTTGTGTAGTGCAGTAAGATTTTAAGCCTAAGAACCTATTTGCATAAGAGAAAAGAAACATAGTCTATTTAGTGTAGATGCCGGTAAATATTTAAATGTGGATTAAAACCAGTTGAAATTTGAAAAAAGATAGCATTATTTTTTTTTGTTACCAAATAGACAGTATATCAATAAAATGTGCTACTGCACCATCCTGAGATTAAGGCTAAATAAATTACAGATTTCAATATTCTTGCATACAGTACCCCGGCTTTGATGTGGAGCCAAGTCTTTACTAACACCCAAGACTTATCTTTGGTATTAAACCTTTGGCAGCTGCATGCTGGAAGAATTCGTCCAAAAAATATCCACAGTTAAATACAATTATTTCTGGTTTTGGGTTCTCAAAATCTTTATCACACTCACATCCTGTAAGTGGAAAAATGTAAAGAGTGTATTAGTTTTATGGTAGAAAGAAAGAAAGAAAGAAAGAAAGAAAGAAAGAAAGAAAGAAAGAAAGAAAGTCTTGTGTCAAAGTATCATAACTTTTAAAAATATTGTGAATATTGTGGCCAGTGGTATCCCTCTGCCTCCTAGTAGATGTAGTTTTCAGTAGATATAGTATCAAAATCTTAGATAACATCTTACTTGAATCATAGCATTCACAAGAGTTTTAGAAAACCTGACCTCTGACCTTTTCCACTGTGCAAAGTGACTACCGAGTGATATCTTTTGTAAGTCATTTTGGACATACATTTTGGTCCACTGAGGGGGTTGTTTTGTATTTCCAGGTGTCTTTTTTTTTTCTACATCTGTTGAACGTCTAGTGTTGAGGTCCGTAGGACCTCCGTGTACTGGCTACTAATAGTCCAAATGTGTTTGTTGTGGACATGTTTTCAGTGCCAGACTTTGACTCATTTTAAACCTTGTTTTAATGCTGCTTATATAGTCTTTGTAGGCCCATGTTTTATGTACTGAAACAGTTATGTGTGAAGGAATGCAGAGTGATCAGCAGACGTCTCCAAGATGGCGCGGGCTCTTGACACTAAAAAAAGTGAGCTTCTGCATGGAGCATGTCCCGAGTTTCTCAAAGGCAGTTTGCAAAATGTGTGTATCGACAAAGACTGTCGAGCAGATAATCCAGTTCATACACACTTGCACAATCTTCTCATACTTTTCATCACAACCTCTCTCAGTCTTGCTACTGATCACAACCACATTTACTTCCTCTTAGAAAGGTCTTCACAAGAAAACAGGATACTTGTGAAAATGAACCAAATATAATGCAAATGCTCTTTTAAACTTGTTAAACATATCATATTCCTTTTAAAAGGAAGCCTAACATTTTTCTAAATATTTTAAACATTTTTATTTTATATTTTAACATGGATTTCAATGTTTTTAATATTTCAACACATAAATGACATTTTTAAACTGGTTACAAACAAATAATTTGAATAATTGAAATAAAAGAAACCAGTAGAAGAAAAACAGCAAAATGTAAAATAACCCCCCAAAAATACCCACATGTACTTTTTTATATATAACCCATATTCAAATGTATTATGTTGATAAGAACAATATTGATATTAATCATTAATCATGTAAATTTCTTGCACCTGTCATAGACATCCAGATGATTTCCAGAAAAATGAATAAGTCCAAAGTTCAAGTGTTGAGCATCACACTGACATTAAAGTTGTTTCATGGTTGGACATCTTGTGGACCTAGTTTGGACATCGTATAGATGTGCCAAATTGGTCATGGACCGACGGACCCAATGTAGACATGATCCGCACATCTGACGTTCACTGTTTAGTGGGTTAGGTTGAGGTCACTGAGACTCTGACTCACCCTTGATTTTTAGTGGAGACACTGAGGGTATCATTTTGAAAACCCTGGGTGTCTTTCTTCTCGAGTTATTGCATTCACAAGATTTTCATAAATCTTAGATCCTTACCGCCCGCCTGCCCAAAGGGGTGATGACTGAAACCGCTGTTTGGTATTTAATGGTTATGAAATATAGACACAAACGCAAAGGATTACCATTTGTAGTGTTAGAAGTGTGTAATCATAATAATAACATTTTTACAAAACTAGAAGTCAACGCATTTTTCCAGCACTGGGCAAAAACAGTAGATTACAGTATCTGAAAACTGGTATCTGAGCGAAACAGATTATTGGATCTGTTCAACATTCACGTTCCACAGTTCTGAGACAAAGCAGAAAAATTAATGTTTATTGATTTACTTCTTCTGTTAGTTTATATAACACGTTCAGTCAGCAGCTCTATAACGGATGGCCCGCTGTTCCAACATTAACTTCTCTGGGGAAATGCCTGTTGACATTCCCTGTTTGTAATAAGCCTTGTCTTGGCTGGCTCCAGTCACGGGGTTACACCATTCAATAAAATCTGTGTTTGCTGAGCCAGAGACTCAACCACTAGTTTATATCCAGGGTGACAACATTATCATTTCATTTTCTGCCTGTGCAGTTCACCTTTGGCCTATGATTTAGAAGTAATCAGTGAAATAAATCAGCGAACTGTTAATCACAGCCTGATTGTATTTTTCTAGCATCCGCTGGCTTTGACAGAGCTATTACATTATCAGATATGAAAACTTATTTGTGCCATCATTCTCCAAGGTTATGTTATCTACTCTTTATATACCGGTGCTTAAAATGACTTCAAGGTGAATCAGATTTCATTTAGATTAGCGTTCATTTTTTAAGTATGCACAGGTGATGGTTCTTTTTGTGCGCTTTCGCTTTACATTTAAACAAAGTTAGAAGTCTGACTTTCCTATGAGTATAACCCAATTATAGTGTAAAATAATTTAAATAGCTTTTGAAGTTTTACATTTCAAATGCTTGTTTCCACTATTATCCAAATCCTCCAAAACACTTCTTGCAATAGTTTTGAAATAATTGTGAAACTGGTAACACAATTAGCTTTGTTTTTTATTGTTTTCAAACTGTTTGTTTGAACAGAACCATACTGTCAAAGCTATTGATGCTCCTTTTTAAAAATATCCACTTAATTTGACCTTTTCTGTTTCCTGATGTAGTTTATGTTTATTATGTTTAAATACAATAGGGCATCTTATGTGCTTGTTGTTGTCTTCTTGTTCTTCTTTCTGGCCTTAGCTGTCTGGATAGTGACGCTAGACAAAACCAGCGCTGGTAGGCAGGCTGTGGTTGTCTTTCTTTTACACTGCCAACAGTGCATGTTTTTTTCCTCAAGGGGAATAAAATGATACTGGAAGTTTAAGTGAACTCTACAAAACCATAAATATCAGCTGTATTACTGTGTTGAATTACAGACTTTTGACAAATGTTTTATTTTGGAGTGAACGTGGCCTGAAGCACAGATGCTGAGCAACATGGGAATAAATCAAACCACAAGGGTCAATAAATCCAATTACTCTTCAATTAAATGCTGGAACGAGTAAGATGTGTAATTTGTGAAACGATGGATCAATGGTGACTGATGGTGCAATGTGCAGCGCTCTCCGAAACAAAGCATGTCGACTTTTAATGTGAAACAGCTCCAAGAAATGTCTTTATTTTTTCTTTATAAAAAGGAAAACATACACATTCTACTTCAAGCTTACTTTAAGGTTGTAATGTTCAGTGTAACAATTTTATGTTAATTATTTTATGTTAATTATTTTAATTCACCCAGCCAGTGCAATGCAAGGTACATTTATTAACTACAAACTGTAATAAAAATGTCAAATTAAGGTGGTTTAAAGTAGCGAAGATAAAATTAATCATGGTAGCCTGAAATAAGGGACAATGGTACAATCTCAATTCATGATCAAGTCTAGTGAAGGGAAAGCTACATTTAACTGCAGATGTACTATCTCTGTTTCATCAAATGTTCAATCTGCTTCTGCTCACATGACAGGAAGAAAGAAGAGCATAGGTATGTTGAAGGTTTTCAGTTGGCTTCTGTCATCTAGCTTAGATGCAGTTTCAGGGTTTGGGAACAACCTTGTCTCATTTATAGACTTTCTGTGTCTATGAGTGACCCTTATCCCCGCCTATACAGACTACTACACACTGTCGTTCTGACCTATAGCACCAGAACTAGGCTTAAGCAACAAATGCACTACAGTTAAATTACCAAAAAGATAGAATTGAAATAAACACACTGTGTTTCAACTCACTGTTAACTTGTTCTATATTAATGCTGAGATATATACGTTACACTTACAACTATTACCTATAAGCTGTACATCTAAATTTTGAGCTGTACACTCAAAAGTTTCTGGTCAATGTATTTAAGATATATTAAAAAAAAGAAACTGTAACCAGTGACGTTATTTAAATGTTGAGTTCCTCCAATATTATTTTATTATTAATTGTTTAACCATTACTGAAAAACACAGATATGGAAACTATCGAGAAGTATAGCAATTAAAAATAAAGAATAATCTAAGCTAATGTTAAGTGTGAGCTTATTAAATATCTTGTTATTAAACGTTTAATTGTAATGTTCAGGATCCCATTTTTCAGACAGGACTTGTGGGCAGTAAATACCTCGAGTAATGGCCATTCCTTATTTAAACACACTTTGATTGGGGAAATAACTCTGATAAGTAGGCTGATAAAAATGTCTTGTACTCCTTTAAATCTTAATTCCAAAAAAGTATTTTCCATAAATGACCTTTGCATTTAATTTCCCTTCAAAAATCATTACACAGCTTCAGATAGGCAATTTTCCTAAATCATGAAAACTCCTGGGCTCACTGCCCAGCAGTTTAATGGAACTCTGGAATTTGTTAGCAACAGAAAAGATGCTTTCAAACTGGCCTCTATTCAGAGTCACCATTAAGTGGAAAAAATAGCATAAATTTAACAAAAAAAAAGTGTGTGTCTATGTGTGTCTGTTTTTTTGTTGTCACCATTTTGATTTAATCTTGAGTCACTGTTTAACGTTCAGTTTTGTGTTCCTGTCTTGATTTCCTTGTATTCCACAATAAGTCTGATCATTTGTAATATTTGAAATCTCTGGTTAGGTCTGTTGTGTGATTTTCATTGTTTTGTTTTGTGCTTTAAGTTCTTCATCCTAGCTTCCCTTGTGTTTCTATCATTTTAGTGTGTTTTCATGTCTCTGTGTTTAGTTGAATCCTCTTGTCCATTAATGTTGTACTTTAATAGTCAGTTTTCTCTTTTGTCTTGCTTTGAGTTTCCCTGATTACCTTATGCGTATAAAAAGTTCTCTAAAAATGTTCTCTTTGCTACCTTTAATAAACGTTCGATTTTTGTTTGCTGGTATCCTTCATTTGAGTTATTTAATCTACAAATTGCAGTGATATTTTAAAGTTCTAAATACAAGCATCAAAGCCTTGCTCTTCCAATGTTAAACAGTCTTTTTTTATAATTGAAAATCAATTCTAGAATGTCTGGGACAGAAAGAAAAAATGTCTGGTTAATCATAGCAAGAGTACTTTTCTATGATTTTTCTATGATTTTTCTTTTGCACATTTGGAACTTTCCAAAGACATACAGGAGTTTAATGATGATTCTAAATTGGCTGAAGGTGTGGACATAAGAGTGAATGGCTGTCTCTTTGTGTTAGCCCTGAGATAGACTGGTGACCTGTGCAGTGCATACGTCTTATGACAGGTGCAGACCAAGCATGAAGCATGAATTTGTGGATGGATAATGCAGCTCAAACAAAAACAGGGAAAACAGACTGCCTGCATAGAGTTTTTCTTCTTCTTCTTCTTTTTTTTAAATATATGGAGGTGCAAAAGCAACTTTACAGGGTGTTTGCTGTGACCAGTGTTGGGTAAGTTACTTTAAAATAGTAACTTAGTTACATTACTAGTTACTTCTCTCAAAAGTAACTCAGTTACTTCAAGTTACTCGTTACTTTCAAAGTAACTAGTTACTAGGGAAAGTAACTTTGGTTTTACTCAGAATTCTCTTGTTAATGTGTTTCTTCCATAACTTTGCCAGTCTTCTAGCTTGCTTACTTGCCACAAGTGCACTGTGCCACCTACCAATAGAAAGGATATGATAACGTGCATATTTCCACGAGAGAAATCCCACGCCTGGACCGTCATTGACTGCTGCCATGATTCTAGCCTACGTCACAGAGTCATGTCCGCCTTTTACATCCAACACAAAAACTGCAGTCGTGGTGCTTTGATTGTACTCAGAACTCAGAAATTCTGCCTTCTGAATAGGAAGATGTAGGTAACACCAGACTGCAGATGAGCTGCATACAGGGCTGGACTGGGACCGAAAATTGGCCCGGGCATTTTGACTAGAAACTGGCCCACCATTATAGGAAAAATCATAAAGCCTTTGAATGAAAACAAACACTGTTGTGACAGTGATGTACACTGTTTTGATGGTATATATGCATCAATCTATCAATCGTTTGTTGTAAGATTCAGATAATTATTTTTTAAAAGCGAGACATTTTAAATGAGAATAAGAAAGAAAAGTATTTCTTTGTGCCCCCCATTCCCTGTTAATGCCCTACATGCCCCCTTGGCCACACTTTGCTAGATCCGCACCTGCACAGTTACCAGCTGTCAGCTACCTAAAAAAGGATCCTGGGGTTATTTGTCTCTCAGAAACAGTTCATAACTTCCCTTCAACTCATTCATGTCACCTAAAAGGTAAACCTGTTTCTCCATCACCTGTTCAGCTCTGATGATCCAGTAAGGACATCTCCTGGTTTCATCTTCATGTTTCCCTCTCACCAGATAACCAAAACATATCATGACCAGCAGCTTTTTTTTTACAGCTGTGGCTCCAGCAAACATCAGCTGATACTAGAAATTAATATTAAATAAATTCTAACAACAGCTGATCAAGCTTAAACGTGCTGCTGTTGTTTAGCGCGACATCCGCTGGTTTCCTCTTTCGGCGCAAAGTGGGCGATAAACAAACAAGAGAGCCGATCAGCTGATCATTGATCAGTTTCATGATTGAAGTAGAAACGGGAGAGGGAGGGGGGAGAATGAGAGAAGAAGAGGCAGCTGTGCAGCGTAAAGACACAGAATAACTCCAGCTTTGTGCCTTTTTCATTGTAGCTGAATTACGGGACAAACTGTTCCTTTTCACCTCAATAAGAAACGCGTAATATTTTCTCTGAATACCAGACGGGACGGCTGGCAACTCTAATAACTTATGAACAAAATAAGGTTCAACATCATTAACTTCATAGCACCACCCAGCTGTGTAGAAACTCCGTCATGCTAGCTAGCACGCAGTACGGAAAAAGTCAGAATAACGAAAATAAACTCCACCTAAACTTGGTTCATATCTGACCCAGAGAGACTGCAGGTCATAACTTCTTACCTGAAGTTCAGTTCACACTTGGACCGGCGGCCGCCTTGGGTCTCTTTTCCTTCTGCGTCCCTTTTCCTTCATCCACCTGCTGCCTCCACCACTTGCTAATGTTGCTGAATCTGTGGAAGCTCCGCGATGCCACCACACGAAGTAACGAGTAACGACCCTATCTAAATCCCAGTAACGAGTAACGCGTTCCTGATTTTGGCATAATAACTAGTTACCGTGCTCGTTACCACAATAATAACGTAGTTACTGTAACGCGTTACTTAATAACGCGTTAGTCCCAACACTGGCTGTGACACACAATTTTTAACTGACACATATTTAAATAAATAAATAGCTAAATCAAGACAATTAATACAATAATAAAATACATACCACAATGTTTTTCACCCATCATCCATCCTTCCATCCATTCTCATCCACTTATGTTTCCATTTTAAATTTGTTACATTTTGGTTTCATTTACTTAATCTTTTTGTTGGTCATTGTTTAAATGTACAGAATAACCAGATTAGTAGTTTCCAGTTGTTATCTGCATGCTAACTTAATATTCTTTGTAAGAATCAAATTACTGGATGGTATATAACTCTTGTCTGAGCTCTTTTCTGAGCCCACTGCCCCCCTGTACTTCTCAAGCTTCTCGTGTTCCATCTTCCTGATGTCGCTGTAGTGATCACAAATGACAACAACATCAGTAAAAAGGAACAGCTAGAGAAGTACAAAGGGCTCAGAGAAGAGCTTGAGAAGATGTGGAAGGTGAAGGTAACACTGGTCCCAGTGGTAATCGGAGCACTAGGTACGGTGACTCCCAAGCTGGACGAGTGGCTCCAGCAGATCCCAGGAACAACATCGGAGATCTCTGTCCAGAGGAGCGCAGTCCCAGGAACAGCTAAGATACTGCAGGACCCTCAAGCTCCCAGGCCTCTGGTAGAAGACACGAGCTTGAAGGATAGACCGCCCGCAGGGGCAAGAGGGGAATTTTTTTTTTTTTAAAATCAAATAATCTCTGATTTATTCAGCCTACAAATTTAGAATTCAGGGTTTTTACTCGTGCAAGAGTGTATTTGAATTAGGCAGGGTGTATTTCTCTTCAAAGGGACAATACCTAACATTGAATCAGACTTTTTCTACAGACGTCTGCTAAAGTTTCAAATCTAAATCCCAAATGTCTTGAGACAAGCCTTTAAGATGGAAAAGCTGCTCCTCAGACTGCTGCTTTTAATTTTTCTTGATATCACCAAGGTCTTTTCTGCACACAAAAGAAATTAATAACGTGACAAAGTAGAAAGTTTTCTTAACATCTTCAGTGGTCCTTGATACTGACCTGAAACAAATAAGCTTTTCAGACGCTTCTGCCAATGTCTGCCGCATGTGTGTCAAGAGGGGTTTACTTGCATGTCTTATGCTGTGAAAAATCCAGTTCACCTTCACACAAGCTTAGTTCTCACACTGTCACCATTAACAGCTTCCCCTTGCTTTACTATTACAGCATCTTTTGTCTCTCAAAATATCATACATGTAGCAATACAGAGGTTTACGTTATGCTATTTGAAAAATCTTTTTTTTGTGTGTCATTGTGCTGGTTGCCTGCTTATTAACAGTTCCTCGATGTGTACCTCATGTTTTATCCATTTTACTATATTTATTTGTTCTGCTGGGCTAGCTTTTCATGTAATGGAGTTATCAATTTTATACTTTGTTTTGATGAATGCAATGATTTGTAGGCAGGTTTAAGTCTCCTTCTGGTTTTGTTGCTCCACCACAATATTTACAGAGTTGGGATCATCGTTTTCGTAGATGTAGAGATGCTTGACGATTATTCGTAAGTTGCATTTTCACTATCATTCTTATCATTTTGTTTTGTTTTTGCATGTCTTCTATTCACCACCTCATTTCATTTTTATTATAATCGCCTCACTTCAAAGCACATCCAAGATCTTTTAAAAACACTATTTAATTTAGAGCTGCTTAAGGTTTTCAGTGATTTCAATTAACGTTCTTTAAAAAGCTAGAAATTTAATTTCTCAGAGTCCCCCAAAACAGCTCAGTGCTGAGGGCACTATATTCATGACTGGTAATGTTATACTGCCACTAAGGTAATTTTGTTTCTGTGGTGTACTGTGGTGAGTTCATGGCTTCATCTGCTTGTGCTATTTTAAAAAAACCCTAATCTGTTGAATTGGACAGGGAGCATTCTGGGAAGGAGTGTCAACAAATGTAACAGCGGAAAACAATTATGATGTTTGAAACTTGACTTCCCACCTACCAAATCACATGTTGGCACACAATTTAATTTAGTAAAGGGATTGCTGATGGTAATGCAGAATATTCAGTGAGGTAAATCTAACCTGTCAATGTCACCCACAAGTAGGTGTATAATTGCCTTTTCTGTCGGGAAATCGCATTTATGCAGATATTAAAGTGTGAAGTACATACACAACATATTTATTCACTATCAATGATGTTTATAATGAGGATGAACCTAAAAAAAGTGCTAATTAAATTATTATTTAATACAAAATAAATACCAAAGTTGCATCTTTTCTGCCAGCTGAATTTGTTGATTCTAACTCATCGACTCCCAAGTTGGAGCCAAATTCCCAGTTCAAGGATAACAAAGTGACTGACATGCTGAGAAGGCAGACTTGCTGCTCTATCAGAGATCTTAGTGCCATTATAAGCTTTATAAGTAGCACTTAGAGCATTTCATTGTAAAAAGCAGATGAACAATCAGACCCTTCTGACAACATCATGTAACATCAGAATAATGGCTGTTTTTGTTTCATAAAAACTGACAAAAGCAGGATAGACTACAACACCAAAACACTTCATGCTGTTCTGTGTAGACATTTATTTATAAAGAAACACTTTATAAGATGATAACAGCATAAATAATTTGTCTTGGTCTGTGAAATCAGTGGCTCACTGATTATTAACATAAATATAATTTTGTAAGTTAGAGTCAAAGAGGTTTGAACCATGTTATGGAGAGTTTTTAAACTATAGACAGACTATTTTTAGATTTTGACAATGCATAATTAAATCTTGTGAAGGTGGTGAAATTAAAAGAAAAAAGTTAAAATGTTGAGGAAAAAAAATCAAGAATAAAATTTTGAATTTAAAATGTGATAACTCTTATCTTTTCCTGTATGTGACCCTAATATTTTGCAATTGAAAGATATTTTATTTCTGTATTTTTCTATAATAAAGGATCAGCAGCTTTGTGATTCATGAATATAGGGCCCTCGGTGCAAAGAGTTGTGTTGTGCATATGTGACATGGCAGAAGTGTGACATGCCCAAATCATTTAAAGACATAAAATGCTTGAGTACTTCAAAAGACGCTGCTCTGCTGTGTATGGTTCTGTATTACTGTGAAGTCGCTCAGTCAACTCTCATCAAAAACTTTGTGACCCTGCAGTATTTTCTTCTTTTTTCCGTCTCCACACAGGACTCTGGGAGGCATCCAGAAGAGCCTTTGAACCCAGCTGAATATATGAGCTACCAACGTGTCTGCAACATGGAACAATTCCCCGAGTCTCAGCCTTCTCACCCTCCTGTTACTTTCCTGCCTCAGCACCCTTACACTCAGCACCCCTCCAACGAGCCCATGTACTCCAACACGAGCTTCCCCACCCACGGCCCTCGAGCTCCATTCACTTTCCCAAAGGAGCAATCTGTGTGACATGCCACGTAACTATTATCTCAGCGAGAGGCAACATGATAGTGCCACAAATGCTTCGTGAAAAACAAAGCTCTGCTGAACAGATGTGCATCTATCCCCACCTCGCTTCTGTTTCCTCTATAGGCTTAAAACACTTGTGGGCTTCCCCCTGCCATATGAAAGTGTCCCTCAATCCCCTGTGTATTGTGTGCTGCTTGCTCCACTGAAGCTATAGGGCCCCAGTTATCTCGTGATGTTAGCATCCTCGCCACCAGCTACTCTCTTCCACCACTCAATCCTTTACCCTTCACATGTGCCCACTCATCCTGTTTGCTTTTTATTGCCTCCTCACCTTTGAATATTTTGGGTTTTGCCAACTGTCTGTACAGAATATGCCACTCAAAATGTTTTCTCTATTTTTTTTTTTTTTTACATCTCCCACAGTGGTAGTGACCTTTTATAGCAACGTGGTTCTTTTGTTTGTATTCTGTCTGTCAATCATATGCTTGCTTCTTTGAAAGTCATATACTATAATGTATGTGTGATCAGGTGTTTACTGGTGGACTAAAAAAAATATAAGAAATGCCAATTAATTTGTAAAACTAATTATCAATCTGTAATGACATGGACTACCCCTTTAATGACGGTTAATGACTGGGCTGTTATGTGAAGAGGTGAATTGGCAGTCTTTCAGCTGGATCCTTCATTACGTTTCATAATTGCTTTGCTGTTATGAAGTTTGACTGGCTATTTTGGACTGTTAGAAGAGAATGTTATCCTCATTAGCTAAGAAGAAAAACAAAGGGCTTGAGATCCAACAGTACCTACTTTCTGCTCACTGTCCATGTCTCATTATCCTTCCCTTCAGGCTACTGTTATTTTCATTGTCATCTACCAGTAGTTGCCAAAGACATAGTTTTTCTTGGATTTTTTTGTCCATTTGCTTTCACGCTAGCAATTACATTAAAATTATCTGAAGGGAAATAAAAACATACTTGATTGGCAACTTGCTACGCTTTCCCAGTTTACATTATCCGTTTACCATATGCTGTATTAATCATATCTTTATACGAAAACGTGTTCAGAGGTTGGTTTGAGGTTCATTACTTCATGGGTCCATTCTCAGATAGCAGATGCATTTGGGCCTAATCTGGATGACTTTTTGTCACCTAAGGCTCTACCAAGTATTGTGTAGGACAGATATGGCCCGCAAATCATGAGCCGGGCTTAGTATGGGTTATAGTAAATATCTTGCTCAAATGTCAAGGCAAACCCGACCCCTGGATCACATAAAGTAAACTTGAGGTAGATTTGAGGCAGGCAGGGTCATTCCTGAATCAGTGAAGTCAGTCAAGGTCAAATATGGTCCATAGAAATCTGCAAATGTGGGCCACAGTTGGACCAAATATTCCTTGTTCTCTAGGTTGTGTTCGTTCAGAGTTATCAACTAACTGGTGCGGGTAAAAGGTGAAGACAATCACATACAAGGGTTGTCCTGGAAAAAACAAATCATGGATAAAGTGAAAAGGCTTTTTCAAGGACAGCCCAGCCACTTAACATATTTAAATATTTTTTAAATATGATTTGTACTAATATAACCTAAATAAGTTTAAATCAATCTAAGGAACCGAAGATAAAAGCTTGCTACTGTATTTTTTTAGACAATACTCAGTTATATATGATAACACTCCACATATTTTCATAGTCCATTTTACACTGTTACTTTCAGACCATACATAAGCTAACATGCTTGACGAGCCAATTTCAGGATACCGCCTCCTACACGCAAGCCCTCTAGACACAGAAAATTAGCATAAACTGAAAGTTCACATTTTTTGCCATGTCAGATGTATGTTTGGAAAAAAAATAAAGAAAAGAAAATACTTGTGTTTGTGCTCGATGTGAAAAAAAAACCTTGAGGTGTTGAAGGTAATTTAGTGTTTACTCTTAATGGTGATGGTAAATGGAATAGAGTAAAACTTGTGAGACTTTCTCCTGTGCTCACCTTGTTGTCTTGCAATGGCTTGATATGTGTGCTAGCATTTAGTTTAAGCAGTGGTATCTGGTTTGAACCACTGAAGGAGTTTGTTATCGCTGTACCTGCTGTGAGAAAAGACACTTACACACATCTTTGTCTTTTTGTGACACATTTAATCTTCAAGAGATCCTTCCTTTTTTATTATTATTATTATGATTATTATTAGTATTATTATTATTATTGATAAGTACTACTACATACTATATAATATGCTAGAATTTGGGCTTTACATCCATAAAAAATATATACATTTTTACTCTGTTCCTTTTTGATGTCCTGACAATGATTGCCATGTTTTGATTTGTGTTTTGTAAGACTGTAACATTTTGTTTTATTACTATTGTTTTTGTTTTGTTTTTGTTTGTTTTTTTACAATTTACAATATTCATATACAGTAAAGGAAGCCTACATCACATTTCTTTTGACATTCATTGCACATTTGTGGAATAGTAAAACCCAAATAAATATTATGATTATAAGCTCTTTTGACTGAAATAATGAAAGAAAGTTCAACAGTTTAACCTGTTTTTCTTCTATTTGTTTTTAGAGATTTGAGTTATGTCGATGTAAATATTAACAATGTATCTGATGTGTGTAAAAAAAAAATCATGCAATTTAACATTAAAGTTCACAAACTAAACATTATTGCTGTTTTTATTTTTGTTGTAACTATTGCCAGTACAACACGTTTTTTTAGTGTTTTACTGTCACATATACAACTTGGGGATGGGGGGAGGCTGCAGCTTACTGTTCTGAGGCAGGAGGCAGGGAACATGCTGGGCAGGTTACTGGTTTATAGCAGAGACAATATCCACACCACTTTCGATATAATCACCATTTAACCTAACATGCATCTTGCTGGACTGACTGGGTCCATACAGGCATAGAAAATCCACAGGCTCCTCAAAGAAAGTCCCTAACCAATCAGGAAGTTTCCTCACCTTGGTGGAGAGAAAGAAAAAAAAGAAAGAAAGAATGAAAGTGAGGCAGTAAGGATTAAAAAACTGTTTGAAACAAAGGACACATTTCTGAATAGACTTTGCCTTGTGTCCACTCTTAATCATGTCTCTAATTTCTCCTTAGCACACCATCAGAGTCCATTTGGACTTCACAGGACCCGGTGTCGATGGACTTAAGTATCCAACCTAATCTCAAGTGTATGTGAGGTTCCAGTGGCTGTACTCTCACACAGTCACCTGGTTTCTAGCATATAATTTGTACCAGGTACTCTGGTGCTGTTTGTTTTTCAGATCATGATGTGCAGGAGTCTTGTTTTGTTTGTTTTTTAGCAACAGTATTCTGGCATGGTGTCTGAGTCGTCTCTGAGCTGCACTGGTTTCCAGACCTTATGATAATGTGTGATTGTAGTGATCTAATAGTACAGGATAGGGATCCTCTCCTGCAACTTGCAACAAGAGTCTTTTAGCTACCTTTATGGAAGATTCTGTCTTATCATTGCTCCATGGGAGCAATTGTTTTTCCCACAGTCTGCTGAATCTCTGGAATTCTTGAGATGTACATTGAGATCCATTATCTGAGCTTTCAGTTTCTTTATCATGGTAGTAGACTTTGTGTCTGGTTAACTGTCTATTGCTTATTACCAAAATATTGGTAATAACTACGCTGATAAAGTAGTCTCTGTTGTCAAATGAAAACAAATCCAATCCCATCTTTGTCCATGGACTGCTTGGCATTTTACATGGAAGGAGGGTTTCTATTGGTTGTGTGAAGCCTACCACTCTGAAGATATCACACTTGGCTGTATATGTCTTTATCTGGTCATTCATGCCATGTCAGTAGATGCATTCTCTAGCAACTTTCCACACCAAGATGTGAGGATGGTAAACGATAAATGAACTTTCTCCTGACATTATCAGGCTTCACATCTGGATACTATTGCGTTTTGCAAATACAGTATGGCCTCATTTCACTTGCTTTTTTTACTTTATCATTTAGCCATCCCTGCTGTATCCTTTGAATGAGAATCTGTATTATCTGCTGTCCTGTACTAAATGAGAGACCATATTAATGGTGGACATTCAGGAAGATATGCTCTGCTTAGAGTGTTGGCGAGTAACATATTATTTCCTGATACGTACACCACATCCAAATCATAGTTTTGAGTGCATAACATAGTTTTTCCTGAATTTATTTAGGAGCACTCAGTGGCTTTTTCACTATGGCCTCTAATGACTTACAGGCACTTTAAACGATAACTTTGCAGCTGGATGTTTACTGGTGGAACTTTTCCATTCTGAACACCACAGCCAAGGATTCTTTTTCCATTTGAACATGGCGTCACTCTGTGTCTTTGAGTGTTCTGCTTGCAGAAACAATAGGCTCAACCTCCTGAAATGTTCCACCCAAACCTGTGTCTGAGTCATCAAACTGCACTGTCAGTTATTTCTGTAGGTTATAATGTTTCAGGACTGGAGAAAATTGCATTTGCAATCACCTCTGTCAGTTTGAGGAATGCTTTTTAAGATCAGGCTTAAAACTTACATTTTTGACAAAGGATATAGTTACAGCTGGTGACTCTGACATCATATGATTGTTGGGGTTTTCTCTGTTTTCTCTGTATCATTGCCAGGTCTTTACTTTACAATATCAAGCCCCTTGAGGTAACTGTTGTTGTGATTTGGTGCTATATAAATAAAATTGAACTGAACCGAAATCCTCATGCTGTGATGAAAACTTCCACTCACAGTTTCTGTGTGTTAATTGCTTCAGTGCCTCATGGTGACCAGAGAGGTGTGGGCAAAACTTTGTTAGGTAATCCGCCATACCCAGCAGCCTCTGGACCCCTTCTACATCTGTTGGTTTTGGCATCTGTCATGCACTTTTTCAATGCCTGGTTTTAGTCCATCTGCCTTCAGGAGGTGTCCTATATATGTAACCTCCTTTTGTCTCAGTTTAAACTTGTCTGCATTCAGTTTGATGTTCTTTTGCCTATATCAGTTTAGACAGTCTCAGTTTTCCACCATCATCACATTCGGCTTCCTCTTGCATTTCTCCTTGTCTTGTGATCAACACCTCAGCTGTAATAATGTACAACCCAAGCAGTCAGAGCTTGTGTCAGTTTTCTCTGAAAGATTTCAGGAGCAGACATATAACTATTGGTATTCTCAGCTATCTGTAGCAGCCACATGGAGAATGGTGTAAGGTAGCTAGACTCATCCTCTTACTTGATATGCCAGAACCCACTTTTGACGTCACATACCAAGGGCGTAGATTTGGTTTTGGCATTGGTGGGGACGGATGATTCAACCACCGAACTCTGCCCTGTTTCTTTTTCTTTTCCTTTTTGTTTTTGCTTCTTAATAAAAAGAGGAGAAATATACTTGCCTACATATGCTATTCTATGTGCTTTTAAACCATTTAAAATCACAATTCATAGTTTTATATGGGAATTATATAATGTTAAATTACTATTAAAAAAATGACTGACTAAGTATTTTAGGCTTTAGTTTACTTAGGCATAATCCATATAAATCAGGTATCATACAAAAATAAAAATAGCTTCAAATACAGTCATGACAATAAAAGAATATGACTTTAAGGACTTAACATCATTACTTCAGTTATAGTACACCAACATCTGTTATACTTTGGCACTAAGAGAACACTGAATGACCTGGTGGTTTTTGTCCATAAAACTACTCATCTAAGATTACCACAAAGTAAAAGATCTCTCAGCAAAATTATGCAACAGTTTAGGCACACAATTGCCCAATCAAATCAGTGAGCTGAGATTTTCTGTTCTAAACATGAACTACTGTTACAGCAACAGACATGGACTACTGGTGTCCCACACAACAACTCAATGTCCACTATGTGAAGGAGCCAAACACATGCCTGCTCCTCTTGTTAACTGAGATAAACTGCTGGCATATTTGTTTTACATCTATACTGTCCAGTCTCTCCTGGTGGACATGGCATACAGCAGCATTGTTTAATCTCATTTGAGTCATTGTTAACCTTAGTCATCTTTTTAGTCTTCTGAGAGCACTGAAGCTTCTTTCAGCCTCAGTACATGCGTTTTATCCTCAGATTACAATTATTATTATTATGTGCTTGATGTGCCTCACCTTTGGCCCTGGCTCTTCCCCTCTGACTGCACTAGGACATATTGCCACCTGATAAAATAACACATTGATTCAGCCATATAAAAAGTGAGACGTGTCAATTCAGATTCTTTGTCAAATATACACTAATGAAACAATTTACATCAGCAGCCTAACAACTGTCATGATAATAAATACTAGTTAATCTATAGCACCAAAACATCAGTCAGTCACCTGTGACCTCGCCTCTTCACCTCTGAGCTACAACATGGCAGAGCTGCCTCTGTCACCTGATAAATAACAGTGAGACATTACAAATACATGCAGTCACACATGTGCTTCAAATACAGTCATGAACCATCAAGTCATCATCCAATTTCACCTGTGATCTTGCATCACCATTGCTCTCTGAGCTTTGTGTTGGTTCTTCTGTCACCTGACAAATAGGACATACATGACAATAAGAATAAAATGTGTAGCTGCTTCAGTGTTTCTGTCAATTTGTGCAGATCTTGACTCTCAGTAATGTTTGTAGCGTGAGCGCATTTTTAAAACAATTTGTGCAAACTGCACTACAAGTTGGATATTTGCAAAATCATGACTACCTCATGACATTTTGTCTCAAAAATTAACCTATGAATATGTCATTACCATTAGGATGAAATTATTGTGTCACCAACATTTTAATGTTAGACATATAATTTTAACAGCCTCTGTAAACTAATATCCTGGCTTGCTCAAAGCTGCCGTTTTCTCTGACAGTTTCAATCAAAATTAGAAATGCTACTCTGGGAGACTGAGATAACTAATAATGCTGCATGTTGTGCAGTTAGTTTCCAAAACACGTTATTCGTGGTTACATACAATTTTAGACTGATGTGGGCCAAAGCCTAGCATATCCTGTAACGTTATTATGACGGACACATTTTATGAGTTAATTTGGCTTTAAGTGACTTGCAGGTTTCTTTGAAAAATACTTATATGCAGGTTCTTCCTTTTTGCTGCCATCCTCCTCTCCTCCTTGCAGCGCAGGCTTGCTGCTGCTAAAACGAAACAGAGCTCCCTGAAATGCACAGCCAATCACATTGGCCATATTTGTCACATGAGGTAGGACTCCAGTAGAGGACGTGATTTAACTCTTTCTGCACCGCTGGGTCAACGAGACGTTGACAGATCGTTTTTTTTTTCTTCTTTCTATCGGGTTTGATTTTCTTTACTCGAATAGATCAAATTATTGGTGGGGACAATTCAATAATCGCTGAATATTGGTGGGGACATGTCCCTTCCGTCCATGCCAAATCTACACCCTTGTCACACACTGTAAAGACATTGGCTTTGTAAAGATCTTGAAGCTGGGAATATATCCTTCAATGGTTGGTAATGAGAAGCGTCTGCACTTTAAAGCCTTGTTTAGGGGTCTTGGACCAATGCATACCCTTGATCAGCTGTTCTGTTTTTTCACCATAACTATTCCACTGATCCAGTCTATGCAGCATTAGCTGAAGTGGCGATCCCTCTGCACAGGACGCCCTACAGTTTCTCCTTCAGCAGCTCCATCATTGGAACATTCAACAGCTTTGCAGGTTTCTCGTATTGTCTCCCTCAAGACATCCATCACCAGTAAGCACATCAGCATACTTTGCTATTCTTTATCCCATTAACCACGGTCAATCTGTGGGCCTTTCTGGTGTAACCATGCTATCTGTTTTATCAGAATGTTTTGCATTGTACCTTTAAAAGTTTAACAACATCAGAGTCATTTGCCAATTATTGGGGAAAATAACCCTTTCATTGTCCACCTGAAATTTCAGTTGAGATATTTTGTTTCTTCTTGGAGTTCTTAAAGAAAAATCTGTTTTATTATTATCAGTACAATTTTGGTATATTCAAGCTTTGTGTCAGGTTTGAGCAAGCTAATTGGAATAATGCAACAAGTACTGTAGCACCACAGATTATTTGGAAGTTCACAACATTCATGCCTCGGAGTATTCCTCCTAAAAGTGCTATTTGCTTGTTTAGTGTTGACTGAATTCACATTATTTGTCACTGCTTCAGTAACACAGAATAGCTATCACTCTCACATTCAGGTTTGAGTGCAGGTTTCTTTTCTTTGTGTTCTGGGCATGCTTTATGATTGTCTCTGCAACACTTTGTTCTTATCATATGCTGGGCATTTGAATTTGCTTTTCTCAAATGGTTTCCTACAGTATCGACACT
Source organism: Aulonocara sp. 'chitande type north' Nkhata Bay (assembly GCF_057382095.1). Classification (NCBI taxonomy): domain Eukaryota; kingdom Metazoa; phylum Chordata; class Actinopteri; order Cichliformes; family Cichlidae; genus Aulonocara; species Aulonocara sp. 'chitande type north' Nkhata Bay. Next base: position 33,736,988 of record NC_141357.1, read on the forward strand.
ACACTGTGTTGCTGGTTTGTCTCTGGCTTGCTGTGCCTTGCCACCCGTCCTGAGATTTTCTTTGCAGGGTTGCAAAGCTGATTTCAGGAGATTTGGTTTTGTGGGCAATAACATTCTGGTATGGTGGATTTTCAGTCCCTCAATACTGATGCTTACTCTTCTCCTCTGGTGAAGTCAGTTACGCTATATCCTATCTCATATTCACAACACAGTCAATAACTACTGTCACCATTTTTGATTCTTACCCACGCTGAGCAACCACTTTGTTAAACTTGTCAGACACATGTCTTTAACACATTGCTTATCCTGCGTACTCAACCAGTGCAACCACAAGGCATGACAATAGAGGTAGACAGATACACTTAAACATATACATAAATAATAATCTCTGTTGTCACAAATATTTACCTCAATGCCAGTATGCTTATGCTATAAGCTAACTAAATTAACTGTTGTTCAGTGTTCTTATAATATAAATGTTCAGTATGTCAGCTTTCTAATCAATTACAAAAATGACAAAGACTTCATACAAAAAACTATAGAGATAATTAGTAAGAAAATCACACACTGAAAACAACTCTCAAAGTCAGTTTTTAAATTGTTAAATTTAGACATTGTGTGGTTTATTTAAAAAAAAAAAAGTGTGCTGATTGACTTCCTGCACACTCTTGATAAGACTGGTTGCATTTATTTGACCTGATGATTATATACTGTTGTATAATAATGTGTGTGATACTTTTTTCTTGTCAGATTTACAGACATTTTTCAAGGCCAGCTTTCTATCTAAGTTTTGAGGAGGCCAACGAGCCAGTCAATCCTTTAATCAGGGTTAGAGTTACCACATAAGATGACTTAGACCACAGAGAGTTAAACTTTATGTCATTCATTTATTTTTCTGATTTTTCTTTTATCACTTCAATTTCACTCTGAGGAGAATAGCAAAATATAAAATGTAATTTACACCCAGATAATGACATGTCCATAATAGTATTGGTGTAATCAAAGGGTTTCCTGAATGGGCCTAAAAAGCAATAATCTTACTTTATTGAAATTTGGATTCTATCCTCTTCAAGGTTGCCTGCTTGGGCAGTAATACAATACTGCCAGTGTTCATGCTATGTTTGGATCAGGACCTGGAAGTCACATTGTAACTCCTGTGCAAGTGTGCATTTCCAATTTCACCACTGACTTCTGTGGACTTATACATAGACTTCCAAGCGGTAAGTTACAGAGCTGAAAATGAAGTCATCGTTGAAGTGCCAAAGACTGCAGATGTCTAGCCACTGCTTGAGGCTGGCTCCAACAGGGGGTCAATCCCCTTAGACTCCTATATTAAGGTGAAGCTCTTCAGTGTGTGTGTACTGCTGGACCCGTACGCTACACTATAATTGTCAGATTTTCGAAACTTCCTAGAACCACCAGGAGGGGTTGTTTTGACCCCCTACTGCAACAACCAAAGTTATTGCCTAATGGCAAAGATGTAATTTCTTGTACAATTGTTAATTATCATCTAATTCTTCCAACTGTAAGTAGGATTTTGTAAAATGAGTATTTAAAATTAAGTTAAAGCTCTTTTATTAGTTTTTTTTCAGATGATTGAGATGATTTATTATTTTATTTCAGACTTTGAAGTTGAAATACATATTAGTATTCGTAAATGGATGGTGCAAAAAACAACTCAATAGGTAACATCTAAAAAAATGTAGCTATTTTAGAAAAAATCATGGGGTACATTTTAAAAATTATTTTTTACAATAACATGTTGTATCCATGTGGTGTTTGACTGAAAGTGTTGAAGAACAAGATGAGTTGCTGGTGTTCTGAGCAACGAAGGGACTGTAGCTTAACTGAGCAGAGAGTCCATAGTGTGGAGAACTAATCCGAGAAAATAAAGAGTGAAATCCAGAGCACACCAGGCAAACGAGTTTCAGGGCTGAGCAGGAGAGCAGCGCAGAGTGGACATGGGCTGGGCTGCTGCAGGTTTGGAGATAGTAGGCAGATGTTCACAAGATGATAAACTTTGTTCTAATTTTATAGTGGTTATTTAAATATGTTTGTGATGCTTTTGTCCCCAGGGCTCTGATAAGAATGTGTGTGTGTGTGTGTGTGTGTTTGCTGTGAGATCAATTTTAAAATATAGGCAATCAGCTGTTGAATCTGTTTCACAGTGAACACTTTGCCCTTATACCATCTTTATCTTAGCACTACCAATCCTCTAAGTTATAAAAATTCTTCTTTAATAATTACATTTTTTTTTCAGAAGTTTAGCTGTCATGTTATTTGTTATGCTATACCAAATGTGTGTTTTCCCTATACAATATATGAAGAGATTATTTAAATCATTGATAAAAATTAATAAAATCCCTAAAAATTAATCTAGAATACTTGTTTTGTCAAATCTTACTTAAAATGAGAAAAAATAGATGAAATTTTTAAATTTCTTTACATGACGATTTATTTGCCATCACTGCTGCTGTTGCCATCACAACAACCCTTCTACAGCCCATTCACATGGTACCATGTGGTGGCTAGCTTCAAAAAGCTACAGAGCTATGGTTAGCAATAAAAACATTAGCAAAGTGAAGCTCAGGGATGAACACTAACTTTTTTTCCCCTCAAAAAAAATTCATGTGAGGGTCCCTGATGAACAGAGACAAATGCAATTGCATGACAGGAAAAATAATAATATACTGCTGCATGGTTTGGATTACTCACTATGAAAAAATCCTGATCCTTAGCTTCATGCACCCATTTAAATCTTAGCTAGCCTCAGAGGTATACTTTCCTGACCCATTCAAATAGTTGGTGTCTCACTGTGAGGCAATTAGCTGTGGTCACATTATAAGGTTTTAAAAACTGAACTTTAAAATATACTGCAGATGGAAAGTGGTCATAAAAACCCAGAGAGGCCAACAGTAATCACTGACTGTTTTTAGGGACTTTTCAAATTAAATAGAACAAGATACAAGATGTGTTGCTTTAACTTACTTTAACAGATATGATTTTTAAAATGTAAAGGGGTCAATCTTCCACTAGTATATGTTTGCAGCTTGCTAATCAAGCTAACTGGCATTAGCTTTGAACATGGTGTTGACCACAAAACTAATACAGAGGCTTCAAAATAAAAAGCCCAAAATCAATAGGTGGCATTAATCTTTTATGGTGTCTTTGTATTAAACTGACCGAATGCCCACGCTGAGGATCATTAGTGTTGACAAGAGTTTAGTGTATCCAGTTTATGAGTTTGAGTCTAAAGAAGCACATCAAGAGTACAACCACAGGGATGTTCATCCATTTCTTCGCCATTAATGGGTTTGTGCAGTGTGAATGTTTCCCCAAAACAGACTATGAAAATTCTCTTGCAGTGCCATGAGGCATCTGAATGAAAAGATTTGGGTCAAATGAAATAAGGACAGGAACTCAACAACTCAACAACACAGATGAGCATTTAACAAGAAAGTAACAAAAAAAGAAACCAAATTAATGAACTGATGACCAGCAGCTTAGTATAATGAGCAGTGAGATAAGTATAAGAGTTTTCTTAACATAACTCTTAGCCATAAACACTGTATAGTTACACACCTAAAGGAAAATTGTTGTTTATTCTTTAATCTTTAAACAGAAGTTCAAAATTCTGAAACCATGTGAGTTTAGAGGCTGCCAATCAACAACCACGAGGCAGACATGAAAGCCTCTACAAGTTTCAAATTGTAACGAACTCAATAAAAATTCACAAACTAGAATAGAAAGAATCAAGTTTAGCATCTGATGCCATAATGATTCAAAAAAGAACAACTTAGTTAAGGAACACCGGTAAACGGGAACCAGTGACCTTGTTTTGCTTTGTCTTTCCCTTTTGAGATTGCAGATAAGAACTACAGAAATTAGTTTAGTGCTTAGGGCAATCATTTGTAATATTAATGGAAAGGATACACAGCAGACACACAGATTTAAAGCATAATAGTAACTCTTCTTGCGTCAGTTAAAACGCTTTTTGGACAGAAAATCAAACTGCCTTTAGGAAGCCTCCAGTTAGAGTAAAGGCTAGATCTCAGTCCATTTTGTATTAGTTATCAAAAACACTAAAAAACAAAAGTAAGAGTAAAATCATAAATATTTATAAGCTGTCACCATTGGAATAATTGTCACGGCTGCACAGCAGTCGTGTGGTGAATTGAGAAAAGGATCCAAGATGCAGGCACTGACTGGGGTGCGAGTGAAAATTTATTTGCAGAGGTGATAAAGTGACAAAACAGGAAGAGCAGAGCGGGGAGTAAACAAACCTAAACTGGGAAAACTAAAGAACAAAACTTAAACCAGACACTCACGGGAGGAGGAGCGAAATGCACAAAGAGAGATGGCAGAGAGACGCAGAATGAATACCAGGTAACAGAATAATGCAGACTGACATGGAGTTAAACAGACGACGCGACAGAGAGCACAGGAAAACACAGGGCTTAAATACACGGGGAGTAATCAGGGAATGGGCCACAGGAGGGAGACACAGCTGGGAGCAATAAGGCTAACGAGACAGGGGAGAGGTAAAACTGAACACACTGACATGAGACATGAACTTTCAGAATAAAACAGGAAACTAACAGACACAGAGAACCAGACCAGACACTGAACTTGACAGGCAGACTCATGAGCAGACACAATAACACCATGGACAGACAGAGGGAACACAGAGAAGTGGAAGCAGGCAGGCAAAGAACAGAAACCTAACAAATGGCAAAATCACAACAGAATACACACTCTGAATGAACAAAAGCATAAGGAACACAAAACACTGAGTCCTCAGACTCAGGACCATGACAGTACCCCCCCCCCCCCCCTCAAGGGCTGGCACCAGACAGCCCAACAGAAACACAAAAACGGACCAAAGCCAAAAAAAACCCCCACGAACCAAAAAACAGAAAACGACCCGACCAGGGCGGGCGGTGGGGGTCCAGGACGGAGGGACATAGTCCGAAAAGGCCCAGACGGACAAGGTCAGGGGGCCGACCCGGAGGCCAAAACAGTTCAGTTCCGGGGGCCGACCGCGTGAAAGGCAGCAGCAGTGGGGCAGGTCCGGAGGCCGGCCACGCAGTAGGCAGTGGTGTGGAAACAGTTCTGGGGGCCGACCGTGCGGACGGCAACAGCGGTGTGGAAACAAGTCCGGAGGCCGGCCACGTGGAAGGTAGTGGCGGCGTTCAGGAGGGCGTTCAGGAGGGCGTCCACAGTGGCGGAGATGCCCAATAAGCGGCCTGGCAGATGACCGACGATGTGGAGGTGGTAGTAGGGGACCTGAAGGCTGCGTGGCCCCTGCAGCCCCAGGTGAAGCGGAGGCTGGACCAGACGAAGCTGATGAGGATGATGAGGATGCGGAGGCTGGACCAGGCGAGGCTGATGAGGATGATGAGGATGCGGAGGCTGGACCAGGCGAGGCTGATGAGGCTGATGAGGCTGCGGAGGCTGGACCAGGCGAGGCTGATGAGGCTGATGAGGCTGGACCAGGCGAGGCTGATGAGGCTGCGGAGGCTGGACCAGGCGAGGCTGATGAGGAGGCTGGAGCCGGACCAGGCGAGGCTGATGAGGAGGCTGGAGCCGGACCAGACGAGGATGAAGCAGTGGCTGGAGCCGGACCAGACGAGGATGAAGCAGTGGCTGGAGCCGGACCAGACGAGGATGAAGCAGTGGCTGGAGCCGGACCAGACGAGGATGAAGCAGTGGCTGGACCAGACGAAGCAGCTGATGAGGATGAAGCAGTGGCTAGATCAGACGAAGCAGCTGATGAGGATGAAGCAGTGGCTAGATCAGACGAAGCAGCTGATGAGGATGAAGCAGTGGCTGGACCAGACGAAGCAGCTGATGAGGATGAAGCAGTGGCTGGACCAGACGAAGCAGCTGATGAGGATGAAGCAGTGGCTGGACCAGACGAAGCAGCTGATGAGGATGAAGCAGTGGCTGGACCAGACGAAGCAGCTGATGAGGATGAAGCAGTGGCTGGACCAGACGAAGCAGCTGATGAGGATGAAGCAGTGGCTGGACCAGACGAAGCAGCTGATGAGGAAGCAGATGCTGGACCAGGCGATGCTGAAGCAGATGCTGAAGCAGATGCTGGACCAGGCGATGCTGAAGCAGATGCTGAAGCAGATGCTGGACCAGATGCTGGACCAGGCGATGCTGAAGCAGATGCTGGACCAGATGCTGGACCAGATGCTGGACCAGGCGATGCTGAAGCAGATGCTGGACCAGATGCTGGACCAGGCGATGCTGAAGCAGATGCTGGACCAGGCGATGCTGATGAGGAAGCGGAAGCTGGACCAGGCGAGGGTGATGAGACTGCAGCTGGTGATGAGACTGCAGCTGAGGGCTGGACGGGCTCCTCAGGCCCCCCAGCTGACGAGGCAGAAGGCTGGACGGGCTCCTCGGGCCCCCCAGCAAAAACAGTCTCAGAACCAGTGGGCACTAAAGCCCCTGGCACACACAGGACAGAACCAGCAGGTGCGGAGACCTCTGGCAGAGACAGAAAAGAACCAGCAGGCGCACGGGCCTCTGGCAGGGACGCAACAGAACCAGCAGGCACACGGGCCTCTGGCAGGGACGCAACAGAACCAGCAGGCACACGGGCCTCTGGCAGGGACGCAACAGAACCAGCAGGCGCACGGGCCTCTGGCAGGGACGCAACAGAACCAGCAGGCGCACGGGCCTCTGGCAGGGACGGAACAGAACCAGCAGGCACACGGGCCTCTGGCAAACACATGGCAGACTGCAGCTGCACAGAGCATTGGGTCTGCTCAGGCAGCGACGGCCGGGTGTGGTCCTCAGCTGGCTTCTTAACCGCCAGGGGTCCTGAGTCTGCTGGGGGCTGAGACCCAGCCTCTGGGGAGGCCCTGGGGCGAGTAACAGTCTCTAAATTAGCCAGTTTCTGAGAAACTAGAGTGGTTTTAATGCATTTGTCTCTCCGCTCAAAATGGGTGCTAGGAACGAGATTCAAAATGGGTGGCACAGACACAGCCTCCAGTATGGAGGGAACGGGTGATCGGGCTAATGGCATAGATGCAGGCTGGGCTAATGAACTGGCTAAAGGCTGATGTACTGGTTGGAGTGAGACTGGAGTTGGTGGTGGAGTGGATGAAACACAGTCAGCTACTGTTATGGATGTTTTGAAAATGCCAACTTGTGAGAGGTCAGTTACCACGAAGGTAGGTAAACGCCGTGTACTGTCTTTACCCTCCCCATGAACGGCCCCAGAAAACAGTCCCAGAAGCACCAGCGTCCTTAAAACTCACCACAGCTGGTCGCACAGGAGTCCCTGAATCCGGCTGTGGGGTGAAGCGTCGGTGGCGCGAATGTTTCCTCCCCACCGCTGACGGCTCCGACAGGCAGGGAAAAACCTCTGGGGGGTCGGGCCGTGAAACCTCCGGTGGGTGAATCTGAGACGGATGCTTTGTGGCGGTCGTAGTCCATTGTTGCTGGGCACAATTGGCTACTTCCCGAGCTTGCACCGCTTCCTGGGCTTTATGCAGCTCAGCGATTAAGTCTGTAAATCCCCGGACCTGGTGGAGATAGAGATTTCCGGCCAGGATTGCCTCAACGGCATTTATCCCCACAACTTTCGCTCGTGCATTGGAGGTGTGGGTTACCCAGTCCACCAGGCGTAGGACACGTGTGAGGTCGCTCTCCCCGGCCAAGACCGCTGGATCCATCTTGTGGTCGCGTCGTACTGTCACGGCTGCACAGCAGTCGTGTGGTGAATTGAGAAAAGGATCCAAGATGCAGGCACTGACTGGGGTGCGAGTGAAAATTTATTTGCAGAGGTGATAAAGTGACAAAACAGGAAGAGCAGAGCGGGGAGTAAACAAACCTAAACTGGGAAAACTAAAGAACAAAACTTAAACCAGACACTCACGGGAGGAGGAGCGAAATGCACAAAGAGAGATGGCAGAGAGACGCAGAATGAATACCAGGTAACAGAATAATGCAGACTGACATGGAGTTAAACAGACGACACGACAGAGAGCACAGGAAAACACAGGGCTTAAATACACGGGGAGTAATCAGGGAATGGGCCACAGGAGGGAGACACAGCTGGGAGCAATAAGGCTAACGAGACAGGGGAGAGGTAAAACTGAACACACTGACATGAGACATGAACTTTCAGAATAAAACAGGAAACTAACAGACACAGAGAACCAGACCGGACACTGAACTTGACAGGCAGACTCATGAGCAGACACAATAACACCATGGACAGACAGAGGGAACACAGAGAAGTGGAAGCAGGCAGGCAAAGAACAGAAACCTAACAAATGGCAAAATCACAACAGAATACACACTCTGAATGAACAAAAGCATAAGGAACACAAAACACTGAGTCCTCAGACTCAGGACCATGACAATAATGTTTACAACGAGTCTACTGACAAGTGCACTGAATGGTTTTGAGATTTGACAGGTAATTTATCAAAAACCAAAAAGTCCAGTAAATCATTCTTAAAACATTAAAAACAGTTTTACAGTGTGGCAACAATATGATTAATCTTTGGTTATATTAATGCAGAAAAAACACTATCATTAAGTTTACTGAATAACAATTGCTGGGTTGTGGAACAAAGAGTGGACTCCCAAGTTAAAGTCAAATGTTTTTGTCCACCCAGCTTCCTCCATAAGCAGCCTTTGTCAAGCAGTATCATTGTGTGCTCCCTTCAGAATTCCTTTAACTGCTAACCTTTAACTGTGTCCTTTTTTTTTTTCTTATTTTGTTGTTGAAAAAAAATTATGATTTATTGGGTGGAGGGAAGGTTTTATAAATAAATGTATTAATAATGCTATTTGAATATAGCTAAAAAAAAGATATATAATTAAATACCTACATTATGTAGTGTTAACTTTAATAAACATAGACAAATATTGCCACTCGTCATGTCAGCACAGTGATAAAATGAAAATTATATGTGTCGATTATTAACAGGCATGCAAAGATGACATAACCTTTCTGAGAAGAATTATAATTTGATAAAATAACACCATCATCTCTCTGCTGCCTTCTGCATTAACAATACAGTTTACATTGCTGGTGTACACATTTTCTATGTGGGCAGTAAGAGCCACAAAATGCAGCAGAACATCATACTTGTAAGAAAAAAGCTAATTTCCTCATTACTGAAGGACAGGTTAACTCGAGTGCTTTCTTCTAAGACATGCAAGAATCGCTTGAGAACTCATCCAGAAAAGCCCACTTGATTGGATTGGGTGAAGTCTCCTGGAACAAATCCTCTGTGTCACTTTTATGTAAGACATTGCTCCTCTCTTCTTTTCTGTACCCTAATTTGCTTTGTCTTTCTCATATCTGTGCCACAGACATCTCAGTAACACATACTTTAATGATACAAGTTAAACTATAGTATTACATGTTTTGCAGGTATTGTAGATCTCACAGTTTCTAACTTCACATTTCACAGTGATTACAGGTGCAGATGGCTGGTTTGAAACTCTAGCTTTAGAAATGACTGTGGAGCCTAAGAAGTGTCTGCAAGCCTATGGGTTTGTCCAAAATAAAGGAAAGGAGGCATTATTTGTCACCATCCTCTCATCCCTGATTTAACAATATTGTTTGTCAGTGCCTGTCAAAATAAATATGACAGCTATTGCTATCATTTATTTCAAATGTCTATAATGCTAATCATTTGAGTGTTCTTTCTTGATACCAAGGACATCAGAAAACACGCTGATCGTTATCTTCTTCTGTCATTCGTAGCATTCTTCTTGCCAGTGCCTGCAGTGTAGCTTTGGCACTCACCACTCATTTGGAGAACTGGGAGCGTTATGCTATTAGTGGTTATGCAGCTTCAAGGTACAGCGCTTGAGCAGACGGCTATGTTGCCTAAATCTGGTGAACTGATATTTCTAACTCCACATCCACAAATTTACAATATGACACTCGATTAACGCTGGAGAAAATGGTGAGCATGCTCGTGGTTTCACTCTTCAGCTCGTGTTCCTTCTTTGGACTAAGATACTGCAGAAACACTAAACTGTTGGTTTTGGCTGGGCTGGTTAACAAACAGATCCCATCCTTGTTTTTTTGCTGTTCGTGTGGTTTTGTTGACTTTGTCAAGAAGTAACCTTGTAGTTTTGTAGCCTAGTGTAAACAGGTGGGATGTGAATTGGCACTTCCAAAGCCATGGTTCTCAGTCAGAAAAGGATGGAGTACCTACCCCAGGTCTGGCACGAGTTACTGCCCTGGGCGTAAGCATTTTAGTATCTCAGGGTCTTGTTCACAAGTTAGAGGAGAGCAGAGTAGGAGATCAACAGACAGACTGGATCAGCGTTGGCAGTGATGTGAACTCTGTATCAGTCTGAAGAAAGAGCTGAGGATGAAAGTGAAACTGTTAATTTACTACTCAATCTACATTCCTATCCTCATCTATAGTCATGAGCTCTGGGTAGTGACTGAAAGAATAAGATCTTCCTTCAAAGGGTGCTTTAGAGATAGGATGAGCAGCTATCAGAGTAAAACTGATGCTCCTTTACAGTGAAAGGAGACAGTTGTGGTGGTTTGGACATTTGAACATTTTGGAAATGTTCAAAAGCTGGAAAAAGTGGCCAGAGAGAGAAGACTGGGCATCTTTGCTTAGACCACTGCTTCTACAACCCTGATATGTATACGTGACAGAAAATGGACGGATGGAAATTTATACACAAACCTGCCTCAAACATATTAGGACTTCAACCTCTATGACACAATGCATGCTCTGAAAGAGTGGATACTGCTTGTTCTATTGGCAGTTGTAATATTGAACAAGTTTCTGATATTTTTTCCACATTTCGTAGCTTGTAAAATGGATAAGATTGCTAACAAGCTCCCTGGTTACCACATGAGGTGGCATAGCAACAGGCAATACTAAGCTTGTGCATGCTGTATGGGAATTATCAGCACAACTGCAATATATCTGTGACCAATTATCCTGCCGGGCTATCAGTGTGTGTGTGTGTGTGTGTGTGTGTGTGTGTGTGTGTGTGTGTGTGTGTGTATATATATATATATATATATATATATATATATATGCTTTAAAGACATCTCTGTCACACTGAAAGTTAAAGGCAGATTTGACCATCAGCATATTAAAACAGAACCTGAAGTAATTTCTCATTTTCTGTTATGTATCGCAAAAACCGAAAAAACCCACGTCAATTGGGACAAGTGTTTTGTAAATGGATAAACAATTCCATCTCATTACACTCTGCAATAAGTTGGACCAGGAAATTTTCTTTGAACATTTGACCTTTCACACAAGCATATAAAACACATCTGTTTTGCTGTGTACATGCACATATGTGTCTTTAGAGTTCTACTTTTACCCAAATTTAGCAGTCAGAATCAATGCACCTGATGTGGATGCAGGGAAAAGGAACAGATGGTAGAAGCAGCCGCTCAGATGAGCATTACACTCATTTTTTCTCATCAGCTTTCTGCCATATTTTAATATTATGTTAAGCTCATTGGGATGCATAGAAAGGAAAAGAGAAATAGAGATAAAACTGAGTGATTCACTGACTTGAACAAATGGAAACAAATTCCATGTGACACTCCTCAGCAGAGGGAGATGAGCTCTTTCCTTACAGTGGCCACAGCCAATAAGTATTATTCCTCCCACTATGTCTCATACTCAGTCCCTGTAGTATAGACTTTTTCCCCCCTTTTCCTAATCATATATTGTTGGTAGGCTGTCTCTAGCTGAAATTTATTGATTCTGTGACTCAAGTTTTGCAAACTGATTCATATTATTTGGAAATGGTTCTCTTGTTTGGCAATTTGTGTGATATGACAAGCCAAATAATGAATAAGAGATACAATTTTTTGGCCTGGAGGGTGGACGCACAGAAGCAGAACAGTTAAATATCCCGTCTCTTTCACATCAGTGCAGCAGGAACTCATCAAGAAATCCAAGCTCCTCCTGAGGATCACAAAAAAAGAAAAACCTTTTTCTGCCCTCTCCAATAAGGCACAATGAGCCAGAATGCTTAAAGAGCTTAAAAAAGTCAGATTCACCTCATTACATCCACAGAGCATAATGGATTCAATTTTCTCAACTGATGATTACCAATACCAGTGTGTCAGTCTTGGATTTTTGTTCTCTCTGAAACTAATACAGATGGTACATATAATATCATGTAGTCCAATTTTTGTCTGCTTTCTTGAATTACTTTGTAGGATTAATTTTTAAGCTTGGATTAAGCTTTCAGACAAGAAAAAAACGAAACTTTTGCATCATTATCAGTATCGATAATATATCAATACATTTTTTAAATTTTATGGTGGTTAATGAAGTATCATGACATATCATATGGGGGGAGCAGTGGGTCATAAAATTACTGCATCAACAACAAGCTACTTCTTAATAGAACTGCTTCATGCCTGAGTGATTTGCTAGTTATTAGGAATTTATTTTTCTGTTAATTAGTTAATTGCATGCTTGTTAAAGCACCAGACAGCTTTTTATGGCAAATAACAAATGTTTATTGCATGAATTTTCTGAAGTAATTGGGTGATTAATGTTGTTATGCCAGGCTTGTTCAGCACAAAACAAAAGAGGTACAATCAGATAGCTACAATTTTAACTAGGTCAAAATTTAGTTTTGGCAAATGAAAGACAATCTAGGTATTAAAAGTAAGAAAATAAGAACAAAAAAGAACAGTTGGTAAAACAAATTAACATCTCCTTAAACAATTAAGAACTTCAACACAATCAAACAAAATCTATAAGGTGCCAGTCTTTTTGATCCCTGACATGACATAGCAAAGCATTTTATTAAATAGAAATATAGGTGCTTGTATCACCCTCTTATGTTATTTTGGTCTTATCTCATTGGCTCTCACTATTACATGTGTAAAAGATTCACAAAACATACGCAACAACCTGTTTTTGTTCTCAGTACATGCACTTGTTAGTGAATCATAATGATTTTGAATAAATAGGTATTCTCACTATCTGCAAAATACACCTGAAGCCCAGTTCTTTGTATGAGAAACATGCTCAAATTGAGTAGGATTAGGAGGAAAGAGGTACAATGATTATAAAAGAAAGTCAGGTAGTAAAAGAAAAAACAATTATGTTCTTGTTTTTGATACGATCTTGGCAAATTACTCACAATTTTACTGTTTCTATTTTATTATAATTTTACTGTGCTTTCACTAGCAAAAGGATAAATTTGGGTGTCAAAAATGGTGAAACCAAATGTTCTTTTTGCCCAAAGAATGTGCTATCCCACAGTCTGGCAGTGTGACGCAGCCAGGCTAACATCTGATGCCGTCTAGAAAATCACCCTGATCAAGAGATGATCTGATCTCTGATCTAAATTTTCCTTCCTAAATCAGCTTTGTGTGGGTCCAAGATTAACAGTAAGAACAGTATATATACATCAAGTGCAAGAAATATGTATCCAACACACATCAGTAGGCTGAACTTTATAGCAAAAAATAATGTAAATTTTTTTTATAAATGTGCTCCAGAGGTTAATACCAAATTTCAATCATACATGTAACTCAGATCACTGGGAATTGTGATAAACGTATGTATTAGTATTAGTCAGTTAGTATTAGTTTACTTTTTTGTTTGTTTGTTCAAAGCTGGATTGATTTAGAAAATCCAAAATGTAGTAGGTCCAACAGACCCCAAAATAATGGCTTAAAACAGGCAAACAGGCAAACAAAAAAACATAACCACCACACAAGTGTTGAGCACAGATTTTCCTGGACACACTGTTTGTAATTGACACCTAGTGTGGTGCCAGATGGATGGCTGAATGGATGAAGGTTTGCACGCATCTTGCTATTGCTGCAATTCTGATCATCAAGTCCACTGCACACTGTTGCCCACCACCACACACAGTTTAAAGTCATATCTTTTAACCAGGAAACCATAGCAACACACTGCACGCCATTTTCAAATTGAATGTACCCCAGCAGGTGCACCTCAGTGAGTAGGAGGAGCGAACAAAAAGGAAAGAGGGAACTTTAAGGTAGGTCAGACAACCAGTACTAATATAAAGCCCTAGGCCTTCATGCTGTGAACACTCAGATAGCAGCAATACTGAAGCAAAGAGTGACATTTTTCATATAGATCCACAGGATTTTCAACAGTATTCAGGATTTAGTACGGTGTTATATTCTGATAGTCTCGAAATCTAAAGTCCTGAAACTGGCAGGTAATGGAGCCGTTATGTTTATGTCTTATTAAAATTGTTTGGAATTTGTCATTATCAGTATCACTGCAGACTTGTCAAATCTCAGATAAGTGTTGTGTCATGATTAGGCTGTGTGCAGGCAGGATGAGGACCCAAATGCAAGCTCACAGAGGCAGGAATGAACTCAAAACACAGTTTTATTGCTGACCGAAGTTAAGGTGATATAAAATAATATGAAACTAAACTAGGAAGTCATAAAGGAACTGACTAACGAGGAAACACACAGAGGGGGCACACAGTCATGATGGAGATCACAACACTGACACAGAGAAACACAGGGCTTAAATACACTGGGAAATAACGAGGGGAATGAGACACAGAAGGGGAGCACAACTGGGAGAAATCGGACATAACGAGACCCAAGGGAAGCGAAACTCAATACCTTCACTTAGGACACAGACCTTCAAAGTAAAACAGGAAATGTAACATAGACACAGACTTGACTAGGCAAGACAGAGCAACTAAGAAACACAGAGAACAACAACAGGGAGACACAGAGGGTGGCTAACTAAATACTCAGAAACCTAAAGAGAATACAAGAAAGCCAAACTAAGACACTAGACTAAATGTCACGGTCCCCGTGTCTCTCTGGTTGGCCCACGCTGGCTACAGGTTTTGCTGTTGTTAGTTTTAGTTTTTTGTCTCTCCTCCTCCTCTCTGCCTGGGTGGAGCTCATTACGGGCTCTCACTCTTGGCCCACGCACCCCTGTGGATGGTGTCCACCTGCGGCTGATCTGGCTGATTTCCCCAGCTGCTATTTAAGGCAGTGGCACAGAGCAGCTCACCGCTGGAACGTCGAACCACCTGAGTTCGTGCTCGCGGCATATTCAAAGAAGAATCGCTTACACGTGTTTTATGTTGTGGAACTAACCTTTGACCTTCTGTCTGTAGATTCTGGACCGAATCACCGGACCTGTCCAAGTGGGGCAGTGTGTGGAGTGTTGGAGCGAGTGCGGCTGAAGAGGAGTGCGTGTGTGCGGAGGAGCGGTGGCGGTGACTGAGTGGAAGAGGAAGCGTGTGTGTGGATTCCCCCCCCCCCCTTCTCTCCCTGGAGCCCTGGACCCCCTCCCAACTCACTGTACATATATTTTGCACTAAGGTGATCCCTATTGTAAATAAATCCCCTTTTGTTTCCTTGAAAGAACTGTCTGCGCGTGGGTCCGTTCAGTAGCCATGACACTGAAGAATAAACTGGGGCAACAAAGAGAACTAAGATCATAATACAAAAACTCAGAGACACAAGAAACTCAAAACACTGGGTCACCGACCCAGGACCGTGACATGTTGAGGTTCTGAGTTACTGTTTGTTCCCAAAGCTCCTTGCTCCAAAAAAGTCTTGTAGTGGTCTATGAGAAATTTCTTTACAGGGAAGTCTTCAAAATTGTTTCTGAATTTCTCTGAGCTGTGCTTAATTTTTTCTTTATCTCATATTTAATTTTTTTTCAGTATGATGGTTGAGGACCACTAAGATGTAAACATATGCAAACCTTAATTTGCAAACAATTAAAATATTTTTTTTTATCAAAAACATATATGGAACAAAAAAAACAAAAACACTTTTTTTTTAAAACCCGACTAACTTTTGATTTGATTAAGCAGCACATTTCAGGAAAGCTTGGGACATTGAAAACATAAAAGTGGAGTGTTAAAAAGTCTTGTCAAACATTTCACAGCTAATTCGTTTTAATACATTTTATGATTAGTTATAAAAAGAGCCTCTCAGAGGGGCTAAGCCTTAGCTTTAGAGTAAAGATGAAAAAAGGGATTGTAAACATTGGGAAGATCTAGAGAACATGACATGATTGATAGATTTGCCATGCCCCGCATGGGCCAAGACCAAAAAGATTCAGATTCAATAGACTCTTTTACATAACAATCTGCAAAGGCCGTCAGTGCATGGGATCAGGAAAACGTGTGGAAACCATTCACAAAGAATTATTATTATTATTAATATCATTATTATTTGATCATTTATCCATTTATTTGCTAAATGATACATACTAGTTTTAGAGTAATAGATTATGTTTTTCTCAGACTAGACCTTGCTTATTTCACTAAGACAATATCAAGCCACATTCTGCACATATTACAACATAAGGCACTGTAGAAGAAAATGTGCTAAACTGGCCTGCCTCCAGTCCAGATCTGTCACCCGATGAAAACATTTGGGATATTGTAAAAAGAAAATATGACAAAGGAAGCCTCGGACTGTTAAGTATCTGCAACCCTCTAACAAGTATGAGAAAAACAGAGAGAGAGAAAAAAAAACATTTGGCTTTCAAAAATACAGCATTTGGTCTCTTCAGTTCTCAAGCTTTGTTGAAAGAAGAGGTGATGTAATATAGTAAACATATATTACACTAAGAAATCTTAGTTTCAACCTTTTGATGTTTTGTTTTCGGGCTTAGTGGCATTTTAACTATTTAAATGTTTGTATTTTTATGAAGTTCATTGTATGTTTGTTAATGTTAAGCATTCAAGGAAAATAATTAGCTGTGGCCTGTTGGTTATTGTTCTGGTTACATTTAGAGAACTCAGATAATAAACTAACTGTATTTGCCCTCATGCTTTATCTCAAACTAACGTCCTTAAGATGGTCAATCAAGGTCCCAGCTGCCAACATGAGGGTCACAGAAATGACACTCACATAAATTTCTGATCATACCCATCGCCACTCGGATTTTCTGTGACAGGAGCGGGGAGGAAGATTGCTTTAACAGAAAAGCCAGAGAAACTAATTTATATGAGATCAAAAGCATGAAAGAGCACTTCTGTGGAGAGATGATAAGCCTTCAAGGCCACTGCCAGAGCCCCAGGACAGTGCTCTGGTCTGAGCCGTGTGGACACCTTCTCCGACCACCTGTGTCCATCATTGTCCAAGAGACAAGCCACGGGGATGCTTTAACAGGAATGCCAGAGCAGCTGATAAATGGAGAGCAGCGGTGAGGAGGCAGATAAACAAAACACACTGAGAGATAAGAGGGTGGGGAGGGTGCCGCATGCTATCGTGTAAAAAGTAATTTTTGTGCATTACACTTCAAAAGCTTGTGTGTCTATGTGCTTGTGATGCATGTGTGTGCGCCTGTGCATGTGTATGTGTATGTGTGTGTGTGTGTGTGTGTAAGTAGGCAAGAAAGAGTGTTTATTCATGATCATCCTTGGGTCACAAGAGTAAGTTGTCTCCTATATTATCTTTGTTATCAAGGCTGAACCTTGACTTCTCTTAAGTTGTTCTCACAGTTGAGCTTTATGTAGAAACACATGTATAAATCATTTGTGGTCATTAAAATGATTTTATATTGCTGGCTCCCTGGTACCAACTCTAATGTCCATTTGTCCTCATATGAAATTAGCACAGGTAAATATCCCCAGAAGAAGCCATGGGACCGGTCCACTGCACACCCTACCCAGTTGCATTGATGTACTGTAAAGAGAACTTTGAAGAATATCCAAACCCAACTCAACTGAAAGTTTAACCTAATATTTCTGTGTATTTCTAGTCAGTTCAATCAGGAGTATCTCAAAGCATAATGTAAATGTGATTTTAGACTAGGATCAGTAACATAGCTGGAGTTAGATCATTAAGTGTGCCTATGTAATGGCACACTTATTACTATTTGACAGATTTATTACGGCCCGTAGCTTTGAGATGACCCCCACGTATGTTACACCGTTTTGTGCGGCTCGATCAGGAATGGTGTGCTATGACTCTTGGTAGGGATTCGTCACACGGTTTTCCCAAAATTCCCAAAAAAGATCCAATTTTTCCCCATTCATTTCGATGGGGAAGGGTCAGAAAAAAGGCGCCAACCCAGGCCACTTTGAAGGCCTACTGCTTGGCCATACTTTGTCGAAGAAACGTCGTTTAAACTTTAAACGGGTCAAAAGATTTTGGACGTTTATTGACCAAACCCATGCTCAGATATGTTTTACAGTTGTTTCACAAGAGCAGTTTAAGTTTTAGGAAAATTGGGATTTTTCACAGAATGTTTGCCCCACTGTCAATTGCCATTAAACCAGAGTGTGGAGAATAATTAAAAAAATTTGTCTTTCTCTTCCTGTCCCACCCAAACAGTTTGCCCTACATCTATAATTTATACATCAAAACGTAGCTAGCGTTGTCTTCTTTCATCCAGTGTCTTCCTCATTGAGATCAGAGTTACAGTTTTCTCACAAATGCCATCAAAGCACAGCCTCCTCCCTCTCTGTCCCCCATAGACGACCATTCTAAAGCTGCTCTCAATTTTCAGCTCAAACTTAACATCGAATGGTGTCTTTACACTGTCACCACGTCAGTATAATACACTCTGCAGACATGAAAATTTAGTATATTGTAGTCTGGAAGTTCCTACCACTCACGGTGAAAGAATTTTTGCGATCGGACCTGCAGTTTTCTCTTGGGAAGCATTTGTTTGAGAGCTTAATTCCTGTTTGCCCTTCTCTGTGTCTGACCCCAACTGCAGTGTGTGTGTGTGTGTGTCCCATTCCCTCCTGCCACTCACAGGAGTAACTATAGCAACCAGCCCTAACAGCTGAGTACTGAGGACTCTCTGCTTAACTTAACTCAACAGTTTTTTGCTCAAACCACATACATCCTGATCCGACAGTAGCATAGGCACACTTAAAATTTTTTCAGTAACTTTCGCTTTCTAGTCTTTATTTTTGTTTGTTTATTTGAAGTCATATTAAACATGTTTTATTATAAGTTTGTGTATCTGTATAGACATTTTTTTCTTTACATAGTCTTTTTCCACAGTCGCTGATTTGTTCAGTTTATGTTAGTAAAATGCCATGCTGAATCACGAAAAGGCAACTTGTGTTTTTGAAGAAATATTTATCATTCTCCACGGTGGCATTTACCCAGATGTAGTGAATGACTGGCAGTTTTTAAAGTACCTTAGCAGATTATGGCAGTGTCTGCAGGGAGTCCACATAAAGACACAAAATGTCAAAATAGTGGAAAATCCAGTGATTTATTATTTTCTTTGGCTTGTCCTTTTTGCTACATCTACTGCTGGTATTTGGTCCTGAAAAGACACAGAGAGCAAGGGCATAGGAAAAAAAAAATCAAACACCATTCAAAGATCAGATGAGGCTCTCTCCCTGTCGGTTCTTGTGTCGCTCATCTTTTTTGCCTCACTATATGAATCCCAATCTCAGCCACCTTGTGTAAACTCTGCAGGTGCCAGAGCTCCTGCAGACAATCTCATAGAAAGCTTTCATCAAAATTAAGCTCTGATGGTTCCATTAAAGGCTGACAAGAAAAAAAAAAACATTCACCCAAATTGTCAGAAGTACTAAAACTAGACAATCTTGCAATGTGACACCAGCTGCCAGAATTCTAGACCACACCCATCTTTGAACTGGGTCTTCAGTTTAATGTTAATATTAAAAAGACTTTGGATCGGTGTGCAAAGACTGGCCTATACTCAGTACTCCCAAACTGTTCCTACTGTCATACTCTTCTTACTCAGGCCTCATTTTGATTTCAGCAACCCACCTGTAAGATGCACAATGGTGATGCTACCACAAACACTACCACACTGATTTATAAACAACTGGTAAGAACACAAACAGTCAGATACAAGCACTGGAATGAAAATAAGTGAAAAAGCAACTCATGTCCAAAGAAAAACTTGGAAAGACCTCCAAGCTTCAACGTTGGAGAAGTATTGCACAAAAGGCTCATTGGAAGCAAATATAAAGAAATTAGGTGTGGCTCCAGACTTTTATGCAGTACTGTAAATTGTGCAGAAAGAGCACCCGTAACTAATCAGTTTCATACTTGGTGTCTTTTTGCATTTGTCTTATCTAATTTGGCAGCAAACTCTAAATCGTAATCAACATATTTAGGTCAGTTGATTTCATTACAAGCATTTAATACACTGAAACCTAATTTAGTATTCATAATGCATGCTTTTTATAAGAATGTATGTAAGCAGAATGAGATTAAATAGAGGTGAAAGAAAGAAGCACATTTATAAATGTGTCTGTCACCAGTCAATTGAGTGAGCTTAAATTTCTTACCTGAGAACTTAATAGAACTACTGATAAATATTAAAGCCACACCGAACATGACCTGTATGTAAACCTGTCGTAATTGTCAAATGTCTGTGAATAGTTATTTTAAAACTCTAAGCGCTGCTATCGGAGTAGCACTATATTTCAATTAACTTATCAGAGTCAGTGACGACGTACTCATAAAAGGGAGGACTATATGATTAAAATGAATAAAAGTACTATTATCCAACTGTAGATAATTACTATTACTGAAACCCTGTCACAGAACAATTCCCTCTGCACTTTATTTAGTTATGTAATGCTATTTAATTTAATTTAATGGTCACCTGACTTTGGATTGTCACTTTTATTCAACAGCTCCTAAAATGCACATTTTACCCATTAAATGTGGTATTGCCCTGAGGTGAGGATTGCAATGCATGAGCAGAGTGAGCGAGCGAGTAACCTGATGTGTGAAAGCACGCTTAATCTCCGACTCTTGATAGAGTCCAGGTGGGATGACAAATGCTCATCTCTCTAAACTGCACAAGTGAAGCTCAACAGTAGAAAAATTGTCTTCTCGAGGGGGGAAATGTTTGCTTTTTGCTTGAGAGTAAATGAGAAGATTAATAGCACTTTCAAGTTAGTTCCTCAAACATATAGTTTCAGCCAGCGAGGAATTACTTTAATTTGGTGTTAAGATGCAAAACATGGAGAAACTGTAAGCTTCAAACAAACTTTGATATGTCCATCAAAGAGCTTTAGAAAAGTTTTGGGATGGAATTTGTTACTTTTGACAAAGCCAGGTTACTATTTCTGTCTGTTTTATTTTTTTTTACACAGTAAATGCTCCTATAATCATTAGTCAAAGGGAGTTTACAGTGGGGGGGTGGAAGTTGGGGGCATGGTGTAGCATCACCCTCCTGGAAGTATCATCATCATTTCTGATCCTCTCTCCATGCCACCCCATATAGAAAAGATATCTTATAAAGTTTGTATCTGTCTTGTGTGAAACTTGTATGAAAAGCATACAAGAGTGAAAACAGATATAAGATCCCTTGAAAAATTATATAAATAAAACTTGTATGTTTTGGATACTTACTAAAACAATATATGCAAGTAATGAGAAAGTGGCCACTTTCATGAGTAAATCATATAAGCCTTATATGATTCACTATATGAAGTAGGCCACATCTTATGCAAGTCTTTTATAAGTTTTTTCTATTTCTTTTCCATATGGGACCCTTTAAAAAAATCCTGAAAACATCCTAGTTAAGTTCTTAAACATGTTTAATTTAAGAATTTGATGGATATTGAATGCATATCTCTAAATTACCTAAACCAATATGCTGAATATTGTGAAGCAACAATATGGAAGAACAAATTCATATGTGAAATTTTAACCTTAATGGGTTTAGCATTTTTTTTAGAATTGCATGCACAAATATTTTAGTATTTATTTTTGTCATACAAGATCAGAAGTGTGTGGTTTAATTTTTCAGACTCCTTAAAATAATAATGCACCACACAGCAGCTGAAGTTCTCTCAGGAAACATTTCCCTTGCGGCCCTTCTGCAGAGAAGAAAACATGCCACTTTAAATGCTGTGCTATTTAAGCAGGCATGAGTGAGGAGAGGTGCAAAGGGCAACACAGCACACAAAGGTAGTTAGACAATATGTCCAGGTCAATAGGAGGTGGTGGTACTAGGTAGAATCAGGTCACACTGTAGTTCTACTGTGTTAAAAGCCCTGGGAAAAATGAAACTTAAAAGGTAATTGACAAACTGAATGAGGCTAAACAATATAATCTGATCCAAAGGAGTAGAAAGGCACTGTTAGTATTAAGCTACACTGCTTAACTTTAACTCTCACATAACAAATTAAAAGTGTTTAACTGTGAGATTCATGATAGGCTACAGGGGATATTTTACTTAAGTAAATGTAAGACCTTTAATTAGTGTGATACTAGTACTTTTTTAAGGAGCTGCTTACCTTACCACTGGCTCCAGAGTCTGCCATTATTATATTGTACTGGCTACAGACATAATGAACTTGCTTCAAGGTAACTACACTACTATAGACTGGATTATTTTGTCCGTGTATGTTTTGTGACAATAGAAAGTGATTTTCTTTAATCAGGTTTTTAACTTAATATTGATATACACACATAACACTTGTATTATTGTAGGATCTACCTTACAATAAAAAGGGCCTTGAGGCGACTGTTGTTGTGAGATGGCACTGAAACTGAATTGAATTGAATTTGGAAAACATATTTTTTAAATATATTTTGTCCACTATGTCTCTTTCTCTATATATCTAGCTATCCATAGCAAATGTGTTCAAGGCTCACAGCTGCAAATAGACTACTGTGAGAAAATCAGTTTTTTAGTGCCAGTAATAATATACTGATACAACATAAGGTGCTGGCTAATTTCAGTACAAGCTGACACTCTGTGGCAGCTGTAGCTTTCAGCTTGTTCATGAGAGCTATCGCAGACAATAAAAAGAGAGACTCGCTCGCTGCACATTGCCAGTGACAAACTGCATCTTATTTAAGAACATAGTCATCCTTTTGCTTTTTTGAGTTTTTAAAGACTGGGAAGACTGCCCTTTTTGATTTTGCTTTTTAAATAATGGCTAAAATGTAAGAACATCTGTGATGTTCTCTTTATCTGGGAGAACTTGTGCTAAAGCTTTGTAATGTATTTGACTTCTGGTGTCACAGGGCAATTAGCTGTTTTACAGCAATTAATTAATCAGAGGCTGAGTGATAGGGTTGCAAAATGGGAAGGGCTAATTTGGGATATCAGCAAAAGTAGGAGTCTAATGGACTCATTTTTACTGTAGACAATGTTGAACGACATGTCTATTCTCTAACTTTGTGTTTCTCAATCATATAAGAGTCTATTTAAAATAAAGAAGAAAGATTTTTTTTCAACTAGTCCACTGACTGTGTTCACTCCTGCCTTATGCCACTGTCACACTAGGGACAACAGTGGTTGGAGACCAAAATGTTTTGTTATAATTCTAAGATCTCCTCTCAGCATTTGGCCTGTCTCACTCTGTTTGACTTGAGTAATGGGTCCACATCAGAGACATTTTAATCTTACATATCAAACAAAGCATTTTCAGAAATGATTCAGTGGCTGCTAAAGCCTGAAGTGTCTCCTGAGGCTGTCTTTTGTTATACAGTATGTATAAAGGCTAACACTGGAACACATCATTTAAAAACAATAGTAAGTGCTGTTGTTACATAGATGTGTTTTGTTTTTGTTTTTTTCCCAAAAAAAAGGGCACATTTTTATTTTCCTTGTTAGATCATTTCAGTTCAGCCTACTCAGTATTGTTCTCCTATTGTGCAAAATGCAACACATTGCAAAAGACCAAACTATATCTACCTTGCTTTAGCTTCCCTTTGTTACTAGGTTCATGAAGATTTGACTTTTTCAAACACATAGAAAACCTTTTTAAAAACATAAAATAATTTTTTATAGATCTCTTTTTAACCATTCATTTTTATATTGTTCTAGTAAGCAAGCAATGCTGTAGTTAAATAAGGGACATACAAAAGAAAATTTCAAAACAGGCTTGTTAATTTTGCTTGACTTATAATTTCCTTCATTGCCAGCCTTCAAACATCAAACCGATTTGAGCCTAAAGAGTAGCACATGAATGGCAATCCTGTTCGTTTATTAATCACCACGGGATGCATACAAAGAGATGACGTATACCATATATATAAAAGTGGGATGGTGTTTTTGTTTTTGCCAAAACACCGGAACCACTGCAGGTCTCCTAAGTTGCGGTACTTCGGCATCTAGCTAGCCCTACTGAAGAGGAGCGAACAAGTCATTTCAGATGCAACGTTTCTATCAGCTCAACAAACATCAGCAAACATGCAAATTGTTTGTGTGCAACACAGTATGTTACTAGATTCAGGAGTAACAAAGGATCCAGAAAGAGAGCTAACTTCACTCAGAGATTGAGAATGAAAAGAAAGCCAGGACATGACAGGAGGAAGAGAGGTTAGATTCAGGCAAGGACTGCTCATGTTTATGGTTCCCCCCGTGTTTTTAAATCAGATAATAGGCCTGTACACGTGACATTTTGTTGTTGTTGTTTTTAATTGTGAAAAGTGCTGCAAAACAAACTGAGGTAGACTAGATGTGTTATTTAAAGGTTGCATGAAAATAGAGATAAATGCAGGATAAGCAGGTTAGTTTGCTGTAATGTGATGGGTTTAAAGTAAAGAACAGTATGTGACTGGTGCACAGTGGCTGTGGTCTCATGGTCAGAGTTAGGTTACTTTAAGTGTAGCAGATATTCATTTGAATTTAAGCTGATGATGCTAAGATCCACTGACTGTGATTTCACCTTCATACCAACTTTGTACCATTTAGAAAAAAGACAGCATGAACCGTGAACTGTCAGTGTAGAGGATGGAAATCAGCCAGGACAACTCGTGAAACATCTGCTGGCATCTTGTTGAATGCTGTCCACAAAAAGCAGCAGGTCCGCTGATCACAGCCTGTACACTAAGGAAATCTACTGGAGCTCTCAATAGAAGTTATTGCTATGAGCTATGATTCTTTTCCCAACACTGAGCCAATACAACCAGTTTAGAGTTCCCCCACCTGCTGAATCCCACTTTAACCCCTGACTACAGAAGAAGGCCACACCACGTGTCACTTCTATCAGTTAAAAATAGAAAACCCAGGGTGGAGAGGACTCAATGTCAGGACTCAGAGAGGTCAAGTTTAGTGCATTTATTTACAGTGAAGCACTGATACATACAGGTTGCGATGGGGGAAACGGGGGGGTCAAGGTTTTTTACTGTAACAACCACAAACATGTTTATTAAATCATATTTCATAACTTTAAATGCAAATATATGTATATATAATGCCTCTCTATCTCTCTCCGTCACTCCTAAAAATTCCCCCTCTTTCTAAACAACCAAATGTCATGTTGCCATAGGAAGCAGATTAATCAAGATAATAAACAGAGCCAATTAAGCCAGTGCCAGCCCCTTACTAACTTATGCCTATGCTGACAGTTACTGTAACTTCAGAGTGATGGGCAACAAGATTCTAGGAGCTAGCTCATGTGTCAAGTAAGCAGCAGCATCACTGCTGTAGTGAAGCTGCAATGATGCAATATTCAGTGAACGAGTTTCATTGCACAGAAACAGCAGTGTCTTAGAGGAACGCAGATATAACTGCATAAAAAAATTAAATCTGCCTTATATGCACATTTATATGGAACATAGGTCAGATGCATACTGTATTTGTGGTTTAGTAGTACTAACTATGTTTCATTTTATTACAAACTAAATTTCCTTTTTGTGTATATATATATATATATATATATATATATATATATATATATATATATATATATATATATGCATATATTTAAGCAATTGTAGTTATCTGATTATTTCTCCAATTTTCCAGTTTTCCTTTTTTATTTATTTAGTTTTTGCTTTTCACATGAACTGAAAGCTGTGACAACCCAGTTAACTACTGTCAGTTAACTCTTCTCCTCTACTGTTACCTTTCTCATTATTCCTGACTTGTGCCTCTGACAGTATCTCCCTCAGGCCACATACAAAATTGCCTTAAGTCTAATCTACAAAGACAAGAATTTCTGTGAGATATTGTGCGTCACCAAAATTATGATAATCAGCATCTTTTCACATTTTCTCTGTCTCATCTGCAGCCATAGAATTGGATTTCACACTCAGGAAGCCACTGACAAACACTTTCAGGTGATAGCTCACAGGAATAATGACACAAAGCAGCATGGCTTTTTTTCAATAAAAGATACTGCCAGCTCAAAAACAGCAAAAAAAAAAAAAAAAAGTCAGAATAAAATGTTTCACTAAAATATTGTTTACATGCAGAACTAGATTGTGAATAAGTTGTTCAATCTATATTATATTAAATGACAAACTTGCTCATTTAAAGGACCAGGCAAACACTGGGACATTGAAAAACTAAAGTACATTTTGTGCTTTGAAGAGTTCTTTCTTTTTTTCCCCCCCAGACCTTTAATAAGTGTTATATGGGTAACGAGGGAGCAAGCTTCAAATTGGCAGGCTGTGTGTTTCTCATAAGGTTAAAATGCGGTCCGCATGGACATGCTGTGAGACTCCCAGTAAGCTCGTGTGGGCTGACTTCATTTTTCAGCCTTTTTTCACTGACCACTTTAAGTTGGACTACAAGCAGTAGTGGTTTGGAACAGATACATAATGAAATCAATTAATATTCCCAGTCATAGCTGACCCATGTGGAGCTGATATGGACATATTTTGTGCAGAGCCTTTTCATTGGCTGACTGTTGTCCAGTGAGTAGGAAGCGGCTGACACCCCATTTGGTCTCATTACCCCCTCAGACAGACTGGATATGTAGTCAGTGTGTCTTTCAAATTATACATATATTTTAAATACATTAGGGAAATGTCTGTATCTACACATTAGGCATTTAACAGTATTTTTTTCTTGTAGCTACAAGTGTTAACTGAGATGAAGTCCCAACTTCTTAATGATAATTTTGAGCAAAAAAAAGTCTCTGATTTTGAGGCTTCCACTGTAGCCAGTGGATATCCAGACCTGGACCTACTGTTCCATCCATCAGTTCATTATTTATAATTCAAGCTTAAATTTAAAAAGGCTCAGAAAAAGCTGAATCATTGTCAGACTACAGCCAATAGTTTTGACACTGCAGTTTTCACCTGTCGTCTCCACACAGACAGTTTAAATACAGACAGTTTCCAGAAAATCTTTGTTATTGAAATAGATTCATTTTAAAAATACCGGGTCATTCTTTCAATCTGGTGTTTACATGTCATACAGCATGTAGTAGGCCATTAGTGAAGGTATTGTATCATATAAAACTTTTTCTTTGTTTTTTGAACAGCATGCATTACTTTATTCCTGGTAGAAAATAGCTTGCTGCACTACTCTTCACATTACTTTTGTGTTACTCCACATTACCAGGCAAGGAGTATTTTCATATAATTGCCAGTTAACAGCATACTCTTGAACATTAAATATGTCCATACATACATTGCCAAAAGTATTCACTAACCGATCCAGATCACTGAATTTAACTACTCCAATCACTTCCTTGCCACAGGTGTATGAAAACAAACACCTGGGCATGCAGACTACTTCTACAATCATTAGCTCAAGAACAGTGCATATAGAGCTACATAGAATGGGTTTCTATGGCCGAGCAGCTCCAGTTCAATTCAATACAGTGGTATAAAGCACCATTGGACTCTTTACCTAGTATGGATGAATCTGGGATTGGCGGTTCCCAAGGGAACAGTACTTGTCTGACTGCATTGTGCCAAGTGTAAAGTTTGGTGGAGGGAGAATTATGGTGTTCCAGTCAAAGGAACCTAGGACAATTTCATGCTCTCAACTTTGTGGAAACAGTTTGAGGATGGCACCTTCCTTTTCCAACATTACCATGCACTAGTGCACAAAGCAAGGTCCTTGAAGCCAGGGATGAGCAAGTTTGGTGTGGAAGAACTTGAATGGCCTGCATAGAGTCCTGACCCCAACCCAATAGAACACCTTTGGGATGAATTAAAACGGAGATTGAGAGCTAGGCCTTTTGTAAGAATTTGTAAGAATGGTCAAAAGTTCCCATAAACACACTCCTCATCCTCGGAAAGCCTTCCCAGAGTAGTTGAAGTTGTAGCTGAAAAGAGTGGGCCGAGTTTGAAGGCAAACAACTGAATACTTTTGGCAATATAGTGTATTTGTTTATTGTATAATGTATTTAGCATAAAAAGCTATCATGTAGATATGCTCTTAAGTAACCCCTAAAAAGATGGTAAAAATGGCCTGTATTTATATAGCGCTTTACTAGTCCCTAAGGACCCCAAAGCGCTTTACATATCCAGTCATCCACCCATTCACGCACACATTCACACACACACACAAAGATGATGAAAATCAGACACAGGGCACATAAGAGAGAGATGCAATGGCATGAAAAGGCTCAGCATCATGTCTGAGGCAGTCAAGGTTCCTGTGACAGCAAGAAAAGCAGCAGTAACTATAACTAACTCGCAGCTATAATATTGTTCCTAATTAAGGTAAAGTAATACATCAAATTACCATATTACTTTGTAATACATATTGGTAGTTGTGGTGACAGTGATAGAAGATTATGAGAAATAGTCTTTAAGTAGCCTGTCTTCTGTGTTAATGCAGTTCATATATATTAAGTTAAATGTTAATGTGCACACAGTGGCACTGCTGAAATACCGCATGGTTATAATATGCATGCTTGTAGTATCACTATCTTAACTTCATGTTACAGTATACGTTCTGTATTTGGATTTTTCATGTGTTTTGTCATAAACCAAAGTACTGGACAAATTCACATGTCCAATGGTGGCAGAAGATCAAAATCAGAGGATTACCAAAGTTATTACACTTTATTCTCAGGGGAAATTTGGGTTGCCAGGTTTCATGGCAACTCATCTGTCAGCAGTTGTTGAGTCCTTTCACTCAAACCTAGAAATGTCAACCTTGTGGAGGAGATAATGGTAGAGCCCAAGTCACAAAATCATGAAAGTCATTTGGACTCATCACCAGGAATGTCTGTATAAACTTTCATGACAATCCATCCACAGATTGAGACTTTACTTATTTTAATCTTGGCCAAATTATTGAGTTGACTTGCCAGGCAAGAGAACAAAATGCATTGCCTTTCCTTCCTAGCATGGCTAAAAAATATGAAAATGGATTTTATATTAGTTAATATTTTGTCATCAAAGCACAAAAAGCCAAAAAAATTACAATAACAAGATAACAAGCTTTTAGCATTTCAATAGTACATAATAAAAATACTTGAAATATGCCTTCGAAACTGAACAACCTTAGAAACTAGTTATTCTACCTGCTCTCAGTCTCCGTCTATCCTGGTTTTCAAAACAGAAATAACAGCATGTATATTTTTCACATTACTGCATGTGAAAGGACAGACTTCACTTTCCTTCTAAAATGATGAGATGTATAATTTGGCAGAACAAATAACTCTAGAGTCATGGTTACTGGGTATCTGATAAGGAGCCCACTTAGACCCCTGATGTCTTCATTCGTGGCAGTCTCCATTGGCAACAAAAGAGCTGAAACACATCAACAAGTCTCTGACACAGCTGATGCTAGCCTGCAATTAAATACACATTTTAACAAGAGATGAGTAAGCTAGATAAAAAGAGCAGAGATCCTCCATTAACTTAAGAGGTTCTTTGTAATTCACTTTCTGGCAGGAGAACAAGATGTGCTCCAGCTCTGAATCTGCTTTTAGCACATAGACTCATCTTCGAGCAGTTGTAAATGGAAAAAGATGGAGGGGAAATCCTGAAAGCCCGAAATTTCAGTACTTGGCAAAGTAATTGTAATTCACTGGTACTGATCAACAGCATGACCCTTGGAGATGTATTATGTCAGTATTGTCCATCACAGTTTTTCTTTTAAATTTTCCAACACAATAAGATGGGATATTTGTTTTCTTTTTATTTTGGAAAGCTGAATTCTGAGCTGACAGATCCCAGTGTTTGCCCAAACCTAAATGCCAATGTGAGCTGCACAAAAAGTCAGGGACACTGAATCATCTCAAATGTTTGACCGGACCAATGCATTTTTAAAGGCCTTTTCAAAAAGCCGGACACACAAATTGTTTTTATTCTCCTTCCTCCTTCTTTCTCAGTGCTATCAGCGATGTTGGACACACTGTTTCATCTTTTCTTTTCTTAAAGAAGATACAGCAGTGTATCAGAATATTCCATCTCCCCAGTTATTGCAGACACATTTCCTCAATAATACTCTTGTCATTTGGATGCTCTCTTATTTTTCCTGTGGTGACTTCTAAGCAAACAACACAATAGCGCAAATGGCTGCTCAGTGCTCCAGGTTAATGTACTTCATTAGAGGTTCAGTTTTGCATGTGTGACTTAATTTAATGGGCCAGAAAGCCTTGGGACAATTTTTCTGACATTTCAAGAATGCCAAGGCTGGCATAGAAGGCTCATGTGCAGCCACAGACAGGAAGAGAGGAGGGTTTTGGGAGAGGCTAGGGCTTCCTCTGCCTATTAATGATGGTATAGAGCCCAAGGAGACAGCACGCAGAGAAACTCAGGGAGCACACAGCTGGAGTACAGGAGTGGTGGTGGTTGGGGGGGGCAAACATCTCAAGGTAAAGTG
Organism: Aulonocara sp. 'chitande type north' Nkhata Bay; assembly: GCF_057382095.1. NCBI lineage: Eukaryota > Metazoa > Chordata > Actinopteri > Cichliformes > Cichlidae > Aulonocara > Aulonocara sp. 'chitande type north' Nkhata Bay. The sequence continues at coordinate 33,767,452 of NC_141357.1, forward strand.
CTGCCAGGAGGGGGTGGTGGGGCACGTCTCTCATATAAATGACAGCAGCATTCATTCACACTGAACACCCTTGAGGTTTTCTAGTTTTGTCTAAACTCCACCCCTCCCCCTCAAAAGAATGCACAATATTGAATATGGACATATACATAATGATATATGAAAATATAAATGCCACTATTTGTTATTCTGCACTTTTAGCACAAGAAAAAACTAACAACATTTTATGAGACAGCTTTTTTCCCCATATTTAGCTAACCAATTTATATCATTTAAAGTCCTGCATGGCTTTGTTATTGCCTTTTTTCATTAGCATCATCAGCACAGGCATTTTACAGTCTGCAGCATCCCATCATGTTTGATGCAAATGAACCAAAACTGACTATAGCTGTTACAGGTTACAAAGCAAGCAAAGCATTTCCTTTTAATGACTTTAGTGACCAGAAGGCGAGAAGAACTGTGAGGCAACAGCAAAATAATGGGTACAGTTAATGCAGAAAAAGGTCATCTTCAAAAATTGACAATCTAGGACAGACGCTAGAAGGATTAGTTAATAATGTACTACATATGATACAAAAAGAGTTTACCCGTCATATAAAAAGAAACTAAAAAAGTTGTTTTTATACTACACCTCAGCCATTTTTGTGTGATGTTATGCATTCACCTCATTCTTTTGTTTATATTGTTTGAAAGCTTTATATAAGAATTATTTTTATTTCAGGCAACTTTATGCATTGCAAGTAAAATTTCTCAATTTTAAAATGTGTTAAAAATTCATCTCGATTTAAAAATAAAAAGCAGGAAGAAGCCAAAGGTGAAAGAAACAACGTGTATTTGTAAACCCAGAGTTTTAGTGTAATCAGCAGGAAACCTCTAGTGGCTTCGTGAATTTGATAGTACAATTCTTTTTAAAAGTGAAAAGATGGTGAAAAGTTTTTGGTTCATTTTCGAAAATAAACCAAAAGGTCTTCAGGAAAGAATTAAAATGTGAAGACGTATTATTCAAAATATGCAGAAGAATCATGTTTCCACAGGCTACATTTCATGTAAAAAATATAGCTTTCAACTTCGTTTTCTCTCTTTCAGGGGCACTCCCGTTCTTCACAAGCATGCATATGTCTGATGCAACAATGGTTAATTGAAGCTCTTAACTGAAATGCCATAAGTAATATGCTTTAAGTTTTACAAGGTATTGTTCAGCATGTCATAAACAAGCAAACTGCAAAACTTTGTGAAGAAAATAATGCACTCAAAGCCATTCTCCTTTGTGAGTCTTCTTTTCAGAAGATGTTTGCAGCTTGGGAAGAAGTCACTTCTTTCAGAAGTTTGACTGCTGTCTGAGGTAAGGATAGTCTTTACCTTAACTTCAACAGGATGAATACTTGCTGTGAGTTCCTGTCTTAGCTCTGTTGCTGTCTCTGTGGTGTTTTGAGTGTTATTTTTGCCGCTGATTTCCACTTTTCCGCTGAGGATGTATATGTCTCTAGGTAGTGGCTCTGCACTCTAAATTGCTCTATTGTTTTGGCTGAACCTTTTGATTGCTTTTTGTTATTATGAAGTGCATTGTTTATTTGTGTGTTGTGAAGTATAGTCACGATGATAGTGCTGTACTTTCCCTTTCTGGCTGATGTTTAGTTTTAATTGTATAGCTGTGACCAAGAATTATTTATCCTGGGATTGGCTTTTATGGAAAGCTTGAGCTGGTTTATAGTTGTGGTTACTTTTTTTTTTTTTTTTGCATTAAGGAAACAAATAGTTTTACGTGGCAGCTGGCTTTATTATTCTTTACATCATAATGGCATCTAAACTGCTAAGCTCCTGCTCTGTTTAAGCTGTTGCTTAAATCCACTGCATTCAGAGTCATCCTCAAGATATAGCCACAGTCATCCGTTTCGTGTATTTTGAGGGGAGGGGGGGTTTCTGCCATCACTACATAACGTTTTATAGGAAGAGTTTTTTGAAATGCACCATGAATTTTTCTCATACCATGAATTTTTATGACATCTTTGTATGAGAGGCTGCCGCATAACTTGCGGCTCTTTGCCTTTCGCTGTATATTTGGTTCATTGCTGGGTTTAGAGACATCCCGTAACTGTACTATATGTTGTGTAATATCCAGTGCTTTACAGAAGCATGGTCATACACTATAAAGGCTGGTGCCTCTGGTCCATCTAATTGTAAGCTGACTGTGTTTGAAATGGATGTAGCAACTGTGACACTCATGAGTAGGTGAAATCCAATTGATGAAGCATCAAATGGATCATTTTTTTCCTCTTAGCATCTTAGTTGATTATATGCCAGATGCTTGCCAATTAAAAGGCCCACCTTAAAGCATATCGTTTGATATGCGGATATGTAAACCACTACACTGTTGAGATACTTGTGTAAGAACAGCACAACAAGATGAGTCTCATTTATTCTTTAGGAAATTTGCAAAAACTAGAATAGAATATAAAGAACCTTTTTACTGTCATTCTACATGTACAACAAAATTGCAGGTGCTTGTTAACAGTCCAAATGGCCCAGGGGAAGAAGCTGTTTGTGAGTCTGAAGGTGTGGGACCTTATTGACCTGAGGCTCTGACCAGAGGTCAACAAACTGGTGGTTGGTGGGGTGCAAGGGGTCACCTGTGATGGCCCTGGTTTCTCTGAGACAGGGGGATTTGATGATGGCCTCCAGGGGTGGCAGCTAAAACGGTACACAAAAGAATACACATACAAAACTACCTTTTATTCTGTGTGTATAGATAATTCTTTTGTGTAACTGAGGCAGGCAGGTAGATTGTACTCCACACACTGTGGCACTTTGCCAGAGACAATGTGCATTCACCTCTAAATTGCAGTGACTAGACTGAAGTCTTTATCATTTAATGGAAGGGATATACAATGGATTGTTATTATAATATTCTAATATTAAGTTTTAAGTTTAAATTCATTCTGCTGCGGTAGTGTCTTTAGCGTGGCTTTATGTGGGTGTTGGAGTGATTTAAAAAAAAAACATCTATGATCAAATAAGAGCTGAGATGAGCTAAAGTTAGATGGTAGATTCACAACTGTTATTTGTATCTGCTTCAATTTGTTCATGTTACATGTTTACTTTTTATATTACATTTCATCAAAGATGTAAAAGCAGTAGCTTTTTTTAAAGCTTTTTCTTTTAAAATGCACACCCTAAAAGACATTCATTGTGTAAAGTTGCCATAAAATTCTGGTGTTTGAGCCACTGCTTTGACACAGAGGTCAGCGCAGTGAATGGTCCACTGCCCCTGCTGATAACCATAAAGAACCATAGCTAATTTTTTCAAAAGCAATTTTAAAATGAATTGCAAGTACTCAGAGTCACGTTCGACCCCTTCCCCCCAAAAATAAAAACAAAAATAAAAACTTAAAGCCTCAGTTGTCTCACACAGGCCTATTGTGTTTCTCTTGGGATATGCTCCCCCCCAAAAGCCATGTTAAATCTCTTAGAACCTGAAACTCAAATAGTCTGAATCCCTGCAATGCAGAGGTATTTTACTAGCAAGGTCGATCCTGATTTGTTTCACACAATGTAGTTCATTAATATTGTTACCAAGTCGCTCAGAGCAGTTCTAGAATAGTTGTGCGCTGAATTTGATGTATTCAAACTATAAATGTTCAAGGAGAATTCCCATGCTTTACATTATAAATTTTCTAGGTTAATTTGAGTATGGTAAGCACAACAGCTACTGCTGCTGTTAACTTAAATACAAATTTATTTTAAACACTTTTGATTTTTAAGATGTCAAAACCCTCAAATAGGTTGTTTTTCTAGCAGTGAAATGAGGAGGGATTAATCTTTTAATGTTCCAACCCACTCTGGGTTTTCTGCTGAATAACCTATGTTATATTTTAGCATTGGGGGCACAGACTGATCCCAAATAAATATTTAACACATATAAATAATTCTATTTGTTTCTTTTGCCTGCGTGGTGCTTGTGTTACCTGCTTTGCAAGCTATGCAGGCCTCTGCCACACATCCTGAATAAAATGTTCAAAATCAACAACGAGAAAACAGACAGCTTATTCGGCAGTAAAACGATGAAATATATATTACCCTCAGGGTGTTTTATTTTGCTTCAATTTCCATTATGGGTTCATTATAATAGTTTGTCATTATGAATAGTAACTTAAATGGGAAGGAAGTCAACTCCATGATGCTGTGATGGAAATCATATATTACATGTTCTTGCATTAATTAAAAAAGGAAATGCATTATTGAAGGATGCAGTTTTTCCATCATAGTGTTGTTTGATATTATGATCAATGTAAGTATGCTTCAGTATGTTTAAGCTTCTCATGTGGGTAATGTCGGCAGAGTTTTGGTGTGCCTCAGGGAGACACTTTGGTCCTGCTCTCACTCAGGTTGATGATACTAATAACGCAATTTGTGAAGATTAATGCTTTTATTTACACAGAGTGCAAGTGTGCTTCAATTACTGCATTTTACCTCAAACTAGATTTAAATGCTGCATTTATTTTTCTCATGAAAGAATTAAAAAAAATGCATAAATTTTTTTGATAACAAGAAAAAAAAAGTGAAATTCTACAATCATCTCAGCATTAAATGTTCATAATGTCAAACATTAAATAAATAATTAAATAATGTTGTTCAATATTGTTTACAAAAAACAAGGATGCGTTATTGGGGTGTTACAGTCACCTCATTCTCGTTTTAAATGAACATATTTTGCTAGTTTTTGATTTTTTCTGTTTGTATTCAGAATAAGTCATGCGATTAGTTACAAATTCTTTAAACAAACAACAATAGCAAAGTGATGATAACAGGAGGAGACACAGCAATGACAATAACAACAATATAACAATGACGAGCAATGATGAAAATATCAGGTGTCTGTACTACAAAACAACTTTAGCGTAGCCAGACTTTTGTGTGGTTTGTTTTGTCTTGACAGCTGTACATTAGAATGCTGAAACTTGTACACTTAATCAGTTTGCACGTTATAACATTATAGCAGAACCACAGTCTGATGAAAACGATGAAGAAATGCCTTAGTTTGTGGATAAATCAACATCAGACTGAATATTGCTGGTGATCTTACAATTTTCTAATCTTTGTTTCACTTCAGTAGTGTAATTCAGACCTGGGAGCACAATTCACTTGTACTGATTTTTCAGTACAGTAGGTATTGTAGGCAGTAAACCTACCAAATGTACCAGTGCTTCCTGAACTGGCAAGGGACAGCACATGTATTCTCATCTGTCTTCACTTGTTGAAGAAGAAAAACACCCACAAACACAGGAAAAAACTACACAAAAACTGGAAGGCAAAAAAAATCTACAGACTAGAGCAAAAAACATATGATATTACATCCCTAACTGTGCTTTAGAGTACAACCATCTAATGAAACGAGAATGCCAATAATGTAAAATGCACATTCTCAATAATAATAATAATAAGAATGATCATTAAGGCAAGATCAACAATAATCATGAGTTTCACAACATCAGGGAATTAAACTTTGTGTTTAATTAGGTGTTTATTTTTTTAATGGGGGTGGCTGTAGCTCAGGTGGCAGAGCAGGTCAGCCACTAATCAGAAGGTCGGTGGTTCGATCCCAGGCTGCCTCCTGGCTGCATGCCCAATATCCTTGGGCAAGATACTAAGCCCATGTTTGCCTACTGGTGGTGGTCAGAGGGCCTGGTGGCGCCTGTGTCCGGCAGCCTCGCCTCTGTCAATGTGCCCCAGGGCAGCTGTGGCTACAATGTAGCTTGCTATCGCCGGTGTGTGAATGGGTGAATGACTGAATGTAGTGTAAAGTGCTTTGGGGTCCTTAAGGACTAGAAAAGCGCTATACAAATGCAGGCCATTTACCATTTATTTAATGTTAAACCAAATGTTAGAAAGTAAAACCACATTAAAAAGAGGTTACATAAAAGCAGGTCAGATCTGTTCTCATTTCAATTTTGCTTCAGTCAAGGTGGAAAAGTAAGATTAGTTTGAAACACCTCCACACCTCTGGATCACAAAAATAAGTTCTGATGGTTCTGATGTTTTTAATGAACTTTTCATGAGTTTCCTTTGATGCTAATGATTCTAAATTACTAATAATATAGCTATTAGGTCAAAATCATAACTGGAATGCAGATCATGTAAAGAAGTAGGAGGCACCTATGTTAATTATATTATTTCCTTAAATACATTTTGTTTCTAAAATTTTTCTTAGTTTATCCTATTAATGAAAGGGGTGTATGGAAACTTGTAGAAACAAATAATTTAAAAATAATCTCACTAAAAGTACTTTTCTAGGGTTTTGTTGTATGTGAGACAAAATTCTTATAAACACAGAAATGTCAGTCCTTCAGTCATGCTGTGAAGGCTTCTATACTATCCACTCACGAAAAAAGGAAGCGCAAAGCTCCCATTTTTATTTTAAGTTTTACTGCCTTTAGACTCAGGCTTTTTCATTTGCATTTTTTTCTTCTTTTTTTGCCCTATAGGGCATCTAAAAGATGAAAGAGAATAGAACTTTGGAATGCTTGTGAAGTGGATTATAAAATATACTGGAAAGTAGTCTTTTCTGAAAAAGCAAGGTTAATTTGCAACAGAGCAGATGATATCTTGCCCATCATTCCTTTAATCAAACAGCTTTCTTCAGATATAAGAACAAGGGAGCCAAATAATGTCATTTTCAGCATCACTTAAAAGGGGGAAAAAATTAAGTGAAGTATGTCTAAGGCTGTATTTTGGAATTTTATTTCTTTATTAAACACTAGCTGACATTTAGAAAGGAATCCTCACCAACAAAAAGAGCTTAGTATTTAATCAGTCGTTTCTCTTTATTTTGTTTGTGAACATTTATTACTATCTATTTACCAAATAATCAGGGTAAAGCGATTACTGTCCTGCACTTCATTTCTCTTACATTATGAATCCAACACATTCTGTTTCGAGATTGATATAGAGCTGCAACAGACTGTGCTGTTTACTGGGAATTTCATCTGCTAATCTTACTCTCTGCCTTGTTTAAAACTTTTCATCAGCATTATAATGTGATACAATTTGAATAACCAGTTCAAGCAAAACAGGGTTTGTGGCACCAACCAGTGAGTGCTGCAGCATTTCATTGTCTAGTCTATAAGGTGTGCATATCTCCTTTGTAATAGTCTACCACCCAACTTAGGCACATTGCCCCAATTTATATGTATGGTATGCATCAAATGTGTCTATTTGCTTTTCTGTTAGCTTTTTTGTTTGCTGCTTGAATTCCAACAAACTGATAGATTAGAAGCTGGCCTGAGTTTATGGGTTGTTGTCACTTCTTGGGTACCATAGTTATACTTCAAATTTCAGTTCACTAATTTGCAGCTGTGACATTAGAAATATATGGGGGCATTGAGAATCCACTGAGTGGTAAAATAAATAGCTTATGAGTTTACAAGAATAAAAATTTTCTGCAGCATTGCTCTCTTGCTTTCTTTTCAGTAAATGTGTTGACTTTTGCTGAACTACTTGTGTGTGTGTGTGTGTGTGTGTGTGTGTGTGTGTGTGTGTGTGTGTGTGTGTGTGTGTGTGTGTGTGTGTGTGTGTGTGTGTGTGTGCGCGCGTGTTCTTCAGATCACCCTGACTTTTTGTTCTTGGTGCACTCCATCAATTTGATTTCCATCAAACCACCCTTTTTATGTAAACAGAGCTTGGAGCTTGAAAGTTGATAATCACTGCATTGCAGATTATCTATGGGGGGGGGGGGGGGGGGTTGAGCCAGTTAATGGAAAGAAACCTGGCTATGGAGTATGTTGTTTTTAGCACACCTTTCTGGACTTTGTGTTAACCATACATGTTGGTCCTAGAAGACACTTTGTTATGTCTTTGGAGTATGTTGGGTATGTCGGGATTGTTGCAGTGCTGCAGAATAACTGTATAACCAGATGTCCCTTCACTGGATTATGTGTTCAACAAAGGATATGAGTCCCTGAAATATTTTTAGCCTGTTTCAACATAGTCAATGGCAAGTTTAGCATTTTCGATTTACCGTAATATATATTACATATCAAGCCCTGCAAAAAATCTTTCCATGATTTTGGTTAAATCATTTCATTTCACCAGCATCTAATTCCATACAGTGTATGATTAAGGGAATATTTACCTTAAAGTAAATTTCAAACTTAATAACTTAGAGAAACCTATTATGAATGGCAACCTCCATTTGATTTTTCTTGTAGTTGCTTATCAGGCTTGCACACCTGTCTATGAGGAATTCTAAACAATTCCTTCCAACCTGTTTTATTTCAATATTTTTGGCATGTCTTGGCTGAACAATTCTCTTCAGGTCAGCAGCTATAAGGACTCTTCTGTGACCATTCCAAACCCTGAGTTTTCTTCTTTCTTTAAAAAGAAAAAAACAATGTTTATTTATTTATATGTTTTTGGGTAATTGTTTTTTGTATTGCTCAACCCCTCCTAGATTTCTGGTCATTGACATTCTGTTCTGAGCAATGGATACTTTTATGCAGTGTGCGCCTCGGCACTTGGTGACCTCATAACTTGCTACATTGTAGCTGAATCATTCATAAATGCTTCCAGTACAGCACAGTGCAGACTCTTGATTGATGAACATCGAATTTGTTCCAACGTTATGCTTCTTTACAGTGTTAAGAACTTAATTAAAGAACATCAAGTTGCCTGTTGTTGAGAATACAAAGATTCCCAAAAAAAGGACAAACAAAGCCGTATCCAAGTATGCTTTAGCATGACGCTGATACTTGATATCACAAGAAAATTATTCATATCTATAGGTGTTGCTGTAAATAATAAATGAAACTGAAGTGGAAAATAAAAGTAAAGACTCCCATATAACATCACAAAATGCACAGTTAGAAATCAGGGTTATTATGTCTAAGCTATAAAGAATTTGTATTAAATGTGAATGTTAATCACCCACCCTGGGTGAAGCAGCTTGTGGTGGCATTATAAAGGAGCTGTCCTTGGTGCTGAAAGCCTACGCAAACCCTCTGGCACAGCCGTGCAGGCTCTCAGACTAAAAACAATTAACAACACATAACATCATAATTGTAAAGTGTGATCAGAAATTCTCGAGTAGAGGAACCCTTTAAAATTCTTTTTCTTTCTTTCTTTTCTGATGGCGAGAGGGGGTTAGGCATTTTAAAGTAGCAACTGCTGAATATGTGTAAAGGAATGTCGCTTACACAGGAGATGATCGGTTAATTCATTGCAACAAACATTCACACTGACTGCTTCTTGCTTCATAAATTTGAGGATTTACTTGTTTTTTGTTTTTTTGTTTTGTTTTTTTCCAACTGGTTAAAACATAACACATACATGAATATATTTTAGATTTACTGTTGGTTGGATTAAAAGGGGGGGAAAAGAACGGCATCTTTGGAATTGAGTGTTTTATTAGCTTCAGTTTAAGTCTGCACAAATGAGAAAAAACAGTCTGTTGGCTTAAGAAAAAAGAAAAGAAAAGAAATCCCAATCTTTTTTTTTTACAACATTTTTTTCTTGTTAATTTACTCTGTCTCACTTCATGTGAAAGCATTATTTAAAAAGTCAGGGCTTTTGTTATTACTAGAAAATTACCATTATAAGGCAGGAACAAGTAATACATCAAATTACCCTTTCAAATTAAATAATTGACTGATAAATAAAATGAAATAAATTTCGAACTTTTGATTTGAAGTGTGGTCTTTTTTGACCATTAACAACACACATTAAGATTCGCTTTCCAATTACAGTGACATTGACCAAAGCATCAGCTATTCCCTCTGATATCTAAATGCAACAAGCTGACAGTCTTTTTATAGAGCTCCAGAACTCCATGTAGGTAAACACAACATGAGCAATTGAAATGTAGACATAATGAAAAACAAAACAAGCCAATGTGATAGAACAGGCATAATATTTTGGCAAACAGCCATAATCCTTGCTAGAGCAAGCTTGTAACTTCCCCTCAAAATTCCCATTTGGGATGTTACAATATTATTAGAGGACTGAAAACAATAGCAGGCAAACAGTCAGCTGGTCATTTGCTTTTAACCTACTTCCTCCTGTTTTTCTTTATCATGCATAATACAGTCTTTGATTGCACCACTCAGCGTGACAGTGCTCACATAAAACCGGTTGGATAGCTTCCCATTATCCCTCATCATATACTACTGTGATGTTACTGAAAGACCAGCAGAGGCAAAGAGCAAATAGTTTAAAAATAATTAGTTAGTTCAATAAAGAGAAAGAAAATGTCACAGAAATAGAAATCTACAGACTAATCGATTGTATTATTTTGAGGATTTGGATTACAGTGAAATGATATTGTAGGTATATGGTTGAAATTCTTTTCTGAGGTACCACATTGGAGTTTACTGCGATGAGTTTTCTAAAGTTGGGTTGTTTTAAAAGACATTTTAGGCTGTTTTTTTAAGTAATTCTCTTATATTGTTATTTTTTGCTGTTTAAGAATAATTTGTCAGCTGAACCTGTTCATTAAGGCTGTGCATAAACAAAGGTTTAGTATCCAGCTGTGCACTGTATATTTTTGGCACAGACAAAATATGATGCATATACCAGGCTATAAAACTGAAACCATTACCTGCAGAATGCGGTTAACCTTGCTAGAACTGAGTGAAACTGCAGAGAGGTTGTAGTTGTTTTTGGCTTTTCACTATGCGCAGCACCTTTCACTCCCACCTACTCTACTGGTAGTAAAAAAGACTAACTGAAAAAAAAAGATTTTGCATTTCTCAAGGAAAGATCTCAAAAATGCTCCAGCATCTGATCACAACTTTGGGAGGTTGAGCAGTATGGAGCAGCTTGTAATTAAATTAAAATAATGATTAGAGTCTGCTTTAATTATTGGGTGACAGCAATAAAAAAATATCTTAGATTCAAAATTGCTTAAAGATAAACCATAAATACTTAGACAAGGGTTTGGTAAGGTATTATTATTACTGAATTCATTGAAAAATGCATTTGTATTTGCATATCCAGACAGTGGATTTTTACAAACCACATTTTTGTAGACAGGTGATAAACACTTTGCTTACAGCTTCCCATATTGATGACACATAACATTCTTTACAGCAGTTCAAATCAGGTGAATGGTTTCACAGATAAAGTTTGAATATTGGGGATAAAAAAGATGCATCTTCATCCAAGTTCAGTGTTATATTCCCCAGGTTTGACACCATTCACCAATTCCAAATTCAGTCTATTAGAAAAGCACATTTCTATTAATATTATATATGAAGATTATTCTGGCAGAAGGTGGTTTAATTCAATTTATGCACCCTCACAGGCCCTCAACAAAGGGGTGTTTTTGGTCAAGAAGAATGTGTGCTGGGTGCTGTTCTACAAAAATAGTAGAAAGCTACAATTTTCCATATTCTCAATGAAGTCCTTGTGGATTTTTCTCAGGCAAATTTGGGATGGTCAGGTAGGAGGCATTTGATGAGATCACATGGAATTAACCAACTGTAATTATAAAAATAATATACTGTACTTGTACTCTATCACATTATTGCAGCACTGCACTCCCACTAGCATTTGGTATTATTTCAGCAAGTGTTGGAATTATAGTTTTAAAACAGTTTCCCTTTAGCAGCCATGTCGCTCTGGTCCTGCTGATTCTTGTTTAAAGCCTGTCCACATGAAACTTTTTTGTCTCTTTACTACTGTAGCCAGTATTGTAACTGATTACAATGGCTTTATTGTCTGCTTGGCTGAATGCTATGATTAGTAGACTCATTATATTGTCATGCTCTGATGCTCATTGGCTCCCCATCTGCTAGTGCAAAGAAAGACTCACAACTTCACAGGCATTATTGGCACCTTTAAACTTGTCCAAGATATAAACACAAATGAAATAAATCAAAGAGAGCTGTAGTTGTGAACTTCTGTATTTTTAGTGACATCCCCCTCCACCCAGCATAAAAAAGCCTCTCACTGTGTACATCTTGAAAACGACTCATAAGCGTCACTCTCCAATCACGGCATGTAAACAAACCAACAAAGCAACAAAATTAAGCAAAGTAGAGAATTATAGGCAGCCTGCCCTTATAAGGGCTTTTATGGCTGGTAATTGCTGACTGTAACAAGTACTAAACTCTCCATTTCACCCCATGGACCATTTGCTGTCTCTTCAAAACTCTTACAGTAGCTGTTGTTCACACCCACCTCCACTCCTACTCCCTTCCTTTTCCCCTTTCACACTCTATTCATTTCCAGCTGTGTTAAGCTCATCAGACGCTTTCAGAATGTTTTTCTGGTAAGCATCAACATAATTTACATGTTTTTTTGTGCACTCTCACTTAGCACATTTCACTATTTGCTGGACAGTGATGCAAATAGCACAGAGGGCACAGATGCAAAAGTTTAACCTCACCAATCCAATGTTGAGAGTTTTATTAGTTGTACTTGCAAAGGATGATGGGACTCTTATACGTGAGGTGTGTTTATGTAGTTTAATGGTGTGCTTCCTATTACATTAGGCCCGTGAGCAAAGAAATACACCCACAGTTTAATAGTAAAATCCACTGTTCACTAAATATATAACATTGTTTATGTGAAAGAATTATTCTAGATTATGAATGATATTCTATTTTGACTGCTTCTAACTCATGACTAAAAGCATTTCTATTAATTAAATCAAAAGACAGTGTTCATTTCACTGCTCTTCTGATTTTATTGATGGTTGAACTGGTCTTCACTTTGCCATGATAACATGGGCTGAAACGAGGAGATGTAATTGTTGAGAATCATGCCAGCTAAGCTGGAGGCCATAGCTTTTCGTCATGATTTATTATTGAAGCACTGGGCACATTTGCCAATAGGAAAACACTTTCAGTAGAGTAATGGTGATATACAAAGATGGATGAGAACAAAAATTGGAAACATTTCCCCTCTGCTTACCTCATTCTCTCCAGTCTTCTCGTAATTGTGACCCGGAAAAGACAAGCTGTTACATTTGAGTCTAAATGTATATGTTTGGGTTTCACTTGCAGATGATTTATTTTCATTGCAATATGTTGTCTGTTTTTTTAAGTTGCTAAGTTTCTTCTTTTGGAAAATGTCCTGTTGTGTTGCTGGCTATACTGCTCAAACACTGGTGGTATAGTTGAAGCCACCTCTGTTTTAGCTACTGGGGTATCACTTCCTTTTCCACTCTTGGAAGAAATATGGTTCCTCTGTTGTCTAGAGTGACTCTTTTTATTATTTGTGTTTCAGTGCCACCCAAACGTATGCTTGTTACATCTGTCAGGCTCTATATCATCCATTCCCTCGTGTGGCTGTGTCAGACTGTGTGTGATGTTGGATTATTTGCTCAGCTGTTCCGTTATTGATGAAGATAACAACCTAAAATACTGAAAAAATGACCAGAATTTACCAGACTACAGAGAAGTATCAAGTATCTAAACAAGTATATCTTAACAAGAATATATTCAGTGCTGCTCCTATTAATGTATTAACTTCTCAAGATTATAGCTGGAGTCCAACTGATTTAGGATTTTTAAGACCAATATTTCACAAGAATCTGATTATCTGACGTATCAGCCAATATTTTCTTCTTTCAGCCAAAATAAACAAACACATTTCCCAAACATTTGTTATATAAAATTCATTATTTACTAACTGACTCTGCTCAGATCAGCCGATTGTCATTTGTAGCCTTGCAAGCCAGTGTGTTGCAAAAAGTTGCCTTCTGGTCAACTAACTATACAACATCAGCACTCATAACATAGTTGAATGGTGTTTCTTCCAATTCTGTTTCTTTAATTTACCAATCAGCAAATAGCTAATATCAGCTGATAATATTTAGCGCCAATAAATTGGTCAGGATCTTGCTAGAGTTAAAGCTATATAATAAACTGAATAGACTTTATTAAAAATGTTTTGCTAGAAAAATGGGAAATTGTTCTATTGTGTAATTTTCTGCCCAGTTGCTTTTCCCACATTGACATTGTGTTTGGTATCACTGGCTTGACACAATCAGACACTAGATGGCTTCAAAATCTGCCCTTACTTTTCTGTGTTCACAATCCATCCGTTTTAACAAGATTTCCAATACCACTGGCTGAAATGTATGCCGTTATTTTTGTGCCACTATTCTGAGCGTAAAAAAAAATTGAGCGCACGCTGTTTTGGTCTCCAACCAGCTCGAAATGACGAAATGCAATATCCCAGAATCCATTTCGTCCAAAACTCAATCGAGGCAGTGGCGGAGGAACACAGAGTGGCAGAGTCTGAAATATTACTCTTTCTGGGTCACAAAATGAACTTTTAAGATATTTTCATGCAATGATGTAGCTGTGTAAACTTCAAATATCTGCTCGATTTATCAAGACATCACATATTTGCATAAGTCATTTTGTCATTTCTAGCTGATTGGAGACCAAAACAGCCAATCAGATTTTTTTGCATCCAAGTCTGTGATTGGCTGGTTTTGTGGCACAAATACAGGGAGTGCAGAATTATTAGGCAAATGAGTATTTTGTCCACATCATCCTCTTCATGCATGTTGTCTTACTCCAAGCTGTATACAGGGAGTGCAGAATTATTAGGCAAGTTGTATTTTTGAGGAATAATGTTATTATTGAACAACAACCATGTTCTCAATGAACCCAAAAAACTCATTAATATCAAAGCTGAATGTTTTTGGAAGTAGTTTTTAGTTTGTTTTTAGTTTTAGCTATTTTAGGGGGATATCTGTGTGTGCAGGTGACTATTACTGTGCATAATTATTAGGCAACTTAACAAAAAACAAATATATACCCATTTCAATTATTTATTTTTACCAGTGAAACCAATATAACATCTCCACATTCACAAATATACATTTCTGACATTCAAAAACAAAACAAAAACAAATCAGCGACCAATATAGCCACCTTTCTTTGCAAGGACACTCAAAAGCCTGCCATCCATGGATTCTGTCAGTGTTTTGATCTGTTCACCATCAACATTGCGTGCAGCAGCAACCACAGCCTCCCAGACACTGTTCAGAGAGGTGTACTGTTTTCCCTCCTTGTAACTCTCACATTTGATGATGGACCACAGGTTCTCAATGGGGTTCAGATCAGGTGAACAAGGTGGCCATGTCATTAGTTTTTCTTCTTTTATACCCTTTCTTGCCAGCCACGCTGTGGAGTACTTGGACGCGTGTGATGGAGCATTGTCCTGCATGAAAATCACGTTTTTCTTGAAGGATGCAGACTTCTTCCTGTACCACTGCTTGAAGAAGGTGTCTTCCAGAAACTGGCAGTAGGACTGGGAGTTGAGCTTGACTCCATCCTCAACCCGAAAAGGCCCCACAAGCTCATCTTTGATGAGACCAGCCCAAACCAGTACTCCACCTCCACCTTGCTGAGGTCTGAGTCGGACTGGAGCTCTCTGCCCTTTACCAATCCAGCCACGGGCCCATCCATCTGGCCCATCAAGGCTCACTCTCATTTCATCAGTCCATAAAACCTTAGAAAAATCAGTCTTGAGATATTTCTTGGCCCAGTCTTGACGTTTCAGCTTGTGTGTCTTGTTCAGTGGTGGTCGTCTTTCAGCCTTTCTTACCTTGGCCATGTCTCTGAGTATTGCACACCTTGTGCTTTTGGGCACTCCAGTGATGTTGCAGCTCTGAAATATGGCCAAACTGGTGGCAAGTGGCATCTTGGCAGCTGCACGCTTGACTTTTCTCAGTTCATGGGCAGTTATTTTGCGCCTTGGTTTTTCCACATGCTTCTTGCGACCCTGTTGACTATTTTGAATGAAACGCTTGATTGTTCGATGATCACGCTTCAGAAGCTTTGCAATTTTGAGACTGCTGCATCCCTCTGCAAGACATCTCACTATTTTTGACTTTTCTGAGCCTGTCAAGTCCTTCTTTTGACCCATTTTGCCAAAGGAAAGGAAGTTGCCTAATAATTATGCACACCTGATATAGGGTGTTGATGTCATTAGACCACACCCCTTCTCATTACAGAGATGCACATCACCTAATATGCTTAATTGGTAGTAGGCTTTCGAGCCTATACAGCTTGGAGTAAGACAACATGCATGAAGAGGATGATGTGGACAAAATACTCATTTGCCTAATAATTCTGCACTCCCTGTAGGCTCGAAAGCAACACATTGCGAGCGAGCGCAAATGCAAAAACTGAGCAAGAGGGGCTGCTATTGTGTGTGTGTGTGTGGATAATAGCAAACACTGAAATACATTTTTTGCACGCAGCAATGAATTTTGTTCACTCAAATTTAGTTTTTCTTCGCCTAAAATAAATTTCTCCTCAAAATGCAACACTTGCACCTGCAAATTTTTTTTTACGTGCGCTCAGAATAGTGGCACAAAAATAACGCCATAGAAATGCAGCCTCAAACCTTTATAGAACTTCCACCATGTTTTATAGAAATCTGTACCTGCAGTACCCTGCCTGCAGACCATTTCTGATGTTGATAAGCTGGAAAGGCAGATGTATGGCAGGTTTTGTTTCAGGTCATTGTTACATTTTTGCCTATTTCTTGAGAAAATGATTTTCAGATGCAGTTCATTTCCTTTTCCATTTCTTTTTCAGATCAGTATATCAAGACCGTATATCATTTGAACGACCGCAGTGTGTTTGGCCTCATAGTAGTGTGTAAATCTCTGCTTAATATTTTTATGAGGGAGAATTGAGATTTTTCATTTCATGTATAGTAATCTCCTGAAAATGTGTGTGCACTCTACTGGAGTCTTAGATGTCATTCTTTACTCCTGATGGTCTATGCTTTCAGTGCTCTGTGAACCCGTCACTAGCGTTATGTCAGAGGCCACAGCTCCAGTTGTTTGCGCTTTCCCCTCATACCTCTCAAGATGTTAAAGTAGAACTCAGTGGTTGACAGTCTGACCTTGCAGAAATGAATTTGTGGTGCAAAAGCCCATGAAAGAATAAAAAGTTTGTGCTCCTACCAGAGGTGTGGACTCGAGTCACATGACTTGGACTCGAGTCAGACTCGAGTCATTAATTTTATGACTTTAGACTTGACTTGAAAAAATGTTCTAAGACTTGTGACTTGACTTGGACTTTTACACCAATGACTTGGGACTTGAATTGGACTTGAACCGGTTTACTTGAAAAGACTTGATATTTTACCCCAAATATAAAATTTAACATGCATATTATATGGAGATTGAAAATGTGACGTCATTCACGGGTAGAACCGCAAAGGATTCTGGGAACTCGTGGCAAGCGGTACTAGCGCACGCAGGCTTTCTTTTTTTTTTTTTTTTTTCTTTTTTTTTTTTTCCTAAATGACATCAGAAACAGCAGTATGCGACATTACGTGATGGCAGAGCTTCAGTTCATCCTTTGTCATTTTTTTTTTTTTTTTTTTTTTAATAAATAGGACAGGGGGAATGAATGAGAGAGAGAGGGGGAGAGAAAGAAAGAAAACCAAAGGGGAGAAGAGACGGTGAGAAGGGGGGGGAAGAGAGAGAAAAAAAAAAAAAACTCCTGGGTCACCTGTATGGAGAAAAAAAAAACAAACAAACAAACAAAAACAAACAGAGGAGACAGCAAACAACAAAGAGCAACATAATAATAGAGAAAACAAAGCACCATCACAATAAACTAGCTAGTCATAGATATCAGTATTTACTAAGTAATAAACGATATTGTGCAGCACGCAAGATAGACAGCGCACAGTGTGCTTTGAGGCAGCAGCCAAGAAAGCTTTAGTCCGCGTCTGTGAATACCCATGTGTGCATACCTGTGTGGATCAGCATGCTTGCATTCCAAAGGTTTCTCCATGTAATGATCTGCTAGGGAGTGTGGGGGGGCCACAGCCCCGTCCTCCAGGGTGTGAAGCGGGTATGGAGGAGATCAAAACTCCAGACATCCAGAGGCCCCCAGAACACAAGAGACCATGGAAGACCAACAGAGGGGCAGCCGCGCCACTGTCCCAGTAAGAGCTGAGGAGAGTCCCAGATGAGGGCTCGCCCAGCAGCCGCGGAGCAGAAGTCAGGGGGAGTTGCAGTGACGCGCCCGTGAGCTCCGCCGGCCCCCAGCTGCGCCTGAGTGACCGAGCCCTAGGCCGAGAGGCCGGGGGCACCCCACCTCCAAAGGGGCCCGAGCGAGCCCCAGGCCCCAGGCCCCGACAAGCGGCCGCCAAGGAGTGAGCCGGTGTGCACCCGGACGCCCACCCCCAGACACAAAGAACCACCAACACACCGACACCTGAGGGAGTCCGCCACCGGCAGGGGAAGTGGTGGTGGGTGGAGATAGGCCTCCAAACCTTGGAGGGCCTGAGGTGTCCCCAGAGAGGTGGCGTCTGATACCCAACCTGACATATAGACACAGACATACAGGCACACACAGACACAAACATCCATTCCCACCCTCATGCTCTCATATGCACTCACTCCACACTCAACCAACGTGGAGACAGACATAAAGAGACGCTGTACACACAATCACACTCCCCAAGCGTACTCTACAAACCGGGTCTAGGTACCCTTGCCCCTGGAGGGGGGAATTGCACCCAGACCCAGGTGGTGTTACCCTTTTCCCTGCGGTGGGGAGAGGCAGACCACCCCGACTCCGCAGCAGCAGGGAGGCCCCACACCCCAGACCGCAGTCGGACGGCCAACTCCTCCTACTAGCCCTCCCGCTCCAGCAGGCCGCAGAGAATGGGGGTGGGAGAAGACTCCAAACCTCCCTCCACCCGCTCATTGTAGTGTTGATGCATATGTGTTCTAAGGTGCAATTAAAACCCAGGAGGGCATGGAGCTACCTGCCAAGGAGCAGCAGGTAAGCGCATAGTCCCTCCTGCTAACCCTCAATGACTAAGTGTATTTAAAATTGAGAGGTGGGCAACGACGTCAGGGGTGAGGTATACACCCTGATGGTGATTTGGACTCCGTGATTGTGCCCACCCCCAAGATTCTATATGTATGTGTAATGAGAGTGTGAATAATGTGAATGTCTAAGTTGTGGGATAAAATTGAGGCAGAGGCAGCCAGAAGGGGACGGGGGGGGGGGGGGGGGGGGGGGGGGTAGCCTCCTCTGCACCCTGGTGACATACCCCCACTCCAAGGCCCTGCATGTGTGGGTGGTTGTGGAGGAGCGGGAAGAGGGAGGCAGCTGGAGATGGGGAGGGAAGGAAGGGAGGGGCAGGTAACCCCTCCCTGGGGCCAGCTCCCCCGCTGACCCCAGTAGGCACTCCCACCCTCCGCGACCCGCGCACGCAGGCTTTCAATTAAAATCAGTCACACAGCGATAAAAAGAAACACAAAAATGTCAAGAAGCTGTTGTATTATTAACTGCAATAGCCGGTCGCATGACAGCCACGGGAAGCCGACGGGTAAAGAGATCGGTTGTTATCGGATTACGTCGTTGAAGAGAAATTGTTCGAGCCATGTTTCCGAAGTAACAAAGAGGCGACGGATGGCCTGGATTGCAGCCATTCAAAGATCAAATATAACGTCCCAGAACACTCCAGCTCACAGGTTAGTCTGCTCCAAGCATTTACACAAAGGTCAGTCTGCTGTTGTAGTTAATGTGTCATTTTTCTTAACATAATTGGTGATATAGGTTACAAGCAAGTCTGGCGCTGAACAGAAATTGTCGCGCTATGCTCCTTTGTTTATTGTGCATAAATAGTGAATTGTCCTGACACAATATTGCGTTTCGCTTCTGTTATTATGGTACACTGACAAAAACATATACTTTTATTCACAGGATAAAACAGGTTTTTTGTATCACTAATTGCCCAGTACGATTACAGCATACAATATTATTGTCACTGCTACATTTCTGTGATGCTACCAGAAATTATTTCCACTACTAATTAATTACCGTTGAGCTCAAAGGTTATATTAATAAACGGTTAACGAATGTGTATTTATGAAGACGATTTGTGAGACTGGTAAACTTATGATACGTACGATGGTCTTTCGTTCTACACGGTGCATTTCAAGGTCCTGCACCCATCCGTCGGTAAACTGTACCTGGGCTTGTTGCAGTGACCGGAAGTTACTAAACTTCATGAGTGTATGCACTCACTCCAAGAACCGTATAATTATAAATATGCATATAAATATGCTAAGATGAGATAGCTGACTTCATCTAACTAGCAAATGTTTTCCAGGCTACGTTGGTGATACAGTTTTTTTTAATATGTATGATATTTTTGTCATGCGATTTTAAAGCTGGTCCTACAACCGCATCCAAGAATAACATGCAGCTTATCTCAGAACTGTCGGTGAAAATTATTCTTGGAGCTAAGTTTAATTGAGCTGCATTTTAAAGAGGTGCAATTTCACAATTTGTGTATATTTTCTAAGTTCACTATTTTGTATGTGTTGAGAAAAACACAGATTTTAAAATTACATGGTCTAATATTTACATTTAGCATATAACTGCAACATTATTTTTTCGTTTGTTTTTTTTAAAGACTCGAAAGGACTTGAAATTCAAAGTTTCAGACTTGTGACTTGACTCGGACTTTTACACCAGTGACTTGAGACTCGACTCTGACTTGCCTGACATTACTTGAGACTTGACTTGAGACTTGAGGATAAAGACTTGAGACTTACTTGAGACTTGCAAAACAATGACTTGGTCCCACCTCTGGCTCCTACTTTTGATCCTGACCGGAAGGGTTTTATTTGGGATTGGACACTGCACTGCATGTTGTTCCACTAACTTTTACTTATAGCTCCTCTTTACAACAAAAAGAATCTCGACTTGCTTTAGAATTCCATAATTCTGCATTCAGCTTGAGTGACTGTAGCCATTCCACAATAAGATAAACTAGAATTGGACTGAAGACAAATTTTAATTGGGTATATTATCTTGCTAAAAACATTTTGTAACATTGGACTATGATACATTTTATTATGCCTGCTATATAATAATTTCTTTTACATGTAAGGTGTTGCTTCTTACTTGAATAATACAGTTGGTTGGATCGTAACACTTTTTAATTTAAGTGAATAATGTATATTATACAATCAATAAATCAATCACAAACATAGTCGTGCCAATATGGGTCCTTCTTTTTCTTCTTTTGGCTGCTCCTTTTAGGTTTGCTGCCTACATCTCACCTAATCCCTCACATCCACCACTTCTGCCCAGCAACTCCATATTCAACACCCTTTGTCCCTGCTGCAATGTCACCCCCACCTTGAACCCATCTGTCACTCCTACTGCACTCCTACTCAGTACTCTCTCACTCTCCTCATAGATGTCCTGCATCACCTTCACATAATTTTCTGCCACCCCTGATTTTTCATCCAGTACTACAGGCCCTCTGAGCTCCGTAAGATATACTGGCCATCTCTATACGTTTTCATTCAAACTCAGAAATCAAGCATTGCATCTGTAGTGCTCCTTCTGTCCATGAAGTCATACTACTGCTGACTAACCTCTATGGCTTCTCTTCTTAACTTCAACAACTGTTTCCCACATTTCTGTTATACTGTATGTTCATCATGTCATCCCTCTGTAGTTACTACAGCTCTGCAGATAATTGGTACCATTCATTTTCTCCTCCATTCCTCAAACATTCTCTCAATCTCCAGGATTGTGTTAAACAATTTTACTGCCCTCTCTCATAGACATCTCTATACCGATTTGGGTATGTCATCTGGACCAACTGCGTTTCACATACAGCTCACTTCATTCAACCATCCAATCTCCTTGTCTTCTATCCTCTGTCCAGATGACACCTGTAGAATACCTTGTTGGTTGTTTCTCTCACCACTTCATCTGTACTTTTCCCATCATCTGGCAAGACTTCCCCTACACCCTTCCTGAAATATTTGCAACATTCTTCTTCCTTCAGTTTTGGCAATTTAAGGCTTCTCTCTCTTGATCTTCGTAATTTCTAAAGTCTAGACTACCCTCCAATACTGCATATCATTCTCCTGACACCACCTTGCAGCCTCCTATCTCCTTCTGATTGCACATTCTACATACAGTAAGATATAATCAATTTTTGTGCATCTTCCTCAATACAATACAATATATTGCTAGAATTATTCACTTGTCTGCCTTCACACACATATGAACTTATGAGACATCCCTTTCTTAATACATAGGGTTTAAAATGATGTTGGCCCACCCTTTGGAACTATAGCAGCTACCATCTGTCCTTCTGTATTCCAACCCTTAACGGTATACCTACCCAACACCGTCTCGTCACCTCTGATCCCTTCGGCTATATGCCAAATGAGGTTTGCTCAAGTTACCGCTCTCCTCTCATTGGGGGCACTCTACAGCTTCATTCAACTCACTCCAGGATTTCTCTTTCTCTTTTGACATGCAACATGTGGGGAATAAAGACTGACAAAATTCAAAATCACTCTTTTGACTCCCAGCCTCAAACTCACGATCCTGTCTTAAACTCTCTTCACCTCAACACAATTCACATGCCCTTCCTTCAAACCTCTGTCATTTCTTGTCTTATCTACACCATGGTTGGACAGCTTGAATTAATCTCCAATGCTCTTGGACTTGCTTGCCTTCCACCTGGTCTACTGCACACACAGCATGTCTACCTCCCTTCTCTCCAGTATATCAGCCAGCTCAGTCCCAGTTACCAGTTACTGTAGTTCCCTGCTCTCACCCCCACATACCTGCCTTTTCTTCTATCTCATTCACTCTTAACATGCCTCCCCCCTTTTCTCTTGTCTTTGGCACACAGTAGTCTGCCCTGTTGACCAACACAACAGGGGTGGTATGATATGCATGTTTGACTGGACAAAAACTTTATGATGGACGCTTTTCCTGAAAACAGCCCTCCCATTAATCAGAGTTTGGGACCAATGCTACAAATGCACTGGCTTGTGGCCCTCCTGTGGCTGTGCCAATAGAGGTACTGGTGTTTACAATAACAACTCAGCTTATAGCCAATGTCTTTTTGTGTAGGTGTGGGTCTGGATGTGTGTTGTTTTGTGTATATTTTCTAATCAGTTATTCATCACCCATCATTTAATATTTTAAAGAGAACAAGATTATTATGACACAAGAAACACACATCGACCACCGTCATTGGTAAATGCTGCTTCACTTCCCAAAAGGCTGATGGCAAAATAATGACGATTTTGGCTAGTACTGATGTATGGTAATTTATCAGTGCACTCCTAGCAGCTAGTCAACATTCTTAGAAACAACAGCATAAAACTTATCTCAAACAACAAAGGCAACAAAATAAAACTTCAGTGATTGATGTGAAATGAGAAATATTTGTTGACACGTTGAACACAAACTTTTGAAGTTATTTAGCCGCAGTTACGCAACTAAATAAATGCAAAAAGTTATCTCTTCATTAAAAGGCAAAAACAAGTTTTATCTTTGACTGACTGGGTAATTTGTTAGGAATGAAAGGATGCCACATTGTTTGATGGAAATGAAAATTATCAACCTACAGATGGCTGAATTCAAAGACTCACTGAGAAATAAAGAGAAAAAATGATGCGGCAGGTTAGTTCATTTTGCTGGCGCGCTTCTAATGACATGGCGGATGCCGTCCTGGAGGATCTCCTTCCCGATCTGGACCAAGACATCAATGAGCTCCTGGAAAGCTCCTGGAAACATAGTCTCCCAGAGTTGTGCTACTGGAACACCACCGATATATAATGGCAGTCAGGGTGCCGTTGCCTAGTCTGTAGAGGTCTGTGTGTCCCTCCATGGATATACCTCAGTTACCAACCACCAAACTGATTATACTGCACGATGTTGCAGGCATGTCTCATGTGTCTAACATGTGGTCAGGGTGAACCTTTATTTCTATATATCTGTCTAACTATGTGTGTTCTTAGTATTTCAACACAGGAGGAAAAAAGAACAAATTTCACCAACAATGATCAGGCAGTAGTTGATGCAGAACTGTTTAATCTGGAATATTTAGTAATTAAAATTTCTGTAGTTATCTGAAATCTTCTTTAAAAAGCGATTTTGGGTAACTCTCCAGCAAGCAAACTAGCAATGTTCTTATGGAAATGTGGCATTTGCTTTGTTTCCCACCATCTAATGAGCCAGTTAACATTCAGTTGTTCACCCTAATTGACTCCTGCACTAACCGGATGGAGGCACAGGACTTCAAATAATTGCTGTCTTTATGAGCCAATGTCTAATGAATTTAAGTGCCGTATTTAGCAGTTGACTGACTCGGAGTTGAAGTGATTGAATGAAAAAAATATGTTTTGCGTCTTTTACAAAATTGAATCGATAGTGGAAATGTAGTCTTTTGACGTTTTGAGGGAAGCCGTTAGCTCTGTAGCACTACTAATATTCAATGTTTCCTTGACAATATATAAATATAGATATAGATTCTGTGGCTTTAAGATTAACTTTGTATTCCTATTCACAACTTTGCATTGGTTTTAAACAGAGCCAACAGCAATTGGGAAAAGCATATCTTCATTTTCATTCATTTTCATAAGCTAGTCAAGCTTTGTCATGAAGTGCAGTTAACTGGTCACTAATTATATCCTGCACTCACAACATTTATAGTACTGTTCATTTTTATATGATATTATTATACAGAACCGATATGTAGTGTGCAAAATGTCAAACTGAGTGAAACCTGTCATAAAGCAATAATCTTTTGAACTCTAAAGCAATACCAGTGCCACAGTGACTGCTGTCAAAAGATTTTCACAGTTAAGTGAAAACATATGTCTCTGAAAACATCTGTCCCAAAAAAAGACCAGCTCAGGATGGCAGGTAAGTGAAAGAAATTAAAGAAAGTTATAAGGAAAAGAACCTAGACCTGTTCAGCAACCGTTTCTTTTTTTAATAATAATGGATTGGATTTATATAGCGCTTTTCAAGGCACCCAAAGCGCTTTACAATTCCATTATTCATTCACTCTCACATTCACACACTGGTAGAGGCAAGCTACAGTTGTAGCCACAGCTGCCCTGGGGCAGACTGACAGAAGCGAGGCTGCCATATTGCGCCATCGGCTCCTCTGGCCATCACCAGTAGGGTAAAGTGTCTTGCCCAAGGACAACTGTTATGAATGGCTGTGTGCAGACAGGAATAGGACCCAAGGTGCAGACTCCGGAGACAGTCGTGAACTCAGAACAGCTTTAATGTAAAATTCAAAATATAACATAACTGGAACAAATCAAAATAAACTTAAACCAGAGGACTGACCGAACACACAGCTAGGTAAACGGTAGATCGCGACACAGACACAAAGAAACACAGGGCTCAAATACACAGAGGGAGCAATCAGGGAATGGGTAACAGGAGGGAAACACAGCTGGGGCAAATCAGGCCTAACGAGACAAGTGGAAGCAAAACCAGACACATCAACATCAGACATGGACTTTCAAAGTAAAACAGGAAACCCATAACACAGACTGAACAAAAGACACAGACTCACATGCAGGCACTACAACAGAGGGAACAGAGACGTGGGACCAGGGCAGACACAGACACTGACTGGACACGGGGATATAGCAACTAAGGATACACAGAGACGTGAACTAGACAAGGGGATACAGCTGACAGGGGAGACAGAGCAACTAGAGAAGACAGAGACATAAACCATAAGACAGAACTCAAAGAAAGAAACCAAAGACTAGAAATTACAAATAATAAAAATAAACACAAAAACCCTGGGTCAACGACCCAGGCATCCTAACAACAACGACCAGGACAGAGAGCCCGGGGATCGAACCGGTTACAGATGCGCTCCCCAACCCCCAGCGCCACGGTCGCCCCGCAAGTCTAATTTGACTAGTGTCTATAAATGCATTATTTACATGTCATGTACCCGTGACCACTGAAATTAACAGCAAGTTGGACGACAAAGTCAGCAGGTGTTTAAAGATAGGTGTAACCTTGGAACACTGTTGTTGTTATTGATAGAGATTTTGGGATGAAAGGACAACCTATGTTTATAAATAAATGTAAATATTAAAAAAAAAAGGTAATATTTTTTTCCTATGGCAAGAAAATTATCCAGTGGTGCAAGCAGCTGCTCAGCTGGACCGAATTCAAAGCAGCTCTTTGGAGCGCCACATGTGTTCCTAAGGGCTGGTGTTAAGTCATCTTGTATCTTCTGTGCTTTGTTTTTTAAATTCTATTGAAAGTTCAATGGTACCACTGGCCTACAGAACACTGGTGTTGTTGAAATATTTTTTTCCCTATACACTACTCTTATCTATAAAGTAGATTTCAGATATCTTACGCAAACAAACGTTGCATCCTATTGATGAATCCTAATCCATATCTAGAATATAGTCATGGAATCATCTCACTGAGATGATGTTGCCTGTATTATAAGACGGGACTGAATTATTAATAGTAATATGGTCATTCAGCATCAAAACTACCTATAATCACATCTACCTTGGATCAAGCCACTTTCAGTGTTTTGCAGTTTGAACGATACCAGAGCCCACAGTCGAAAGATGAGCAGTCACAAAGCTCCCTGAGTCATACAGAATCATTTTGTCACTGCGACAGTAAGCATCTGCCCTGCTGAAGGGTTCTTGAGCAAGACAGAGATTGCCCACCACTCCCAGTGACACGACTATGTTTCTAAGGTTATTAAAAAGATGAATTTGGCTCCAGCAGTCAGTAAGTATCAGAAAATGCACCAGTTTGAAAGGAAAAATAGAATATTGTGATTGTCAGGAAATTTCTTCCTGTGCAGTAGAAAGGCAATTTCACGAATCCAGAAAAGATCTATGCTCAGTAACGTGTGTTTATTTCAAGACTGAAGAGCTTAATTTGAATTGTTTTGAAGCTTTTGTTGACGTAACTGTGCTTTGATGACAGATAAGCATAACATATGCACTATATCTTTGAACTGGTCCCATGATCTTTTTTTAAATTTCTTTTTTCAAAAGTTAAAGTGACTTTAGTGCAGAGAGTGAGAGCTAGCAGTGGCTTTCATGTGTGGAGTCATAAATAATACGCTTTAGAGTAATATGAAATTCCCTCAAGTACACATAATTAAAACATACAGTAAAAACTTGCTTACTTCCCGCCCTCTGGCCAGCCCACACAGGTGAAGCAGACATCTGAACAGTTCTGATGAATTTCACAAATATCTGTGCTGGGGCATCTGAAGGCAGCCCTGCACATTTGGCATTGCTGAGATGGTGAAATTTTGGATGAAGCTCTTTAAGCATATCAGTGCATCCCATAAAGGCTCAGCAGAATGTTTAGCACTAAGGTGCCGCTTATTCCTTGCCCGTATCAGCCTGTTCGAGATGGACAGCAGATTATTAGGTTATCTGCTTTGTCAGGCTGTGATCAGACAGCTTTCACCACTGATGTTATCATTTAGTTGTTAACCCTTCATAGTGTAAGGGTTGAAATTTTCTGCATTTTCAGCCTAAAAGCATCAACCAGCACAAACACATCTGAATACTAGTAAAATCGTATTACTCTGCCAAGAAATGCTTATATGTATAAGAAAGTAGCTGCTTTTTGTTGAAAGTAAGGATAAATTACAGTCTCTCTCTTTTTAAATAGAGTAACTCTGTCTCTGGCTGCCCTTTTTTTTTTTACCTCTTTAATGCTGTGGGAATTAAACTGACAGGCTAATAAGTCTAAAGGGTCTGCAACCAGGCTAGCACCTCTCCGAGACTTCATTTGGACACAGGGGTACTTTGAGCTGGTGGTTAACATCAGCTAGTGTGTTAATAATCTCACAGTGACAATAATGGCATGTCGATGGAAGTTGCTATATTGTTTAGCATGTGTTTGAATGCTACCTTTTTATACCAAATTCCCATTGAAACAAAAACAAAAATACGAAGCTAGTATGGCTATTTAGTTAGTTAGTTAGTACACTTTATGCAAAAGGCACATAGTAAAGTTTTAAAATTCAAACACTCCAGAGGTAAAGTAATAATAATGTCACGCCTTTGGGATTTAACAGTAGCACCCCCAGGCTTCTACCTTTCTACCTTTAAAACCTGGAGAGCAGCCAAATGGCTGGTAGGCTTTTAGCTAAGCTTTAGCTTCAGCCAAGTGGAAGCTAAATTGGCTAGTCATTCATATGTATATTAGGTTGTTACCTGGGAATTCTGGAGGGAGGGGAGTGGGGGTTTGAGTGGATTGAGGAATTTCCCTGCGAATCTTGTTGACTGTGCCGAGGATGGTGGTTTTCCGTCTAAGAAGTTTTTGCGCAAGTGAAAGTGATGTGAAAAAATTGTCCGTGGTAACATTTCTGCCCTTGTCTAGGAATGGTTCCATCAGCCTCATTACTACATTCTCAGAAAGTCTCTCCCCAGTGGGACGATTGGGGTCCTTGCCAAGATATGGGAAGACATTGCAAATGTACTTGGATTTTAGGTCGCAAGCCACCCAAAACTTGATCCCAAACTTGTCAGGTTTACTTGCAATATACTGCAGGAAACAGCACCGAGTCTTTGATGGGAAAAGCTGTTCATCAACGGTGATATGTAGACCACGGTTGTAGCACGTGATGCAGTTGGTGACAAATGATCCCCAGACACTGGAAATTGCAGCGAACTTATCAGTCTTTGCTCGATCACTGCGGGTGGACTTGTCATCAAAGCGTAGGTGTTGCATGATGTCTTGGAAGCGGTTTCGTGCCATAGTTCCAATTATCTGTGGGTTTCCCAGGTTTGCTGACCAGCAGTCATTTAGAGATGGAACCCTGTAAACCCCCCGCAAGATGACAATTGCAATAAATGCCATTAGTTCAGGGAGGTCCATGAACCAATGAACATGCTCCATGCACCACTCAGCAGGCCATTTGTAAATATGTGTACAAATGGTTGGTTTTTTGTACTGTTTTTATCAATAAATCTCAGCAACAAAGGACATACACCCATGTGTGTTGATTTCTCCCTAAGATGGCAAACTGAAACAATCCAAGTTGGTGACTTTTGGAGATTTATTTCCCTGGATGATTGAGAATGCATCAAGATGAAACACAAAAGGAAGTTCACAGCTTTTAGCAGCTCGCCCACCCCCTCATCCACACACCCCCACTCCCCTCCCTCCAGAATTCCCAGGTAACAACCTAATATACATATGAATGACTAGCCAATTTAGCTTCCACTTGGCTGAAGCTAAAGCTTAGCTAAAAGCCTACCAGCCATTTGGCTGCTCTCTGTAGCCAGAAAGGTCACTTAGATGTTAAATCCTTGTTAAGACAAAACATTTACAGCTTAAACTGTAAGAAAGTTTACCCATATACAACTGTTCAAAGTAATGAGGCTGCTGTTTCAAAATAAGTGGGTTAATCTAGCAAATGTAGGTGTTCTGAGTAAAGTAGCTTGTTTTTTATGGTGCTAAACTGAATGTGTCTCAGCATTTGTAAGAGTGGCTGAAGCTGTGCGGAGTTGCAGTGGAAGCTGTAGTTTCTTGGCCATCCTGGAATGCCCACAGCTACGATGCTTTCAAGCACCTGTAAAGTCAACACCTTATGAAGTAGCCGTGGAGTCACTATTATCAGCTTCCTTGAGATATATTATGGGCTGTAGAAATTAGCTATCTATATAAAAATATATGGATATGTAAAAATAAATAAAAAAATAAAATTTCATTGACTGATCTACTGGAAGCTGAAATCCAGAGGCATTCAGTCATAGAGACTGACTGTCAAAGGCAGTCCTCCCTCACCAAATTACTTACAAGACCTGTCCATGGTTCTGTGTCAGCACTGACCTCACACTGATCCAGTTTGACCCCTGGCCCACACATGGTGGTCTCTGGTGTCAGTGCTAGTGAGGAAGAGGTCAATGAGTCCCACCTTAATAGTCATCAGTTCAAACCATCTCCAGGGAACCACGAATAATCCCCTTCATTCATCTTACAGACAGCACATAACACAGATGGGATCCTAATGTCTTATTTTGCCATGAAACTCTTATGTGGACCATACTGCCAACATTAAGTGCTTTATAGTGCTAAACAAAGTTATTTTTAGTGTCTTATGTAAAGCTTGATAATGTGTTTATAACCGTATCTATAAATTATTTCCCCAGCTGAACAATTGGACAATTATGATAATGCACTGGAGTCCACAGTGGCTTCTTAAATGTTTTGATTTGACTGAACAAACTGTCACAAATGCTAAAACAGGGAGGCAAGCAGCAGCTCATAAATTTGAGAAACGTGACATTTTCCATATAAATGACTTTAATGGTTTTGTAATCGCCAACAATTACCTTTATACCCATTTAACCAGTTTTTAAAAAGAGAATGTTACAAAAGCTTTAATGATTAAAATAAAAATATGTTGTGTTATCAAATTTCACTGTTAGATGTAAACATTTTGTTAATTACTGCAATTCCAACATACCATGTGATCTCAGCATTGCTACAAAGGAATAGAAACATATGGAAAGTTTAAGGTCCTCTTGGGTCTAGTTTTGATCACATTGACATAAAATGCCGTTGTTACTAAGTTATAAAACCCCTGCATGTAAAAAAATAAAAATAAAAAATTGTGTATTTATAGATTTCGTGCGATCTGTATGTAGATGTTAACGTCCATGTAATGACAGCGGATGCACTGAAAGAAAAACTAAGCCGTTTTTCTACACGACATCTCAGGCTGTTCATCATCTGTTTTATAAATGGGTCGCTCATTAAATGTGAAAATGTGCATGCTTTCAGAATGTACACGTACACTGGAGAGGGATGGCTTCTTTCATATACCTTTAATGATCAGGCACACTTGAGACCAAACTGAGCTGGTCTGACACCCCCTCTTTAATCTATGGATGAACCTTTGACTTTTAGAAAGTGTGCATTGGGACTCCCTGAAAACCTTTTCAGAGCACTTTTGTTCATGCACAATAGTTAATTTCATTCATTAAATCAAATTAAACATTAAAAATAATCAGATATCTTTTGTTTTTGCTAAATATTCCATTGAACTTGGAAATATTTGAAATATGTGGCATAAACAGAATCAAACATTCACGAATGTGAGATTTTATGATTAATGGATTAAGGTCTATAATGCTCTCTCAAGTGTGTCTTTGATTGCTTGGATTTTGATGAATAATACAGAATATATATTTGAGCCTTTGTGTCCAGTTTATATCAGCAAACCTTTGCAGCTACCAAGAGACTGCTGATAAAAGGAATGACTTCTGCCTTCAGTCTCTTAAGAACACTTTGCATGGGTTTAATGAATAATCAAGGACTACAGGTGATTTTTGCTTTGTGGAGGCACCTCACACGTTCAGTGTTAGAATTATGCTGCATGTATAATCAAGGACGCATGAGAGTTTTGATGCCATCAGAGGCATTTGCTGTGTCATTTAACTTCCTCCATCAAAGAGCTGTTGTCTTTTTCTGAAAAAAAATCAATAAATAAATTTAGATTTATGTATTTCTCCATTAGATCCACACAGTGTGTCTTTTTTTGTCTTTGTTATTGCACTGGAGTGCAGTAGAGATTAATGGCTCTGTGTGCATGTAGGATCTGTGTATAGGCTGAGTCATTGCAGAGGAGTGCGGACTGGCTGATGGAACATTTGTTCAGACATAAGTGCTGATTTTAAACGTAGCAAGAAGGGTTTCTGAATGCAATCAGTGCTGCTTTGTAATTTTTGTGTGGAGACCTGAATTAATTGGAGTGTGGGCAGGCCATAAGAATTTTGGGTTTGTACAGTATTGTGTGAGATTATTATAAATATTAGTCTTCTGCTACTTTAGGTAATGTAATGACTACTTAGTGCACAAGTTTTCTTAGTAGTTAATATTACCAAATTAGCAAGTCATTGTTTCAATTAAATATGAATGACAATACCTACAATGTATTTTGGTACCTTGTGAGAACTTTTTTCTGCATTATTTCAGTTTTGTATATTGGCATAATGGGAGCTATTCACAAAAAAGCAGAGCACATAAATTACGCGACTAATTCAGTGATCGAACCACAGTACTGAATTTATTACAGTTCAGTAGGTCATAGCTGTGGGTGTTGAATGATTTTAACCTACTAGTGGTGGTAGAAGAAAAGCAAGATGATTAATAGTTGGTACGCTTCATCCTCTGGGGTGCTCGTACCAGTCCATCCACTGGCTAAATTTAGTTTGCGCAAATTGAAATGCTGACTTTAGCATCATTAAAGGTAGATTTGTGTAGCAATGCAATACTATCTTTAAAATTGTAAAAGTTGCATCAGTGAATTCTGAAGTTATCTCTTTCTACTCAAAAGTGACTTAAAAGACTAGCAAGAAGGAAAAGGCAAAACATGTTTCAGTCTGCCAATACTTCTTGATAAGCGATGAGTCCAAACAAGACTGAAGCAGATTAATCAATAAGTACTTAGCACCAGTGGGCCTTTTAATGGGCCCTGCTTATATAAGATCCTTCTCTAAGTATCCTGTCTGTACCAACAGCAGGTTTTCTTTGTGGCTTTACAGTAAGAGACTTTTTGAAGATTTTTTGAAGTACTAGGCAATGAAAGATTCTCCTGCTGGGAGAATTGTATCTGTTGTAGTCACTGTATGTATCAGAGAGTGTTTGCACTGGGAAAAATAACATCGTGTAAATGTCAGTTAATTTATTGTGGTTTTCAATTTGTTTTCTTGGCGTTTGTACATATTTAGAAAAGGGTAGCTTGATTGTCAGTCGTTTTCTAAGAATATTACTTTTGTATGAATATATCATAATTTTTCCAGCTATAGACTTGTTTATTGTTTGAAATTATGTTGTCTGAACAGCTCATAAGTATCAAGTGTATAACTTGATAAATTGAAACAATAAGTTATTACTTAAGAGAACTACTACATGCTCTAAGGCAACATAAACCCACAGTTTCTGACAGGTGTTTAACACCCACGTTTGTTTTTGTCTCATTAAGACGAATGTGATCAGTGAGAACACAATAGCGCACAGTGCCTAGTTAATTTGAAGGCTTCTGGAGGTTTCTGCAATTATGGTTCCAATACATGCCGTTGCGTTGCTGATCTTGGTGACACTTTTTTTTTTCAAGCACACCGTTGCACTTGGGCACCGGGTCTAGGAAAGTTCAGTATGATGTGCACTCAAAAACCACATTTGAATGTTCAGTGGCAAGTGTTAGTTTTTCTGTTGCACAGTCTAAAAGTTGCCACTTGAAGTATTGAATGTTTTCTGTTCTGCCTTTTCAGCTGTCGTGTGATTTGGTAAAGGATGATGGTGTTCGTTTTATATATCATGTTGGTTCATGAAAGGAACGAACTAACGAGCGATTTGTTTGATTTTCACTCTTGTTAGTAAAGGGAAACTGTTTCATCTATCAAACATTTTTTAATTCCTTTGTGAGCACTTTCGAATCTGGAAGAACAGACAATCAACTCCTTTCTCTAGTCTCCAATCTTGTTTGGAGCACAGGGAGAGAAATTTTGTTTTGGCGGCACAACAAATCCATACAGTATGATTTTCTTCAATCAGGCAACAGTGCAAAGCTTACCCCTGGTGGGTAAGCATAAAGCCTTCAGTTCCCATTTCTAAGCCAAATGTATTTGCTCCCTGTGCTAAGTTTTCCTCTCATTCAGCTTCCTCTCAACTGTATCTCTACTGCTGACTACTGACATATTTTTATTACTTTAAGTATATAAGATTCTCTTGCTCTTACATTTTATCCACCCGGATGTCCCTCTATATATGCATCAGTGGGGCTGGTTCCATTGCTGACCCACAGGACATTTGGTCAAAACTAATCGGACAGTTAAATCCAATCCATTCAAAAGCGAGGCTAAAGATTAGGGAAATTCCATTAGCATATGGTTAGGGGTGACTGCATTTCAGTCCTGTTTGAACTTCAAATGTCATCTCACTACCAATTACATTCTAAATTGCAATTTACCTCAGTTAATTACCTTAATTAATATTCAATGGAACAGCAAAGAGACTCCTACTTGATTTGTTCCAGTTTTAATTTAACATATCACGGCTGATAATCTGGCCATATACGGTATGAATCTCCTTCACTGGCCACTTGAGCCGCTTTTGATGTTAACGTATTGAGTAAAAATTTGACTTCAACAAAAGGAGGGAAAACTTATAACATTTTTTTCTTCATATATTTTGGGTTAACTGCAGTGACTCACCGTGATAATAAGATCAAAGGAACCCTTGTGCTTAAAAGCCATTATTATGAAGCTCTGAACACACTGATCTATGCATTTAAAACTCTAAGTCCTTTTTACTACTTTACTAATCTGAGTCTGTGATCATCAGGGTTAGCAAAGATCTTTTTGAGAGATTTGGACAAGAATTTGAAGCAAAATAAAAACATAACAGCAAAACAAATGTACTGAATATTATGCTGTGCTGGCATCTGTAAAAAGAGGTTCTGCCAGAGCAGCTGGGTTTTTGTGCAGCCTTTTGACATCACTAGTCAGTTTAGAACCTTGGCAGTTTGCGAGCAGTTGTCCTTTTTCAAAATTACCCCATATGAGTTGTTCATCCATTTCATCATTCCCAGTTGTTGTTTTTGTCAGCTCTCTGGGCACAAGTGTGTTTTTGTCATTCTCCTTGCTCCGTTAGGTCAAACGACTAACATGCACCATTTTCTTGTCCTTGCCTTTATTCTTTCGATCTACATTGTTGCTGTATAGGTGATAGAAAGTGTTATAGGTGTGCTGCAATTTAAAAATTAAGCTGTTGAACAATGATGTGTAGCTAGGCTAAAAAAGTATATAGCATTCTAAATCAGCAGTAAAATTTAATGTGAGTATAAACAGTCACTGTTTCTTTGTGTCACCCTGTGACCAACTGGAAATCTGTTCACTAACCCACAACACATCCAGTATCACCTGTCAGCTTCAGTCCCCCTATATCTTGGTTTGGGCAACTTATGTTGATCCAATATAAAATAACTGACCCATGCAATGGTTGTGACATGTCTGCTGTGGTTTCCCAATACTGGTCTCTTCATAATATCCTTCATATGTCTGTGTGACATTCTTTTAAAAAACCATTGTTGATAAAATAGTAGTTATCTGATTAAAATGTATCTGATTTGGCTCCCTTTTTTCTGGTTGGTCTTCATCCTGATGTGTTACCTGGCTAAGATAATTAAATACTTCTAAGATAATTTTCTCCTGCCGTTTTATAATAAAGCATGATTTTGAGAATTATGACTGTAACTAAACTGGATATGGTGAGTCACCATATCCAGTTAAGTAGAAATAAGTAGAAATAAGTCACCATTGGTGACTTATTTCTACTTATTCCTGAGTTATCAGTGATTAGGTAATTGCTGTCCCATCACAAAATGTCTTTAATGTGGCAAAAATAAGAAAAGTAATTATACATCTAATAATCCCATGTGCCATTCAGACTTTAAATCATATGTTGGAAGTAATTTGGTAAAATTGTTCTGTCAAGAACAAGATTTTTTTCTTATGCTAATTTAAATCGAAATTAAACAGGTTTTTGGAAATTTGAAAATGAAACATTTCAGTTGTAGCTTTATTGTAATGCAAATTTCTGAAATTTTGGGGGAAAATGATGTGTGAAAAAGAGTTTTACCACAACTACAACAAATGGACTGCATCACGGTTACAAAATGAGGAATGACAGATTGTTTTTGAAAAAGAAGTTTGGATATTTTTCTACAGAAACAAACCCACGTGTAAAAGGATGTGTGGATGTTAATAAAATAGGTCGAAGTGCCTTTAACTTCTCATTTGGGACTGACATGCTGTTTACTTTCACCTAGTGCACCCATTTTATATACTGGAATATACACTCCATTCATTACATTTCATTTAATTCTTTAGGTACACCTTGCCAGTACAGGGTTTGACCACCTTTTGCTTTCAGAACGGTCTTAATTCTTCATGTCATAAGCTCAACAATGTAATGGAAACATTCCTCAGAGATTTCATTCATGATAGTGTCAAACAGTTGCAAATTTCCTATTCCATCCCAAAGGTGCTCTACTGGATTGAGATCTGGTTACTATGGAAGCCATATGAGCACAGCAAACTCACTGCCATACTCAAGCAACCAAAAAAGAAACCTGAATCTTGTCGGAATGGTTGTCATCCGATGTCATCCTGCCATCAGAAGCTGGATATACTTTGGTCCAAAACATGAACAATGATGAGCAATACTTGAGTGGGCTGCAATATTTAAACAGTTCTTAGTTGGTAGGGGCTGGTGTAACTTTACCATATGTTGCAGAAATTGAGAATCATCAGATCAGGCAGCATTTTTCCAGCCCTCTTGCCTAATTGTGGTGAGGCCATGTTAATTGTAGCCTCAGTTTCCTGTTTTTAGCTGACAGGAGTAGGATACTTGTGTGGTCTTTTGCTGCTGCGTCCACCTGCTTGAAGGTTTCAAGTGTTGTGCGTTCTGAAATCCTCATCTGCATACCTTCAGTGTAATATGTAGTTATGGGACTTGCCATTGCCTTCCTATCAGCTTGAAGTAGTCTGGCCATTTGGTGTCGTTCTCTTCTGTGATCTCTGCCATTAACAAGGTATTTTTGCTGAAAAAAACTTCTGCTCACTAGATATTTTTTCTTTTTCAGACCGTTTACTGTAAATTGTACAGACAGTTGTGTGGGTAAATCCCACTAAAATACTTGGACCAACCTGCCATAATTGATTCCCTTTATTCCCCATTCTGATTCTGACCTTCGATGCTGATGTTTGAACTTCAGCAGTGGTTCAGTGGTATTCGCACTGACCAGTTAGACAAGTATACCTAATAAAGTGGACAGTGAATGTACAATGAAATGTATAAACTAAAATTAAGAAATATAAAGCTCAGATGTCAACGTGTATCAACTTTTTCTTTTTAAATTAAGCATGCAATAAGAAAATGTTACTACGAGAAGCCTTCTTTATTTTATTTATTTTTTGATTGAGAAAGTGATGGATAGCTGCAATATGTGTATTACCTAATCTTATATTTTGGGAGAGATCTTATTTTATGTTATGTAGATATGAAATATATTGGTGCCCAATTTACTGTGAAGCTACATTAACTTTGTAATTAACTAATTAACATTTGTATAGCAACCCTGAACAGTAACAGTAACTGGCCAAAAGTAATTAATTACTGCAAGGCCTTTAAAAAACGCCAATGTCGCCAGGTGTTTCATCAGATTTGAGGTGTTGCCTCCTTTGCACAGTATCAGCTTAAAGCACTTGTTGCAGGCTGCTGAGTTTCCATCTTTTGCTGTGAAGTACAGCCAGACTTTTGACCGCTTCGCCTTGGGCGTTTTTAATCTGTAGCTCTGCTCTAAAAGAACGTACGTACCTGGGCCCGCCTACTACGCTTGCAAAGGTAAAATGATCGGCTGGAATCCAAAGTGTATGGCATCTCAGGGAAAAAAAGCACCGAAATAAAGCACCGAAATTTGCGCTGCTTTTCGGTCTGGTTACTACCGTTTATGTCAGAACCGGTGCCATCATGGCACCGGATACCGGTACCCATCCCTAGTGCTGATCTGCTACTCTGAGTTCATCTCTGTTCTTTTAAGCTTGTTTAATTGGTAGAGAAGGATTTGATATTGCCACATTCTGTCATGGTCCTGGGCCATGTTGGCCCAGTGTTCTTAGTTTCCTTGTATGTTTGTATTTTGTTCCTTGCTTAGGCCATGTTTTTTGAGTTGCCCTGTTGTGTTGTTCCCTAAGTGTTCTCCCTTCATGGCTTTTACCCCCTGTGTGCCCCTCTGTGTATCTGTGAGCCCTCGTCTCTCCTTATGTTTTATTCCATGTCTCCCCTGCCTGTTACGTTGGTGTTCTACTCGTGCTCTCTCTCCTCCTGTCTGAACCTCTGTACTTCCTGTTTCACCTCTCCCGTCAGTGTTCAGTTCACCCCGCCCTGTCTTGTTATGATTATCAGTGTCACCTGTGTTCCCCGTGTGTTCCCACTTCCCTCGTTAACCCTCTGTGTATTTCTGTCTGCGTCTCCCTCTGTTCAGCGTGACGTCGTCCCTCATGCTGCGTGGATTTCCCTGTGTCTCTCTCTCCGAGTGTTAGTTTACTTTTCCCAGTTTAGTTTTGTATTTCCTATGTCCTGCCTCTTCAGCAATAAAGCTGCCTTTTTGAGTTCATTCCCTCGTGCCTGTGAGTCCTGCATTTTGGGTCCTCCTCCTGCCTGCCACACAGCCGAGCCTTGACAGTACGACGTCACCAGACATGGACCCAGCAGGCTCCTCCCGGGAAAGCGATTTGGCCCGCATCTTCGGCCTGTGGGAGCGAGTTTCCCACGCCTCGGACATTAAAGCCGTGTCCATTGGGATAAACGCCATCGAGGCTATTCTCAAAGGGAATCCCCATCTCCACGAGCTCTCAGGATTTTCGGGCCTACTGTCCAATCTGCAGAAAGCCAAGGAGACAGTACAAATTCGCGAGCTCGTCATACCGCAACAGCGACCGCCACAATCGGGAAACGTTTCCACGCTGCTGCCACTGGACTCCTCTCCATCCACCCTCCACTCTGACTGTCACTCACCCGCTGCTTTTCTCGCAGCAATGTGGTCGGAGGATGAGGAGCCGGCCGCGATCTCTCCGTCGTTGCCGGTTTCCTCCATCACCGCACCTCCGGCTTCCCGAAGAAAACGGCATTCACGCCGCCGACGCGCCACCCCACAGCCGGACATTCGGCCTTCTAATTCACCTGCTGTGGTGAGTGAGAACTCTGTGTCTTTTCCAGACATTATGACTGTTCATTCAGGGGCTGTGTTTTGTGTGGCGGAAGTCAATGCGAGCTGCTTATCGCCTGCGCAGCCCTTCACAGCTCCGTTAGCTCCCTCGCAGCCCTTCACAGCTCCGTTAGCTCCCTCGCAGCCCTTCACAGCTCCGTTAGCTCCCTCGCAGCCCTTCACAGCTCCGTTAGCTCCCTCGCAGCCCTTCACAGCTCAGTTAGCTCCCTCGCAGCCACCCTCAGTTCAGTTAGCTCCCTCGCAGCCACCCTCAGTTCAGTTAGCTCCCTCGCAGCCACCCTCAGTTCAGTCTCCTGTGTCCCCGCTAGCTCAGCCATTTACTCCACCACAACCGTCACTACACCCAGCCACTCAGGCTGCTACTCAGTCAGTCATTCAACCCATAGCCCTGCCGTTACCATACCCTGTAGCTGAGCCACTAGCCGTCCGACCCACAGCCACTTCAGCCACTCCTTCACCCGTTACACCTCCACTACAACCATCACTGCAGTCTCCAGTGTCCCCAGTGCAGTCTCCAGTGTCCCCAGTGCAGTCTCCAGTGTCCCCAGTGCAGCATCCCTTAGCACAGTCATCCACTCAATCACCAGCTCCACTTTCCCCTCAACTATCACTACCACCTCTAGCTCAATCTCCTGTGCACTCACCTCTGGTTCATTCTCCTGTGAAGTCATCTACTCCACTGCCTACTCCACTCTCACCACCTCCGTTACAACA
Organism: Aulonocara sp. 'chitande type north' Nkhata Bay; assembly: GCF_057382095.1. NCBI lineage: Eukaryota > Metazoa > Chordata > Actinopteri > Cichliformes > Cichlidae > Aulonocara > Aulonocara sp. 'chitande type north' Nkhata Bay. The sequence goes on from NC_141357.1 coordinate 33,806,758, forward strand.
GACATCAGTTCAGTCCCCTGTGCCAGTGCAGACGCCCTCAGTTCAGTCCCCCGTGCAGTTATCTACTTCACCACCATCAGTAGCTCAGCTCCCACTCTCATCCGCCTCTCCAGTAGCTCAGCTCGCACCTGAACCATTGGCCCAGTCCCCGATAGCAATACGGTCTTCTGTTCGGCTTAACATTCAGCCAGGGGTCCCAAACCTCTCTGGCTCTACATCAGCTCCTGCTGGAAGCTCGGATGAGCTCATCCAGGACTCCGTGGCTCCCACGCCGCCATCTACCTCGTCCGCTGGGGGTTCCAGTGAGCCCGGCCAGCACCTCCTCGTCTCCGCTGGAGGGTCCGAGGGGCCCGTTCAGCCTCCTGTCTCCGCTGGAGGGTCCGAGGGGCCCGTTCAGCCTCCTGTCTCCGCTGGAGGGTCCGAGGGGCCCGTTCAGCCTCCTGTCTCCGCTGGAGGGTCCGAGGGGCCCGTTCAGCCTCACGCCGCATCAGCTGGAGGGCCCGAGGAGCCTGTCCAGCCGCCATCTGCGACCGCTTCGTCATCGCCTGGGCCAGCCTCTGCCTGTGCTTCTGCTACGCCTGGCCCGGCCTCAGAGTCTTCGTCCTCGTCTGGCCCGGCCTCAGAGTCTTCGTCCTCGTCTGGCCCGGCCTCAGAGTCTTCGTCCTCGTCTGGCCCGGCCTCAGAGCCTTCGTCTGCTGCAGCCTCCTCAGAGCCTTCGTCTGCTGCAGCCTCAGCCTGTGCTTCGCCTGGTCCCGCCTTGACTGGTCCCGTCTCGACTGGTCCTGTGCCCACCGGGCCTCGGCCAGTACGCCTGACACTGGAGAGCCGCCGCCGTCGCCGTCGCCTTCCGCACGGCCGGCCCCCGGACCGCCTTCGCCTGAGTGGCCGCCGTCGCCTTCCGCACGGCCGGCCCCCGGACCCTCTTCTCCTGGGTGGCCGCCGTCGCCTTCCGCACGGTCGGCCCCCGGACCAGCGCTGTCAACGTCGCCGCCGTCGCCTTGCGCACGGCCGGCCTCCTGAACTGTCTCCACGTCGCCGCCGTCGCCTTGCGCACGGCCGGCCTCCTGAACTGTCTCCACGTCTCCGCCGTCGCCTTGCGCACGGCCGGCCTCCTGAACTGTCTCCGCGTCTCCGCCGTCGCCTTGCGCACGGCCGGCCTCCTGAACTGTCTCCACGTCTCCGCCGTCGCCTTGCGCACGGCCGGCCTCCTGAACTGTCTCCGCCGTTGCCTTCCGCATGGTCGGCCCCCTGAACTGCTCTGTGTTTGGGTTATTTTTTTGGGCTCCGGTGTTTGCTGTGCTCTTCTTTTGTTTTCTGTTCCGGGCCCTCCGTCCTGGGCCCCCGCCGCCCGCCCTGGGTTGTTTTCTGTTTGGTTTTGTTTTTCTGTGTTTGGGCTGTCTGGAGCCAGCCCTTGAGGGGGGGGTACTGTCATGGTCCTGGGCCATGTTGGCCCAGTGTTCTTAGTTTCCTTGTATGTTTGTATTTTGTTCCTTGCTTAGGCCATGTTTTTTGAGTTGCCCTGTTGTGTTGTTCCCTAAGTGTTCTCCCTTCATGGCTTTTACCCCCTGTGTGCCCCTCTGTGTATCTGTGAGCCCTCGTCTCTCCTTATGTTTTATTCCATGTCTCCCCTGCCTGTTACGTTGGTGTTCTACTCGTGCTCTCTCTCCTCCTGTCTGAACCTCTGTACTTCCTGTTTCACCTCTCCCGTCAGTGTTCAGTTCACCCCGCCCTGTCTTGTTATGATTATCAGTGTCACCTGTGTTCCCCGTGTGTTCCCACTTCCCTCGTTAACCCTCTGTGTATTTCTGTCTGCGTCTCCCTCTGTTCAGCGTGACGTCGTCCCTCATGCTGCGTGGATTTCCCTGTGTCTCTCTCTCCGAGTGTTAGTTTACTTTTCCCAGTTTAGTTTTGTATTTCCTATGTCCTGCCTCTTCAGCAATAAAGCTGCCTTTTTGAGTTCATTCCCTCGTGCCTGTGAGTCCTGCATTTTGGGTCCTCCTCCTGCCTGCCACACAGCCGAGCCTTGACACATTCTTAAACTAACTTCATAAAAATGCTTAATATAAGTGGTAGCACTTGTCTCACTCATGTGTTATTGTCATGGTTTATGCTCTTATGTGGCTAAAGGCCCAAGTTCTTATCATGGAAGTCATACAACTGTAAATACTAATAAAATATAACACATTCAAAGTAAAGAGCGACATTAGAAATATCAAGGGCAAACACAAGACACAAAGAATGAGGGGACACTGGCACGCAGTCGTCTGTTTAATAAGAAGACCATAAGGAGAGGATTCTAGCACCACGGACAGATCCTGTGAGCAAATACATCACATTTCTACACTTGTGTGCTGAGATGACAGTTAAAATCCAAGATGATCTCATGTCTGATCCTACTATAGTTCCACACAGCAAAGCACCTTTAAATCACATTTTCTAAATGACAGAAAAAGAGAAAGCAGTGCTCAAGAGACTGAAACCAAAAGGCCTTTCACAAGAGAAAAAGAGAAAGTTTGCATACAGTGCTGCTGTTTCCACTTCAAATTTTTAGTTGTTTTTAAATGATGTGAATACAATAATGGCTTGCTATCATCTTTATAAGTTGATATGGCAGTGAGTTTTTTACTGAGCAGCTACAGAGCTACACCGTGATTTGCTGTCATGTTTATGCCCGTGATGATTAACCCCAAGTTTGAGATTCACTCTTTTTTTTCCTTCCATCTCCTGTAGAAAATATCTGTTTAGCTTTGTTCACTCTAATCTCTGTATGTGTGCTGTTTGGTGCCAAGCAAGTAATGTACACGCAGTGTTTAGAGCTGTTTTAGTGAAAAAGGGCCGCCTGCTGTGGCTGAAAAATTACACTGCGAGTCTGGTGAGAGAGAACTATAACAAGAAAGTTGTGAGCTGGATAGCTAAACAATGAGCTGAAACCTGATATAAAGCCTTGTGAAGCTGAGCTGTGCCACAACCTTTTTAATAGTTTTTTTTTATTGTAATTATGACACTTTTTTTTCTTTTCTAATATCAATTAGAAGTGTGTTACTTTACTAATTATCTAGTGCTTGAACTGCATTCATTAATTAGGTTTTACTAAATAGTTGGCGGCTGATTTTAAAAATGTTCTAATTGCTTAACCATTTAAATGAACCATTTCTATGTGACCAACACCCTCAGTAAAGTCTAGGTTTTCCATAATACCAGCAAAACAGTAAGAAAGATGACTTTGACTCTTTCATATTGTACAGATTAAATTTGACCAATGTTGACATTTGATGGCAGTAAAATACCCCAAGATGGATTTTAGATCCACCAGTGTCAATCAAATTGAGGAAAATTGTCTTTTTTTTAGAGATTCTGAAACTTTATAATGTCGTATCTTTGGGTTTCTTTTTCTTTGTTTGTTTTTATGGGATATTGGCGAGTTGAAGCGGGACTAACTGTATTTCCACCACATTTCCCAGAGTTCATGTAAAGCCAGGTCTCTGCTACTCTTTGAACCAGTAAACAAATAAAAAAGCATAAGAGTCATCATATATGGTGTATATAATGACCCGAGGTAATACAGAGGCCGGAGGCTGCCTTACTGTGAACATGAGATCTGTAATAGGGTAGTGCAATGGTGCTCAGCACTGTTGCATTGTGGTTCTTAGGTTCTTGCGCTATTCCAACATTCTAAATAGGTTTGTAGCTCAAAATTCAGGCACTCACTGTGAGGGAATTCTTAGCCTGGGTCAAAATAGACCCGAACAATATTGTGAAACCATGAAATATGAACCGTGTATAAGGGTTAAATCTTCTGTTATCACATGATTTTGACTCAACAGAATTTAATGACAGAATGGCTTATGCTAAGGCTTTCATCTGGAGAAAGAAATGAGGAATGAACTTGGAGGTGAATTTTTGTGTTCAGTACTAAAACTGTGGCCTAAAGATAAAAGGAGCTTTCACTATTTTTTTCACACTTCTCCTTTAATCGTTTCACAAAAATATGTCATGACAGTTTGTTTGAAAAATTAATGAGACAGAGTTGAACTTGCATCAAACTTTGATCCTTTTTTTTCATTCCATTCATACAGTAGGTTATTCATTTATGTATTTCTGGGCAAGCTAATCTACAGACCACTCTGTAATGCATACATACCTTAAACGTCATTAGACAGCCATATTTGTTTCTTTACAGTTAGCGAATGTAAAAACCCCACCTTATATAAAGGCATTTTATAGTATGTGTCCTGTCTTTATATTGGTTCTTGCCCCTGTTTTTTTATTTTTGTTTCTGGGAGAGGTAGGAAGGAGAGGAGGGAAGGAGAGGAGGGTGTGTGGGTGGTGACATTATCTCTCATACATCTAAGCGTTGTCACCATTATTGCAAACTATCTACTGTTCAATGTCACTGGGCAAATTTCCACACTCTGCAATCCAGACTGATCGAGCTGCCAGCACACTCTCCTATTTGAAACAAGAATTTGGCCCAAGAACTGCCAACACATTTATTTGTGTTTTTTGCCCTTGGATTCAATGAATATCCAAGCCATGTGTTCAGCTACTGTGGATGGCTGGCAACAGTGAGACAGTGGCTGGACAGTAGCCTTCCATCAAAAGGACAATTCTCAGTGTCAAGTATGCTGACTTAACTATGTCAAGATGTCTAGCATGTGATAGGAACAGGAGAGCGCTGTGATGATGGGATCCTTTGGCTTAGAAACTGCTGGTTTAAAGCGGAAGTGACAGACGAGAGGGACACGCTCTACCAAGCAAGACAAAATTGAATCCCGTCTCGCTTAGTGCCTCTGAAATGATGCATCCCTTGCGCTTTTGTCTGAAATTGTTTATTCTCTGCCCCTGTTTGCCTTTCACATATTACATAGAGGCATTAACATTTCCATGCTTCGATTTTTCATCAGGGAGACTACAGAGGCATGAGTACGTGAACAAACTATTTTGTGGGGAAAATATGTGGACTTAGTGTGTCTGTAATTATAACTGTTGTTTTTTTTCTTAATAACTAACTCTTCTAACTAACCAATCAACAACTGTTTGGCTGAGCAAGTCCAGATCTTCTTTGTTTAGCAGAGAAACTAAACAAAAGGCATCTGTTATACCTGGTTACAATCTGTCTTAGTATACACTCACTGGAGCCTTTTGTAGATGCACCTGTTTAATTGCTCATTAATGCAAATCAGCCAATCATGTGGTAACAACTCAACTCATTTAGTCATGTAGACATGGTGAAGACAACCTGGCAACCAGTTCAAACCACGCAGAATAGGAACAAAAGGTAATTTAAATTACTTTAAATTGATCTTTTTCTTTGGCTAAATGAGCTGGTCTGAGTATATTAAAATCTGCTTATCTACTTGGATTTTCACACACTAACATCTCTAGAGTTTAAAGAAAATGATCTTGCAAAGAAATAATATCCATTGACCAGCAAAATTAGTTACCAGAAAATTGGAAAACTGTGGTCTTGTTTGATAAGTGGGGTGTTAACCATACGGTGTTCAGTGTAGTTTGTTGTTGTTTTGGTTTAAGAACTCAGATTGTTTTATGTGTGTATTGTATATGTGTGTACACTTGTATATAGTTAAACATGTATGGATTATATAATGTCAAATTCTGAATATTGATTTGTAAATAATGGAATTTGAAATAAGGGGGTAGGCAAAGAAAAAAGTGTCAACTTTATCCTTCTCCTTTTTGAGCATAAACATTGTGTTGACATAGAGATATTCATGAAAGCATGATTTTTCTCTTTTCTCTTTATTTATTTGTTATTTTAGTTATATTTACATATTCAAAATAAACTATCCTATCTACAAATCTCAATTCAACTGTGAATTGGGTCAAAATTTGGCATGACAGCATGCCAGTTTTTCCAACCCTTTATTAATAGTTCAGGTTTCTGGTGTGGGGCGATGGTGAGAGGTACACTTTCTTTGCCCTGTTTCTGCTCCTTAGTACCAGCTCTACCTGATACTGTTGCAAACCATATTCCTCCCTTTATGACCAGAGTGTACTTATGATGTGCCATGTTGCAAAGCTCAAATCGTGTCAAACTGGTTTCTTGAATATGGCAGTCAGCTTGCTGTAGTTAAATTGGCTCCACAGTCACCAGATCTCAATTCAATAGAGCAGTTTTGAGATGAAATGGTGATGAAATGGGAACTGAAATTATGCATATGTTTAATAATTAAATACATTAAAAGTTAAAAGAGAAAAACAGCAAAATATTTAAAGCATTTTAGGATTAGCCATATTGCATTATTACTATTATTTTTACAAAAGATGTGCAGTATCTGTAGTTTTATGTCTTCTAACTGTGATGAGTCACTAGTTTTGCCCTTCTTCATATATGAGAAACGACGACTCTTTATTGAAAGTCATTTTATATAGACTCTCTTTTCATGAAAACCTTATCATCACAATGCAGCTGTCACCCATCTTCTAAATAACCTGCCATCTCCTGATAAACAAAGTAAACATAGTTTTTTTTTTAACTGACACAATCCCTGCTGAAAAGTCTCTGCTTCAATTTGTGTGACTAAAGTATTATTGCCACACAGCGAGGACGGCAATGTGTTCCAGTCACAGAGATGATTGAGGAATCATTGTCCACCTGAGTATTCAGACTCTGAGTTGATGCCGTCACTCACTGCCTGTCGCTGTCGATTACACATGGGTGTGAAGAAGTGTGAAAATCCAGATGTCCCATGTGGCGCTGGTGTGTTTCTTGCGTCCTTGCTCAAAGTCAAGCAAGGAGCTGTCCTCTCTGATGAGATGGACGATATGCTCATATGTTTGGCTGTGTAAAATAAATAAATTAAAAAAAATATATGTATATATATGTGAACTCTTTTCATATATTTTTATAAAGCCATGTGACTCTACAAGTGAGTTGAGTTATAATAAATATATCTATTTCAATTTTTATGACTAATTTAACTGGACTCCATGGTGACATCTCACAGGACTAGTGTTTAATAATGTGTTTTTGTTGTACCTGCTATTCCCAGCAGACACTGAAGTGAAGAGTAATGAGAAGGTGAACAAATATTATTTCCACTTGACCCATTTTGGGTGTAACACATGTATGCACAGGTGCACGTTTGTGTATATACACACACACACACACACACACACACACACAAAGGCACACACGGAGACATGTTTTTTTTAGAGAATTTATTTTCATTTTCAGATTTATTTATTTTTTACTTTTTTATGTTTTTTTTGGATTAACAGGACTTAGAGGGATTTCAGTCTCTACTCATCTCCATAGATTGAATGAGTCTGCTGTTGTTGGTCTACTAGGATATTGTGTAGGAGCTCAAAGGAAACGACACATACCCACAGGGCCCATATTACTATTAAAGACAGCCTTAGAAAGAGGGACTGTTTTTGTGTTTGTTTCTCCCAGAGCTAACAGCGTCTTCCTGCAGAACTACATAGGTCAGCAGGGGCTAAAGCCAGCTTTGCATCGAGAAAAGCGCCTCAGGAAAGATGGGAAGCGGGGATATGTTGACACGCAATTCAGTTCTCAAATGGAAGCATTCCATGTGGGAAATGCAGAAATGCTAGCACAGCTGGTAATAGGGACCTTGTGCTTTTTTCCCTATTCGTGCACATATAGCAGGCCTTCATAGGCAAGGATGGATGAAAAGTGTAACAGAATTCCTCCTGATAGATGTTTAAGTAGGAAGACTTTCAGAAAGACATTCAATTGATTTACAAGCTCAATAGGAAGCTGTAAGCAGTGAAAAGAAAATGTGAATCAGACTCTCGATATCTATCAACACAAGCTGTCCAATTTAAGCAGGAAATAGGTTCACTTGTTTTTGGAGAGACTGAATGTTAAATAAATGACCTCAGTGAGAGAACAGGCTTTAAAACATTGCTGTTTCCCTTAAAGCAAGGTAGTTCTTCTATTTGTTCCACAGGATAGCACAAACATATCACAAGGTCAGGGTTAGTATTGGTTTAAATACAAATGTTGAATTTATATTCGTGTGATCTCAGCAAATTAATATGGACTTTGTGAACTACCCTTGTTTGTACAGTTTATATTCTAAGAAGGGGGGTATGACATCTTTTTGAACACCTACATTTTTTTATGTGCTTCCGTATTCATGTATCTGTCCTTTGCTGTGATGAAGCATGTGATGAAGCAAAACATTAAGACCAACTTTCAAAGACTTCAAAGGGACATTTGCAGTATACAGTAGTCAAATATTGGCACATGTACTTTGTCTGGTAGTTTAGTTGCCAACTCCTGTGAGCTTTGCATTTTTTTCCTTCTTATTCTTTTAATTATTAAGACGTGTTAGTATATATTCAGCAACACGAGGTATTTATGTACCTCTGTTAAGTGAATCAGCTGATCATATTTAGCTAGAAATGGATATGGATCAATTCTTCAACAGCATTGAATAACAATATTTTTTGAAGCTCATTTGAGTGAAACTGTTGATGATTCTTCGTTCCTGAGTCTGGTTCTGCTGGATGTTTCTTCCTGTTAAAACTGAGTTTTCCCCTCCCACTTTCACCAAGTGCTTGCTCATAGAGTGTCATGTGATTGTTGAGGTTTTCTCTGTGTCATTGTAAGGTCTTTACCTTACAATATAAAGTGCCTTGAGGTGTTGTTGTGATTTAGTCATATGTAAATAATAACAGAATTTACAGTATTCTTAACATTAATCATTAATACAGCAGGCTGGTACATGCAGCATTCAGCTCCTTTATTTGCACCATGCTTGTCGTGGTCTAATACAACCAGGGAAATTAAAGTTAATATCATCTGTCAACTGGTATAGCAGCATTTCATTTCATAAATTGACAACTGACCATATATATGTGGACCTGTAATCCATTTTCACAGCTAGATGTACAACGTAAGAACCGTAAACCAGAGATTGAAGAGTGGCTTGAAATGTGGTTTACATCATTATTGATTAGGTGTTGGATATCTTCCGGTTGGATGGTGGGTGGAGAGAGAAGTGACAGTATTGCCACTGTGGACATCAGTCCTGGAAGACTATCACTGTTCTCCAGAATGATCGTGATAACATCTGTGTACTTGTGCGGCCTATCACACATCATGACCTTCTGCCAGATCACCAGCCTAATCATCCAGTCCTCCTGCCTTCAGCCCTCCAGGTCCCGTGAGGGCACTTTCACCATGCTGAAGAGAAAACGGTTTAAAGCACTTTCCATTTGTCGCTGTACAGGGAAGAGGTGATTCGTCCTCGGGGAGGTCCTCTCAGTGAAATGGTCAATAATATCTACAGTTTGTGCTGTAGACATTCACCCTTTGTAATCTTCGAACTAATCATACAGTTGGGAGCTGAATCTACAGAAACTTCACTGAAATGTTGAATTTTCTTTTTATCCCCAGTCCCCAACTGCTACAAGCAAAAAAGCTTAGATTTCAAAGTTTTGTGAACCATTCATGTGACTGTTTTGATATCCCAAAGAAGGCATATCACTCTCACACTAAAGCAACCAAGAGTCCATTGTGTGAGAACAGCCTAGAGCTGTGAGTGGGATGTGTCCCCATGGCTCCCTCTCTGTTCTCAAACACTGTTGATTTATTGGACTTATATTGTTAGATACTAAGTATACTGACTCATTTTTTGAAGCATAGGCTGGCATTTACTCATGAAGAAAAAGGTCTGTGGGTTATTTCTGTTACTGTAGCAGCGAGCCAGACAGAATCTGTAAGATCTCACTTCACTTATCTCTTTAGTTCTTTTCAGTCATTTTACCAGCAGTGACATTAGTAGCTCTATAAATGTTATGTATGTTAGCATAATGATGCTCTAAAGCGTCTCGCTTGGGTAGCAGACTGCACTTTTACTTCTGCCTAACATGTGCTCTTCATATTAAATAGATGGAAAAAATGATTTATTAATTTAATTTTACATGCATGTGATCATCATGGAGGTTTATGCACAAAACAAATGTAATTGTTGATCACTTTCTGGCTTTTTCCAGAGCTTTCAAGTTTTTCTTAAATAGCGCTGCATCCATTTCAGTTTTAGTTTTTGTGTTACAGGTTTTTGTTCTAAGGACTCTCTTTGACATTTTACATGATCATTTTTGTTACTTTTTGTTAACAGAAATGTTCTAGTCAAAGGAGCTTGCAAAGAAAAGCGTCTGGACTTCTTTAAGTTGCTTGAAGACGTTTCACCTCTCATCCATGAAGCTTCTTCAGTTCTAAGGTCAAATGGTGGAGAGTCCCAGATATAAACCTAGTGGGAGTGACCCCCCACAGAGGGACAAAAGGACCCCCTGATGATCCTCTAATCGCCTGAGCCAAGGTGTGAAACTGGGTGTGGGTCCCAATCAGCCAGAGTTTCGGGTGTGTTCATTGTGAAACCTGGCCCCACCTTATCATGCGAATTCCTGAGGTCAGATGGCCCAGGATGTGAGTGGGCGTTAAGGCGTCTGGGAAGGGATCTCGAAACTGGATTATAGATGGCAGAGAGTTGGTGTCGTAAACCCCCGCCTCTGTTCAAAGATGGTCGCTCACAGTGGACATAGATGGCTTCTTTCACTCCTCTTTCAAACCATCTGTCCTCTCTGTCCAAAATGTGAACAATGGCATCCTCGAAAGAGTGACCTTTATCCTTAAGATGCAGATGGACTGCTGAGTCCATCAGATGGACTGCTGAACTTAAAGAAGTCCAGACGCTTTTCTTTGCAAGCTCCTTTGACTACGATGACCTGGATGACTGAGAACCTTCACAGACAGAAATGTTCTAGTATTTTCCTCAATAAAAAATGGATTATACCTTCATGCCTAGCTTGATCCTCTATAACTATCGAAATGTTCCAGGTTTTACAGTAGAGTTTTCATATGAAAAATAACATCTAAGTTATAATGAGTTTCATCATGTCTTACATCATTTAACATGAAACACATGTGCTATGTGCAGAGGTGTTTTTTTTCTTTTCTCAAACTGATCTCCCTGTTGGAGCTCAGTCTGGGGGGAGTTATTTTTTTCTCCTTATCTTTCCTCATGTGGTGCATTTTTCCATTGTTATACCTCTCTGACCTGTCTTCCCCATGTGATGTTTTGTGTAATGTATGTATGGTCGGCGGGTAAGATGGCGCCGCCATTGCGTGCAATAGGTCAGCAGCCTTATGAAATTTCCCCTTGTGGGACTAATAAAGGTATATCAAATCAAATCAAATGATTCGCATGTATCTGATATTTTCCATTAACCCTTTAGAGCCGATCGGAGCGGGAACGCTCTGTTATGCGTAACTATTTTTAAATCCCGGTAGCACTGCAACCACGTAAGCTAGCGCAAAAATTTTTTTTGCATATGAAACCGGAGGAGTTGTACTTACATATTGTGCCATCAGCTTGTCCTAGGTCACGGTTTCCTTCCACATAAAGCTTTGCAAAAACTGCATAAAAAGCGCTTGCAGGAACAAAAACATAATATTCCAGAAACACGCTTTGCCGGTCCGATCAGCTGTTCAAAACACTTCCTACGTTGGAATAGACGTCAGCGCGAACTTTTGCATTTCCGCCATTACCTGGCCGAAACCGGAAGTGACGTCATTTTCGCGGAAATGTAGTCTTTTTTGCGATCAGGGCCTCAGGGCCTATACTGCTCTTTTTAAAAGTTATCTTTGACTTTATGACTTTCTGTGTCGTTTCTGGGATGCTTAGGACTCATATTGCACTGCTGGAAATAGTTTATTTTGATGCATATGCTGCTTTTTTGCAAATTTGCAGTATAATATTTATTTTCGTTTTTCCTGCAGTGTATAAAAATTGGTGTATTTCAAAAATAAAACTATGAAGACACTCAAAATAAATTTCCTGTGGTGGGAAACTATTTTGTGCAACTTTTTTGTATTTACAGTTTTGAGGGATAAGCCTCTTAAATTTCTCTAACTACAAATATATGTTAAAAAATCAAAAACGATTTTCAATTTTTTTGTAGTTTATTGCACTTTTTTGCAATTTATGTAATTACTATGCACTTAATGAATACATATTATTAAAATCTGGGCTATAATGGTTGTATTGATGTATAGCAACTTGAAATGCTCCCAAAAATGGCTCCACAGCATGTAAAAATATAATATAAGCTCTGGCGGACTTGGTTCTATGGTAGGTCTTAAAGGGTTAATTAAGTTAGTTAGTTAATTCCATCAACAAAATGCTAGAGGTTTCTAGAGGGTGTTAGTGTTTTAGTTAGTTTTTTAACATACTTCTGAGTAAATCAAAACTTAACTGATGAAATTTGTCTTTAGAGTCAGTTGAGCCTGTACATGTATACTGAAAAATATAAATGAAGACATGGTTGATTACTGACTCCCCCATCATGTAAATGCTAGTTAGCATTTTAAGGCTGTCGCAGAATAATCAGTTACAATCTGCATTATTACAAAGTCTAGTCATATTTCCAGAGTAGTGAATGTGAAACTGCAGGACAGGCTAATTAAATTGTTAAATAAGCTAAAATAGAGTTTATTCAGTTGTCATTGAGGGAAAAACAAAATCTTAATTTCCTGTTGAGAAAACGTTTCCTAATAGAGACAAAAGTAAAATTAGATTGAAAACTTGCCCAAAAACTACAAAGTGGACCTTAGTGTTTTTTCGTGAAAATAAATTAAATCTAAATAAAAAGCAGAAACAAATGAAAAAACGAAACCACTGATTGTAAAGTATAAAACTGCATTTCATGTGTAAGTTAATTTGTCATAATTGCAACACAACAGGAAATAACATTAGCAATACATATAGGTTGTTAAAATAAAAAAGCTAGCAGGAGAAAAACACTTCAGACGCAATTTAAAACCACAGGTGCTGTGAAATGTAATTCAAGCAACCTCTGTGAAAGAGGAACTCAGTCTAACCACTCATGGCTCACTAAAAGATGGAGGAGAGCCAGGAAAATAGCAGATGCCTTGCTAAATGAAAAGTGTTTCACCTCCTCTCACTGCACCCTGTCTAGAACAGACTATCACAAAAGCAGCATTAGTGGTGCTGAAACTTTTGGCTTACCTTCCTGTTACAGCATCCATTTGTTGATCTGAAAAAACACCTTTGTTCAGCCAGAGAACTCCTGCATCATTAATGGTAGTCACCGTTGTAATGACAGCAAATCATTAAACTGTCCAATCTTGCCATGTCGCCCTTAAATTATAGTGGCGAGAGTCAGCTCTAAAGTTCTAATAACTTTTGATTTGGCTGTCTGAACCAAGTGACAACTGTCGCTGCATATCTTCTAATGACTGCCAGATGTTGACTGCAAGAAAGCTGTAGAGATGTCACACAGCACATGAATATTTACATTACTGATTAGTCTGTTTACCAGGCAGACTGTAATTTTAAGGTTTGAGAAGATCCATCCACAATCCAAAGATTTGCTGTGCATACAAGGCAGATAAAAACAGCGGATACTCACATCTGCGAAACTAAATACCAAATGATGTTCGGGACTGTTGAGAAGATTTTTTTTTGGATAGAGTACGAACGATTGTCTGGTTATTTGGCTGTCAATCAATTAACTGACTATAAAACATTTAAGTAAGAAATTAGGGAAAGTACATATATTTTGAAGTATCTAGCAGTACACCAGAAGGCTCTGTCTTTCAAAAAATTGCAGAGATGCCACTAAGTAGCCAAATCCAGAATTTAAAATCCATAAAGACTCTCACAATCCATGATTTCTCACTGTCTGCTGTTTGAATACATTTAGCTACATTGTTATGTATGGAAGTCACAAACAGAAATATTTGCAGCTCAGCTGCTTGATTATGTGTGGGCACTTCAGTTAACTAGACAGCTGGAGAGCTGGAGAGCACAAATACTAAATTATCAGTTGGGCAAACTGCTTATTGAAAAATGATATTATTTGCATTAACGCTCCCTTGGACATAGATCCCACTGCTCGCCTCTAGCTTGTTTCATGTTTGACTTGAGACAGAAGAAGGAACAGTTGTAGAAATTGAGAAAAGTGTAACAAACATTAATTATGACAACAATCGGCCACAGAGGAGCACACATAACCAGAAGGGTTTTGTGGACTGTAGAATCGTTTTTTTCTGCACGAAAGCCTTTCATGGTGTGCAGAAAAGCCCATATAGCAGTGAAGTTCAAAGGCAGTATTTCAATGAGTTTGGACAGCACCTGTACAAAAGTGTTGCTCAGTTTGCTGGGCAGATCTGTGACGCAGGAAATGAAACGGTTGTCAAAACAAAGTTTTCCAGAAGAAGACGCTTGATTGGAAAGGAATTCACACACACCCTCACACACCCAGTCATATACTTGCGATCAGACAGGCAACCATACAATTACACATCTGATGAATCCAGTGATGGTGCTTCGTAAATTGGCTTTTCTTGACAAAAACCTTGGGATAGCTCTGACCTGTACTGTCCATAGCAAACTATTATGAACACTGTGCTGTCGCACCTGCCTTATTTAGTTCACCTTTCCACCATGTCTGAAAGGCCAAAGCATATCTCTGGGGAATGAAAAAAAAGTGCTCCAAAATGCATCATTTAAGAGCTTCCTTTTGGAAAGCAATTTTCTCAGCCCTAGTGACACATGGTTCAGACTATGGTTATGTCCCAAACAACCGAGCTCACAGCCACCGCTGAAATTTATAACAGCTCTAGAAAACCACAGGCTTTCTTTAAAAATCCCGGTACTCCAAAAATCACATATTCAATCACACTAGGAGGCTATGGTAAGAGTCTTTTTTTTTATAGTGCACAGCAGTGAGCACAACGCAGCAGACACCAAAGAAGGGACTGATGACAATGACAAAGTTTTTTTTTTTAATAAGAAAAGAATTTTTTTTTTTAAAAAAGGTGTTGGGGGGGGGGGGGGGGGGGGGGGTTGACATATATGACTCAAATGTTAGATATCACTTATTCTATCAATTATGCAGCGCATGAATTCTGGTTTGAGTCTGAGCTAAGACTATATTTGCACTACATTAAGATCTGTTGTGCTATTAATCAATGAGCACATCCCCTGAGGATCAACAAATACTTCTAAAATATATCAGTTTTCAATATTTCTTACATAGCAAATGATATTCAACATTCCTTCATCTAAAATTGGATGGTTTACAGATTTACATTTGATTTATACTACTCCTGTTATTTACTTTTAATAGAATAGACAATGGCCTAAGAGGTCAAATGTACAGCCACTTAAGAAAACACCAGCCAAAAGAGAAACGCTGTAAAAGCACAAAAAACACAATGGAAATAGAAGAAAGCTCTCTCACACACACAAAGAAGACTCACAAAACACAAAGTAAGCATCTTTGGAGAGACAACAAACTGACAGACCAGCAGCAGAAGTGACAAACTAACAGTGAAGGGCTAATAGCGTTTTACAGTATTATATGAATTATATGATAAACGCTCATTATATCTCATCTTTTTGCCCCTCAAAGCACATATGAATCCTCCGCTTCATTTAAATGCATCTCCGTGCAAACCCCCACGTGTTTGGTTTCTGTCACCTCAGCAGCTGTGCCTTTGCATTGCTGCCTCCCCAAAACACTTCTGTTGTGTTCCATGAGATTTTTTTTCTGCTTTTTCTGTGTTTTATTCAACTTTTGTTGTGTATTATGTGCTTTCCTATTTGCTCCTGTTTTCTTAAGTTACAGTGCATCTCACCTCTTAGGGCCATCGTGCTAAGCAATTAATCAGTTAGCTGGCTAATTGGTGACTGCTTAAACAGTTTGGGGAAATTATGTGAAATTGACTGATTAATTCCTTAGTCTCCTCAACAGTGCAGTCATAGATTTAACCACTAAACTGGTTGCTATGAATTGCTATATTTATTCACTGAAGTGACAGCGCTGGCATTGTTAACTAGGGCAGTTGCAGTACTCTTCACCCCACAGAGGTCTGAAAAGCACGTTCCCAGACATGGAGGTGCTGATCTTCATCTCAGCCGTGTCAAACTAAAGCTTAACACCACTCCAGTGCACACGGAGAACTCACGGTCCATAGAAGCCAAATGAAGAACATCATCTCTGTGTGCAACTGCCTCAAGTGTAGAAATTCAAACCTTTCTGCTACTTATTCACAAGTCATGATAAAAAAAAAAAAAAAGGATCATGAGATTGAGTAGCAGTTGGGGGCGTCTGTTGCAAGTTGTATATCAAGTTGAGTTGACAGAGCTTAGCTATCAGCAAAACTCTCAATTTGATGGTAAATCTGTGGTCAGCTTCCATGAAATCCTTCAAACTACATCACTCAAGTCTGAACAGGTACTATAAAATTAAACCATTTCAAAATTCTCAAATTGCTTCTTTCGAAAAACATAACAACAAAAAAGCAATCTAAAAATCGAAAGGACTTGGACCTGGAATGGCATTTTATTATATGCAATAAAACCTTTACAACTGTAGAGCCTATAATTAAATGAAATTCTAAAGGATTTAAATGTATGATAACAGAGAAGTAAAATAAGTAAAGGGTTTATTTTATTTAACTTATGTAACTTGTCTCTAATTAATTAATTTAATGATTGTCTGGAAAGCTAAAGAAATCGTTTTTCTTCTTTTGTCCAATTGTAATTTTTTCTGCTATTCTAATAATCATAAACTCTGTTCCCCTCTCTTAGCACATGTAACATACAATTAGATGAGTACTTGTCAGTGAGTGAGTTGTTTATTCCTCTATTCCTTTGTGACTTGTAATTGTCGATATCTTTCCTGAAAAGCTGTTTTTGAAAAGTTTACTCAAATAATTGTGTTATGTCATAAATAAATCAAGCCATCTAGCTTTGCAGAGGATCAGTTCTGACGGCATGTCTGCAGATAAAGATATGTGCCAGAAATGCTGAAATGCCTCCATGTTTATACATCCTGGAGAACAAAAACCATAAGAGCCAAAGCTGAAAAAATATGTTTGGCTCGAGCTGTTTCAGCAGTAATTTAGACCAGCCCAAGCTCTTTCCAGCAGCTTTACTGCATGTCCAACAGGGCCACTGAGATTCTGCTTCGAGGTCAGTCTGTAATGCAAACTGACCAGCATTGCTGAGGGGTTCACATTTGGGATCAAACCATTTTACTAAGGTGCACCTAGGTTAGCTCAAAGAGAAGACAGTGAGACCCGGTAATCCTCGAAAGCTCCCGCTGGCACCCACGTCCACAATCGCACCGTATTGGGGTTTATCTTGCTAAACAAGTGAATGGCAGAGATTGGATTTTCTTTGTTGAGTATCGTCTGTGCCAGCCTGACCTTTCGTGAGCAGAATGTGTATCTCATTAGAAATGCATTCAACAAACTAACACAACAGCACACTGATGTCCATAAAGGAAGTCAAATCCCATGCATGTAAATTATCTGCTCTTCTATACAGTTAATCAGTGTTGCCATAGTTTCTGTGGAGTTTTAGCTCCTCGTATGAGGCAGAATACAACAGCTTTTCAGCATTTTCCCATTTTCAGCACTTTAACCACAAAATGCCCTGATACATACAAGAATATAAAGATGTATATGATAGGAAAAGTGGATAACATTGTTCTCGAGATTGCAACAGAATTTGAGATTCGGTGACTACGTTAAGGACTTCCCCATGTGGTCTGCTAGAGGTCCCGTTTGAGAAATGTATCATACAAACCAACAGTGCCATGAAAGGCGCCATGATATAATTCATTCATCAAAATAATTAAATAATCAATGCGCTCTTAAATACTAAATCAAATGTGAAATGATTTCTTGTTGGTAAACAGGAGAAATGCCACTGCTGCTGAGCTCTGTGGCAAGTTTTTTTTCTTTTACAGACAGGTGCGTGGAGCAGTCTTGAATCCTCTCTGATGGAAAACAGAATCTACGCAAACATGCTTACAGAGATAATATTTACAATACACAGAGGATTGGCAACTGTCAACCTGGAGATAATTACAGATGCAAATCAAATACTTAACACATCTGCTTTGCAAGGTTGCTCAGATTACTTACAGGTGTTGAATCCAATCCTCTCTCTCTCCCTCTCTCTCTCTCTCTGCTTTTAAGAGGGGACCTGTAACAAGGGCTTAACAAGACTGCGGTGTCTGATGCAAAAGAGAGTGAAATAAATTTTATTCTTTTGCACTGTAAGAGGATTCACTATAATTTAAAGTTTAATCCATTTAACCTAAATGTGTATTCAGAGCCTGGTACACCCTGAACCCTCTATAACTGCTTAGAAATACACTTTTAGCTTGGTAAGGACTTTTTCAGATTTGAGCTACTGACAAACAAAAAGTTCCACTATAGAATAGATGCCTAAATGTGTTTCTCTGTATGTTATATTACTATTATTATTGTTGTTTAAAGAATTCTTACAAGTAGCTTCACACATAGGGAGCTAATTACTTGCCATGTAGTATATAATAACAGAGTAGTTCAACACTGAACTGAGACTTTATTTTAATGAATGAAGCACTGCCGCTATGAAATGATCATGGTTGTCACGGTTTTCAGTCCTGCCCCATCTGATTCAGTGCCTGAAAATGAGTGACAGTTATATTACACGCATAGTATAAAGAAAATGCACCATCTTTGAACTATAAGGATATAAAAGCATAATAATAAAAACGATCTACTGATTAGGGTGCATTAAAATTAGGTAAATACAATGACAGATAAACAACAGCAAATGAGGTTATTTATTTAGCAAAAACCAAACCAAAATGCTGAAGCAGTGTATGAAAGTACACCCCATGATTTAAATAGGTCTAACTTCTCTATACTCAAGTTATTGTTTTCTGTATGACTTTATCAGTATCACACTTTATTGTGTCTTCTTTATAACATTGTTAAAGTCCATTGTTGGAGGCAGCCATTCATACACAGTACTCTCAAGGTCCTGGTTTAGACGTCAGCAAAGAGAATTTAGTTCAAATTAGCAGATCTGAATTTTGCTTTGATATAAATAAACATATTTAAGTCACAAACATTTTGTGTATTAACTAGGCTAAACATAATCTGGGCACAGCTACATTTTCACTAAATATAAGAAGAAAAGTCTTTTGTGAAGTTTGTGAAGAAGCCATACGTAAAAGAAAGTAAAGTGTAAGTTTGTGAATCTTGCCAAAAGGAATTCACGTCTGACACATGAGCAATAGCCAGACCATACAGCTGGAATAAAACTTGCCAGCTGCTGTCGACGAGGTAAAAATATGAAATTGGCCTTGTCTTATCTCACACCAACAGTGTGAACACAAGGCTACATCTCACCTAACTCATACATCCCTGTGATTCTTGCAATATCGGCGAGTTTCTACCCCACCAATTCTGTCTGTTCTGTACTGGCTCTGCATCATGGGCTGACTGAGTCATCTTGAAACAAATGCAGAAAAATAAGCTTTTCCTGAAGGGCAGAAGAAACTGTTTATCCTCCAGGCATTCTTCCACTGAGATAACAAGAGCTGAGTTTTTAGGATGCGGGAATATTATACAGCGGGAATCCAGTTAAGGTACAGACATCTGCGGTGAAAGCTGTGTGTGCTGTACTGCTTAATCCTGAAGAGATAGCTTCATTAATTGTGTTCATCCTCCTCTCTGTTGCACCAGCCAAATGCAGGATGGTTGAATAAGTAATGGGAGTAGAACTGCTGAGTGACAGGAGTTTAACCTCACCTGTCTTCACGCTGGGTGTGCTGAGAGGTCTTTGAATGGATAAGTCCTATCAATCAGCAGCTTCGACTACTGACAACATGTTGTGCTGCTCTAAATGGGAAATTGTCAAGATAGGGTTTGTAGGCAATCTGGGTTCCAAGCGTTTGCTTGGAATGAGAAAAAATATCATTAACATTGCAAAAACAATGAATATGCTGGTTACAAATAGTAAAATCGGAGCATGTATAATATGATTTTATAATGAAAGGTTAAATGACTATTGCTCATATGCAATAACTGCCAAGTGTTAGTTCAATGCATGGAAGCTGGCAAATAACCTAAGACACTGATTTTTTTTTCTTTGTCGGTAATGGATGAGGGCAAAAGCTGTAATTTGTTAGCACATGGATTATGAGATTCATTATCATGAAAATACAAAGCAGAAAGATTGACATGTTTGCCCTTTTAGATAACTTGACAAGTCAGTGACCTGAAAAGAAATGCATATTGTGCTAACCCTGTTTATTTGTAATGCAGCAATTAGTGTGAATAAATTTAGGCTAACATACAATTATTGAGGTAAACAAATAGGTGTTAACCCTGATAATTACATCACTTACTGACAAATATTTGCTTGCATACTAACCTGTACGAGACAGTAATTATAACCGGAGGCTATTCTAAACTATAATTTCTCTAAAATTTCTCATTTTGTGGTTTGCTACAGTGAAAGTAGGCAGTGTTGCCAGAGGCTGTGTGCCATGCCAAGTTGAAAAATCCTGCCAATTCTGAAATCCTTGAAATCTCAGGTCTAAAGGTTAGAAATGTGGGCCTGACATGAGCAGATCATTCTCTACCTTTGCTAGAGGATGCAAAACTGAGAAAGTGACTGAAATCTTCAGTTACTCCTCAAAGTAAAGTAAAACGCCTTTTAGCAAGGCACTGAATTGGGAAAATATAGTAAATATTCTCACAGGATTACATTTAATCAAATGATATTTACTGTATTCAGATGCTTTATCATCATGTACTTGCCTTACAATTATAAATGTGTTGTAGAAAGTGAAATCCTGTTTTTCACAGCATGACTTACAGCAGCTCCCAGAAAAGAAAGGGCATGAACACTACCATGTAAGACAGATCGATAGTTTAAAGTGACTGAGAATAGAAAAAAAATACAGGTCACGGCAGCCTGTTACTCAAAACACAACATCTTGTTTAGCTGCAGTGCATTGTGAGCTATCGAAGCTGCTGTCAGATGATGATTTTTTTTAGCTGAACATTGATTGCTTTTGAAGAAAAACATCCCAAATCCATAAGAGCCTTCACGTTGGCTTCTCAATGAGAAAAAAAAAGAAACCAAAAACTTCACAACTTAAAATAGCCCAGATGCAATCTGTAGTTGTTAATTATTGCATTGTCTAATCTGTGTTTGTCACATTATGTGGAGTAATTTGTATGTTTTACATAAAGTAGAATGAAAAATCATTAGTGCAAAGTGGACATGTGATTTCTGCTGCTACCTACATGCTATGAAAGTTTAATGAAGTCATTATGGTGGCATCTATCTACTGGATACAGGAAACATGACCCTTGAAAGTACTGAATGCTTAGCTATGCCTAAAATGTATTCAAGTCATTTCAGATTATTGATAACCTGAAAGGAAATTTTTCGATTGATGGCGGCATGGCACTGATGTTCTTTGAGGGGAGTGAGCCAATGAATAAAACAGGAATGCTGAGACAAAGAGCTTCTCGCGGTCATCAATAAACCCGACAGTGACCACGGCAGCTCTGACCAAACATTTCAGCCTACCTAAACTGTTATCTCCAGGCTAAAACATCTACTTGAAGACGTCCTTTGCCCCCACCTCCCAACCCCATTCAAAGTCAATTAATATTGATTGTGCATTTGAGCAAGCACGTGTATCTCCTCAGGTGGAACCGAATTACTTTGAAACACCTCAGGAGGGCTCCGCTTCTGGGAGAATGCTGAAAACCATTAGCTGACTGGACTGAGAAAATAAAACTGAATTAAAGCAAATAAAGAATAATAAAAAGCCTGCTGTTTCAAGCAGAGGAGAATCAGTCAAGAGTAGCCGCAAATGCCTGCAGTAATGTAAAACACCAAAGCAATGTTTATGTTGGATTAGCCTCTGTTGCTTTCAGTTCAGAAACATGTGCACAACCCATGGAAAGGAAAGTGTCAGCTCCTCAAACACAGACAGGTGTTTATGTGTGCATTTGCTCCAAACACCACATTGAGTATATTTTACTTTCCATATACTCCTCTGTAACTGTAATTGTAGAAGTGTTACAACTAAAGAAAACTGTTTGTGCAACCTTTTAGACTCTTAGATGACCTAATTTGTCATCTGATTTTAACATCCCGTTATAAAAAGAGAGGACAATTAAATAAAAGAACAAAAATCTGTGATACTGACTCTAAGCACACAAGTTGCTCTGCCAAGTCTCATTTGTTTAACTGGGTTCTGAAAATCTGATAAAATTGTAGGTCTTCTGAAAACGTCAAAGGGTTTACAAACATTTATAGACCTTGATATATATTAATATGAATGATATATATATATATATATATATATATATATATATATATATATATATATATATATATAAAACCTGCCTCAGTACTACATGGAAGCTCCTGTCAGGCATCATATCGGCTAAGATGAACAGGCACATGGGTCAATACATGAGCGGGACACAGAAAGGAATTGGCAAGAATACCAGAGGCGCAAAACACCAGCTACTGGTAGACAGAACAATCAGCCGAGACTGCAAGACCAGACTGACCAACCTGTGCACTGCCTGGATTGATTACAAGAAGGCCTATGACTCAATGCCCCACAGCTGGATACTGGAATGCCTAGAATTGTACAAGATCAATGGGACCCTAAGAGCCTTCATCAGGAACTCAATGGGGATGTGGCGTACAACACTAGAGGCCAACTCCAAGCCCATAGCACAAGTCACCATCAAGTGCGGGATCTACCAAGGAGATGCTCTGTCCCCACTGCTGTTCTGCATAGGCCTGAACCCCCTCAGTGAGATCATTAACAAGACTGGCTACGGATACCAACTACAGAACGGAGCAGTTGTCAGCCACCTCCTGTACATGGATGACATCAAGCTGTATGCCAAGAGTGAACGAGACATCGATTCACTGATCCACACTACCAGGCTATACAGCAATGACATTGGAATGTCGTTCGGACTGGAGAAGTGTAGTCGGATGGTAACAAAGAGAGGGAAGGTAGTCAGAACTGAGGGGATTGAACTACCAGAAGGCAACATTGCAGACATAGAGGACAGTTACAAGTACTTGGGGATCCCACAGGCGAATGGGAACCATGAAGAGGCCGCTAGAAAAGCTGCAACCACCAAGTACCTGCAGAGGGTCAGGCAAGTCCTGTGGAGTCAGCTGAATGGTAAGAACAAGATCCGGGCCATCAACACGTACGCCCTGCCTGTGATCAGGTACCCTGCTGGGGTAATAGGCTGGCCAAAGGAGGAGATAGAAGCCACTGACATAAAGACAAGAAAGCTCCTTACCATGCATGGAGGGTTTCACCCCAAATCCAGCACCCTGAGGCTGTACGCTAAGCGGAAGGAAGGGGGCCGGGGACTGGTGAGTGTCAGCACCACAGTCCAGGATGAGACAAGGAACATCCAAGAATACATTGGGAAGATGGCCCCAACTGACCGAGTGCTCAGTGAATACCTCAGGCAGCAGAAACCCAAGAAAGAGGAGGGAGACGAGGAACCATCATGGAAGGACAGGCCCCTGCACGGTATGTACCACCGGCAGATAGAGGAGGTGGCTGATATCCAGAAATCCTACCAGTGGCTGGACAAAGCTGGACTGAAAGACAGCACAGAGGCACTAATCATGGCAGCACAAGAACAAGCTCTGAGCACAAGATCCATAGAGGCTGGGGTCTATCACACCAGGCAAGACCCCAGGTGCAGGCTGTGTAAAGATGCCCCAGAGACAATCCAGCACATAACAGCAGGGTGCAAGATGCTAGCAGGCAAGGCATACATGGAACGCCATAACCAAGTGGCCGGCATAGTGTACAGGAACATCTGTGCCGAGTATAACCTGGAAGTCCCGAGGTCAAAATGGGAGATGCCCCCAAGGGTGGTGGAGAATGACCGAGCTAAGATCCTGTGGGACTTCCAGATACAGACGGACAAAATGGTGGTGGCTAACCAACCGGACATAGTGGTGGTAGACAAACAGAAGAAGATGGCCGTAGTGATCGATGTAGCGGTTCCGAATGACAGCAATATCAGGAAGAAGGAACACGAGAAGCTGGAGAAATACCAAGGGCTCAGAGAAGAGCTCGAGAGGATGTGGAGGGTGAAGGTAACGGTGGTCCCCGTGGTAATCGGAGCACTAGGTGCGGTGACTCCCAAGCTAGGCGAGTGGCTCCAGCAGATCCCAGGAACAACATCGGAGATCTCTGTCCAGAAGAGCGCAGTCCTGGGAACAGCTAAGATACTGCGCAGGACCCTCAAGCTCCCAGGCCTCTGGTAGAGGACCCGAGCTTGAAGGATAAACCGCCCGCAGGGGCATGCTGGGTGTTTTTTATATATATATATATATGAATTCCTGAACAATACAGGAATTCAACCAACACAAAGCTACACAGAAATGCCTCCATGCATGCTTTCATAGAATAATGATTGAATAATAATTTGCTTCAACTAGTACAACTAGTACATTTTAGTCCCGTAAAATAATTAATCTAACAATCGAGTAGACCATCTGCAATCAAATCAGCTTGAAAGAGGCTATTAAACATTTCCTGATTTAAAAATGCAGTTGTGATCACCTTGGAATCTTCTGTCATTGCTGTGTACTGTCACTCTTTTCAGTTTACATTTTATGAAATAAATCTTTAGAGAAAAAGATTTATTTCTTCAGGTTTGTATATTTTAATTAAAAACCCTATAGTCTTCCTTCCTACATTCATAGAATATAATTTCCCATTTGCAAATTATCACAAATATTTCAAAAAGGGACGTGTCACATGACATGATAGATTTTCAAGCATTTGACCTCATCTTTCACTTCATCTCTCATCCTGAAATTTTCTGAAAATAGAAACAAGATATCAATAATTTGCAGTCAGTGCGTGACAGAAAGAAAAACATCACAGTTTTGTGCAAACTGCCTGCTGCGAGTGTCATCGTTAGCAGATCTGCTCATGGTCTGACAAGAGGGGAGGTCAATTGACAAATCAGATCTGTGATTATCACTGTAATTCAGGCGCGCTAAAAGTGGATAATCCAGGTCAAATATCATTCTCACTTGTCAGAAGTTGACAATGATCACATATGCATTAACGCCAACCCCTGCATATCAAATGGGACATCTTGAGGAACGATTTGACCACTCGTTTCAAGAGGCTGATAATCAGACAGAAATCTTCCTGGCAGAATCAAACAGTGCACTAGAGATAAATCAGACACACTTTCAGATTTATTGTTAATGCAATCAAAAGGCTCTCTTTGAACAGATTCTCAAATCAACATTTGGTGAGGAGAAGGAAATCAAATGTGCTTTCGTTAAAGTGTTACCAGACAAAGGAGATGGTGTGCTGAGATGTGCAGAAAAGGAACCGAACTCTGAAAGCTTTAACTGATTGGTTATTTCAACAGAACTCTGCAGCTCTACAGGCAGATGATAAGCTCTCTTTGATCAGAGGAGCATTGTTGTATATGGTGATCATCTGCATGTGTGTATATGCAGACGTGGAGGTGTGTGTGTGTGTGCTAGCAACAGCGTCTAATGAATATTCAAGGGAGATATTCTGCAGAAGTGTCCCTCAGGAGCAGTCGGCTTGTTGTTGCACACATGGGAGGCTTGCAATACACCTACTATCACAAATGTTTGAAATACCTTTGGTGCTTTAAGCTATGCGAAGGCCTTTTAAAGGTAAATCTCGGTCATCCAGTATGAAGGGATTACAAACAGGACAGGAGGAGACATAGTGGTACAGAGTGTAATTTCATTACTGTTTATAAATGTAAAAGTTAATTACAAGTTTGATTTGGTTTAAATGACAGAGAGAAAGAGAAAAAAAAACATTCCTCTCTCCTCTGCTTAAAAAAATGGAAAATTGTTTCTATCTGGATTTTCTAATTAAAGAAAATTACGAGTTAAATGTTGTTTTGCTGCTTTATTTACTTAACTGCTTTACTAAACCATCCTACGCCCATTTTTCCCCCTCATCCCTTAGGGGGGAAGCAACGACAGTAGATTTATCTTCTGTATGCAGCTTCGTCTTCTTTTTTGGAGGCAATAATTAATCCCTCATTTATAGAAAAAATATATATATAAATAAATAAAGCTGCACAGAGATAAGGGACTGTGGTCTGGTAGTCATTTGGTATAACCTCTGCATCACACAGCCTAAAGCCTATTTGTTGTGTCATGTGCAGTTGCTCTCACTCAAGCTGGCAGAGCAACACAGGATTGTCACAGCTTTGTTTTCCCTGTACAAACGCTCTCTGCAGAGGGTCTGCACACATACTAAACCACCTTTTATCTATCAAATCCATTCAAATCATATTCCAGAGCTGTAAAACTTCCGTATTTCAATCACTGACATCATTTTGGCTTTATTTTTCTATTCATTAATACTTTTTGGTTGCCATTTAAAAAATTTAAAAATAAAACCTTGTTTGACTTCTTAGTCTTGCGACTGTGTGTCCTACCAAAAGTCCTTTCCAAACAGTGTCGTATCTCCACTCGACCAAGACCTTCCATCTCTACTTATAATGTGCATTTAATAAGAATTAAATTGGCAAGTGGATAGATGTGTTTTGAGCTGTGTGATAATGACAGTTTGGCTTTTCATGGGTTTGATATGTGGATGACAGCCGCCTGTAAGGCCTAATGGAGCCGTTCCACCAGCATCTGTTAAGAATGCTTCATTGAGTTTACAATTAGTAAAGGCCACGGTTCACTGCCAAGCTCTGTGACCACTCAGAGTGGGCAAATCCAAAAGATTCACTTTAACACTTTTATCACAGAGTGGAAGGAAGAGCTGGAATTATATTCTGTGAGCCAAAGACGAATGTGTAACTTCTGTCAGGTATACGGGTCTAGCAGGATCTCTGTAAATGTAGCAAAATGGTGTCAAGAACTGACATAAAAAGCCTAAAATGTTCTATATATAAATGCTTTCTGGCTTTCTTACACTGGTTTTGAGGTAAAAGCTGAAAGTGATGTTTTTTGGGTAAGGCATATTTTTTTGTTTGTTTATTTTATTTACTTATTGTTTCCCTTTATGTCCATTCAGTTACTTCTTCTTTACCATAAAGTACTTTGCAAGAATCTTAAGCTATAACACATGTTTTTAAATATTTGTAAGTAATAAAAAGCATAGTATAGGTGCAGCGATTTATTGAATGTGCAAATATTCATGAAAATCAAGTACAATGCAAAAATAATAATGCAATAGTTTGCATAATTCTAATGACCTTGAAAGTCATTCTTTGGTTTAACCACCTTTATTCCTCAACACAGCCTGAATTCTCCTAGGCAGGTTTTCTAGTCTTAAGTCTTCAGAAATAGTTCTCCTGTTTTCTTGAAGGACATTTCAAAGCTCTTCTTTAGATGTTGGATGGTTTTGTTTTGTTGACATGATCTGACCTTGCTTCAATAATGTGGGGAGGCTTTTCCAAAACTGATAGTGTTCTTCTATCGAGATATGGTTTTACCTGGCAGTGTAAGGCACTGCAAGTCAGATGCTTTTCAAATGGTATTGCATGGTGAGGGAAAACTTTTCAACATGCATAATTCCATCGATTTCTATAAGATCTCCACTACGACTGAAACGTGCCCCCTAACCATCACAGAACCTCCATTGTGTTTTACATATGACTACAAACACTCACTGTTGTACTGACCTGACCTTCTGATCTTCTTGGGGGATTCTCTTCACATTTTGATTCCTTAATCCATAAAACCTGTTGCCACTTATTTTTAGCTCAGCTCTTGCATAATTTG
This sequence comes from Aulonocara sp. 'chitande type north' Nkhata Bay, assembly GCF_057382095.1. NCBI lineage: Eukaryota > Metazoa > Chordata > Actinopteri > Cichliformes > Cichlidae > Aulonocara > Aulonocara sp. 'chitande type north' Nkhata Bay. The sequence continues at coordinate 33,834,402 of NC_141357.1, forward strand.
TCATATTTCGTTTCTCTGCGTTTGGCTTCCTTAAGAATGGTTTCTAAACACCCACCCTTACATTAAGACCATTTCTGATGAGGCTTTGGTGAGCAGTAGATGAACATGCTGAAGTGGCAGGTTCATCTCTCAGGTCCTGTGTCAGGTCTTGGCTTAATTATTTTTTTTCCCTATTTCTTACGGACATGTATGTCAGATACTGTTTGTATGCTCTTTTTTTAGGCCTAACTCTTTTTCTTTTGTTTTCCACTTTCCCAGTTTCTGCAGGTTTTTTAAGGATTCATTGCACACTGTGGTCAGGTATGCCAAGTTTTCATTTAATGGTACCTTGGGAATCACCTTTTTTAGTTCAACAATGCTATTTTATGCCTGTCAAAATGTTTATCTTATCTTATCTAAAATTGGAAATAGGAACATGTGTGTTTTAGCAGCAGGCTTTTGATCTTTGCTTTTTCATGGTGGAGTGATCATATACCATAGACTACACTGACTCACAAGTTTGAATATATGGATAAGCCAAAAGCCTTTTGGAGAAAAGTCTTCTCGTCAAACAAGACAAAGATTGAGCTATTGTGAAGGTGAGGCTTCAAACTAAAGAACACTGTACTGCACTGTACCATAGTGTCAAGCATGGTGGTGCTTCATCCTGAAGCTATTTTGTTGCCAGTGACACTGGTATATTGCAAAAAGTGAAAGGAATAATGAAGGACCATTTGCAAATTCTTGACCTTCACATAGACACCGATGTGTGCTTCAACATGACAGTGATTCAATGCTGTTTTTGAAATGGATAAAGCAGGATAACATTATGTTTCTGGTATGGTGTTCCCAAAGCACCAACCTCAAACCTATCGAACATTTGTGGACTATGCTAGAAAGCTAGGTCTATGCCAGGAAACAAAGCAATTCTAATTGTTTTCCCTGTGAATAAAAAATAACTTTTTTCACTCAGTAAGTTTTCTAATGATGTTAAAGCAACAACAAAGAGCAGCGTCAAAGAAATGAACTGAAATGAACCAAAGTGCAACTGTATTCTTCTTCTTTTCAGAGTTATAAACCTGACAAGTCTTTGATTTTTCAGTCAAGCATTCCAGTTCTTTTGTTTAGCTGATGATTTACTCTGATGTTTATTTTAAAATGAAGAGACTTGGACAGGCAGGTAAGTCCAACAATGTAAATTTTAATAAAGCTTACTTTGGACTAATAACAGGTGCTGCCTAGTACAAGCAGGCAAATCTGATAAATGTCCAGAACCATAAATCACTTGAAGTAAGGAGGTGAGTCCAAAATGAGAGAAAGAAAGCCAGTGAGGGCTTTGAGCTGCAAAGCCGCAAGACAGAAAAACTGTGGTGGAGAAGGGCTAGGCTATAAATGTGAAGCAAAACACAAATGTGATTATTGTGGATGAGGTCGGTCACAAAACTGGGAAAAGACTAAGAGGTTTTAAAAAATAAAATAAAGATACAGAATGAAAGTGATTAACAAAATAACATGGGAAGTTTGGAATGCAAACCTATCAGTGAAAACCCAAAAAGCAGAAGATACACAAAGAAAAGCTAAATATATTGAAACGCTGGAAAGGTGTTTTCAAATGCAGGTCACCGGTAAATTTCCAGGTACTGGAATCACCAAAATTCCAGAATGTTTCACTTGCACAGATTCCAGTTATGAGCCAGTAGCATGTGCAGCACATGCACAGCAGCGCAGTCGGTAACTGCATGTACACTCACATGCTTTAAAAAGTAGAACAAAAGCCCCTAACCATGATAGTCTAATCTGTATAGAGTTTCAGTCGCTTGGACTGTGGGAATAAATATGAGTGCCAGGAAAACTGTAATTGGAAGCTCTAAATTACCTGTAGGTGTGAGCTTGGTTCTGCTGGTTTGTGTTGTGATTGACCACCCAACTTTCCTGCCCGATGCTCAGTGGAAATTAAAGATTTAGTGAACAGATGGATAGATGGAAGTACAATATCAGCAACTTCAAATTTCAAAAGAAACCATCTTAACCAAAGATTTTGTATTTGTCATTGGCATTTGTGAGATTTGGCCTTTTATGCATTTAGCCATAATTACATAACAAATAACGACATTAACATGGAAATTTCTTCAGTCATTAAAATCCAGTTAAACTTCTTGAACTGTGCAAATAGTTGACCATGAAGAAACTGGAGAATGACCAATAATGGCTTTTTAGGAGCCCATAGAAATATTAAGGGTGATTACATTGGGCATCATGGTGGTTTGTTCTGTTGCCTCACAGCAACAAGGTCCTGAGTCCTGGGTTTTCCATGTCTGCTTGGGTACTCCAGGTACTGTGCCTTCTTTTTTCAGTCAAAGCACATTGAGTGGGGTTCACAGTGACCCTGAATTGGATAAGTGGAAGAGAATGGATAGATGGATGGGCAGTCTGAGTAAATGGTAACAAACAGCTGTATTTTTCAAGTCTTTACTAAACACACTGAGTAATCATTCACAGTCCAGGCTGGAATGTGTAATGGCGTTACCACTGTGGTGAAATTAACACATAGGAAGAGGACTGATAAATATATTTTCCACTTTATGCTATAACTGCAACTGTTGTATAGCAGTAATGAAACATATAAATGGTGGGTGCAAGGTTTTTTTTGCATTGTTTATTTTTAGCAGGTTTATTTAAAAAAAGGACTTGCCAGGTACAAGTTCACTAATAGGTTTGCAGGATAATTGAAAGCAGAACTTCCTATTCCTGCCTCACCCATACAGAAAGAAAATAAAGTGCATATCCGGAACTAAAGTTACATAACCACAGAAAAAACTGTGTAACAATCCTTGTCTCAAACATGACAGTCTAGACAGAAAGACGATCACGTGGGATTTTTTTTTTCAGTGGTTCAACACAATAGGGCTGTCACTTCTGCGAGGTTGACCAGCATTATGTGTGCACAGAGTTCTGTGCTTGCTAGTGAGTTTCTTTTGAGATGTGAAAAACTATAAAGTGCAAAGCAGAAAAGGAGTGTAGTGCCAGTGTAGCTGGGTGGAATTAAGAAATAGAGAAACACACGACAGACAGTCATATACAAGTCACTGGCCGTTGTCTGTTCACGAGTCTAGCAGCTTCTTACCTTGTGGGTGGAGAAGGTGTTATTTGTCCTGAAGAAGTAAGATTATATGACTGTAATTAACTAGCATAAAACAGTAACCATTGTAACAGACAGCAATATTGTCTATATGTCACACTGATGACTTACCTGCTGCAGACAGGTACATGTATAGATCAAAACTACAGAGAGGGGCCAGAATAATACAAAAAGAGATCTTTATTCAAACACCATCTACAAATGTGTTATACTTAATTAACTTTATTCTTATCTGTTCCCAAAACACTCAGTCAGCTGCAATGGTAGTCAGTGTGCTTAAGCCCTACCATCTGACTCACATGCAAATATTCCCTAAAGTTACTAAAGCGTGTTTTGTTTAATGTTAAATCGTATTAACTTAGCATATTACAAATATGGATCTAGTCTTTCCTGGCAGTGGAGTCAACTTTACTTTGTATATTGTGTGCTGTTCTATCTCCCAGCAGTCTTTTTTATCATACACAGGACCTTCCTCCCTCCAATTTCAACAAGTGACCATATGAGTTGGGAGAAATGCAGCATATGGAGGCACCGCCCCTTCAGCCCCCCTGCTGACACCAGAACCAGTCAAGTGAAACAAGGCCTCTGCATGGCGAAAGCAGAGAGCAAGCTCTTCATCTCTCACCTCAAAATCATTATTACCTGATTAAGTGTGATTAAGAGAAGATCATTAGCAGCTGCATGTCCTGTCAGTAATCATTACTGTGATGGGTGCGTTATACCCAATGAGCTCATCTGCAGGCTTAGCCACTTTAATGATTAGGGAAGCATTGTTTAGCTCAGCTCTTGGATAAAAGGTTGACTCGCTATCGTCTGTGCAGAAAGTCAGAGTGAGGTGAGCGTCCCACAACTGCATTATAATGAACTAAATTGTTCAACACGGGGGATGACATTGAACAAATTTTAACTCCAGTCCTTCTACATTGTATACTTGTGTTACTCATGTCCAATCTATTGGTAATAATGTCAATCCTTTGGTCACCGAGCAGTTTAATATTGAATATACTCCAGTTAGATTTGGATTAGTACAAAAGCAAAGAGAATGTTCACAGTGAACGAACACGAGCATGACTGAACACCTTTATAAGGAAAAAAATATGACATTTCTCCTTGCATTGCTTTGTTAAAATGTGTTTTTTCTGTTCTAACACTTTTTTAGTCAATACTTTTTTTTTCAAAAACTGTCATGCCAGCAAAAATGATGTATGAATTATTCCTGAGGTTTGTGCAAAAGTTAATATGTGGAGGCTAATCAATGATATTGTAATCACTAAAACATAACCTGGAGTCTCATAGGGGGAAAAAACATTCATCACTTTCATCTTCAATTTCATCTTCATGTAAAATTAATTTTTTTAATTTGATTTTGTGTCAGTTGGAATGTGGAAGAAGAGTAAATAAATCCCTAGATGCACTTAAATAGCTTCAGGAATTTAACTGCATATGAAAAGGATTCATTTCCATGCTCTATAAATATCTGGAATTAATTATCATTAGTGAGAAACTTTGCAGTGCAGTGATACATGCAAATTACCTTTGGCTTTTCATCTAAGTTATCTCTGTATCAAGTGCCTCTTCAAGATTCTAACGGACTTTAGTTGAAGATGAACAAATGTCTCTGAGATTTATGTTAGTTAAAGCGAACCCGGAGAAGATATTTTTTTTAACCTTATTGGTGAGCCAATATTATCAGCCAATATTAGTTATGTGTTGATCTGTGAGTATCATCATGCACAATGGCCAATCAATGACAATTAAACCACAGACACAACAATCAGTTGATTCAAACACATTCAGGAAGATTGTGAACAAGTAAATAAATACACACATAAAATTTTACGTAAATCTGTTTATCTTTTGTATTTGTGAAAGAAAGAAAAATGTTGGCATTTATATCAGATTTTTAAATCATCATATATTGGTATTGGTCTTTGCCTGTATCAGCCAGGCTCCTAATAGAAACCATTCGTGCTTGCACCTTGCACTCTAAAATGAATGTGCACATGTAGAGGGGCCATTAATTCGTCACAATAAAAGAGAAAATGTGGAGTCTATCTGTGTGTTGGTCTGATTTTTAAACCAAAGCTTAATGAAACTGTGCATTTGCAGAGACATTAGCTCATCGATGCTGCTTAATTTTTTTGGTTCATTATATCTGTTTGCCAGTGAAGACTCGGAGGTGTGTGTGTGTGTGTGTGTGTGTGTGTGTGTGTGTGTGTGTGTGTGTGTGTGTGTGTGTGTGTGTGTGTGTGTGTGTGTGTGTGTGTGTGTGTGTGTGAAAAACTATATATATATAAAAAAACTAAATAGAACTACAAAAAAAAACAACACCATGTCCTATAGGACATTGTTCTTGTTTTTTTAAGTTAGAGTTGGACAACTCTGACTGCATGTATCTGGTTATTTTCACTGAAAAATGAATTTGACTTAGATCACATACCCTTTTTTATAGTTTTGGCACTGCATGATAAATCAATCTAAAAATATCACAATCCAAAGTATGGTATTGCCAAAGCTATAATGATGTTTTTTTAAAGAAGCCTCACCTTTAGCACGTACACATTTATTAAAGCAATACTATTATTTCCGAACGTTTCATTTAACATTAAGAAAGTAATTCAGTTTATATCATATACTGCACACACACACAGAATTGCCACATTCATATTTTATATTTAAACATTTATCATATTTCAGGTGACTATAATGTGTAGTAAAAAAGCAGGCCACATAGCATCTGTCATAGCATTCAGTTGGTGGGACATTAGTGACTTTGATGGTGACATGATATTTGTAGAAATGATGTTTCTAGCATTGCCATTGACCCTGATGCATTTCAATTTGGCCTATGTTACAATGGTTTGTAATGATGTGACAGGAACTACTAGTGATTGGTGATTATCCTTTTTGTATAAATGTCACAGGGATCAGAAGGGTAAAAGGAGGCAATTCACATTCAAATTCAACAGTGCAGAATTTCACTACATGACAAATTGTATTAAATAACGTGCAACAGGCATTCACAATAGTCTTTCTTAAAAGGACACCTGTCAAAAAAAAAACAATGCAGTAGTTTGTGAAGTAGTTTCAACTTCCAGTTCATGGATTTGGACAATAGTATATGTTTCTTTCTGAACATTAAATTACACACATGATTTTAATGTCCCTTGCCATTACTTTTCATTGCTCTGGTCTCATATGTACAAATTCTCGTTTATGTAAATGCACCTTGACAATTTATTTACGTCACTGTTGAGACCCAAGTTTGAGTCATACATGTCACAGATTTCCATACATCATTTCTATTAAAAAATACTCGATTAGGTAAGTTCTCAGTTCATTTGCAGATATTGCAAAGTGAGGTTGCTTCATGAGGTTCACAGAAAAGTCCATTTATCCAACAGGAAAATAAGACATTTAATCCTGAACTGATATGAAATTTGAATTGGATTTTCTCTGCAGCAGTAGCAGCATAATATATGAATGGGAAGATACAAGCGTGTGCATTTCTGCTCCATAAAACTTTCTGGCTTATCAGAGAACAATGAGTGGTAAGACTCGAGTTCCTGACAAGGTTGTTGGCAATTATTAGTCAAAAATACACCACAAAGCAGCGAACAAATAAGTTTAATGCGATGTACCAGTTTTAAATGTTTTAACTTTCTTTTCAGAATATTTATTTTTTTATTATTCAATTGTGAAGTGCAAACTGCATGTTCCAAAAGCTCATCATGGTTTTATTCTCTTTGTTCAAAATGCTTTTCTTTTTTCAGTGTGAAAAAAGCTGTACATTTGGCTAGTCGAGTGTCTAGAACTTAAGCCATTACAGGATTTTAGACTCAAAATGTCTTTCAAATAAAAGAACTACAATCTGAGGCTTATCTGAGTATTTTTATTGTAAGAAATTAAAGGAAAAAATCAGAAGTCAAATGTCACAGGACTCCCTCCGAGGTACTGTTAAAATGTTCGGACACATCAGAAGTTTATTGTTCTGGTTTATCTTTGTGTCAGTGCATTTACTACTTAAGTTATCATTTTATTTCTAATATTTAACCTGCAATTTATCATAAAAAATACATGTTCACACAAGGAGTAAATGTCAATTTGCCTCCACTTTTGATTAGGAAAAAATAGATTTTCTGAATTTCTACTTCAACCAGTGTGCTCCAGATGATAATCATTTTCATTTTATCTTAGAAACAGCGCAGTCTGACACATGCCATCTCATTAGGCTGTTTGAGTGGAATTAGAGCATTAAAAAAAGAACAAAATGCCATTAAATTTGCATCATCGGCTTTGAGTTTAAAATCATTGGAAAGTTCATTTACATGTAGTCAGAGGGAAAAATCAATTTCAGATGCTGATTCTGTTGATCCTCTCTTTGTGGATACAAATAGCCATCAACGGGAAGGCAGGCCAATCATACCCTCGAGACACATCTCTGCTTAGCAAGCAGCAAAGAGTGAAAGGGTCTGCAGTAGCAAACCCACACAATTTCTCTAAGAGAATACTGTACCAAACATGCACGTTCACAGGCAAGAGTGTTCCTGCATTTTTATTTTGCATCAATTATAATGTATTATAAGCTACATTTACAAAAATAAAAATAAAACCCATATCAGATAATAAAAATCTTGAAAACATGAATTCAGAATTGTGTTTTAAATGTTTGCTGCCTTTTACTTTTACTTTTAGAAAATTTTAATAATATCTGGATGATGGGAGATTAATGCACTTCAAGCACAAGTTCTCTAACCTTCTACATATTTACGTGCTGGTTGGGGAGCGTAAAAGTGTGCTCTTTATTTTTGCTGTGTGCACAGTGAAGGAACATTTGAAAATATTGATTTGAAATATAGCTTTCCAAAAGTGCTGCTGTTAGAATTTCCTAGTGGTTTGGCAACAGCACAACTATTCATAGCAAGTGCGATGAGAGTGAGGAGTGCAGCTCAAGCAGAGAGCATCAGATAAGGATGCCTCTGTTGAGGAATTGCATGGAATGCTTCCAAACAGACAGTAAGATTGGTTTCCAATTCCTCCCATCAGACAAATTGAGCCCAGTGGCCAATTATTCCCATTGCCAATTAACCTTGCAACCAGCCCCATCTCAGTCCTTGCGTGACTCAGTCTGCCAAATTTGCTTTTGCCTGTCACATCGACACTACTGATGAAAACAGACAGGAAAGCTCTATGCCTCTCCAATGATTTGGCCAAATATCATTGTGTAATCGGTACCAACACCGAGAGGATTTACATATTCTTGAATTTGTGGTGAGGTGCAACATAGATTTAACTTAGAAGAACCAAGACAGCTGTTATATATAGATTGGTTTTAATTTTAATTGTTTAATAATAATAAGGATAAAAGGCATGATAAAAGTGCAGGTCATTTATCCTTTAATATTAATCGTAAGGACCATTTGCTATTTTAGGAGCCTTTTATATTTGGATCCGTATTGTGTAGTGCAAAGACTTTGTTGTTTTTCTTGCCTTTAAAGTTGAATAATATGCTCAAACAGAGTATAGGATGAGACAGCATGGTTTATTACATAAGCTGGACCTCCTCTGCTAACACTGTTCATTTCTCACACACCACCTCACCCAGACTTTCCCTGCCCAGCCTTCTGAACCAGCCAGCATCACCAGTCACTCCAGGACTAAATGACTTATTACTGACCAGGACAACATCCTTTACCCCTCACACATTAAATAACTTTTCTTTTGGCTGTCCAGTTCAAAATTAGAAATACACTGTCTCAAAGTTCTGCTGGAAAACTTGACCATGCATTTTGGTATTTTTAGGATGAAATATTGTAATTATCAGAAGGGCACGAAAGCTCTCTGTAAAACCTCCAGCTGATAGAAACTGCTGCAGTAAGAGTGACAGGAACTAAAGAGAAATATCATATTTTTCACAGATAAGCTTCTCTTCATTGGCTCCCCATTAAAGCCAAAATAGAATTTAAAATTCTTCTTCCTACATACAAAGCCCTTAATGGCCAAACTCCATCATATCTTAAGTGCCTCATAATACCATATTTTTTTCCTGTAGAGTAGCCTCTCAGTCCAGGCTGACTTGGAAGAGGTGGAGTCCCAAACCATCATGCGCCCCTTCTGAACCTGAAGTGGAAGCTGGCAGACACACTCTGAACTTTTAAGATTAGATTGAAACGTTTCTTTTTGATACAGTATATACTTACAGACTGAATAAGCTAACTCTCCATCACACCTCAACCCTTGTGCTACTACAGGCCAAGGCTGCTGGGGGAACGTGGACCTATCTTGTAACTTAAGCACAGATAGGACTGTGGATGTGAATCCTGTAAGAGTAAATGGTAAATGGACTGGTTCTTATATAGCACTTTTCTACTCTTCTGAGCACTCAAAGCACTTTATACAACTTGTGCATTCACCCATTCACACCAGGACATTTTTCCTGGGTGCTTTCTAACTGACATTCACACACATTCATACTCCGATGGACGCATCGGAGAGCAATTTGGGGTTAGTATCTTGCCCAAGGATATTTGGCATGCAGACTAGGGGAAGCCAGGAATCGAACCACCAACCTTCCAATCAGTAGATGACCTGCTCTACCACCTGAGCTACAGCCAGAGTCTGTTCTGTTTTTTATTACCATGATGTGGAAAATTTTGAGCCACTTCTAGTTATTTATATTCTGTTAGAAAAATGGGAAATAGATGCAGAGATTTATTGAAACAAGTGCAAAACATACATACATACAAATAAGAGGCAAAAAAAGTTTATACAGTTCTAACAAGCTTTATTCTTCAGCATATCCTGAACCTTATTTGTAATCAAACAGCTCCTCGGGCATCTTGAAAGGTACTCCAAAGATTTTCTTTTGATGATGGTTGCCTTTCATTGCATTCTCTGTCAAAGTGATCCCTCAATGTTTCAATCATGTTTGGTTCCATGACTGGTAGCGTTCCATTGTATGTTTTTCAATCAACGTGTGCTTTTACTATATAAATAGCGTGTCTGAGATCATTGTGAAGCAGGTCAGATTTCGAGGTATTGCGTGGTGGATCAAAATTTGACATATTCTGCATTCATTATTCCATCAGTTTTAGCAAGATTGTCACTGCCACTAGCTGAAATGCAGCCCCAAACCATGACTGAACCTCAAAAGTGTTTTACAGATGGTTGTAGACACTTACTGGTCTACTTCTCTCACGACTTCTTCCATATATATTGTTGATGATTTCAGACAGTAGATAGTTTAACTGAAGGGTTACATGTATTTCTCTGGTCCTGTGTTTTTTAGGTCTATCACTTCGACTTTTGTCCTCCGTTTGTCCAGTTTCCCAACATTTTTAAGTTCACTTTGCACACAATGCAGAAATTTACCAAGATTTTAGAATAGAGAAGCTTGGTAATCACCTTTTATGATGAAAAATGGTATTTTAAGCCTGGCATTTTTTACGATTCATTTAAAGAAACTGGAACAAACCATATAGTTTGTGAATTGCTGCTGGTATCAAAGAAACCCTCAAGACTTTTCAAAGTCAAAGTCAACTTTATTTGTCAGTTCTGCCACATGTACAGGACATACAGAGAATAGAAATTTCGTTACTCTCTGAACTTAGTATTATAAGAAAAAAAAAGATTTAGTTAGTGCAGTTTTAAAAAACTACTGTGCTATAAATAAGATCCATTTAGTTTACAGTTAAGGCTGATTTATATCCAGACTGAATAATTATCACTGTGGGATAAAGTCCAGAGATAACCAGAGATCTCTAATTCCTTGCAATAAACCAGTTATCACCACAGTTTTGGGTTTTGAAGCATGGAATGTATCTCTGTCATCATCATCATTAAAGATCACCGTATGAGGGGAGAATTTTCTTTGAACCTTCATATTATAATCATCCACATTCACATCTAGGACATTTGATTATTCTGCCTTGAAACCAACCACCTAGCATTTAGGTGGCCCTCTTTCAGATTCACATGTGCTTGTTCTGACTAATAGTAAATGAGTCGGCATGCTTACTTGTCTTGCTCAAGGGCATTTCAGCACTTTTTGCTAGTGGAATGTTGGATGCTGTGAATAGACACAAAAATGACTTGGAAAACTTTTCAGTCATAAAGGCTGAGGTATACAGAAGAGGTGATTAAATTTATTTTTACGTTACATAACCATAATTACATTTTCTTATTTCTTATCCAAGCACATGCACACACTTTAAAAGTATATGCATTAATCTCGGTATCGTCACAGCAGTGGGATTCAAGTCTTATTGTAAGCATATATTTTAAGGTTGATCAGTCAGATTTTTGGTGATGTAGAGAGTTACAGAGAAATGTACTGTCATAGTCCCACATCTATTAACACTGTTCTTAGTCCATTGCATTTAATTAAGCAACATTTATTCCACGGCTGTGCTGCTGGCAATGAAATTTTGATATAGTTCTTTTCAAGGCTTTACACAAAGTGCTGGTATATACATTATATTACTGTATTTCTTTTTTTGTAAAAAGAAAAAAAAGAACACATATAGTAAAATATATTAAGAAAAAAAATCAGAAAACAAACATTCAATAATGATGTAAAGGTTTAGCCAAAAAAGAACATTAATTCCATAAATAATATTAGGTTTTTTTCTCCTCAGGAGCCAGGCACAAGCAGCAACTTAACTTGATCTATGGATTTCATTTAGCGTTATCTAATATAAGGCTTTGAAACTCATTTGCTCAGGCACAGAACACAGAGGCTTATTACTGTGAAAGACAGTGTAAATTGCTTTACAATTGAACATGGTATGAATCTTTGGTGAAAACTTCAGATCACAAATTTCTGTGTGAAACCATAAAGCCCAACGCTGAAACTGAAAAAAAAATGGAAATATGTGTCCATGTAAAAGCTTTATATTGATAGAAGTAAATTAACTCATTAAAGTTTATGCTAGCGATCTATATTGGTGTCCAAACGTTTATGATGACTTACAGATATTTGGATGGTGTGAAAAATGGTAAAGTAATAAAAAAAAAAAAGGCATACGGGTTGGTGGTGGATTCGTACATCGTACAGCTTAAAAATGACCCAAGACATTAGAAAAAAAGAACTAGAGAGAACTTCAAAAGATGGAAAACCAGCACAGCTTTTAGTCTGCAACCCCATCAAATTGATGTGGGTTAAACTGGACAGAAGTTTGAAAGCAAAGCAACATGCGAGTGCAATGCATTTGTGGGAGCTCTGTTGGGTTGAACTTAATAAAATTACTTGTACTTTTGACCACTTGTGTACTTGGTGCACTTGGAGGTGGGGCCTCATTTCCAAAAGCTGTGTAAACAGTTACAGTATTGTCAGAAATGTAATTACACAGGGAACCTTTATGCCTATTGACCAAAACAAGACATGAAAAAGATCAAAAATAACTACAAAGACACCAAACTGAATACAAACAGTTGCAAAACAGATACAGTGTGTCAGAATGAGGAATTCTCTTCTATATGTTTGCGTACAGGAGCCCTTTTGTCTTATAATGCATGTTTTACTTGAGTTTTAAAAATAGGAAGTTATTTATAAAACCATGAAGTAAAAACCTTAGCATGACATATTAATGTCTCTTTTGAATCTAAGGGTCCTAAGAGACACTTAGTGAGAGTGGTTGAATGCTGCTGAAGGCTTCACATGTTTGCTATTGCCATTCTGGTTTGATCAAAGTTAAACCAACAATGTCATTTACTTTTTCTGCTGTATAAAAGAGAGAGCTGTAACATGTGATTGATCAAATTATATACTATGTATATCTGGGGAATATGAACCCTTCACAAGAAGTGCTGCATATCATTCTGTTAAAGAGAAAACATAATGTAGTGACTTTGATCTGGTTCCTGAAGGCTTCCCTGCTGCATTCATCTAAGAGTCATGACATTTGTTCACATTATGGCTGACACAATTGCACACAAACTTAAATGATGATGTCACGCTGTGCTTCACAAAGCCACTGAATGCTCAGAGCAAAACTGTTCTTTCTTTTCTCACTTGAATAGGCTTTTGCAGGCGCTTGGGTTTCGAGAATCGTGCCAAATCTTGCCAAACATTTTCTCCTTCCCATTGGCAAGAACAATGTGGAATTCTTGCCATGGAAGGAAAGCATTTTTCACACCTATACAAACCTACACATCAAGTGTGATAGATTAGAGATGAGAGGCTAAGGGCATGAAAAGCACAAATGCGATTTCTTGGAGCATTTTCATACTGTGACATGGTCTCACTTCCGAGGTTCCTTCATTGCCAGGCTCATGCATTTGCCTGCTGCGCTTTGTGTTAGTCAAAAGTATAATGCATATGCACTGCAGGATGTTCACAGAGGAAAAAAACATTAACCCTTTACAGCCGATCGGAGCGGGCACGCTCTGTTTTGCGTAACTATTTTTAAATCCCGGTAGCTCTGCAACCAAGTAAGCTAGCGCAATAATTTTTTTTGCATATGAAACTGGAGGAGTTGTACTTACATCTTATGCCATCAGCTTGTCCTAGGTCACAGTTTCCTTCCACATATAGCTTTGCAAAAACTGCATAAAAATCACTTGCAGCAACAAAAACATGATATTCCAGAAACACGCTTCGCTGATCCATCAGCTGTTTGTAACACTTCCTACGTCCATGACCGCATGACCTGCCCGAAACCAGAAGTGACGTCATTTTGCGGAAATGTAGTTTTTTACGATCGGGGCCTTATGAGCTTGTGTTTTACTTGTTATGTGTTTTAAAAAGTTATGTTTGACTTTATGACTTTCTGTGTCGTTTCTGGGATGCTTAAGACTCATATTGCACTGCTGGAAATAGTTTATTTTGATGCATATGCTGTTATTTTGCAAATTTGCACTATAATATTTATTTTCGTTTTTCCTGCAGTATATAAAAATTGGTGTATTTCAAAAATAAAACTATGAAGACACTCAAAATAAATTTCCTGTGGTGGGAAACTAGTTTGTGTAACTTTTTTGTATTTACAGTTTTGAGGGATAAGCCTCTTAAATTTCTCTAACTAGAAATATATGTTAAAAAAACAAAAACGATTTTCAATTTTTTTGTAGTTTATTGCACTTTTTTGCAATTTATGTAATTACTATGCACCTAATGCAGACATATTATTAAAGTTTGGGCTATAATGGTTGTATTGATGTATAGCAACTTGAAATGCTCCCAAAAATGGCTCCACAGCATGTAAAAATATAATATAAGCTCTGGCGAACTTGGTTCTATGGTAGGTCTTAAAGGGTTAAAAACATTGGGCTTGGATAATTGAGGAGACCTATACAATTTTAACATGTTGATGTGAAGTGTTTGTGTGCAGTGAAGAATAAATGTATTATTTATGTTTAACCTACCTTTTTTAAAACCTTTTTTTAAAACATGAGCAGCATTTGGGTTTTCGGAGCTCCTCAGACTCAGCCATCCATCAGCAATCCATCTTTAACTTCATAATTTCAATAAATCAAATTTAATCAAGTTAAAGGACAACAGTGTTATAAAGGCATGCTCCCTGCAGAGCCTTCACATCCTCTAATAGACATTAAATTAATTCTAATAGGTCCTTGTGCAACCCACTGTTCAAGATAAAGGGTAATTATCAAGTCCGAGAATGCAGAAGGTGATACCTGTGTCCTTGTGGAGAACGTGCCTGTTAAGTTGTGTTAGAGAGAACAAACTTCAGGATAGTGATAGGAGCAAGCAAAAATGGATGTAAGGGGGGCAGCAAACAAGACCACCATATGCAACAGAGCAAGCATCAGTGACAAGACACAATATGGAGTTGTAATGGGATCCAAAGCAAGTCCCAGATGCGCCTTATTTAAGGTTTTTACTAATTTAGGTGCATCTTTAATACATTTTGTATACTTACAAGAAATATAGTCCTGAATCATCACGTTTGTTTTCATATTACATTATATTATTATGTATATGTCGTTATATTTTGCATCCATGGACCTCCAAGACTTTCTTGTAATGTTTTAAAGTGGTTTTGAGCAACAGTTCTCCAGGCTTTTTGAAGACATTAACTGCCTTTTACTCATTTTCAGCCCAGTCCTGTACCTGAAGATTTCCATAGGAATACTTAATGGCTGGTAAGCCACTTAAAGGCTGATCTATAAATCAATTAAACATAGAATGGCACATAACTTAAAATGCCCTCTTGTAGTTTTTTAAAGTGATCTTCAGCTATTGTCCCAGAGTCTATCTAAAGTTTTTATGTGGACATTTGCTGCTTTTTCACTTGTTTTCTTTGTTACTAGCTTTATGCCACAAAACCACGATTTGTTCCAATTTCTTTAAGTGGATCTAAGACAAATGCCAAAGTTAACACAATTTTATCAGCATAAAATAGTATTTTTGCTCCAACAATGTAATTCCCAAAGTGCTATTTGTCAAAAACTTGGCGTATCTCAGCATTATGTCCAGTATGACCTTAAAAACTCCTTGAGGTATTTATTTTGTATTTGCAGATATATAAATTCAATTGAACTGAACTGAAAAAAAATTAAGAAACTGGACAAGTAGCATGCAAATGTAGTAGTGGCAAGCCTAAAAACTTATAGCAGATGAGCAGCATTTGAAAGTTATTTCCAGCAGTGTAGCATCATCTTGACAGAGAATGTAACAAAAGCCAGCCAACATCCAAAGAGCTTTGGTATGTCCTTCAGGAAGCCTGAAGCTCTATTTCTGAAGACTCTTTAAAGCAATTACAGGAAATCTTGCCAAAGAGAGTTGAGACAGTGTTGAAGAAAAAAGGTGCTCCAGGATTTGATCAGTTCCAAATATGGCTTTTATACCCTACTTCCATAAATCTGTACATGTTTTTTAAAAAAAACCTCTTTGCACCCATTTATTCTAGCAAAATGTAAATAACTGAGGGGTGGCTCAGGACTTTTACACAGTATTGTACTTCTGTTGGTTGCATTAGAATCAAACATATGAAGTTAGACTATGTGAAAAAGTTTGCCTGATAACTCTTTCAAAATGACTTTTAAAGTGTTCGACCTAAATCTAATGAATCATGAGTATTATCTAGTGTGTATGCAGGGAGGCGAATAATAATAAATAAGTGGAGCTCAAAGGACTGACCAGGCCCATTGCTTCAGTAGGGGTGCCTTCAAAGGGTTTGTGGGTGCAGTAAATCACTACACTCAGCATCACTGATGATCAAAGGACTGAGCCGCAGGTTGTTTTCTCTCTCTGTCTCCCTCTTTCTCTCTTTTTCCCTCGCCCCCTCCTGATCTAAAAACACCACTGGACCATATTAATACATCCGCCACATCATTTGTTTTTAGAGCATAATCACAGAGCACACAGTGTAATACTTCAACCATCTTAATGATTACCCCTGTGATTTACGCAACCTGACACGAGGCAGTATATATTAGCTCAGCATGGAGTCAGTATTTTCTTCTTTTAGCTTGGCCTGCCAAAATAGTGTAAGGTCTAGTATGTGAAAATGAAAACAACTTCTTTTCCGAAAACTTTGGACTCTGGTGTAAACAAAGATTTAACTGAAGCTCTATATTTGACTGAATATTGTTTAAAAAACATTTATATATCTTTTATTAAATCACATAAATTATCATATATTAATTATTAATATGTTATTTTTATGCATTTTCAATTTGACGAATTTAAGTTTAAAAACAAATGTGTGAAACCCATTTTTTTCGTAATTATAAAATAATATTTTTTTTTTTTGCCTGTCCCGTTTGGCTCTTTTGCCATCAGAATTATTGTCTAAAGGCGAAGAAAGATGCCCAATGGATTTACTTTACCAAATGGACCATCCCAGCCTTGCCGTAATGGTCTAATTGATTCACCTTTTATTGTTTGTTTTATTTTATTTTCACTTGCTAGATACGGGACAGACGTGACTGAGGAAAAGAAAGGGGAGAAAGAAAGAGGGAAAGAAAAACAGCGGGGAAGAGGGATGGGGATAAAGGGCAAAAAAACAAAAACCAACAAAATAAGCAGACAAAAAAATACATATATCAATCACAGTGTGCTTTGAGGTAGGAGCCAAAAAGGGTGTCGTTTGTGTGTGTGATCACCCGTGTGTACACCTGTGAGCATGAGCGCGCTTGTATTTAAAAGGTTCCTTCATGTAATGATCTGCTAGAGGGTGTGGGGGGGCCACAGCCCCGTCCTCCAGGGCATGAAGCAGGTATGGAGGAGATCAAAACTCCAGACATCCAGAGGCCCCCAGAGCAAAAGAGACCAAGGAAGACCAACAGAGGGGCAGCCGCGCCATTATCCCAAGAAGAGCTGAGGAGAGTCCCAGATGAGGGGTCACTCATCAGCCACGGAGCAGAAGCCAGGGGGGGTTGCAGTGACGTGTCGTGAGCTCCGCCGGCAGCCAGCTGCGCCAGAGTGACCGAGCCCCAGGCCGAGGGCACCCCATTATAAAATAATACTAAACATAAGTGATCATCTACAAATAAATCAGTTGTTATGTACTTTGTGTAAAATAAATTACTGAATATCACAGTGAGGCCAATCCTTCATATACATAAAAATTTGAGACTGTTTATTTCTTTTTGTGGGTTATTATTCCTTTTGGGTTTGAGGATCATTGGTGAGTTCCATACAAATTACAGGTGATATGGCCAAACTGTTAATGGCCACAGCAATTGCAAGTTGGCTTTCAGGCCAGTACTGTATCCCTGTTTGCAATGTATTTCACCAAGTGACCACAAGTAACCTCAAGTGATTGAGGAATATACATTTTTCCCCAGAGACCAGTCAGTCTCTAACCCTGTGTGACAAGTGTAGTCAAGGTGTATTGCAAGCCTCCCATGTGTGCAACAACAAGCCGATTCCTGAGGGACAGTTCTGCAGAATATCTCCTCTGAATATTCATTAGACACTGTTGCTAGCACACACACATACACTATACAGAAAATTATATATAAATAATTATATATTCAATCACATACAGAAGATGCAAAAAGTCTAAAAATTAAACAGTGTAATAGTCTGAGTGTTGCATCTGCTTCCAATTATAGACCAGTTATTATAGAGGCTAGGCAATGAGTGCACTTCTCATATGTGCAGCAAAATAACAAAGAACAATGCAAACCCGGGGGATTTGAAAAAACTAAATGTATACATACATATTCCTTTGCTCTTGAATCTCTACAGCTTTATGGTTCTGTTTACAAATAATTTCCAGGAAGAATCTTGTGGGCACTGAAGGCTTAAATTAGCATCAGCCCAAGGTTAATTGTGTAGGAAATAAGGGTATAGTTTTATAATAGAGTAAGTGCCATCACTGTGCACTGCAGTTTATTGAAATTAGAATCTACATAAAATGGTGTTTGTTCAAAAGGAAATGCCAAGCTGTTAAAATGCTCTAACAGGATGAAAACAGAAGAAAAGAACATTACAATTGGTATGCAGTTTACAAGCCAGTGGCATGAAAGTAATGAGCCTTTCTATTTCAACTCAGACGTTGTTAGACATTTATGATAACAGCTGTGAATAACTGCTGAGCACATGACATTTCTGTGAGCCTTGTTTGAATTTTGATTTGAAAAGTTTTCCAAGTATGTTCCTGCAATTTTAAATAAAATGTGTCTTTAGTCATTGAATCAACAACTCTGATAGGTGGCAGAGAAGCAAAAAATGGAAATGTTGATTTCATTTCTATCATATTATTCTCTTTGGGATCCAATTTAAGTTCTGTCAAGCAATAGATGAGATGAAATTGATGTTCATTTTAAAGACCCGTGATATACAGATAGCCAATCAAAAATAAATGCTTCAGGGTTTTTTTTTTTCTCCTTACCTTCTCATTTATACTGTGGCTCCTCAGAGCACTGGAAGACAAATTAAACTCCCACTCAGGTTTTTAACCTGATATGGAGGTTTGGAGGTCCTTTTTGCCCTTCACCTTAACACTTTACTTTAAATCACATCGGTGTCATAAATATTATTCTGAAACTTATCTCTTCAGATATATACAAAAAGTGGGAAATCAAAGGAAAAATGAATACAGTACCTTAGCCTTTTTTAGAAAAAATAAATAGTGCCTTAGCAAGTGTTAGGTCATCGTGTGGCATGCTGCTCTCCTTAGTTATCTTGACTGATGTTTGGATAATGTTGGTGGAGAGTTCATTCAGTCACTAACATATCAATCAAAATTCTCACATTAGATTTCAAACCTATTGACTGCAAAGGTTAAATCTTATAGTCCCCTTGTTGAATCGGTACTCCTGTTCAGAAGTGGGAAGTAATGAAGTACAGTAACAAAGTAGAATTTTCAGCTAAGTGTACTTTACTTGAGTATTTATTTTTCAGACTCCTCTTTACTTTTACTCCCTACATTTTAACCCTTTCACGCACAGTGGTCACTACAGTGGACAGCTGTTCAAAGGCTCTTTTCTTGTATTTGTGTCAGTGTTGATGGTATACTTACGGCGGCCCTGAGAAGCCAAACGGACTACAACTTAAGAAAATACCAGCAATAAGAAAAACACAGCAAAAGCACACAAAAAACAATGGAAATTTGAAAAACGAAAACAGAAATAGGAAAAAACACAAGTTAAG
Organism: Aulonocara sp. 'chitande type north' Nkhata Bay; assembly: GCF_057382095.1. Taxonomy (NCBI): domain Eukaryota; kingdom Metazoa; phylum Chordata; class Actinopteri; order Cichliformes; family Cichlidae; genus Aulonocara; species Aulonocara sp. 'chitande type north' Nkhata Bay. The sequence goes on from NC_141357.1 coordinate 33,854,084, forward strand.
TTTTTCTGAGGAGACAATAACCCGACGGACCAGTTGCAGGAACCCAAAACATGGTAGGCATGTTTTATCATGATTCATATAATACTGATGATAATAGTTAGGCTAACACTCTTACCTCTCATTTTTTCTTTCCTCACAAAACCGATAGATCCTCCACTTCTTTAAAGTGTCTCCCAGCACAATTCTTAGCATATTTTGATTCCTGCAACTGGTCCGTCGGGTTATTGTCTCCCCAGAAACACTTAACTTGTGTTTTTTCCTATTTCTGTTTTCGTTTTTCCTATTCCCGTTGTCATCTTTCCTATTTCTGTTGTGTTTTGTGTGCGTTTGCAGTGTTTTGTGGGGGCGATCGTGGCTCAAGAGTTGGCAGTTCGCCTTGTAATCGGAAGGTTGCCGGTTCGAGCCCCGGCTTGGACAGTCTCGGTCGTTGTGTCCTTGGGCAAGACACTTCACCCGTTGCCTACTGGTGGTGGTCAGAGGGCCTGGTGGCGCCAGTGTTCGGCAGCCTCGCCTCTGTCAGCTACAATGTAGCTTACCATCACCTGTGTGTGAATGGGTGGATGACTGAATATGTAAAGCACTTTGGGGTCCTTAGGGACTAGTAAAGCGCTATATAAATACAGGCCATTTTTTTCTTATTGCTGGTGTTTTCTTAATTTGCAGTCCGTTTGGCCTCTCAGGGCCACCGTATACTTGCACATAAACCACCACTGATGTGTCACTCCATACCCTGCCACCCACTGTTCGTTTAATGTTAATATAGATGTATGACGTGTTTCATTAGAATTATTGTTATTTAACCTTGTCATGCATGAATTATGACAACCATAATCAGTCATTTTATTCATCTTTTCATGCCTGAAGATGAATAAAAATACTTAAGAAAAAAATCCTAATTGAGGTTGTCATAATTCATGCATGAAAGAAAAGAGTTAAAAAAATATCTGTATTTTCCGCATTGTTGTCATCAGAAAAGTAACAGGTTTGTTACTTTTGGTTTAACACATCTGAGGGGAGTTATTATTTCATTAAACTGCCAGCCTTCAAACATCAATCCAATTTGAGGCTAAACAATAACACATGAAATTCAGTCCTGTCCGTGTATTAATCTCCAGGGGATGTCCGTAAGTACTTCAGCATATCTACAGAAGACAATTGAGCATAAAGGGAGTTACGTTTTTTAGGTGGCAGGTAATTTCAAATGTAGTGTTTATATCGGTTTAACAAATATCAGCAAACACAAATTGTGTGCAGTATGTTGCACAGTGTGTTTCTAGCTAAACACACTGTTAGATTTAAAGGTGAAGACTGCTCAGTGGTGTTTGATAAACTGGAAATGTAAAGCTTACATGTAAGTCGTTATGTTTCTAAATCAGATTTTGGGCCTGTAAGTTTTTTCAGATTGTGAAAAGTGCTGCAAAAGAAACTGAGTTAGACTAACTGTGTTATTTAAAGGTTGAATAAAAACAGGTTAGTGCAGGATAAACAGGTTAGTTTGCTGTACTGTGATGGGTTTAAAGTGAAGAACAGTGTGTTGGACTGCTGCTTTCACAGTCAGGGAAAGGTTACATAAAGGATAGCAAATATAAATTAGCATTTAAGCTGATGCTTAAATTCAGTCACTGAATTCCACCTTCAGACCAACTTTATTGCATCTAGAATATGAGAGCATAAACAGTGTACTGTCAGTGTAGAGGATAGAAATCAGTCAGCACAACTCATGAAATATCTGCTGACATCGTGTAGAGCAGGGGTAGGCAACCTTTCTGATGACGAGTGCCATCTAAAATTTCCTCAGAAGTCACTGTGCCATATCATATGGCACAGTTACACACTATATAGAACCACTTTATAGAATTATATTTTCTCGCAGATGTTGGCAGCTATCAGCGAAGTTATCAGCTATTTTGAAACAAAAAAAATATACTTTTTATCCATAAAAAGAACTCCATAACAGCAAATGAACTGTACAACAGAAAATGCAAATGCTATTTATGGTCTCCTCACAACAATGATAAGAAAAATAAACTGAGCCAATATGGCATGTCTGTTAATACTGTTGTGGAAGTTTTCCATTAAATAAAGCCTGCAGACGAGCGGTGAGCGGTAGCTAACTTTCTTTAATCAAAACACACAAAGAACAGACAACCAAGCTTGTGGAGAGCCTACATGACCGCGGGGCAGATGGTCAGCAGAGTCTCCCGAGCCTAACATGGCTCTCAGTTAAATACCTTCTTCAGGAACAAAAGGCAGTACACAGCTGTTTCACACCTTAAGGTTCACACTCCCTTGCTACCTCCCAGAGTCCTCACAGAGACAAAAGATCCTTCCTGTGGAGTTGTCTGCTTCCCCCAACTTCCTTACTACACCCCCATCATTTATCTTACTGTATGAGTGTCAGACATGTTAAAATCCAGTGGCACCAAGGCATTATACAACAAAATAATGTGATTAATACATAAGTAAAAGAAATTCCTATACAATACACATGTTAATCTGATTTCTGGTCTCCCACTCAGAGACACAGGTCTCCGAGTGTCCAGCATTCAGACGGCTACCTGAGGATACTCATGTGAGAGAAAATCTGCTCACACAGACATGTAGAACCGAATATGTCAATAAGGCCTCTGCAATGTTCTGAAGACAGGTAAACTTGTCAGGTAGTGATGTCCAGCAGGTGAAAATGCAAGCTCTGTGAACACGCACAGCTATGGATTCCAGCTGCTTCGATGTTGCATTAATTTGGTTATTATGTTGCATTAACTTGCATTAATTGGTCCAAACACCTGAAAGTCCCAAAAACGCATTGTGAATTCTGTCTCGATTCTACGTATGTATCCGTGTATTTCTTCCTTCCCTTATAACTTCCCTTCAACTCATTCATGTCACCTAAAAGGTAAACCTGTTTCTCCATCACCTGTCCAGCTCTGATGATTCAGTAAGGACATCTCCTGGTTTCATCTTCATGTTTCCCCTCTCACCACATATCCAAACCGATATCATAACCAGCTTTTACAGCTGTGGCTCCAGCAAACATCAGCTGATACTAGAAATTAATATTAAATAAATTCTAACAACTGCTTATCAAGCTTAAACATGCTGCTGTTGTTTAACGCGACATCCGGTGGTTTCCTCTTTCTGGCGCAAAGTGAGCGATAAAAAAACAAGAGAGAACAGCTGATCATTGATCAGTTTCATGATTGAAGTAGCAACAGGGTAAGGAGGGGGAGAGAATGAGAAGAAGAAACAGCTGTGCAGCGTAACGACAGAATAACTCCAGCTTTGTGTCTTTTTCCATTCTAGCTGAATACAAAACGCGTGATATTTTCTCTGAATACGGGACGATTACATCTTTTTATGGGACAGTGGCAACTCTACTAACTAACCTTAGAAATAAATAAAGTTCACTATCAGTAACAGCATAGCACCCACCCAGCTGTATAGAAACTCCGTCATGCTAGCTAGTACGCAGTTTCGTTGTTCTGTAAAAACTCAGAACAACGAAAATAAACTCCACCTAAACTTGGTTTATATCTGACCCAGATAGACTGCAGGTCATAACTTCTTACCTGAAGTTCAGTTCACCTGACACTTGGACCGCCCCACCTCGGGTCTCTCCTTTTGCCTCCCCTTTCTCTCATCCACCTGCTGGCCTCCACCACTTGCTAATGTTACTGAATCTGTGGAAGCTCCGCCATAGCCACCACCAAACAACTGAGTTATTTTTACACACCGGCCAGCATCTGGCCAATCCACCACCTTTCATTATTTATACTGTTACAAAAAAAAAACTCATCGGCCCATAAAAACAGAAAATCACCATCGGCCCACTTTTCAAATGCCCGGTATGCCCGATGGCCAGTCCAGCTATGGTCGTGCCATCAGTTAACCCTTTGCGTGCCACGGCTGGCACGTGTGCCTAGGGTTGCCAACCCCTGGTGTAGAGTTTAGTTGTGTACATCCACAAAGAGCTGCAGAATCAGCTGATCAGAAAATCTACTGCAGCTCTCACCAGAAATTATTGTGAGTTGTGATTCTTTTCCCAACACTGAGCCATTAAATTACTGGGCCAGTACCCCCACCTGCTGAATTCCACTTTGACCTCTGACTGTGCTCATTTTCCTGTTTAGAGGCAAAGTCACCCTCTACAATGTAGGCAACAGAAAATAGAGATAACTTTTTATTTTCCTGCTTTTTTATGATTCAAGCTGAGTACAATTTTAAAATTTTGAAGAAAATTTAAATGTGGCATGGTTGTTGGTGTGTAAGGACAAGAAAGACATTGTGGACAAAACAGGACACCCCCCATAATCTCTAGTTACAATATTATAGTTAGTTAAATGGTCTGATTGTTCAAATCTGTATTTTCTTTGATTGTGGTAAAATAATGTGTGCCCCAGTCTCCAAAAATGACATAGTGCAGGAAGCATAGTTATTCCTCTGTTACACCACAAGAGGGAGTATCCCCTAAAATGAGCAGCTCTAGCGGGAGTAAATAAGCCCAGCCACTACCCATAAGGCAGTGCGCCTATAAGAGTTGTGTGAGACTGCAAAAGTGTGTAACGTTGTGCTATGTCCATGTATATATTTGCAGGTAAGCAGATACAAGATGGTAAATAACTTAAAATGTATCTACAGATGAGTCCACGGGGTTGCAGAGAATGTGGGAAAGTTGGTCGTTAATCCCCACTATGTGTCATTAGTGTATAAGTTATTGGTAGCGATGTGAATTAGCCGTGATGCTAACGATTAGCAGCTAGATCTAATTCATTAGTTTGTGCGGAAAACTTGTGGCACTTTTGTGGATTTATACCTGTACCGGGCTGTAATCACAGCAGATATAGACTGGTGGATCACACTATCTTTTGTTTATGTTTATTTCATTGTTACCCTGTAAGAAATATTAGTTATTTGAGTTTAAAGACTACCCATAAGGCAGTGCGCCTATAAGAGTTGTGTGAGACTGCAAAAGTGTGTAACGTTGTGCTATGTCCATGTATATATTTGCAGATGCAGTAAAGGCGAACTCACAAAGCCACACTGGTTTCAATTCATTTTAATCCAAGTGTGCAACAGGTGCTACAGAGGCTGGTCTGAGTGTGTGAGAAATTGAGTTCAGTTCAATTTTAATTCATAGAGCCAATTCATGATGGCTTAATTCAACCTACCTTGTATCCATGAATCAGGTAGTAGTGGCATAATAGTGTGGGGGAAGCAAGAAACACTTTGGGCCCTTGCCCATCCATTGTTTACAACAGTGGACCCATCTTTTTATGGCTGCGTCCAATAGGATAGAATCTCAAACTGGTTCCTTGAACGTGACAGTTGATTTACAATACCTAAGTGGCCTCCACAGTCACCAGATCTTAATCCATAAGTGCCTTGCCATGTGGTGAAATGGAAAACTGACAGTGTGGATGTACAACAAATCTGCAGCAGCTGTGTGCTACCATCTCAGTATGAACAAAATCTTTGACAAATGTTTCCGGCACCTCATTGAATCTATGCCACAAAGGGGCAAGGCTGTTCTGAGGCCAAGGGTGTACAAGCACAGTACTAGCAAGCAACAAGGTGGCCAGTTGGTGTATACTCATTATTTCCATCAAAGTACTGACACCTTATGTTGCATCAGAAGCAGAGATGGGCAGTAACGCATTACTGTAATCCGATTACTTTTTTCAAGTAACGAGTAAAATAAGGGATTACTATTGCTAAAACGGTAATTAGATTACCGTTACTTTCCCGTAGGAACGCTGCGTTACTTGTCACTACCCGATCCCTACCGGAAACCCGATTGGTACCACGCATGTGCGAAAGGCTTCTACTTCCGGTCGAAGCATTTTACGATAGTTACGGGTCAGAGTATCTGTTAAGATGTTAAGAATAATAAGTACTTCTTAAAATTTTTGCAATAATGAAACATTTCAATATAATGAAGACAAAAACGAAAAATAAAAAGATAGTTACGGATCAGGACTCCCCGATCCTTACTGCGCATGTACACAGTCCGCCCGTACAAATCGGGTCAACCCCATCCATACCGCGCATGTGCACATGTTTTCTTCTTCTTCTGTTTCGTTTAATGGCAATTTACTCCCCAGTGTACGAGGATACTGCCACCTGCTGACCGAGCGAATGAACCCTATTGTAAACTGAATTAGCGTCATTACTAACGTGTGTTAAATTTGATTTAGTGATAGTCGAGTGGTTTTATGCTTGTCTGTGTGGAGAGGATTGACTGGAATAGTGATGATGATGTCCATTATCACTGTCAATCGAGAATGTCTCATGACAGTGACGTAAGCGAGTGCGATGTTCGTGACAACAGCTGTGTGTAGATCAACAGTGGATCATATATATCGAGTGCAGGAGAGAGTATGAGCGTGGAGCGTTTAAAGCCTGGAAGTACTGACCTTACTTTGAGTTTGATTCCATAAAAACTGACAAAAACATTAGTGTCCGTTGTGCGTGGGAGGAAAACATATTTTTACGGCAAAATTTCTTCCAGTCAGAAAATGTTGCATATAATTAAATTTTTGCTTGATGCATAAAGTTAAAAGATTAAAACTAATAAAACAAGTCTTAAAAAGAGACTTTTCCATTTGATTACATTTTGTATGATGGATTATGCAGAAAAAGTAGAATTGGGCTGAAAGATCTATCGCTTTATCACCTATTCAGGTTGTAAATCGTGTTTTTAAGAAGTAACTAAGTAATTAATTACTTTTGAAAATAAGTAATCAGTAAAGTAATGGGATTACCTTTTTGGGGAAGTAATCAGTAATTAGTTACTGATTACCTTTTTCAAGTAACTTGACCAACACTGATGAGAAGTGTTGATTAAATTAAGGTGAACATTGCAGTGATTTTGTTAGGATGCCTGGGTCGTTGACCCAGGGTTTTTGAGTTTATTATATTATTTATCATTTCTAGTCTTTGGTTTCTTTGTTAGAGTTCTTTCTTATGGTTTATGTCTCTGTGTAATCCTTAGTTGCTGTCTCCCCTGTCTGCTATATCCCCGTGTCCAGTCAGTGTCTGTGTCTGCCCTGGTCCAACGTCTCTGTTCCCTCTGTTGTAGTGCCTGCCTGTGAGTCTGTGTCTGTAAGTTCAGTCTGTGTTATGTTTCCTCTTTTATTTTGAAGGTCCTTGTCTTTTGTTGATGTATCGGACTTTGCTTCCCCAGTTTCGTTAGGCCTGATTTGCCCCAGCTGTTTCCCTCCTGTTGCCCGTTCCCTGATTGCTCCCTCTATGTATTTAAGCCCTGTGTTTCAGTTTGTCGGTGTCGCGATCTACCCTTATTTTGCTGTGTGCTCTGTCTGTGTAGGTGTATTTTGTATTCTCAGTTTTGTTACCCTTTTGAGTTCAGCATTAAAGCTTTTTAAGTTCACGTTTGTCTCCAGAGTCTGCACTTTGGGTCCTTTTCCTGCCTGCAAACAGCCGTTCCATAACAGATTTAGAGTGACTTGGCCTGAACCATTATACCAAAGTCCCACCCTCAACCTCTAGATCTGGTGCACCGGTGTACGGCTCTTCATTTCAGCCCTTATATACACCATTCTCTTGGTGAATAAAAACATTCGCCACTTGTGGAGAATATGGTGAAGGGTGACTATATGACCATCTTCTTTTCCCCAAGTCCCTGCACACAAGTGCCTACAGTTTTGCATTATTGTACTCTCAAATGTGCATTCATCATTGTAATAAAATGTTTATGCACTGAAATCCTACTATAAAATTCCTCTAAATCTTTTGATGGACTGTTCCTGCATGCATATTCTTATTCTTATTGCATCCTGTTTAGACATTCTCTGCCTGAAAAGGAATTGTCAAATTTCAACCCTCTTTACTTTATTTCCCATAGATCTAAATGCAGATGTCTCTTTAGTTACCAATCATATGACAGCAGTTCCCACTGTTGAGTCTTTGTGCCTGTATCGACTCTCACCCGTGCTTGAAAAGTCAGTCACATAGATCTTTTATTCGTGATTTCTTGATACAAATCAGAATCAGCTGAGCCTGTTCAGCAATTTATTTATGCCGCAGAGCATAATTGGATGTTAATTTTATTGTTAATTGTAGCATGCAGTGCATCTGTGGAAGCATCTGCATTTGTTGTGTTTCTCCAATCATTTATTCATGTCTTTAAATCCTTATTATGTGTATTTCAGACATGCAACCTCTGTAGTTCGGCACATAGGCAAATTGAATATATATTTTTGAGCCCGCAAGCTGTGTGAATTTAAATAATACAAGCCTCCATGCACAATCGAACTCAGAGCAGTTTGTTGCTGTGACTCGATTGTCCATCAGCGGGTTAACTGTCAAATCACAGCATCAGAATAAAATGCATTGATAAAATGTGCATATAGAAAGAGACCAGGTGTACAAGGCATGGGAAGATGTTAACACGAGTCAATTAAGTGTGCCTCCCACCTGTGAAGGAGAGCAAATTCATTTCTATTTAACAACAGACGAAATGAAAGTTCATTGGGAAATATTGTTGTGAAGAACGGCCAGATGGGACAGCATTCAAAAATAGTAACAGGGGAGGATAAAAAGAATCAGAGGGAGAAAATTAGTCCATCATCCTCTGACAGCCTAAGTGGACATTGTAAATGGAGTGCCGCTCTGGTGAAACAATAATAAATTTGTTAGACCTCTTTTGTTTAACCTGTACTTAACCTTTATTTATGAAAAGAACTCAATTAAAAGTAACAATCTTTTTTATTTTAGCTTTTTTGTTTTTGGATATAAAACTAGATCAGTTGATAAAATCAGTCAGTCAGCACCCTAAGAATGAACAGTTTTTTGGGGGACTCAAGTAATTCTTATAATTGTCAGTATATTTAATGGTTCTGGCCCTATTCAATACAATGTAATGTCTGACTTTATTGCTGATGCTGAATTTAGGTTTGGGACGAATAGTCATGTAAAGCTGTCATTGTGGTTTGTGGGGAATTTCAGCATAAATGTCATTTTAATAGTTAGTTTGGTTAGACATTGAAATTACCCCAATCAACTAAAATGTAATATATAAGCTGAAATAAATGGGTGATAAATATTAATTTTAATATTCTCTTTGAGTAATAAAGATGTACTATAAATGTAAATTCAAAGATTTACATTTAAAATAGGTCCTCATTACAGCATTCTTTTAAACAAAGCAAACTAAGCCAATTTGAAGCTACAAAGTAAACAATAGAAGGACAGGGGCACTGTGATTGTCTTTCATATAGCAACAAATCATTGCGCAAATATACTATGGTGTCAGACACCGCACTAATAATGGCTCGGCTCATGTTTATTTCATTCTCCAAAGGAAAGTTTTGCATTGTTTTGCTTGACTGAGCTCACAGTATGGTGAATGGTGTGTTTGCTATAAATGTGATATGCAAATGTGTATTTATACAGAAAACACATAAATAAGCAGTTGGGTTGGTTAAAGGCTTAATAAAAGCACTATTGTTCTAAATGGGAAAACTATTTGTTCAGCAAGATGCAGAGCAGACAATATAAGATGTAAGAATGAAATTAGGAAATGCAAGTCACTTGAAATAAAGCAATGAAAAAAGCTCAGAAGGTGGAGACCAGTTGTACAGTTGGTTTGTTACAGCTGACAGAAAATGAATGATTACTGTTAATTACAGCCTCAGCAGAGGTAGATTCAGCTAAAATCTAAGATGGAGAGTGGAGACCTAAAAATAATGGCATAATGTTCAGTGTCAGTTTTGTTTTGAAAATCATTAGAAATGATTTGCTTTCCCCTGCATAATGAGCCGTAGTCAATCCCTGCAGTGATCTAAAAAAGCAGTGGTGCGCTGGCTTTCACTCTTCCTCCTGCTGTGAACAAACCACAGCAATTAGGGAAGGCAAGATAAATAATGTACTAAAGTCATTTATGATGGGATATATTTAGAGCATCAAAACTTCGTATACAGAGATAAAGGTAATGATGTTCTCTTTTGCTTCCTACGGAGAAAACAAATAAGTCACGTTTGCATTTCCAGTAATGTGTAAAATTCGAAACCAGACTCCCTTGCAGTCCTTTGAAGGAAGGTTTATGTGCTTTTTGCCTAATTCAGAGGATGTTTATCAATGACAACAGAACCTTTTTACACAAATTTATTTACTCTGGCGTATCCACACAGCAGGATTAAAGTAATTTATAATTTGATTTGAGCAACTGCCTAAGAATATACAGCCAATGGAAAGTAGTTCTTTTTATAACATAGTTTAAATGTTGGAATATTCCATTGAAATTCTAATTTATATTCAGCAGATTAAACCGTAATCAAACCTTTTAGTCCCACGGTGCCCCTTTGCGCTAGCCTCTGGGCTCAGTCATTCTGTGTCACAGTGCGCACACTAACATCTCACTGCTGAAGCATGAAGTGAACTGACAGAAAAACTCCACCCAAACATTATAATCTTTCTATTAATTACTCAATCTGCTTGTATGTTTCACAGATTCAAGGCTTGAAGACAAGGAATCGTGAAATGATGAATGAATAAAGCAGAAGGCAGCTACAAAGATAAAGGAATAAGAGTGATAAAACTGAAAAATAGAAGTTTTAGTACAAATTATTGGTAAATACTTAGGAGTCCACTGTCTAAAATCCTGCTTTTAAAGAAAAGAGAGGTGGAGCAGATCAAGTTTCCAGAGTTTTTTTGATTTCCAAAAAACTGTAAACTGCCTCCATGTCTATCATGTGCCTATTTTTACAATGTAAGGTAGCGGTCCCCAACCTTTTTGGCGCCACGGACCGGTTTATGCCCGACATTATTTTCACGGACCGGCCTTTAAGGTGTCGCGGATAAATACAACAAAATAAAACTAGTACCGGTACCGAAAAAAAGAAGATTTATTCATAACACACGTGAAAAGACCCAGGAAAACCGAGTTAACGATAAAAACGATAACAAAATAACGCTGAAAACCGATAAAAACCCTGAAAACCATACATTTCACACGTGAGCCTCAACTCTCGCAGCCCGGTACCAAACGACTCACGGACCGGTACAGGTCCGAGGCCCAGGGGTTGGGGACTGCTAATGTAAGGAGTAAAATACTATTAAGTTATTAAGAATAAACAGTAGACTTTACATATTGTTTTTGTGCATGAATATTTGGCCTTGCACCTGATGTTTCTTTGATTTATATTTATTACAGCCTATATGATACGGACCTAACTTCAAAATTACTCATCTCTGTAGAGCTTCTCCAAATACCTTTCTGTATGCTTCTGTACTAATTAAGAGCAAATTTAAAACATCAAATGGCTGTATTCCTCATGCACATTAGTGATATCCAAGTTGTGATGGCATATATTTCCACCTTTCAAAATATATATCCTAATGTGGGGCAGGGATAGCTCAGTAGGTAGAGTGGTGGCCCCATGATCGGAAGGTCGGGGGTTCGACTCCACTGAACGGCTACCCTGAGGTACCCCTGAGCAAGGTACCGTCCCTACACACTGCTCCCCGGGCGCTGCACTGGTGGCTGCCCACTGCTTCACTGGGTGAATGGGTTAAATGCAGAGGAACTATTTCCCTATGGGGACTAACACGCACACTTTACTTTTACTTTACACTTTAAATACTAAACCAAATGCTTAAAATTGAATACTTTACTAAAACCATATCTGAATAGTCTAACTAAAGCCATGAATCTTATAAACTGGTACTCCAAATTTCATATTATAATGATTATTTGTTGTTGTAAACAAAACATCTCTGCTACATTGCCAAACATACATCATGGTGAGTAAAACCTTTGTTTTTTAAATTACTTTAGGTACTGTTTGTGGCATATGAATAGAGCATCCAAGGTGACCCGAAATAGACTGACTCCTCTAATGTGCTTTTTTTTTTTTGTTATTATTATTATTATTATCATCATTATTATTAAGCCTGTTGTCAGCGCTCTGCTAGCATTTGCCAATCCCTCTTCTCATACATATCCTTGTTTCCGCTTGAATCATTAGCCTGCTGATCTCCCGCTTACATCACTGTGTGGGAATTTCTGATCTGGCATTGTCATGGATAAAATCATATCTTTCCGAAAGGAGTTTTTGTGTCAAGCTGGGGTTGGCCGCTTCCTCTGTGGCCCCTCTGCTTTGGGGTGTGCCCCAGGGATCTATCCTTGGGCCATTACTTTTCTCGCTGTATTTACTCCCCCTTGGTGCGATTTTTCGTAAACACGGAGTGTCATTTCATTTGTATGCCGATGACTGTCAGCTTTACTTACCTTTTAGTCATTTGGATACCTCCCCATGTCAATCACTGCTTGACTGTCTTAGCGATATTAAATTATGGATGGCAAATAATTTTTTGAATTTTAATGGTCGCAAAACGGAAGCAATTTTATATGGCCCGCATCGTTCTACTGATTCTCCAGATGTTGATTTTGGTGATTTGACCTCTCATCTGAAAAGTTCAGTCACTAATCTTGGTGTTAAACTTGATTCTGCGCTTACTTTTGAAGGTCATGTAAGTGGGGTGGTAAAATCAGCTTTTTATCACCTCAGACGCCTGTCGAAGGTTAAGCCTTTCCTTTCCAAACCCAATTTGGAAACTCTTATTCATGCTTTTATCACCTCACGTCTGGACTATTGTAATTCCCTTTTAATAGGGGTCGGGTCGGGCACCTTGTCACGCCTGCAGTTAGTGCAAAACGCGGCGGCGCGATTTTTAACCGGTAGTAGGAAATTCGATCACATCACTCCGGTTCTGGCTTCCTTGCATTGGCTTCCCATTGATTTTAGGGTTCGTTTTAAGGTCCTTTTATTGGTTTTTAAATCTTTAAATGGTCTGGCTCCTGTGTACTTAACTGACTTGCTGAAGTCACATGTTCCTCCTCGCTCGCTCCGTTCAGCTGAGCAGCTGCTGCTGTCGGTCCCTAAGTCGCGGCTGAAATGCAGAGGAGACCGTGCCTTTTCAATTGCGGCTCCGATGCTCTGGAATAACCTTCCCCTCCAAATTAGACAAGCGTCATCAGTGCAGGTCTTTAAGTCCAGATTGAAAACCTATTTTTATTCCCTGGCTTTTAACTCTGTAGGAAACTGACACCTTCTTATTTATTTTATTGTTTGTAATGATTTTATGGTATTTTTAATTTGGTTGTTGTTTTGATCTGTGTTGTTCAGCACTTTGGTCTGCCTGGTGTGTTCTTAAAGTGCTATACAAATAAACGATGATGATGATGATGATGATGATATAATTATTGTATGATGAATTGCCAATGAAACCAGCATTGCATTTCCAATATAAGTAAACGAAATTAATTAAAGTCCTGGCAAACCTGTTTCTAATGGTAATCCATTGCTCAGTAAAATCCAGCACCTGGTTGTCTGTGTGCTCTTGCGTGAGTGCCTAAGAACCAGGAAAACATTGCCTCTCTTTCTTTTGTAACCTTCATTCAATCTTGTCTTTTCTGTCATATAACAATGTCAAACACACTTTTATGATATTTTGTGGCACATGACAGAGAATTTATTTCACATGTGAACTTGGGATTTCATGCGTGGGGTTCCATTATCACAAACAAATTATTATAAAGAAATCTGAGTTGGGAGACACAAAAAGAAAAGATTATTCCCTGATGGTGCAAAACTGCTAACCTATCTCATCAGGGTTACATTGTAGAAACCCAGCAATCTTTTGCTGTTACAGAAAATGAATTGGGATGGCTTTGGAGTCAGAGTGGGAAATCAGACAGGCTGGGTATATCTGACATTTTGTAAAGAAGCGGCAGAAGAAATCACGAAGGTCTCTGAGACTCGGAGCTTGGGAGAGACAAAGCCGGGGCACGTGATTGCAATCAGGATGAACACTGTTGGGTATAAGGTCTGCAAGATACTCCAGTCACTGACAGAGCATCCACCACAGAGCTTGATTAGCAGTGTCCGGGTGATCGGCAAAGGGGGTGGGTAACCTCATTTCTCTCTAACTGCATCCTAAACTGCAATGATTCATGACTGTTTTGCTGTCCTGCATGTAAACAGTGAAACTTGCAGAGATTGATGGTTGTTGTGGAGTTGGGTGGTGGTAATAGCAGGCTATCTCAGGGCTTGTCCACATTCTATTCAAACAGATCCCTCCCTCAGGCCTCAAGATAAAAATCCCATCATGGGCGAAGGTGAAGACTGATAGAAATAAAGCTCAGGCTTGAGTCTTCAGGAGGCCTTTTGTCTCCTCAACGGGGATCTATGTAAAACAAATTCAGTTTTAAGTATTGCACATTTCCAATCATCTGCATGTAGTGCAGGGGTCCATTATGTCTGCATGGTTCAAATGATTTTGATGATAATGGCTTATATATCATTTCTCTTGCATTCATCCCAGCATAATTAATGTGTGTAATTAAGATTTTCATTACAACAGAGCAGCTGTTGTTAGCTTCATGCTGATAATGGACTTAGATCGGACTAAGATAAATTTGCTTTGTTGATTAGGTTAGGAATTGCTCAGCTGTTTAGTTTTAACTTTGAGCTTCTTGTTTTATATTATGTAAGCAAGCCAAGCAATTGACGGTTCTTGTCTTAGAAGCGTTGGGCTGCCTCAGATGTGATTGAGAAGATATAACGTGGATAAAGCATAATTCATGCTCAAGCAAAACTGATTGAATACACAGTAAGCTCTGTACGTCATGTTGTTTTGTTCGAGTGAGATTTGGCTGCTGGATTAATGGCTATTTGACTGTTGTGGAAACTGCGGGGACCGAGTTTAAAGAGGTCATGGAAGGTGACTGACACTGCCCAGACCTGTCTGCCTCCTGTAATTACTGTGAATAAAATAACAACACTGTGCTTTTTTTTTTTTTTAAACCACTCAAAAAGGTTGACGGTGTAACCAAATGAAACTTGTTTTATCAAAAGGAAGCAAGGACACATTCAGTACTCAGCAAATGTTTAAGGGAATAAAGGTAAAGCAAGGGAGTTTTCAAAACAATACAGTGTGCAGTAAATGGATTTAAACATATACACATAGGATCATCTCATATAGGTACACTTTTTACAGTACTCAGAAGGTATTTTTTTTTATCATGAAAGATTGCATAAAATAAATAATGTTTTTAAACAGCGAGCAGTGAGAACGTCTTGTGGTTGCAAAAGCTGTGCAGAAATCTAAGAAAAACTTTTCTGCTTCTCACTTGATTTTTGACCTTTCTTTCAGTTGATGGTCTCATTTGCAGTTTTCAAGTCTTCTTTAAATGCTGCACATGTTTGTTGGTGTATATCCCGACCTTATGTACAGTTAAACTAAATGATAAAGGTGTGCGTGATATAGAATGTGGCTGCATTGTGATTGACAAGTCACTTTTCTAAAAGTATGCATTATCACAGTTTCACATTCTGATCCAAGCTCATCGCATTCCGTTTCTGTGGCCAAAATGCTCAGCTCAAGCTCAAAATGGGAATCCAAGCACCAGTGTTGGCTTTGTCTTTTGTATACAGTCTAAGGCCCTTGCCAAAGTTCTTCTGTGGATTTAGGCCGTCTCAGTTGCTTCTGCCTCTTCATATAATCTCAAAGTGACTGAATAAAGTTGTGGTTCTTCTGCTTCTTGTTTTTTGTTTGTTTGTTTTGTTTTGAGGTTTTTTTCTGCTGGTTATTTGTTGCCATGCCTTCTGGTGGTGTTGTGTGATGTATAAAGTGCCTAACACGTTAAGTATGTGGGCTTTGATATCATTACGACGCACCAGATATTACAAGTTTATTTAAGGTTAATAATAACTGATTTTTAAGATGGGATATACTGTCATGAATCGCTGTGTGGCAGGCAAGCAGGAGTGGTGGACCCAAAATGCAGAACTCAGACACGGAAGTGAAACTTAAGGCGCAGCTTTATTGCTGGGAAAAACCTCGTACAAACTAAACTCACCAAAAGAAAACCAAAAGTCAGAACAGAGGAACCAAGGACTGAAACACTGGAAAGGGACACTAAACTGGAGCAGGAGACCAAACACTAGGAACATAGAAGCAGAACACACAGCTAGTTGAGGGTACGACGCGACGCTGAACAGAGGGAGACGCAGACAGAAATACACAGAGGGTTAACGAGGAAAGTGGGAACACACGGGGAACACAGGTGACACTGATAATCATAACGAGACAGGGCGGGGTGAACTGAACATGACATGTACGGGCGTGAGAGTCACAAAGTAAACAGGAAGTGCACAGAGGTTCAGACAGGAGGAGAGAGAGCACGGGGAAAACACAGACATAACGGGCTGGGAAAACATGAAACAACCACAAAGGGAGACGAGGGCTCATAAATACATAGAGGGCACACAGGGGGAAGAGAGAGCACGGGGAGAACTTAGACATAATGGGCAGGGGAAACATGGAATAAAACATAAGGAGAAACGAGGGCTCACAGATACACAGAGAGGCACACAGGGGGTAAAAGCCATGAAGGGAAAACACTTAGGGAACAACACAACAGGGCAACTCAGAAAACATGGCCTAAGCAAGGAACAAAATACAAACATACAAGAAAACTAAGAACACTGGGTCAACATGGCCCAGGACCATGACAGTACCCCCCCCTCAAGGGCTGGCTCCAGACAGCCCAAACACAGAAAAACAAAACCAAACAGAAAACAACCCAGGGCGGGCGGCGGGGGCCCAGGACGGAGGGCACGGAACAGAAAACAAAAGAAGAGCACAGCAAACACCGGAGCCCAAGAAAACAACCCAAACACAGAGCAGTTCAGGGGGCCGACCATGCGGAAGGCAACGGCGGAGACGTGGAAACAGTTCAGGAGGCCGGCCGTGCGCAAGGCAACGGCGGCGACGTGGAAACAGTTCAGGAGGCCGGCCGTGCGCAATGTAACGGCGGCGGCGAAGGAGACAACGGAGCAGTTCAGGGGGCCGACCGCGCGGACGGCAACAGCGGCGTGGAAACAGTTCTGGGGGCCGACCATGCGGACGGCAACAGTGGCGTGGAAACAAGTCCGGAGGTCAGCCACGTGGAAGGCAGTGGCGGCGTTCAGGAGGGCGTCCACGGTGGCGGAGATGCCCAACAAGCGGCCAGGCAGATGACCGACGATGTGGAGGTGGTAGTAGGGGACCTGAAGGCTGCGTGGCCCCTGCAGCCCCAGGCGAAGCGGCGGCCGGACCAGACGAGGCGGAAGCGGAGGCTGGACCAGACGGGGATGCAGAGGCTGGACCAGACGGGGATGCAGAGGCCGGACCAGGCGAGGCTGAAGCAGAAGCGGAGGCCGGACCAGGCGAGGCTGAAGCAGAAGCGGAGGCCGGACCAGGCAAAGCAGCTGATGAGGATGCTGAAGCTGGACCAGGCAAAGCAGCTGATGAGGAAGCTGAAGCTGGACCAGGCAAAGCAGCTGATGAGGAAGCTGAAGCTGGACCAGGCAAAGCAGCTGATGAGGAAGCTGAAGAGGAGGCCACTGCAGGTGATGCGGAGGCTGGACCAGGCGAGGATGAAGACACGGAGGCTGGACCAGGCGAGGATGAAGACACGGAGGCTGGACCAGGCGACGGCGTGGAGGATGCAGCAGAGGCCGGGCCAGGCAACGGCGTGGAGGATGCAGACGGAGGCGCTGCAGCAGGTGGCGGCATGGATGAAACCGCTGCTGCAAGCGTGGATGAGGCTGCTGGTGGAGCAGCTGGAGGCTGGATGGGCTCCTTGGGCCCCCCAACTGACGAGAAAGGAGGCTGGACGGGCTCCTCGAGCCCCCCAGCAAAAACAGTCTCAGAACCAGTGGGCACTGGAGCCCCTGGCACACACAGAACAGAACCAGCAGGTGCGGAGACTTCTGGCAGGAACGCAACAGAACCAGCAGGCGCGGGGGCCTCTGGCAGGAACGCAACAGAACCAGCAGGCGCGGGGGCCTCTGGCAGGAACGCAACAGAACCAGCAGGCGCGGGGGCCTCTGGCAGGAACGCAACAGGACCAGCAGGCGCGGGGGCCTCTGGCAGGAACGCAACAGGACCAGCAGGCGCGGGGGCCTCTGGCAGGAACGCAACAGGACCAGCAGGCACACGGGCCTCTGGCAGGAACGCAACAGGACTAGCAGGCACACGGGCCTCTGGCAGGCACAGATCGGAACCAGAAGGCACACGGGCCTCTGGCAGGGACAGAACAGAACCAGGCACACGGGCCTCTGGCAAACACATGGCAGACTGCAGCTGCACAGAGCATTGAGTCTGCTCAGGCAGCAACGGCCGGGTGCGGTCCTCAGCCGGCTTCTTAACCGCCAGGGGTCCAGAGTCTGCTGGGGGCTGAAACCCAGCCTCTGGGGAGGCCCTGGAGTGAATCTCAGTCTTAGAACTGGCCAGCTTTTGAGGACTGATAACAATATTGTTTGGTTTGTCTCTCTGATTAGGATTCAAGGTTGTGGAACAGTTCTGTAAGGGTTGGATAGACATAGCTTGCTGTACCGGAGGTGTAGGTGAAGATGATGGCTGTATAGGTGGCTGAGCTGAGGGCAACTGAAGAAAAGGTCGGGAAAATGATGGTTGTGAAGTTGGAAACCGAGCTGACGATAAGGCTGATGATTCCTCTACCAACTGAGCTATTGACTGGGCTAAGGATTGAAATAAGGTTTGTAGTAAGTCAGGCTGTGGATGTGACTGTGCTATGGGAAGCGAGGCCGAATGTGGTGGAGGTGGCGACTGAGCTTCGGGCCGGGCGGCTAACAGAGCTTCGGGCCGGGCGGCTAACAGAGCTTCGGGCCGGGCGGCTAACAGAGCTTCGGGCCGGGCGGCTAACAGAGCTTCGGGCCGGGCGGCTAACTGAGCTGACATAGCCCCAGAATAAACAGTTCCAGATGAAACAGTCTTAACTCCTGGGTCCGAAGGAGCATCAGAAGCACAGTCTTTTGAACCAAAGTGGAAACGATCGCTCTCAAAATGAATACTGTCATTTTCTGGAACAGGAGGAACAGAAAATCTAGAGTTCATGAAGCTGACGTTAGCGGCCTTGGGGGAAACGGTACGTTTATCCCTCGACACAGAAGGCGAATGTAGGGGGACTTTGTCACTCACCCTAGGCGGTTGGTCGAGAAGAGTCCCAGGCTCCTGCCGGAGCCGTGAGTGCTGGCGGCACGTTCGCCGCTTCCAAGTAGAAGAGGAAGCAGCACTGGCAGAATGATAAAGGAATGACTCTGCTGTGGCTGCTCCTGCTGTGAAGTGGAAACGCTGGGTGAGTCGGGTGGCACTATAATGATCCCTAACATCTTGTAGAAAGCTTGAGCTGGTGTAAGCTGGTTGCTCGCGGCCTCATAGTAATCCTCCCGGGACCGGCGGGAGCGTTTTCTGTGAGATCGGGGCATCCGGGGGGAAGAAGCAGGTGAGTGGACCGAAGGGTAAGCAGCTAGTGAGGAACGGCAGCACGGAGGCCCTCCAAGCACTAGCCGGGTCCCGTCAAAGGCTGAGCTGCGCTTCCTCAGTGAGTCTGCTGGATCCATACTGGTCGCGTCGTTCTGTCATGAATTGCTGTGTGGCAGGCAAGCAGGAGTGGTGGACCCAAAATGCAGAACTCAGACACGGAAGTGAAACTTAAGGCGCAGCTTTATTGCTGGGAAAAACCTCGTACAAACTAAACTCACCAAAAGAAAACCAAAAGTCAGAACAGAGGAACCAAAGACTGAAACACTGGAAAGGGACACTAAACTGGAGCAGGAGACCAAACACTAGGAACATAGAAGCAGAACACACAGCTAGTTGAGGGTACAACGCGACGCTGAACAGAGGGAGACGCAGACAGAAATACACAGAGGGTTAACGAGGAAAGTGGGAACACACGGGGAACACAGGTGACACTGATAATCATAACGAGACAGGGCGGGGTGAACTGAACATGACATGTACGGGCGTGAGAGTCACAAAGTAAACAGGAAGTGCACAGAGGTTCAGACAGGAGGAGAGAGAGCACGGGGAAAACACAGACATAACGGGCTGGGAAAACATGAAACAACCACAAAGGGAGACGAGGGCTCATAAATACATAGAGGGCACACAGGGGGAAGAGAGAGCACGGGGAGAACTTAGACATAATGGGCAGGGGAAACATGGAATAAAACATAAGGAGAAACGAGGGCTCACAGATACACAGAGAGGCACACAGGGGGTAAAAGCCATGAAGGGAAAACACTTAGGGAACAACACAACAGGGCAACTCAGAAAACATGGCCTAAGCAAGGAACAAAATACAAACATACAAGAAAACTAAGAACACTGGGCCAACATGGCCCAGGACCATGACATATACACTGTGAAGTTTGGTTATAAACCTAGAAGAAACATACTTCCAGGATTCACTTCAAAATTTTTGCCCTACATGGTGAAGCTTCCCAGTATATCTCTGACCTGCTGAAACCTCAACCTTCTTTCCGAACTTTTAGGTCTTCAGGTCAGAGGTTGGTGCTGCCCCCACGTACTCCATTCAAAACTCGTGGGGATTTTGAGGCAGTGGCAGCTAAGTTGTGGAATTGTCTTTCACTGTCTTTACACTGTACCGACTCCACCGATACTTTTAAAATGCAGCTGAACACAATGTTACACAGAAAATCTTTAATATTTTTGTTTTATGTTTTCATTGTTTTATATTTGATTGTTTTATATTGTTATCATATGTTGTATTTCTGGTTTTGTTGTGAAGCGCTTTGTGATTTTTTTTCTGTGAAAAGTGCTAAATGAATAAATTTTACTTATTTACACTGAACCATATCAACATATTAAAGCAAAATAGAGTTAATTATATGTACTCAGAATCAGAGAGACTTTATTCATCCCAGAGGGAAACGGAGCTGTCATAGCAGCAAATATACAACAAACATCAAGAACTCATATAAAATGAGTATAGAAACAGTGTTAAAGAAATATTAAGATAAATATATAGATATACTGTATTTTTCGGACCATATGGTGCACCAGATTCCAAAGCCGTACTGTTGATGAACGGGTCTATTTAAGTTACTTTTTTCCACTTGATAAAAGTTAAGTGTTCATGCTCCAGCTTCACTGTATTCATGTTATGCTAACATAGCTGTGTCGCTAGCGATCACATAGCAAATCATTATATACCAGCTAGCCCAACTTCAGTAACCCTGCAAATGTCACTGCTGTTTAGTTTTCTGTCTTTATTTATGTTGGAAGTGGTAGCAGAGCTGTACGTCTTAATTTTTTCAGAAATCTCTCAATCAGAACATGCTATATAATGTTTAGGTGGAAACTAGCAAGCGAACTTCCTGCTAACTTCTAACTCTGTTAAATTTGATAAATTCTGTTTTCATGGATGCCTGGATGTTAAACTTAATTGTTACACCAGGTACAGTTTTTAAATCTCAGTGATGCTGCATTGTTCGTTTGACTTTGGGACGGAGTTTTGGACCCAAATTACTCCGAGTCCTCGAGGCTCCTGACTACAGTAGCTGTAATTATCCGACAATCCATCAAGCAGTGTGGCTTCGTAGCTTACTAAAGTCGTACTAAAACATTTTTTGGCGCATCAGATTATAAGGCGCGCTGTCCATTTTTGAGAAAATTAAAGGATTTTAAGAGCACATTATAATGTGGAAAATACATACAGGTATAAATATACATATAAATATAAAAGGACAAGTATCTGTGCAAATACACTCAACAAAAATATAAACGCAACACCTTTGTTACTGCTCCCATTCCCCATGGGATGGACGTAGAGACCTAAAATTCATTCCAGATACACAATATAACCATCCCTCCCAAACAGTGGTCACAAATCAGTCCAAATGTGTGGTAGTGGGCACATCTGCCATATTGAGATAATCCATCCCACCTCACAGGTGTGCCACATCAGGATGCTGATCTGACATCATGAGTAGTGCACAGGTGTACCTCAGACTGCCCACAACAAAAGGCCACCCTGGAATGTGCAGTTTTGTCTCACAGCAAAATGCCACAGATGCCACAAGCAATGAGGGAGCGTGCAATTGGCATGCTGACAGCAGGAATGTCAACCAGATCTGTCGCCCGTGCATTGAATGTTCATTTCTCAACCATAAGCCGTCTCCACAGGCGTTTCAGAGAATATGGCAGCACATCCAACCGGCCTCACAACCGCAGACCTCGTGTAACCACACCAGCCCAGGACCTCCACATCCAGCAGGTTCACCTCCAAGATCGTCTGAGACCAGCCACCCAGACAGCTGCTGGAACAATTGGTTTGCACAACCAAACAATTTCTGCAAAAACTGTCAGAAACCGTCTCAGGGACGCTCAACTGCATGCCCGTCGTCCTCATCGGGGTCTTGACCTGACTCCAGCTCGTCGCCGTAACAGACTTGTGTGGGCAAATGCTCACATTCGATGGCGTCTGGCACGTTGGAGAGGTGTGCGCTTCACGGATGAATCATGGTTCACATTGTTCAGGGCAGATGGCAGCTGAGAATGTCCCAGTTCTTGCATGGCCAGCATACTCACCGGACATGTCACCCATTGAGCATGTTCGGGATGTGCTTGACCGGCGTATACGACAGCGTGTACCAGTTCCCACGAATATCCAACAACCTCGCACAGCCATTGAAGTGGAGTGGACCAACATTCCACAGGCCACAATTGACAATCTGATAGACTCCATGCGACGATGTGTTGCACTGCATGAGGCAAATGGTGGTCACACCAGATACTGACCGGTTCTGGGTCCCCAGACCCCCAATAGCGCAAAAAACTGCACATTCCAGGGTGGCCTTTTGTTGTGGGCAGTCTGAGGTACACCTGTGCACTACTCATGATGTCAGATCAGCATCCTGATGTGGCACACCTGTGAGGTGGGATGGATTATCTCAATATGGCAGATGTGCCCACTACCACACATTTGGACTGATTTGTGACCACTGTTTGGGAGGGATGGTTATATTGTGTATCTGGAATGAATTTTAGGTCTCTACGTCCATCCCATGGGGAATGGGAGCAGTAACAAAGGTGTTGCGTTTATATTTTTGTTGAGTGTATATGTCTTGGTTTAAATCCACCCCGGCCACTTGCTGTGTGGTCTCCCACTGCACTTTCTCCCACCTTTCCAAACCTATTCTTGCTTCACTGGCTTCCAGTGAAATTCAAAAAGCTCTGCATGGACAGGCCCCTGCTAGCAGAGCTTCTGAAACTTTATCACAGCAGCCGGCCTTTCCAATGCTCTCACCAGGGTCTCCTAAGTTCCTAACTGTCCCTCACTCTGATTTTTAAACCAGGGTTGATCGTGCTTTTGAGGTTATTGCACACAAACTGTGGAATAGCCTTCCTGAGTCAGTCGGGTCTGCTGACTCTGTTATTTGTTTTAAACGTGTACTGAAAACTAGCTTTTGTAGCTTAGCTTTCCCTTTATCTTTTTCCCTTTTTCCTCAGACATAGTTTGCAACTATTTGCGCATATGTGTGTATGTTTAAACAAATGTCTGACTGTATGGTTGATTATGTACTTTATGTAATTTGGTCCTTATAACTCAAGATAGTGTTTCACAAAAAGGTTTTTCTTTTATTCTTTCAGTCAGGGTTGATCCAAAGGTTTATCGTATGGCCACCAGTCCAGGATAGTAAAATGATTACCATGTCCCAACATGGCCTTTGCTGGGATATCTAGTTATCTGGACTGTGTCTATGTTAACAGATTTGAGGTTGGCTGATAGGTTGCTCTTAGGCATTGTTATCCTTTGGAGTGTGGTGTTTTTCTGTATCGGGTTATTATCTACCTTCATTATCCCTGTGCCTCACAAGGGCAGCAGTAACATTAATGTTGGGGCTTCTGTTGTATTTATCAACCTTGTGAATAAGAAGGAACTTAATCGGGGCATGAAGAAAAACCAATGAAACAATTAACCTGATCTCAGAAGATTAACTATTAATTTGCAGGACTCTAATAAATAATTAAAATCATCAAAATCACCTGGAAATCAATATAAGTTATTAGTTTAATCAGTCCCATAAAACACATTAGACTATTGATTTAAAACTGGTTAATAATTAAATTAATCCAATCATTGTTACATCTCAATGGCCAGTGAGGCTGAAGGATTTGACAGTTCCGCATAGCAGAGGTTGGCAGCATTCACTCCTATACAACATTAATCTAACCAGTATGTATCAGAGGTAATTATTTACAAAAGGAATGAGCATAAACACAAAAATCTAAATGAAGACTAAGACCAAACAGAGTATGCATGTGTGTGGGGTAAACAGAGAGATTGTGTGCCTGTAGGAGTGTGTGTGTGTGTGTTTTTTTTTCTCTGTAACATGTGGTTGAACATGTGTTCACTAAGAACAAAGGACATTTGTGGCAGGATCCCTGAATTACCTCAAATTTCCTCCCATGTATGAATAACGATGCCAAGTTAATAACGATTGTTATAAGTTAGGGGTTAGCATAGCAACCAGAAGACTTTGTTCCAGACTAACACTCTGGAACAAAAGCATTACAGCTGTAAAATAAATGAAACAACTTGTTGCATATACGTTGATTTCTTCTAAATTTCTTAGTCATCTGTATTAAAAGCTACGCTGTGCCCTGGTAGCTTACTACTATGTGGTTCAAGGAAGCACTGTGATTCACTTCAGCTGCTGTCCTTTCAGATCCAGGTCCACAGGAAAGCAGGGTTGCCCTTCAGCTCTTTTTAGCCAAGTTAGCGCTCTGCACAAACATGCTCTGCTGTTGTTTATTCTGATAAATTTAGCAGCTATAGCTAACTTCAACCTTTTAACGTGGTTAGTAGTGGGTACCACCCAACCACAAAATATTTTTTGCTCTTGTCACAAGACTGTTTTGTTGTGTCTATTTGCAGATCACACGGTAGAGAGCTTGGAGGGGAGAGTTCAGAAGGGGCATCTTTTAGAGCAGTGAAGAACAGCCTTTTCGCCTCAGAGGTGAGAATGGAAAAGAGCCTGAAAAGAATGCCAGCTGTGGTTTTGTGTAGCTGGTAAAAGGTGTGGTGTTACAGATGCAGGAGATGACCTTTCACCTGAGATGGAGAAGTTGTGTTTAAAGTACATAAATGAATGGATCTATTGCCTTCCTCAAGACTCCTACATCTCTTAGATGAAAAATATTTAATTGTTCTACATTGTTCTGACCTATGCAAACTGGAAACTAAAGGTTCCTGAAAAAGTCTTGACATTCTTCTGGGTTTCCTACATATCAATGTGGGTCAGCAGCATGTCAGCTTTATTTTTATGAAAGCATTTTTGGTCTTTTAACTTAGACTCTATTAAACTATGTTGCTCTGGGTGTCTCATAAGGGAAGTCAGCAGTTTGTCATCTTGAAGTATTTAATGTCTGCCTTCTTGCATATATGTAAGATTTTTCAGGTGTAATTTTAA
Source organism: Aulonocara sp. 'chitande type north' Nkhata Bay (assembly GCF_057382095.1). Taxonomy (NCBI): domain Eukaryota; kingdom Metazoa; phylum Chordata; class Actinopteri; order Cichliformes; family Cichlidae; genus Aulonocara; species Aulonocara sp. 'chitande type north' Nkhata Bay. The sequence goes on from NC_141357.1 coordinate 33,879,394, forward strand.
ATTTAAATTCTGATATTTTCTAATTCAAAATTTGTTCAAATCCAAATGGGTTCTCAGTAAGCTCATTGAAAGACACACTTGCTTTTAGTTTTTCAACCACATCCAAATATATGTCTGTCACAAACTGAGCCATTCACCTGGAAAACTTATATTTAGCTGTCACCTGCTATTGCATGGTTTTAGCTGTGTACAAACACAAAGATAAACATGAAACTGTACGTGCAGTGCAAATAATGAAGGGTTTGCAGTAACTGTCAGTCTTCTCAGATCCCAGCACGCATACAGGAGATTATTCCTGGGGAAGTGACATGCCAATGACATTCAAATCCGTACACAATTACTATTATACAGACTTCAAGGACACACTGGGAGTCATAAATCTCCAAGAATACAGTCACATTCGTGAAAGCATATTGTGCTCAATAGCATTTAATCTATTTCAAAAGACAGACAGCAATTGGTACAAGACAAAAACTTATCACTCTAATACAATAATTCAATCCCCTTTTCTATAATTCTTCATAGCAAAAATTTAAGATGCTCTGTTGCATTGAGTTGTGGAAACAGTGGCGATCATAAATTTACTGTCACGTTCAAGAAACCAGGTTCAGACGATTTGAGCTTTGAAAGCGATATAGGGGTGGACATAGTAAGCAACAACACTCTGGTCAGACTGTGTTGTTTAAATGATGTTTAGTTAATGCTAAGGGAATTAACTTATTCATTTGAAATGCGTTGTGTTAATTTCTTACCTTACCATCCAATTGTTGCATCAGAAACTAAGACTCATCAGGCCAAGAAAACATTTTCCAACCTTCTGCTGTAGCCCATCTGCTTTCAGGTTTGATGTGCTCTGTGTTCAGAGTAGTTCTTCTGCATCAGTCATTCTTCTGCATACACTGAATAAAACAAGTGGCTATTTAAGTTACTGTTACCTTCTCATTAGCTCGAGGCAGTGTGGCCATTCTCCTCTGACCTCTTGCATCAACGAGATATTTTTGCCCAAAGAACTGCAGATCACTGAGTATTTTTGTCTTTTTTGGACCGGCTTTTGTATCCTCTGATTGTGCAGAAACCATGTCCAGTGTTTACAGATCAGAAGATTAAGATATACTCAGACTACTCTGTGGGGCACAAGCAACCATATCAAAGTCAAATATGTCACCTTTCTTCACTCAGTAGACCGCTCAGTTTGAACTTTAGCATGTAATCATCTACATAACTACATGTACTGAGTTTCTGCCATCTGATATTCCCATCAAATATTTGCATTAACAAGCAGTAAATGCATGAACATAATAATGAACAGTTGTACCTAACAAAGTGGACAGTGAATGTATGTGATACAATATTACAGTCACTGTATCCTGAGTGTTAAATGACAGAAAGAGTTTACTGTAAAAATTAGATGTTCTGTTGGGATGCTTCAATGAATGTAGGATCCAAGAATGTGCATTTGGGAATCTTAGAGTTTTCAGAGCTCATTACATTTCCTGTAATAAATCATTTAAGAACCTGTCTAATTAAATGTGCATAGAGTTGAGATAAGCAGTTTATTTCAATTCATGCCTTATGTGCAGATGTTACCATGTAGGTGGAGTGAATGCAATGGATAGCACATTTGACCTTACATGGACCCAACTCTTACTTACTGCTTAAGAGGCTATATTCAGGTATAATTACAACATCCCAAACTGTATAATGATAGCCTTAACCAACCATAACCATCGCATGACAGAACTAGCTCTGATTAAACAGGGCTGGATTACATAATATGTGCTCAAGGACTATGAAATTAAATTTCACAAAATAAATCATATGTTTAAACTAACACCTAGCACTTTAACACAATGATACCACTGTTGTTCTAAACAAAACATATGTGCATCATCGCACAGAAAACGTGGTTAGCAAGTACTCACAAGTATAAATCATTTCTGTCCCATGCTGCTGTGATCAGCACAGCTGTGGCATAAGACGAACAATGCCACTGATATTGATTTGTCACAACACCCTCCAATTTACATGCATTTCCCTTCTCTCTTGCACAGTTCACTATGCATATGATTAAAACCTGCAACAGCAGGTTAGGATGCTGTCATTATCCTTACACACCTGAACATCTGCTTTGTGCAGTTGTATTTTTGTACTTTTAAAATAACAACCTCCTCTTTGTTAGCTAGGCACTCGGGGACCCTGGCTGACACAGCTGCAACTTGCTGTTTGCTTTGTTCACACATTTTTTAACCAAGTTTGAGACCAATTTGCAGTTCAAATATAAACTAGAATGCTACCAGACTTCTGACTTATTTCTGTTACTGCCGATTGTTTACTTGAGTTTCAGCTGTGATACAACAAAAGAGTTCATTTAGACTTAACCTTTAAATGCACGCATACAACCAACACTTCATTATAATATATTTCCTTTTTTATAAAAAAAAAGAAACTCTGTGGTACTATATGTCTTTAATAATGAAGTGGTGAAATGTCAAATATAATAAGATCATTGTTTTTAAATGTTACCAACAAAGTATTAAAATTTGCAAGTAACCAGTAGCATTGAGCTCACTGTTAGGTTGCCTATACCCAGTCAGAATGACAGAGGGGAGTGTTTGTTTGGATAGTCATCACAGTAAGAAGATGGAGCTGCAGATGATTACGGGTTTAGTTTAGAGCTGCGTTTCCCATGATGCTGGAGGGCTTTGATGACAACAGCACTGCTAGTAAAGATTTATTTATGAATCAGTTTCTTTAACATTTATAAATAAAAAGCAAAACTGGTACATGGCTGTTGTGGACATCTACAGGAGGCGATGTCTGAAAAGGGCTGGGAAAATCATCAAAGACCCCAGTCACCCATCACATGGACTCTTCACCCTCCTGTCCTCTGGGAGGCGCTACAGGAGCCTCCGGACTAAGACCACCAGGTACCGGAACAGCTGTCAGACTCCTGAACTCTGCCTCCTGACATCTGACCCACGTTAACACATGGACTGGACATACACACACCCACAACCACCTACACACACAATGGACAACTGTACCCTCATACACACAATAATAACATAGACTGAACCACCACTCACAACCACTAGCACTTTATATAGCCTCTGTAGAAATTATCCACATATGTCACTTATCTTAACTGCACTACTGTATAATTCTGTGTAAACAATCATTCTGTACAATATGATCATTTTTAATTCTACAACTGTTTATAACCTACATAGTTCAAATTTCTGTACAGCTGTATATCTCATATTTCTGTATAGTTTTTCATATATATGTCCTGTTCATAGCCTGTACATAGCTTGTACTCACTACAGCCTGTACATAGTTATAGTTATAGCATATTCATAACATACTTCATACCGTGTACATTATAACATACCATAATAGACCCATTTCTGTAATATACTTACATATCTATATTATTGCTAATATATATTGTAATATATCTATATCATAAAGCACTTCTGGATAGATGCAAACTGCATTTCATTGCCTTGTACCTGTGACATGTGCAATGACAATAAAGTTGAATTCTATTCTATTCTATTCAATATAGACTAATAAGGAAGCTGTATTTTATTAACTGACTCGACTTTTAAAGATATATAGTTTTTTCAGGCCTTATTTCTAATATGTGGACCCAGAAGATCTCAAAAGTACACTCTCTTTTACTGATCCCATCTACACTGATTTTGGTTAGCAGATTTATTCCAAGTCACAATTGCCTGTAAGCAGGAAAAGTACATCATACAAATCTACCTCTACACTTAATATTAACAAACCTTTAAAAAATTATGCAAATTTTTAACAACCACAACATATTTCAAGCAATGTGATTTTAATTTATGCTCTAATCTAGCAAATCTAATTGCAGATGTGATGAAATTCTAATAATGTCAGAAAACATCCCATGCGTTTAAGGGTTAACTGAACATTTTATGGTGCTTTCTAAATCCATTATCTTCCTACATGTGCAAGGTGAAATCTTTAATTTTCCAAGCGCACCTGCTCTTAATAATCTGGCATCTCTGCAGTTCAATTCCTGGCTAGAATTATTATTCCGGTGACATTTTTGCACTTCTTATGAAAGTAAATACTGGGGGAAATAAAGAGAGAGTAAGTGCAAAATTGAAACATGCTTGAATGAAAACTGAATGAAGCTGGAACAGTGTCCTGGTGACCTTTTCTAATTGAGTGGCATGAAACTTTTGGATGGGGGTCACGCTGTATGACAGTAGATGGCATTTAAATACACATGAGGCATTCGATTGATATTCGGATTTTAAATGAAATCCATACAGTATTAAAAGTAGCTGAAATGCAAAATCAGCACATGGTCCCTGTGGCACTTCCACAAGGTGGAAATCAAGACCACTGTCATAAACCACTAAAAGGAAAAATAAGACACTTCATGATTTTTGTGAATTGCAACAGACCAGGAGCTTAAATTCCAAGTACCCTTAAGCTACAGTGTACCATTGTGCCAGTCCTGTCCTCTATGAATTGCATTTGTAATAAAAATAAATAGAAAAAGAAATTACTCGGAAGGAAATGTAACACAGTGATTATACTTCCTATCAGCATAATGAGGAAACACGGATAATTTACACTTTTAGATCCATCCATTTTCTTACATGTACTCTGCTAACACAGAGAAACACAAAACCATTAGCACTCACATTAACACCTGTTTAGAATTTAGAATCACAGAACAACCTAAGAATCAGGTTTTTGGACTGTAGGAGGATGCTGGAGTACCTGTAACAGGAAAAACTTGCAAACACCAAACAGAAAAGCCCCAGGTGGCCGGTGGAGTCAAACAAGATTCAAGCTCTTCTTGCTCTGTGACTAACTGTTTGGCCACATTTAAGATTAGTTATTAATAACTAATCAACTGCCATACGTTTTGCCTCACGTGTATACTCGTGTATATCAGTGATATATGCTCTTCAACTCTCAAAGACTCTAACATTAATAAACTTTTCTTTTTTTCTTCCTGCTGGTGTTTATGAACTCATAGCACTTAATTAAGCTCAGAAATTATGGTGTGGTTTAATAAGAAGCTGAAGTGCCTCGAGGCTATGAGCAGTTATTTAAGATCAAAATTAAAATGTTTTACTCCAACTGCAAACCTGCCCAGCCAGTCACTCTACTCATTTTATTTACCTCGTCTATCTCTAGCGGCACCAGTTCATCTGTACCAATGAAAAAAAGTTACTTTAAGCTTGGCCTGTTCCAAATTTAACTACCTAATGTGGACTACAGTAAAATATAGGGGTTTGTGTGTCCCAGTGATCCCAGTGGCTATGCTGTCACAGGGCCTTTGCCCCCTGGCAGGGTTACCCATGACAAACTGCTCCTGGGTGAGGGACCAGACAAAGAGCGATTCAAAAGACCCTTATGAGTAGAACATTGAGGGAACAGGATAGGGTGAACTAGAGCCAGGCCCGGGGAGGGTGCCCAAAGGGTAGCATCTAGTGGCCGGGTCACTAGGCCGAGCCCAGCTCAAAAAAGGGACATGGGCCCATTCTCCAGTAGGCCCACCACAGTTATGCGGAGGCGCCGTAGGTCATGGGGTGCAATGTGAGCAGAGGCCCTGGCGGACCAATCCCTGACTACCAAAACTAGTGATTGGGACATGGAATGTCACCTGCCTGATAGGGAAGGAACCCACTGCACTGAGCTGCAGCCACCATAACAGGCACAGTTGGTGCCTGTTATGGTGGTAACCCCCAAACCAAATGGTGGACACCAGTGGTGAAGGGAGCGACCAGGCTGAAGAAGTAGTCCTATCAGGCTTGGTTAGCCTGTGCGACTTTGGAAGCCCGCTGATAATACCGACAGGCCAAGTGGAACTCAGGTGTGGGAGGAGTTTGAGGAAGCAGAGTCTGGGAACGAGGGGGACAACTCGTCTATCTCTGGGGATGAGATCACTGAGGCAGTTAAACTCGGTCCCTGGTGGCAGGGCCCCTAGGGTGGATGAGTTTCTTCGGGAGTATGGAGTGTCTAGCCCTTTGCTACAGGCCATTTGATCCTTATACAACAGGAGGTTTGGTCCGCATAGCCGGCAATTAGTCAGACTCATTTGCGGAGGGTGGTGGACTCTGCCAGGCTGTCACAGTGGCGCTCTCAGAATCTCATCTCTGCTTTTCACAGATGATGTGATTCTGTTGGCTTCATTGGGTGATGGCCTCCAGTTTGCACTGGAACGGTTCGCGGCCAAGTGTGAAGCGGCGGGAATGAGAACCAGCACCTCCAAATCTTAGGCAATGGCCCTCAGCCTGAAAAGGGTGGAGTGCCCATTCGTCAGGGACAAGTTCCTGATCAAGTCTTGTTAACGAGTGACGGAAAAAGGGAGTGGGAGATAAACAGACAGATTGATGCTGCCGCTGCAGTTATGCGGAGGCTGTACTGGTTCATCATGGTGAAGAGAAAGCTGAGTGTAAAAGCTCGTCACCTATGGTCACAAGCTGTGGTGTCATGGTTCTCAGGATCTGGAGAGGGTGTGGTGTGTTTTTGCCTTTGCCTCTCCCACCAGGGCGGAACTGAACTTTGCTTCCCCACCTCTGAACCCGCCCTAAACGCACACCTAAGGCTTGTTCACGCTGATTCTGCTCATCAGGAGTATTATTCCTGGCAGACTACATAAGACGGCAGGAGATGTTGCTTCCTCACTGGATCGTCGCACTACCTAGTGTCAGTGTAGCCTAGCCTCTTGAGTATCATTTTTGATTTCCCAGAGTTTACTCCTAACGTCGTTTTCCTTTGTATACAGGCCTCTCGGATTCCCTGCCTGTCTCTCCTGCAGCCTGCATTCCTGTGCATGTGTGTGAGTGAGCAAGAGCGCTCTGGGAGCAACCTTCCCTCACCCTCTGACCTCCCCGACGACAACACCCCCCACCCCACGGAGTACCATGTTACCTGTTCCACTGTACATATATACAGTGAGTATATGTATATCACAGACTGTGACATGTGGGTAGTGACGAAAAGAACAAGATCGCGGATACAAGTGGCAGGAATGGGCTTCCTCTGAAGGGTGGTTCGGCTTGTCCCTTTGATATAGGGTGAGGAGTTCGGCCATACAGGAGGGACTCAGAATAGAGCCGCTGCTCCTCCACATCCAGACGAGCCATTTGAGGTGGTTCAGGCATCTGACAAGGATGCCTCCTGGGTCCCTCCTGGATGAGGTGTTCTGGGCATGTCCCACCAGGAGGAGGCCCAGACTCAAGACACACTGGAGGGATTATCTCTCAGCTGGCCTGGGAATGCCTTGGTGTTCTCCTGGACCAGCTAGAGGAGGTGGCCAGGGACCCGGCCTCTGACTGACACTTTATGCACGTACTAATAGAGCAATTGGACCCTGTTTTAAACACTGTGTATCGTAGCAATCTATGCGAATCCATGAAGACCATTTTGTTAACACACTAACTCCTAAACAAAGTTTTATACTCAAATATAAAGGGTTTTATTTTCAAATGTAAGCGTATGCATACTGAACAATGCAAACTGAAAAATTATGCATGATGCAGATTTCTTGTTATTCCATTATTTCATTCTTGGGGAGAGCACAGCTGTTTCAGCAGGCAGCCATCATCAGTGCCACCAGATTTGGGATAGGCTTTTTGTTGTTTGCAAACAATAACTGTCTGAGAGCAGCAACTTAAAATTCATTATTTGTTTTCTCCAGGATTGTTTTTGTATTTGCATGTGCTATCAACCCCTTGAGGAAAAAAAAGAGGAAATGTTTTGGTGTTGACTGAGCATCTGGTTTTGGTATTTAAGGATGTGGTTGCAATCCTAACCCCTCAGTAAAAATAGCTTTGCTTTCTTTTAATCAGGGTGCAGAGGAAGATGTCATGTTTTAATTTCCTATTTGTTTTCACTCATTTCCTCCCTCTTCCCTGCTTCAAATGCTGTTATCTGCGACACCCGCCTCCCTCTACTGTGGTCTTTTCATTTCTCCATAGACAGCCTTGTAAGTGTGCACATGCTGACATTTTGGGGACAGGATTACACAGGCAGACTGACGCTTTCAGTGATGGCCTTGAGTAATGTTGTCACAAATTGAGACAAGTGTCAACCTGTATAAATTCATCACAAAATTAACACTCTGAGAAAAACAACATTCCCGTTAGTGTGTACGTGCGTATATATTCTGTAAGTAAAAAGGATAAATGAGGCATCTCTTCACTATTGACTTCCCATGACCCTCAAGTGCAGTGTGACGCTTCAGCACTTGCAGTTGACTGAAATAAATGTCTTCTCTGGTAAGAGCTTGAGATCAGTTATGCTACCTTCAGCGCTCGAGAGGAGAAAAGCACTCTTCGCTTTAAAGGACACTGACATGAATGATTCACTCCAGCATTCATTATTTCACCGTGTCCTGATAATAAACATCCAATATGGTTCTCTACAGTGAGCAGTAAATTTTAGACAATACTCAATCAAACTCTCTTTGCATCAGCATTGACATGTGTTAGAGCTACATCACAGCAATTTACTTTGTTGTATCACAAAACAAAAGAGCAGCTGAACAAAAGCTTTTTGTTTGCCATATTAAGTGGGATCATGAACTAAAACTCAAACAACTTCCTGTTTTAAATTTGTCTATTTTCCCCTTGATGATCACATGTTTGTGCACTTTTGAACTACTTCCTGTTTCTGCTTTTACATTATTCAGTGAAAGTCCCATTCTGATCGGTTACCACGGACTCAAACAGTGAGCAAACCTCAACTTCTGTGTCAAACTAACCCAACTTTTCATGTCAAGGATCATTGCTGTTGATAAGAGCTGGGTCCCCAGTTACAATCCAGAGGCTTAGCAGCAGTCTTCAGTCTATATTGTCCAATCCCAAAGGCAACAGGAGTGTTTTCTCCTTCTTTTTTTTCCAACATTTGAGGGGTTGTGAACCTTGAATTCATCCCCCAGGTTCAAACTGTCAGTTCAGAGTTCTAACTTCTGTTGTGTCTCCTCTGTGTTGTCGTAGTGCACACAGTACATGAAAATGTGTTTGGCCTCAAGAGCTCAATTGTAGCTTGCTCACCAGATTTGCCTCCCTCTGAATTTGTCCTCTTCTCCAAAATGGAATCCAAATTATAAAACTGCCATTTGGAACAATCTAGAAATAACATCAATGCTCAGTCTTACATTGCTACCCAAAGAGACCACCTTGAAGTGGTTATCAGTCAAATCTAAACCCGTTTTTGTAAGGCAGAGAATTTATCGAGCCTGTTGTCTTTTCTAAAATTTGATTTTTTTTTTTAACCTAAATTGCAACATGAGTTTTTTTAAACAATATTTAATATCATATTTGTTAAGTGGATGTATACACACTTGTAATTGATTGAATCCAACAACAACAAAAAAGCATAGGATCATGTAGGCATGCCATTAGTTAAAAGACGGTTTGTTGTTTCTGCTCCTGTGATTAAAAGGAAATGTAACTTTTTTTATGCATAACCTTTTTACTCTTCATGAATTTTTAAAGTTTAAAAAAAAATTTTTTTTAATATAAACAAATCTCAAAACAGGAGACGTCTTCAGATTTCTCCTTTTTTCAAAGACCCCCAAATATTCAGTTAGCAGCACATAATGCAAACATTATAGCTGATACAACTCCACAAAGTAGAAACACACTGATATTAAAAGAACCTGCTAAATTTCATTTTTTTTACTTTGTCTTGTCTTGTAATGTAATATCTATTTGCTCTACTAGAAAGACATGTTGCTAGGAAACAAAATTCCCTTAAACCTTAATAGTAATAATAAGTCAGTGCTACAGAAAGTTCCTTTCTAGCAGGTAATGCGAAGTGATTTCTGAATTGTAAGAGTTAAACAAACTGATTATTAGGACATTTCAATAAAAAAAGACACCTTCATATATTTGGACTGAGCTAGAGACTTAAAAAGGAATAGATTTTTATAATGTATATCAAATGGAAAGGCTGATGACAGTCAAAATCACAAAAAGCACAGGGGAAACAACCAAATTGCATCATGGGTGGAGGTAAAAAAAAAAATAAAAGAAAGAAAAACATTCATCAAATGCAGGTGTTTGTTTGGATGCTGCAGTTTGGATTTGCAAAAGACAAACCTGAACCGAAAAGACAAGAGAACAAACAGTCGGAGCAACTGGAATGTGAAAAAGTACATCACGCCAGCCATTGCAAACAAGTAAACATGTTGCCCCACAAATGATGTGGAATGGTAATGGGGCAAGAAGTTGAAAATGTGTTACCTCATGTTTCTCACACACCAGGGTAAGGAGGGAGACGATGCAGTTTGGTGCAGGTAACAAAATGTGATGATTCACTTCTGTGGCCAATCAGCGCAGTTTGAATAGAGCAGAAAAGATGAATGAGACGTGTCGTTCCCCAAAAGCAGTGATAAAATCTGATTGGTGGTGTCCTGCAGATTGTGTTTCAGTGAGTGACAAAAAGATGAGCTGCCAGTGCCCTCGCCTGATTTTATCATAGAGGACAAACAAAAAAAACCTAGACTGTGTCACTGGTCTGATGTTGGTCTGATGCTGCTGTCTATCCATCACGGTCAGCTCTGAACCAAGAATCAGAGCATCCTATGTTGTTTCCTGGAAATAGATGACAAAATAGTTTGTGGACACCTGCAGTGGAAGACAGTCTGAAAAAATGACACCGGAGCGGATATATTAGTCTCCTACTGATCTCATTTACAAAGTGATTGGTTTTGTGTGATGCTTACGTGTCCTGCTGAGATTCACAGACTGTGGCACACCCAAGAGTGAATTCCTCTTTGTCACATCCTGAGGACTCAGGCATGCTTTGTGAATAGCAATCATACAATAACAAGAATCTTGTTATTGCTCAAAGACTGGGCAGAGATTCAAGCTCGGCACAAGTCAGCAAGTGCACAGAGTTTATGTGGTAAAGTCTGCAGTGAGGGGGTTCTACTTTGAAAGCTTTAGACATACACCTTCTTAAAACGATGAATTAATATCTGCTGCCGGTGATGCTATTTGTTAAATAACATTCATCAACACGAGACTTTTTTTAAAAGAAGCATAACCAAGATTTTTATGGTTATGCAATATGGAGACCATCCCTGCCAAGAAGGATAGGTGTTGATTTCATTTTACTAAATACTAAATATGCAGATGGATGAATACGGTACAGAAATATTTGGCTGGAAGTCTGGTCATGATTGGCTTCTGTTGCATACATTTTTCTTCAAAAGACTTCTTTAAGATACCACAAATAAAATTGTTTCCTTCCTTTAAACAATTAAAAAGTAACATGACCATTCTGAAACATGCGCTACTTATATTCAAGTTTTCACTGGACCTGCCGTCCCTGCAGCAAGGATAACAATTAAAGATGCATGAAAGATTCTCACTGTTGACACAGCAAAGACTTTGATAAGAGTAATAATGCAGCGCTTTACACCGCATAAATCGCATTGCATTTCTACCCGTTTCTTTTGTACTGTTTTTGTACTTGCAGAATTGCAGTTAGATTTAGGTAGCATCTGCCTGACCTTGTTTTACTAATGAACCGTGCAGTCACTGTGTTTTTGTTCTTTCATCCACCGTAGAAAGGCCTAATTGTGTAGAGGTGAATGTTTGCAGAGGAAGTGTCTTAAATGTGTGTTCCTGAAAAGGAAAAGACGTGTTAACCCTTTTCCCACTTACCTTGTGTCATCTTCACTTTAGCTTATCACCGTTAGACTCTGACTGTAGTTATTGTGTTGACATAGAACATCTTTGTACCCTAAATGAAGGTTCAAGGGGTGCAGCAGAGTTCTAGAGTCAATCCAAATAACTTCTTTAGCTTCATTCCCTATTGCCGAGTAGTGCTGGGCTACTGGATGTGTCATTCTTTTGATTCTTTTTCTTTCTTTAACTCTGTTCAGCATAACTGCTGAGTAGCTTAACATAGTTTGTAACTCATTGTTTTTTGTCGTGTTGGGCTAAAGCAGTCGGACGAGATTTTCCGTTATGAATGGTGAAGGCGAAAGTGCCACTGTGACCTAGCGTTGCACGGTCAGTGTTAAGTACTGCGCAGCAAAGCTTCAGAGTGGAAGTTTCCTTTCCATATCTGTCAAATTTCTGAAATAACAAGCTATCCTGGAGCCAATGGTCTGCTGCACCAACACCACCACACATTACAGGTGTACCATGATCACAGCACATATGACCAGCATGGGTTACACAAACCTGTTTGTTCACTTAGAGGCTTCCGAGCATCCTTCATCTGATGAAATCATTCACATCCTTTGGCTTGTGGGATTTGTTCAGTTTAAAACTAATTTTGGTGATTATTCTTTGGTTGTTGCTGTTGGATTCCAAACGAATCCATGCCTATAAAGCTGTTGTTTTTTCCTCACACCAAATGGTGTGTGAAAAAAAATGGTACGCTTTAAATATAAAACCGTTTACATTATTAAATCCCACATTTGGCAGTCTGGCAGAACACGAGATTCAAACACGCATTTGCTCGTGGCCAAAAACGCCACACGACACTTTAAACATTGCATAATGCTTCCAGATTTCTTTTATTCTTATCACCCTCTGCAATTACAGTACTTGATTAAAACATTTCTGCTGCACATTCTTGGTAGCTGTGTTTTTGGATGCAGATCTGAATTCACATCCAGGTTTTATGTTTCTGTGCTTTTAGTATTAATACATTTTGTGTCTTGTTCACCTTTGAATGGGGTGAATGTACCTCTTAAGTGCTTACAAGTAGCACAAAAACAAATTAAAGAGGAACCACAGTTGCTTTTTAATTTACCTGCATGCTCCCCACTGATTGATGTCAGAACTGCATCGCCGTTCTGACATCAATCAACCGGCATCTTGTTTACCTTCTCTTAGTTCTTGTTGATATTTTGATTGCTTTTTATTTTTAACTTCCTCCGTTTATCATAAGTATTCATAATCTATGCCCTTCCAGACAAAAAGAAAAATGTATTTCATCTTGTCATTTTCAGATAAATCATTATAGCAGAAACAAAAAGGCAAAACTACAAGGTGTTTGTATTTATTTTCCTTTGTTTCATAGTTACTTTGTTTATCAGAGTGTATTGGCTTTTTCCCTCAAATCAATTTACAGAAAAAAAGTGTTTGAAGCAGAGGTAGCACCGCTACACTGCCACTCACCATGTGTCATCTGAGTGCCGGGTCTTATCTGTGACCTTTTCTCAAGGCCCCTGCTCTGAGATTCTATCTGCTTCATGAAAAAGGGACAAGTGGGCAGTTTAAATTTGATCTGAAATTGCTTTGATATTGTCTTAGTCTTTGAATGGTTATGCCGTCAGGGAGTGTCGTTGTTTTCTCTTTACCCATTTCTCTCTCTCTCTCTCTTTTTCTTTCTGTATAGGCGATTTTTCATTTTTCTATCACTAGCTCGGCAACTTTTTGTTTTTCGCTGTCCTTCACATTCTTTTGTACCTATGTGACTTTGTATTTCATTGCCCGGTTTGTAACATGTTCACAATAAACAGAGTGGTGACAAACAAGATTTTCAGGCTATGTAAATACTTGCCAATAGTATTGTATCTGCACAACTAATAATAATTTGGCACCAATTTTCTGTAGGAGAAGAGATTTTCTCATGTATTTATGAATTATGAGAGTTTTCTAATGTCTGTACTGCTGTTTGTTTTTTTTAAAGGAAACAAAAAAGAAAGCTAGAGAAGAAAGACAGCAGGCAGATGAAGGACTGTGAAGAATGAACAGGGAAATGGCAAATGAAAGCTTGAAGATGGTGAGGGATTTTCTGGAAGTGATTGGCTTGGCTGTCTTTGTGGTCTGTGGTCTCAGGTTTTTATAATCCCATCCTGTGATGCTCTAATCTCCCTTTTCTTTTGTACACAGTAAATAGCCTCATTACATGGGGCAGAGCTGACGATTTGTTATAAAAATGGAAATGAAGAGCCAAGAAAAACCCTTTATTAAATACTTGCCTTCCTATACGTACCCTGTCAGGCCACTGGCACCCACACGATTACCATAAAAGATCATCTCAGAACAGCGCGTGGGAACCGATGGGCTCACTGAGCAACTTTGAGGCACTTGTGAAACAACGAAGCAAACAATGGTGGTTCTGGATTTTCACACCCCACCTTCCTGTCAAGATGCTTTTTGTGGGCTATAATTAAATGGGAGAATTAACAGTTATTGTACATTTGATCCTCTGGGGAATTAGGTCGCTGATTTTCTTCTTTTTTTTTTATCTGCTCCATTTTTAACTTACAGTGAACCACAGTTGCTCTTATTTCTTGAAAAAAATCTTTATAATAAACCATTTCCTGGTCAAAGTGAAGTGCGAGTGTGAGCGGTTTCTGCGGGATGAAGGTCAGAGGACCTTGCTAAAGGGAAAGATAGACTCATTTGCATAATGTTTCATCTCACATCTCTCGGCTTATAATATGAATTGTGAGTGTTAAAGCTCAGCACCTGTGGCGGGAAATGCTGATGAGAGTGTGTATTAACATGATTATTGATTCTGGCTTTTTACAGTCTTGCTAGATTGAACCGCAGCACATGTGTTTAAGGTCATCTATTCATAGATACTGTATGTAGCACATATATTTGCATTAATCATTATGAAACACAGCTGAGGTAAATCAATAGAAGATTGGCACACAAGTATATGATGAAATGCGTAATCATAATATCAGTCTACACTCAGCTGCCAATTAATGAGGTCACTCTTATTATAGAATCGAAGCATCCTTGTAGCTAACCTTTATGAAGAAGTTTTAGCAGAGCGGCACTGATTCCACTTTGTCGACTGAAAAATCTCTGTATTATGGTGTTTTGTGTTTTTGAGGTTATATGGATAAATCTGAGTGTCTTGGCTGGACCTAGTGATTTCTGTGCTTCCAATATCACGATTGCCAGATAATCAGATTCGACTCACTATAAGAAAGCAGACACTAAAAAAACTTTCCTCTTCGACTAATTTAAGTTGGTGCTTATTATTGTAGAATTATCTAGATCGGGGGTTCTCAAACTTTCACAGTGAGTACCGCCTCGTAAAATATATGGCTTTTTAAGTACCGCCCTTATGACTGACATTAAAGTACAGTAGTATACGCCTATTTAACACCATATACAGTTTACACGAGACAATTTTATTTCTTTGGTCTGTTTATAGCAGCGGCCCCCAACCTTTTTTTCGCCACAAACTGGTTTAATGTCAGACAATATTTTCACGGACCGGCCTTTAAGGTGTCGCAGATAAATACAATAAAATAAAATGATACAACCAAGAAAAAAACTGTTGTATTTTGTAAATATAATAATAAATGCGAATTCACTGTGTTATTGTGTAACTTTATTAGCAGCATCCTCCTGAAATGTGCCAACAATATTGAGGGTAACATCTTCCTCCTTGCCCCTTAATGCTCTCTGGTCACTATGGGCACGCATAAATATTTCTTTCAAAATAAGACACACAACTTCAACACGGGAAAAGACCCAGGGAAACCGAGTTAACAATAAAAACCCTAAAACCCCTAAATTTCAGACCCGAGCCTCAACTCTCGAGGCCTGGTACAAAACAACCCCCGAGCCAGTCTGTGGCCCGGGGGTTGGGGATCACTGGTTTATCGCATCCTGCTATGCGACTGGTCCCTAACCATCAGGAACCCTCATGTTATTTTTTATCGAATGGAAAAAAGTTAGCGTTCATCCTCCAGCTTCACTGTGTTTATGCTATGCTAACATAGCCATGTCACTAGCAATCACGTAGCGCATCATTATATACCAGCTAGCCCAACTTCAGCAACCCTACAAACGTCACTGCTGTTTAGTTTTCTGTCTTCATCTATCTCGGAAGTGATAGCAGAGCTGTACGTTTTAATTTTTCAGAAATCCCTCAATCAGAACATGGTATATTATTTAATCTTAACCTTTTTTGGGAGACTCCCCGCGTACCACAAGAGGGAGCAAACGTACCAGCAGTACGTAGGCTCCCTCTTGATCTCGATCTCACCAAATATTCTTTATATAACCTACTTAACCTCTATTTAACATATACATTTTCAAGTAATTTCAGCTTGACTTTAGTATTTCTCTGTTTTCTTTAACAGTTTTAAGTGTTAATCTTTAATTGACAACTTATACATTTTTTGAAATTTCTATATTTGTTTAAATGGTGTCCAGTGTTGGGAGAAATATCACTCAGGTGGGATCATTTCTAATTCCTTTAATTCTTGGGTGGAATGGATATCACTGTTATCTCACAGAAAGATGGTGCCGGGTTTAAACCGTGGTGAGGGTTTCCTCTGGATTCCCTGGCTGCCTCCCACAGTCCTTAATTGTACTCAACCAAAGTGAACTGAGAAAAATATGGCTTTTTTGCTGAGATTACATGAATATACCTTATTAAGGAAAAAACAAACAATGTCTTGTGTTTGACCAAACACAGATAAAGATAAAAGATTTACATTTATTATTATATATCGTTGTGTAGTTGATTTAATTTCTCTAAAATGTGTTGTGATAAGGTTGATTTATGTTTTAGTTCATATATTCTGTGCTCACTTGAGTGTTGTTAATCTGTCTGCTTCATCAGATTGTTGTTATTAACGTTAAGATTTTGCTAAACGGAGCTTAAACTGAATGTCAGAGAGGACAGTGTTTACATAAACAACTACTGATTAATAAATTGGATTTATCATCTCTGATATTATGCCAGCGTTGTTAGGCAATGTGATTTTGTCACCCTAAAATAGCTTGAAAATGGATACTGTCTCTTTAATTACTGGAAAGGTTTTTCATGCTAGTTGTTATTATGTCTCCCCTAATGGTAGTGGGATGGAGCCTGCCCCAGCTGTAATAGGGGAAAAGATAGGTCACCAGTCTGTCTATTGTGATAATTCAGTTTTAAAGTAAAGTCACCTCCGCTGGCTCCGTGAGGAAGTTGAAACCATACTGAGGCTGAAAAAGGAAGTGCCAAAAACTGCAATTTCTCTAGGTGCCACTTGAGGCTGGATCTCATAGGTTTCCATGTAGAAATAACCTATTTTATAGCATTAAATTCATATTTGCAGGCTTGTAAAAAAAAAAAAAAAGTTTAGGGGTCTATGGATAGCTTTCCCCAACTCTGAGTGGGGTGAATTTTTTTATAACTCATTCACCTGGATACTGGAGATAGGCGCATGGCTGCCTTAATTGGCAGTTATCCCGACACAGCCAGTTAGAGCCCACTGTTGTCTACAAAGTGTCATTCACTGCTCTAAAGACCTCTCTGCTGTGTTTGTGCTGTTGGTGCCATTTGGAGCATTTTATCTGGCTTTTAATATGCCTTATTGTTTGGCATTGACCGTCCAATATGTTTGTATTTCATTTTCGGTGAGTGAAATTCTATTATTTCCTGCACTGCAGTCATTAGCCGATATCTATGTCTGATGTGTTTGTGCACATATAGAGTGTTGTTGACAGTAACCACAATAACCAACTTGGTGGCAGCCAAAATATCGAGTCCAAAACCAACGAGTGACATCTTGTCCATTTTTCATGATGTCTGTGCTTAAAATAGATTTTTAAAAACAGTATATTAACCCAAGTTGTTTTGCAATCTAAGCATAACCAAACAACAACAAACAAAACCAAAAAAGAGTGAAAGCAAAACATAAAAGAGGTCCCAGACAATATTCAAACTCCAGTCTACTGTGTTTCTGTTGCATCCATCAGATATGAGTGTACACGCTCATGAATGTTTACCTAGTCCTTATCAGGAAACGGTAATAAATAAGTGCTGTTACTATTAAGGTTTAAGGATTCAAGAGACAAAAGTAATCATAGGTTTAACCACATTTCCTTGTATGTCTAGTATCTTAATTATCCCTTAGGTAAAGTTAGATTTTGAAGTGGAAAAAATGAAATATCATTATGTTCAGAGCATTTCTTAAAGTTGGTAGTATTCTATGAATAATTTTGTGATACAGAGGTATTTTATTCCAGTAGTAAAGTGTATATCTAGCAAGTCTCCTTATTTTAAATTGTAAAATAAAATCGCAATGTTAAAATTCAGTGTACCGAATAAAAAAATGATTTACCAACATTATCTACTTGAATACCTATGACCCACTTTATTATTATTATTTTTTGCGTGTAACTTATTCCTGTAATATACAACACATGTTCTGTGACTGTGATGGTGATTTCTTAAAGTGTATTCTTCCAAATGATTTTTTTTGCATAAAGCTGTCTTGTATTAGCTCTCTTTATTCAGGATCTGAATGGCAAATTGTATTCATGGAGATACTGCTCCTCAAGAGAGAGAGAAAAAAAACGATTTAAGGGGATGCGATAGCTGCTGCAGTCCATTACTGCAGCAGAAATGGAAGAGATGCACTGACTCCTCCAAAGGCTTTTTCATTTATGTGCAGGAGGCTTATTCATTTACACAAACTTATCAAGTGGGTTTTGTCTTACACTGTTTATGTGCACACAATCATTTATGCCCCAGTGTGGATTATGAGAAGAATTTCAGTAAGCTGTTTAAATGCATTGCAGTGGAAGTTAATATTTTCACTCAATCATCCACACTGCAGTTTTTAATTCAATAGATTTGTCGCATAATGTCTGCCTTATAGCACACAAGCCCTGTCAGTCATTTCCCCCCTCATATTCCGTTGCATCACTTCTTTCTGTGCAACTTTTTTCTCTCCCAGAATTATTTATTGCTCAGGCTCCAGACTAGAAGTGTGGATGTAAATACAGATAGTGGCTATAAAAATTAACAGCCCGGTGAATGCTGGGCAAGTGTCGCAACTTGCATGATCGGTGTGAGTCAGAGTGAAACATCAACATCTGTACAAACTGTTCAGCACTTGATGTCTTAATGCTTGAGCTAATGCTCTGAATATCGCCTTAATTGAAGCTACATAATTAGATTAACATGTTCACGTGACATAAAGCGAGTCTACCTCATCATTCTCATAATCACATTAACATCAAAGCGATAGTGTGCGTGGAAAAAAAAAAGAAGCTCGGATTTCTTTATCGAATGCCTGCTTCTGTTGAATTTAATATCTTAAAATGCCAAGCTTTACCTCCCACCGCCAGGTTTTCCCTCAGGCAAGTTATTATGCAACAGAAAGTGGACCGGCTATGTGAGGCACAGTGCGCTTTATATATATCATGTGCACTTTAATTTGAAGCTTTAGAGACTGCAAGAGAAAGACAAGGCCACTTAAAGACCCTTTCACCCTCTTCTAACAGCATTCTGTTTTCCCTCCACTACTCTGAGCTGTGCATTCAGAGGCTGCATTGGTGACCCCACTCAAAACTGTGAGAGAGAACTGAAAACATGAAAAAAAAGCTTCTCGAAAATTCCTTCATCCACGGGGAATATTCTGCTGTTTTTTAAAGTTTTCTTTAAGCGAACGGAGTAACAACAGCCTCAAACTTTCTAGTGTTTTTCTCTTCTCTGTAAATTTCATGTATTTCTGTTTGAAACTTTTGTGTGGAAAAAAACAAGACACTGAAGTCGCCACCATCACTTTCTGCAAGCTCATGTAGGCATCCTGCTCTCCTCGAGTCTGCACCTTCACACTTCATTAAATTTTGTGCTGTTTTTTTTATTCTTTATTGGAATGTTTAAGGAAGTTGTAAAATACACTCACTGACAACTTTGCTAGGGACACCTATTCAGCTGTCTATTAATGCAAATATCTAATCAGCCAATCACATGCCAGTAGCTCAGTGCATTTATGGATGTGGACATGGATAGAAACAGGAAGAAAGGTGATAAGTGACTTTCAACTTGACATGATTGTTGTCAAGTTGAAAGTTACACACGAAATTGGACAATAGATTGGAAAAAGGATCAAACTCTGCTGCGGTGTTCAGATGTTAGGGTCAGAATTTGGCTTAAACAACATAAAAGCCTGGATGAATTCTCCCTCCTATCAACAGTTCAGGTAGTTCAGTGGGGTGGTGGATGGCTCCCTGGTCCACTTTGAGCCACTTAATACCTACTTTGTGTTTTTAAATGCCACAGCCTACCCTAGTATAATTGCTGACTATGCCCACCCCTTTATGACCACAGTAAATGGCCTGTATTTGTATAGCGCTTTACTCGTCCCTAAGGACCCCAAAGCGCTTTACACAACCAGTCATCCACCCATTCACACACACATTCACACACTGGTGATGGCAAGCTACATTGTAGCCACAGCCACCCTGGGGCGCACTGACAGTATACCCATCTTGAGGACACGTGCACAATAACATGCATGTGTACTCCTCAGTTTAATCATCTCAGAATGCTTGCTCGAACATGACAGTGTTCATGATACTCAAGTGGCCTCTAAAGTTCCCTGATCTCAATCCAACAGCACACTTTTGGGATGTGGTGGAATGGAAGATTGCAGGCAATCTGCAGAAACTGTGTTATGATACAAATCTTCTCAAGCTCCTCTCTGAGCCCTTAGTATTCCTCAAGCTTCTCGTGTTCCTTATTCCTGATGTTGCTATCACTTGGCATAGCTACATCTATCACTTTGGTCGTCTTCCTTTGCTTCTCCACCTCTAATATGTCAGGTTGGTTAGCCATCACCAGTTTGTCTGTCTATATCTGGAAGTCCACCAGGATCTTAGCTCATAGCCCAGGATTCTCAACCACCCAAAGAGGTGTGTCCCATTTTGACCTGTGGACTTCCAGGCCATACTCAGCACAGATGTTCCATATATATGCCACTTGGTTATATCTTGCCTGCTAGCATTCTGCACCTGGATTCTTGCCTGGTGTGATAGACCCCAGTCTCTATGGATCTTGTGCTTAGGGCTTGTTCCTGTGCTGCCATGATTAGTGCCTAGATAGATAACACCCCACTCACACAATGTACATTCTCAGATTTCAACTGTAAATTTCCAGATTGTTTTGTTTTATTTTATTTATTTATATAATGTATATAACTCACTTACTGCAGACAATGTCCTCTTTGTACATATTCACTCACTGTATATAATGTTCTCTCTCTTGTTTTCTTGTTTTTTTACACAATCGAGGAGCGTATCAGGTCACATTTCACTGCGTGTTATACTTGTATAAACAATTTTGAATCTTGAATCTTGAATCTTGCCTCTGCGCTGTCTTTCAAGCCAGCTTTGCCTAGCCACTAATAGGATTTTCCAGTATCAGCCACTTCTTCCATCTATGCCAAATGTTTGGACACACCTTCTCATTTAATGTTTTTTCTTTATTTTCATGACTATTTACATTGTAGATCCTCAATGAAAGCATCAAAACTATGAATGAACACATATGGAGATATGTTGTAAACTAATAAGTGTGAAATAACTCAAAACACATTTTATACGTTAGCACATATTATGCACACTTTTGGCATTCTCTCAATGAGTTTCATGAGGTAGTCACCTGAAATGGTTCTCCAACAGTTCCCAGAGATGCTGTTGGCCCTTTTGCCTTCACTCTGCGGTACATCTCATCCAAACCATCTCGTTTGGGTAGGTCAGGTCACTGTGGCGGTCAGGTCATCTGGTGCAGCACGCCATCACTCTCCTTCTTGGTCAAATAGCCCTTACACAGCTTGGAGGTGTGTTTGGTATCTGTGTCCTGTTGAAAATAAATAATAGTCGAACTTAATGCAAAATGGATGGGATGGCAAGTCGCTGCACAATGCTGTGGTATCCATGATGGTTCAGTCTACCTTCAATTTTGAATGAATCCCCAACAGTGTCACCAGCAAAGCACACCCACACCCTCACACCTCCTGCTCCATCCTTCACGGGGGAACCATGCATTTAGAGACCATCCCTTCACCTTTTCTGCGTCGCACAAAGACAGGTGGAACCAAAGATCTCAAATTTGAACTCATCAGACAAAAGCACAGATTTTTACTGGTCTAATGTCCATTCCTTGTGCTTCTTGGCCCAAACAATTGTCTTCTGCTTGTTGCTTTTCCTTAGTAGTGTTTTCTTATCAGCTATTGGATGGATAGATTGATTTCATAAGGGGAATTATTGTGTTACAATAAAACTGCTACAGGTGCACAGTTTTAAATCACATTTAAAACACTTTGCAAATTTAGTTTTATTCAAAGTTTGCATGAAAATACTTTGCAGTTTCATAATTGCACTGGTCAGTTTTCAGTACTCTGCTTTACTAAGCTTTACAGTGATGCTCTGATGTTGTACTAGACACATCTAACGTGCTATTCTTTTGCTACATCAAGGGTAAAGACATCAGTTTATATCTAGGGTACTGATGCTGATTAGAGTCAGTTATTGAGTTCTACCTTTTACATTAGCTTTATATTATGTAACATAATGTTGAATTCAGCAGGATAAATCAGCAAAGAGCAGTGAAAATCAGAGCAGCAGCCCAGGTCAACTGATCACAGTCTATATACTAAGAAAAATCAAATGGAGCTCACAAAACAAATTATTATGTGCCTTATTTCTAAGTAGTTTGTTTCCCTATGCTGCACTGCTTTGCCCATCTGCCGAATCTCACTATCTAACCCCTGCTTGTAGAGTCATGGAATAAAAATAGGGAGCTTGAAAAGGACATAATAGGTCCATGTTAAGTGATACTCCTGAAAAAAAAAAAGGTGTTCGTTAAGTGTTTTTCTAAGAAAAAAAAATCTTGGCTGAATGTACTTTAATTCCCTGGGTTCACAGGTTTTAATATTTAAGATTGTTGATGGATGTTGGATTTAGACTTGAAACTGGAAGCTGTTTTTTTGCTGTTTAAAAGCAAAGAATAGAACAGACACAGGAGTCGACTTCATGAATCACTAATTTGGACTGTATCTTTTCGAACAACAAGAACACAGTGTAAAAATGTTGTGACTTTACTGAAGGTAATGTAGTCTATTTCAGCAGATGGGTCATGGCGTGCCCTCTTCAAACATGTTTCACTGTGATTTTAAAGTCGGCATCAAAATAAATTCAAGTGCCTGGATCTAGATCAAATCTCCTTGGCTGATGATCTGACCCTGCCCCAACATCTTTTTAAAATGTTAAACATTTCTGTTAGATATGATAAAAGACAGGAAAAAAAGATCCAGAACAACTCCTTCCAAGAGCTTTATTTTCTCAGTGGTAGATGTAATAAATTAAACCATCTGATGGATGGATGGACGGATGAGTCGTGACTAAAGAATGCCAGGGCCACATTTTGTGCCCAGTCTGGTGTTCCTATAGTAACTCTTCTACAGGGCTCTTATTGCCACACAGTTTCTGCTTTTTCTGTCTGGTTTCCCTCCAGTTCACTCTGTGTGAGGGGCTCTTACTCCTTATTTGGCAGTGCTGTAAATTGTTTCTGTCAGCTTAGATAAACGGACCCCTGGGTTTGTCCATCTCCCTTCAACACATACACCTTTACACACACATCCAAGCACAAACATTCACACAGCAACCCTCTCCCACACAGAGACACACACACACGTATATAGATTATGCAGTAATCAACGAGCAAGGGTTTATTCTTTACACGCTTGTTTTCAATGCTTGTTTACTTGTTTTCCACATTATTAATATTCCACCCTTCTGCAAGGTATCTAAAGGTTCACCTTCCTGAAGCAGATAAGGATGTTATTTATTCAAGCATTGGCAATGTTGGCATTGGCAAATCTTTTAAAATACTCTCAAATGGCCATGAATTTACCTCCAAAATATGAAAGGAGGTTGTAGATAATTATCTTGAAATCTTCTTCCATCATGATCAGAAATGTCTTTATTGCAAATCGGGTGAGATCAAAAAGGAGAAAAGGCATAAGTCTTAAAGTAAGATATCATGGCAGCTTACTCTGACATTGGCAGAAAGAGAAACTGAAACAGAAAGTATTTGGGACGCAGAGTTTCCCAACTCAAAGTATCCTTCAGTTCTGTCATTTTCAACCGAAATTGATTTTCTGTGAACAAGGATATCATCTTGCTTCATGGTTTGTTGCCGTAAACCATTGTGCAAACTGATTTACCTCTTCTCTGGCGCAGTGCGATGGCAGTGATAATTTCTTTCCTCGCTTGTTTTTTTCTATTTCTTTAGGGACTTTATTATGTCATTTCTGCTGAGATGCAATTTAGGCAGACAGTTTTGTTCCCTGTTGATCTGATATAATGAGATGAGGTGGCATTTCTCTTGTTTGTTGAAGCATTCGGCTTTTATCCCAGATGTCTCCAAAAAAAGAAACATTTAAACAATAAAAGCACCGATGCAGATTAAATTTCATATGGAGAAAGTGAGACGACATAAATTAAGGTATGGCATGCCGTGTAAAATGCTTATAGATGACAAATATATTTTAAATGGTCTTATGAAGATCCCTTTTTCACGTATTGAGATTTTTCAGTTACATTTCCTTTCTGCAGAGTGTTTTCTTGAATGTAAGATAGAGATGTGGATGAATAGATAAAAACAGATGGAAGGGAGATGAATAAATGAACTAAAAGCTTTAGTAGCTGCGTTACATTATACAGTACTCAGCTGTTCTGGGAACAAGAGGAAATGACTTTTTATTTCCTTTTTCTCTCTATGATTTGGCTTTCAAAGAATGAATGCAGCATGCAGTTTATTAATTAATGCCCAATTTGAAAACATTGCTGGAAGAAGAAAAGGGTCAGCCGTAACATAATGATCGCCAGAGGCCACGAGTTTTCTTAATCATCAAGTCCCTCGTCAGCGTTGGTCATAGGAAGTAAATCCTTCATTAAGCTCGAGTTTCTCGCAGAGGTAGCATATTAGCACTTGTTTACCGCAAGCCTCAAAGCATTGTGTAGGAGAGGTCTTCTTCAAACAGGAAGTGCTCGTAGGATTGCAGGGCGCTCCGTTTCTGAGGGACTGAATTGGAAGGGATGAAAGTGCTGTTTGTTGTCTTTTGACTCAGTGCGGCTCGGTGTATGCAGTTCAGTGTCTGTCACTGTCTTTGTGTTTCTCACTTTGCTTCTCTCTCATACATACTTAGCCACATAAACACTGACACTATGATCTACTATTATATTATACACAAGCGTACAGGCTCGTGTCCTCACACGCGCAGCTGTTAGATACAGTGAAGATGAAGCAGAATGAGGGAGTGGTTTCTCCTGTAGAGCTTAGCTGGGCCAAGTGTAATTGCATAGGTGGACATAAGCCTAATAACGGCCTTATTGAACCAAATCGGTGCTGTTCTGCCCGCAGAGATACTTCTGAGCAGTCTTTTTCATGTAGTTGTTATGTTTTGTCTTGAGGGTGTACAAGTCACCATTTTCTACCTCTCTCTTTGCCGCGGTTTTGGCTGTGCTGTCCTCCACCCCCTCAGACAGGCACTCTGTTAGAGCTGAGATGAGGAATGAATTGAAAGAGGTGTGAATACTACAGCGTGGGATCATTACAGTGATGACTTCAAGGTTTTGTGCCACCATTCCCTTGGATCCCTTGTAATATGAACTGTCCTATTACAACAGCCCGGATTTATTTATTTTCATCGTGTGTGTGTGTGTGTGTGTGTGTGTGTGTGTGTGTGTGTGTGTGTGTGTGTGTGTGTGTGTGTGTGTGTGTGTGTGTGTGTGTGTGTGTAGGTCAGTGATTGCAAACAAATCCTCTTACATTTTTTTTTCCAGAAGCCAATGCAGCTTCTGTGCAGGGGTGTTGGTTTGACAAAAGAACCAAACTGTGGACTAGATCATGCATTCTAATGGATCATCAAGGAATCGGGATTGTCAGTATTTGAAGATATCAGCATGTCCTTGCGTGGGGAGAAAAAAAAAGGCATATATTAAAAATATATATATTTTGATGATAGTTTTCAACTCTTGAATATATGTTTCTATTAGCATAATCAGGTATTATAGTATGACAAAGTAACAGCTTCCAAAAGTTGAACATTTTCATTAGTTATAAGCACAGCACAGCACTTTATATATCTGATATTGTGCACTTCAACTGACACTAAAGATTCTTTGGTACACCCACAAACTGGTCAATAATGAACAAATCAGGACATTGTTTCTGAATTACCTCAGATATTCAATTAATGACCAGCATACACACTCACGCCAATATCTCTTCATTATTATCATCTGATATATTGAGCTGACCAATTTATCATAGCTTTATGATAACAAAGAATTAAATGAGCAGCAGGAGAACCACATGAAAGATGTGTTGTATAGCTTTGCTTATAATAATGCCAGTCTTTCAGTACAGCAGGTTATTAAATAAAGGTCTAGTCTAGTCAAGTCAAATCGTTTCAAATAGGCCAATGATAGGTTCAATAAACAGACTTAAAAGACAATATTTCATCATTAAATTTTCTTACTTGCTTCTATGATGTAAGATTCATCCGGTCTGTCCAGCAGAGACAGGCCAAAACCCGTTTTAAATGCAGCCCCATTTCAAATGGGGAAACACTAGAGGTTTTTCAGATGAGTGAATTGAGTCAGAGGTATCGACTGGTAAACGGGAGAGTGGAGGAGACCTAGGGGGCCACTTCTAATCCACGGTGACCTACTCTTATCACGCACAGCCAAGGTCAAGAGTCTAATGAGGATGGAACGCCATTAGAGCAATTAGACCAAACTACCTTGTTTCTGGGGCATGCAGAGCCATGGGAGAAGAGGGAGAGGACGAGAAGGAGGGAGAGAACTACAGGAACGACAGACTGATGATCTGCCCAGCAGCTGCCTGCTTTCTGTCTCTCTCCCCCCACCTTTCTGCAGACAAACAACGGGTAAGCACTCAGCGGCACAGCGTTGCAACAGTGACACATGGTGGCAAAGGCACTCCCTGACAGAAGTGTCAAAAGAGTGGCTGCAGGGATGTTTTACATGAACAGAGCACTTTGGAGTT
This sequence comes from Aulonocara sp. 'chitande type north' Nkhata Bay, assembly GCF_057382095.1. Taxonomy (NCBI): domain Eukaryota; kingdom Metazoa; phylum Chordata; class Actinopteri; order Cichliformes; family Cichlidae; genus Aulonocara; species Aulonocara sp. 'chitande type north' Nkhata Bay. Next base: position 33,906,199 of record NC_141357.1, read on the forward strand.
TATGGAAAGATGATAGTCGAGAGTCACAATGTTACTGGTACATTTTGGTGATAACAATTCAAACTAAGGTGTCTGTATTATTGTCATTTACTGCAGGAAATCGCTGTGTAGAAGAAGGAAAGTGAGTAGTTTCAGATTTTTTAGACCATTTATTTTATACTTCATATGCAGAGTGGGAATAAACACTCTGCTGTATATCCAGCAGACATTTTCACTTCTTCCAGCTGTGTATCATCTCATTTCAAACTGAATATGCTATGATTTTGGATCCTTAGTCATGTAAAAGAAGGTTTTTGAAGAGGACATTTGTTCTGAGAGACTTCAGTTCATCCATCCGCTTCCCTAACTGGCAATTAAGGATCGCGGGTTGGCTGGAGACTACTTCGACCGTTAAAGGGCAAGAGGTGGGATACACTCCGGACAGGTTGCTAGTCCTTTGCAGGGATATAGAAAACGTACTAAGAAATATCTAAACTGTTATTGTAATACTCTAATGATATATGGACAAACAAAATCATCCTATCATTATCCCACAATTAAAAGCTAAATTATAATTATGTATTTTCTAAAAATTTACACCCACCTCTGAAAAAAAGCCCAATTTTCAGAATCTTCCCAAATATTGTCTATATGCTAATGTATGGCAAATGAATATTTGTACTATTATGCTTTATAACAAATCATTTTTTTTAGAATTTCAGAGTGCATGAATTTCTACATTAGCTACTTTTATTTTAAAAAAACATGTTTTTTTTTTCTCAGTCATTTAGCCTCAAATAATTCCAGAAAAACTATGAGTGGTTTGTTTGCTGTGAAGCATAGTTGTGAAGCACCCTTTTTTGCTTCTGACCATGTAATCAAAAAAAAAAAAAAAAGCTTACAGGCACAGACAAAAGTATCCCGGGGACATGGGAATACATTTGCAAGATTGAACTGAATAGAACACAGTAATTTTCACCTTGGGAGGTAGATCTCTGAGGGGACATGGAGACCCCAATTCCAGGCATCATGTGGAAGAAGGCCAGCACTCTGAAAACTTCAAGAGTGACTTTGATAGAAAACTGGATTACTGACAGTGCATGAAATGTTATATGTAAAAGGTTATTTAAATACTACTTAGGGTTCAACACATGCCTATTGCTTTATTTTACACAAAAACACCAGTAGGTCACAGTTTTGTGTTGGATAATATAAGTTTTAATTTGGATGACAATGCATCAGGTCATAGTGAAGGTGATTGTAGACTAACCACAAAAATAATGTGAGTAGTGTAAGCATAAAGTTCTAACTGAATAAATAAGGTAATGTATTACTTTTCTTAAAAAGACAGGTCATGTGTAATACATGACCTTTTTGAGTCAGAGAAATACTTTTAGTATAAATATTTTATTACTAAATTCTAGAAGGATCGACTAATACGCTATATTCAGCTTTAAACCTCTACCTGACCAGCTATTGTGAAAGAAGTCCATAATCTTTCTGACAGGACGGAGGGTGTTTGTTAGTGAGGTGCACTGTCACTTCAGGGGACACACACATTTCTGAACAAGTTGGTAAGAATTGAGAAAAGCCAGTGCTGCTTGAGGGATGAACCAGAATCACTCGGGGTAGTGGTGGAGAAAACGATGTTTGCGGTCTGCTATTATGGACAATGTCCTCCACCCTCTCGATGACAAAATGTCAATGCAATGGAGCACTTTCAGTCGGCAGCTTTTTCCACTGAGGCGTGCCAAGAAGCACTTCAGGAGTCCGACTGACTGCCTTCCACTACAATGCCCCCTCCCTAGCATCAGCTGCTAGCCTTTCGTTCCCCCTTATCTACTTGCCTGCAGTCTGTTATTTACTTATTTCTCAAGTGAGCTGCAATGACATTTCATCCCCTCACACGTATATGGAAGGCCAAAACTGCCAAAAAAAAGAAATGTTGAGAAAACTAAAAAAAATTCAAGGCAGCATCATCAGTAGCTTTTTTAATTTTCTCAACTTTTAACTGTTGTTGTCAACTTTACTGTGATTTACACAATTAGACAAGTTTCTCAATTACTTACTTTAATACAAAAAAATTTAAAACTAAAGATAAAGATGAAAAAGCTGTAAGTTGGTTGAAGGATGCTAATTCTGTGAAACATCCCATGGCTCTGAATAGGTCAGGTTTACAGCCTCAAATATAATCTACCTAAATTAAAGACTGCTTCAACTGCTCCAAACTAAACATAAAGTAATTGTTGCATTTTTGCACAGTGCTGTTGACTTGTAACAGCCAGAACAGGTTTCTTTGGGTAAAAGGTAAACGGGAAATACATGCAAAAAAGTGATCAAGCTGTGATTAAAAAAATATTTTCTTCCATTTTTTTTAAATTTGTTACTACTCAATGTCAGTGTTGGACAAAATGTAACAATTAATAGTGCTGCGAATTAGTTTTTCAAAGGCATAAAATTAAAGTGTGTCCATATATTTTTGTATGAACACTGAACATGCTAGCGCATACATCCACTTACGTTTTACTAGAAATCAGATGGGCTCCCACTGTAAACATAAAGTGCATCCTCGTACACTGACAAGAACTCGAAGGAAAATTATTCTGCAAGTTTAAAATTCTTGTTATGCAGCTTTGAAAAAACGTGTTAGGGCAACTGACAAGCTTTTATTTGTTGCCCTTGGGAAATCTTTCAGTCAGTGTCTGAATGAACTGAAGGAGCAATTTTGCCTCAAATTGCATCAAAATGGCAAAAAAGACACACTATTCCAAACACAGAATGAGGAATAGACCAAAGTTACTGTTTTTGTCAACAGAGTCTGACACAGTAGCTTTAAAAAAGGTGACATAAAAGTTTGAGTTTGCTGATGGAAAAGGGCGAGAGATGTTTTTAGACTGCTCTGCCTGTCACAATTTATAAATCAATGAATAACAACATTTTTATGTTGTTTATTTCTTTATGCATCTTTATTTCTTTAGTCATTGATTTATATTTTGATTGTTTTTTGGCAGTTTCGGTCCTCCATACTGATGCAAGTATCCATATAAAGCTTCTCCACTTCATACAGAAGCTCAGCTTCATCTGTTGGATTTAATCCTGCTCTTGTTTTTGCCCCCTTTTTATTTGTCTTTGTTTTTTGATACAAAGCTCCATGGATCTATAAAGTAATTCGCTCACATAGTAATTTATTTATTCACTATTTCACAAAAAGAGGATTAGTTAATCTGCCCCCTAGTGCCCATTAGAAGGGATATGGTACATCTACAGAGAGCACACTGAACCATCAGTCACTCTGTGTGTCTCATCTGTGACGCTGTGTCCTTGTTTTTTATCTGTGTTTACTGTCTGTGAAGCTCTTTGTCACAGATGTTTTCCTGGAAATTGATTTAGAAATAAACTTGACTTGATCAATCCCACCATTTTTCTTAACCATCTGGAAGCAGTTGAGGACTCTTACACTGCGCACACTGCCCACCTCCTTCTGTCTGTCTTTCTCTGGAGAGAAACAGATCAGCTGATCAATAAGGATAATGCTAATGATTATTCATCAATTCTGTCAGTCCGTTCTTTCTACCTTCTATCTAATCTACAAAGTCAAACAGGACTCATTCCAGTGTTAAGAGGGATATTAATACTTATATAATAGTAATAATGCATCAATAAAAACAGAGGAAAAATCAATTTGTCAATTTGTGTGACATTTTACTCAAAACAACATATTTCTAGCTGTGCCATAGAAAGAGTCGGGGGATGTGTTGCATTCACAGCCTGGGAACCATTAACGTCTGTACAAACTTTCATCAAGAACATTTTATTTACTTGAGCTGACCGAAAGTAAACACAGAAATTGGCCACCTGGAATGACCACTTGGCTTACTGAATTAGGGATCTCCATCTGGGACTCATTGCTGTATGACTTAATCACAGGCATTAATCTGCTCAGGTTGGTTTGTTTACATGTGTAATGCGAACTTTGTTGAAACTCCATAGTTAAGTGGTCTTTTACGTCATGGTCACACGCCATTTCATTTTGATGGTCAGCCATAGTCATCGGCATTGGAGTCAATAAACCAAGAGAAGAGAAGGCACAGAGATGAAGACTGAGGCCCAGAGACAATGGGACTGTCCTGAAAAACAACATACAGGTGGCATTTCTCTGTTTACTGCACAGCTAATCTCAAAGAGGGGAAGAACCTCTGCTGACTAGTGCTGAATACCAATAATCTACAACAAGAAATGATCCGACTAGCTCAGTTAACTGGCAGTTTTGTTTTGTTTTTTTTAAGTATAAGGCTTCAACAGTGACGCCGTTACAAGTAAAAACTAACTTTATATGTTGGACAGCTCGTTTGCTTTAAGCTTTCGGCATGAACGCATAAACAAACCACCTTAAGTGAAGAAATGTGTGGACTGACCTAAAACAAGGGGTAAGTCATAGGTTACTCCTGATGCACAAAATTGCTATTTCAACAGCTAGCTTCCATTTATCCTGCCGGTTACACTCAAAAACATCTTTAAAAAATGATCCATGTTATTTTGAAAAAGCCAGAGGAAACTCCAGCTACCTGTCACACATACACTTTTACCTGCTTTTCTGAAATGTCCCCAAGGCGGTGAGCGTGACCTATAAAGCCACACTAGTCATATTATTATATCAGAGTGAATTAAACACACATTAAAGCAGCTGGATTTATCCCCTCAAGACCATTAATATTTGTAAATCTTGACAATCCATCCAACAGTCTACAGTGGACCACAGTCGTGGGTTAAATGATCACCAAACAGAATGACTAACATTTGCCTGAAGCAAAGCCAAAGTGTAGCAAAGAAAAATGAAGACAAATGGACAAAAGCTACTTGATTATGAATGTTTGATCAATTTTGTGGAAAAAGAAAAGTCAGTCATACTTCTTTTAATTCATCAGGGGGTATTATTTTATAGTCTAATATTTCTTTATAAACAGCTTTCAATTGGTTTGCCTATCATTGTAAAAGATTGCTTTTTATGATTTTTCTGTTTCAGTCTGCTATGCACCTGATCTGCATCATCAATTCATGCTTAGTGGCAACATGTAGGGCAATCATATGAGATAGTCAGTGAGGAAGATGATGTTTTCACAGTAAAGGCTCAGGGGTCAATGCTTACATTGTCACTGATGACATTTAATATAATTAAACTGTGACTATTTTTGATAATTGTTATTTATTTATTTATTTATTTATTTGTTTTGTCCTGTATGATTTTTAATGACTTAATTCTAGCCTAGACTTACAGCTAGATATGTTTTTGCATATGAATGTTTAAATTAACCTAGGGTTGTATTTCTTTAGCCCTTTTCAGATTTGCAAGAAAACATCTTTTAACATTTTAAACAAACTTTCCAGCTGCTTTTATAAATTTGCTGTATTTTTGAATGATACTGGTTATATTTAGTAAAAGCAAAAAACCTCCACATGACATTGTGAATGGTCAGCCATACAAACTTTCTCCTCCGTGGACCCATAATCAGTGCTCTTTTTCCCGTCCACGTGATTTTGAAATCCTCTTCCTGTAACACATTTGCAAGGGAGAAGAATCCAGATCGTGGGTGGTGCCAGATGTTCCCTGCGGCAAACAGTGCTGAAGCTAGACAGTCTCTGAACATCTGTGGAGGTGTGCTGACTGAAAAGAGAAAATGTTCCACAAAGTTCGAACGTCAGCTTCACATTAGCTATTGTTACATCTGATTTGTGAGTGAGGCTTTTTAGCCGCTGGTAAAAACAGCAAGTGTGGCTTACTTCTGTACCAAGCAGCGTGCTGTAGGTTAATTACAATACTGCTGTCCACCCAGGAAAGTGTGCGTGTTCAGAGTTGCATGCCTGGAAAATATGCAGAGAAGAAATAAGAGTTGATACCTGTCTGTCAAAGAGACTGAGAAATATCCCTCTGTGTTCAGAGTGTGTTCTGTCGTGGGCAGCTGGCCACAGGCAGTTGAACTAGCAGCAGCATATCTCTCCAGTTCATTGGTTTTGGCCTTTGCCTTCCTGGCTCTGCATATTCTGGCAGCGATTCAGCCCTTGTCCCACAACATTAGACTTCTCAAATTAACATTTCATGTGATGGCATCGTGGTGTGGGTGTGTGACAAAGCTTGCCAGCACAGAAATGAAGCAAGCTGGCACCAAATGCTCTGCTAGCTCTCTCCTTCTCTCTTTCCGTCCCACTGCAACAACCTTGAACCAGTTTGTTAGCATCCCAAATGAACAGCATTGGTGTTGAGATTTGAATAGCATAAATAAATGAATGAGCAAACAAACCAGCACAAGCCCGACGTTGCTCTAGTGGCAATCTAGGGCTTGCACTCCCTGTGTAATGATCTGCAAATAGCTGGCTGCTGAGATAAAATTCAATTGAAACTACAAACTGCCACTGTCGACCACATGGCAAATAGGCTGTTATAATTTCAACCAAGAGATTTGCCATGCACCTGTTAAAATCCAAACACTTTAAGTCAATAGGACTGCTGGGTAATATCATAACAAGGCCACATGTTGCCTTGTATTTTGCATCCCTGTAAGGGTCTCATCTCATCACCAGTGACACAAAAGCTGAAAACATTAAACGGTAAGAAGTGCAAAGTGGATGGATTCTCTAGTGGGTGCATTCAAAACTGACAGGGAGATATAATATCGTCTTTGTTAGTTAATGTCATGGAAATTGCCATAAATCTACATGGCATGTAATCTCCATTACTTTCTGTGCTTTGCAGTTTGTGTTTTTTCTGTCTTTGTAATCATTAGGCAAGATCTTGAAGGTGAATACCTTTAAAATGAAGAAAGAATAGGCCAAACCCGAGGCACAAACAGTTATGTCTGAGTAGTTCCTGTTCTGCTCAATTAGATTAAAAAAAAAAAACTTAACCTAAGGTAAACTATCAATCCTGTCTCTGGAGCTGTACTTGTTGGTTGTTGAAGTTATCTTAGACACCACTGAGATGGATTCAATGCCATACATTACACTAAAAGTCAAATTTTAAGCTTTCCACTTGGCTAAATTAATTTACCGCGTGGACATTCATCCACACTAAACACTGATAATACTCTTACATCTAATAGTAACATGTTGTTCATGGACATCTGCTACACACAGTAGGTGAAGCCAGCCTGATGCTGAAGAAGAGCTCAGTTATCTCAAAAAAAGCAAAGCTCTCTTTACTGCAAACCTTCTGCTTCACCATGACCTCAGCTCTCTGTCACAGTGCAATAACATAAACACATTTCGTGTTATATTTAATCGTGAAATGAGGTCAACCTTCCCATCGCTATTTCAAAGTAACTGAGAAAGAATGTAAACACCATTACTGTGAAGTATATACTTAAAGAAGGTTTGATGCTGATTGACCAGTGTTTTAGGTCAAAAATCAAATGGTTAATGTTCGGTTAAGGAGGGCATGTCAACGTGAAGTGACCGAAAACAAGCAGGTTGCATTTCCTTTGAATACCAGCTATTGTATATTACATTATTACAGTGACTCTCACCGCACTGTCCGCTTAAATGGCCATTTCTACCTCTGACAGGCTCTTTAAAATACACAGTTCTGGCTGAACTTGTGACTCACTTGGAGAACGACACAGAGATCAAGCATGTGAATGAATGTTTATCCCAGGAACACTAAAGTAAAGGGGCTCTCAAAGGGTGATGCTGAATGCAGCTAGCTTTTTTTGTGTATCAGGCGGATTGAGGGTAGATGTGTGTTGGAACAAACAAAACTACTCTTTCAGCAGTGGTCAAAGCTTTTGGTTGTAGCAGTACTGCCTTTCCATTAGACACAGCATATATAAGTGCAGTCCTCTTGCATTGCTTTGGCTGCTGCTTTTGCTTTTTATTCCAAAGCAAATATTATGTCTCATCAATTTTTTCTAATCCCATTTATTTATTTATTTTTATTTGGGTAATTTTTTCTCACCCTATTTGTGTTTACACAGCTACAGAGAAAGTAAATTGGATTTCACTTCCTTCACAGTGAAAAACCAAAGACCACACAGTACAAAATGGTGATTGAATATCTGGTAATAGGAATCTCTATAAATTTGAATGTGTAAATTTCAGCCTCTCGCTCTGATGACAGATTTAGAATTTATCCTTCGAAATGGGCTCCGTCATTATCTGTTGTTTGTAACTCATCACTTTTCCCATGACAGCACTGTGAAAAGGACTTCGCTTTTACAGCTGAGCACTCAGGAGAGGACTGATACAGAAAAGTATGTAAGCTTCAATTCTAGGTTGACATGCATACAATTTCTGGAGTGCTTTAAATGGGTTTCTTTGTAGGGAATGTTTTCTAGGGTTACAATAATTATTCACAGATGGAAAAAAATAAAAAGTGGTGAAAACCTCTGACAAAAGTAGCAAAAATGATTAGGTTTTATTATAAAATGAGGACATCCTGTTAATTATTGCCTATAATGTGTGAACAGAACTTCTCGTTTATTTAAAATTAGAGGTGAGGCTACTCAGTCAACACCTTGTATTTGCACAGGGCTGCAATGTGAAGTTTAAATTAAAAAGTGTTGCTGACAAGAGATCTCTTCCTAATAAGGTGCAGGTGATTGTTTTTAACAAAACACTGGGAAATTAAAAGGCACTCAGAGAGTGCATCCACCTGGCAAAGCTAAAACCTGCCTCGCACTTTTAAAGTGATCTGCACCTAATTTAGTGAGTTCTCTTTCCTGTCAGTGCTCCAAGTTTCCAAGTCTGCTTCATTGATTTGGCTTAATCTTTCTGATAGACATATGGCACTGAAAATGTACCTCTATCCCAACTTCAGCCTCGGTTTAAGAGAAAAAAGCTTTAGCTTTCCCAAATCAGCTAAACCGTTCGTCCGACTTTAAAGCAGTTTGAAGCAAACGTGAAGTCCCAACCTCACAATGAATACTTTTAGTATATGTCTATGTTTAATCCTCAAGAACTTCAAGAATTACCAAATCTAATTATATGTAAAAAGGGAAATGATGTGTCAGCAAAATTTGAATGTTGGCTTGCTCTTAATTAGGCAAGCATCTTGCAGGGTGGCGTGTAGTCTCCTTAATTATCTCTGCGCGCGCTAAGTGTACTGTGAGACTAAATCTTAATAAGATGGGATGAGATTAAATTTTATTGATCTCTGTGGGGAAGTTGCAGCGAAAAATAAGAGGATGGTGTGCTCATATATGTGATATGTTAAAATAAATAAGCTTAAAGGATCATTCAGATTTGTGCCAAACTGGAATTATAATAGCTCTGGTGGCTGATATTACTAATTATGTGGCATTCACTGTTTTCATTTCTGAGAGTGTCTCCGCAGGTTGGTCGAGGCTACTCCAAAGAAAAAACATTCACATGGTGGAAAATGGAAAATGTGGATGTGGTACTTTAATTATTTGATGGATTACAGGGAAATTTGCTCTGTTTTCTTCATGTATTTTGTTTTATTGTCATATTTCTCACTGTCCATTAGCTTGATTCTGCCAGAGGTTTTGTCCCGTTATATGCAAGGCTTTCTTCCCACTCCCCCAAATGCTCAGTAATCTATAATTATCTGTGGTCTTTACCCTAATACGTAAAAAGTGCTGAAATTCTGAGATAACTTATTATATCATTTTTATAACATTAGCAGCCTCAGACACCAAACAGCTAGACAACATCAGTGTCAAGAAAATGTGCCAGCTGCTATAAAACTGTCTGCCTGTAGTTTAAAAAGGTCTGAAAAGAAATATAGAATACCCAAAGACATTAGCTTTTTATGCCACATCAAACCTATATTACCTGCATTACCTTCAGTGCAACTCAACCTCTAAATGTTAAAAGTCAGAGAAGTCAGAGATTTGAGTGTTTTATGCAAAGAAGCCTTAATGTAGCCTTAGCCTGCTAGCTTGCAGCTTAGGGGAGTGTGTTGCTGAGTTTTTCTTTCTCTTAACCAACAGCTTCTTTCTTCTTTTCTAACCTATGCAGCAGCGTAAGACCTGATGGCAGGTGTTTAAATCAACATACTTTCCCTTTGACATAGCTGCTGAAAGTGGCTGTAGACTTTTAATCTTGTTAAATGGATTATGTAGCTTAAGAACTAGGAATTTTCTCAACTGGTGAAGAAACTTGATATAATATATGGAAATATCTAAAGGAAATACAATTCAGGACTGTAAACATAACTGATCAGTAATGAAAAAAGCACCCAGACAGTTTAGCACATAATTTGGGCGTAGCCTTCTAATTGAAAACACCACTCATATCACTCTATGTCAGACATTGAAATCAGTTTTTTTCTGTCCTACTTAATCTTAATCAACATAAAGCTGCCTGTCATTAATCCTCTTTTTCTTCATTCACTCAGATCAATGTTTCCTTTTCCTGAGCAAAGATGGTAATTAATCCCCAGTCCAACAGAGCCTTCAGGCATGACTATTTGACAAAGACCCTAATCAATGCTTCTGCCTATTCTTCTACCTTTAGTAAATGAATAGCTTTTCTTTTTTTTATCATGTTTTACATTCCATCGAGGGAATCGATGATTCATATAACAGCCAAATAATTAATGTTTGAGCACAATCCCTGAAGAAAATCTGAACTGTTGCAGAACAGTTTTAGAACTTCGACCTGGGAGCTCATAAATGTGGTTGGAAGGGGTTTGAATTGATATGCTTCCTATTATGCTTATTAGAATTATTTCAGTAATAAATGGTCTATACGGGTGTCTTTTCACTTCATTGCCCCCCCACCCATTGACTCACCATTAATGACATTTCTGAAGAACGATGAATAATTGATGTTATTACTGAAGAAACTTATATGGGAGAAGTGGAACTCGGAGGAATCAAGCAGGCTGAAGACTGGCAAGGCTAGAGTAGCCTGGGCACAACAGATAGGGAAAGGGCTAAAGGAGTGAATGGGCTACTGCCTATTTATCAAGAGTAAGGTGCATGAAATTGGCTCTTAACCTCCCAGTTAGAAGGTTTAATTAGAAATCATGCTTTTGCTACAGGAGGGGGAAGAGCGGGGGTGAGTTGTCCAAACAGGGTGATAAATGACTTGTGGGACAGGAGGCTTTGGAGAGATGGGAGGAAACAGCTTGGTGAGAGTGAAATGTGGGTGACAGCTCTGGTCGAGGTAGGTGGTGAGACAACGGGTCGAGGCAAGCAGGAGATTGCAGCTGAAGTGCAAACGGCACCTCAAGAGCTGTAAGGGGTGTTATCGACACAAACAACCCGCAGGGCTCCCAACTAAAGAAGCTGAAATAGTGGCACACAATTTGGATGTAAGAGCAAAAATATTTATACATGAAATATGCTTTCAGTTCTTAAGAAAAGGCTTTGAAAATGAACTGAAAGGTCTGCTACCAAATATTTTGTTGATGCTGGAATTTATTTTATGGGTATGTTTTGCCTCAACTATCTGAACCACAGATATGCTTTAAAATGATAATATTCAAGAGCTGTGACAATTATTGCTTCCTATAAACCTATACCAGTGCATGAGTAAGGCTCTTATTCAGACCCAGTGATAATAATGTGTTACAAGGTTACCTAACCAGGTGTTGGTGTGAGCATGGATTGCAAAAACATATGACTCATCCCTTGTACTGTGGCATTAAAACAGGCAAGGTGGCAGACAGCAGTGTAGCTGAATGCACACGTCTGACCCAGGGACACAGATGCTCAATAAAATTAAAGCAAGGCAGACTGCAAATGTTTTATTCAGTCTTTACAGGGCCACCTCCCCATCAAGTAGCCATGTACAGTTGTGCAGTGTGTTTCTTTTTCGCTTTTTAAGCCTTAAGGGTCATAAAATTTCTGCTGGCAACACTCAACAGTTATTTCTGCTGATTGATTTGGCGTGACATTTAGACACACCCTTTAAAGGACTGGAGCTGTGTGAGCTAAAATAGGTCACAGCCTTTATGCCAGCACAGTGAGACTTTCTGCTGAGAGCGAAGAGAATGAGCGCACTGCTTAAACCAACATCCTGTTCAAAACCTGCTCTGTGTTTAAATCTTGCCTAGGGCTTAAAATCCTACTAATGGAGCAGGCTCATGTCAAATAGATGGAGAAGACAGTATGAGGGATTAGAGGGTCTGATGGGAAAAATGTGGTGCGCTTCTAGATACTTTGTCTACACGTTGGAGAAAACTTTTTTTTTTCACTTCTTGGAAACACGTCCCAAATCGAGCCTCTCCAGCACTCAGCGAGAGACGCCTCTGATCTTGCCACAGTGCGCATCGTGTGAAAAGGTCGGTGACTGCAAAAGGGCAGACTGGTTTCAAAATACAGTGAGAATGGGAATGACTTTTTGTGCCTCAAGAAGTAAAGCTCCAGCATTTCTGTGTAAATCTACATTCAATACTAAAGTATTTATCAGATAATAATTCCATCTTTCTTTCTTTTGTTTTAGCCAGTTTCAAGCCATATGTACAATCTGCCTGATGATTGCATCTGCAAATCCAAGCTGATATTCTCTCATTTCGGGTAGGGATTATACTCCCTTGAGGATGTCCTTATGAACAGCTGCAGACACTGCTAACCCCTTGTTGTTTTTTGCTTTGCTACTTTCTATAGTGTGCATGGAAAGTGTAGTAGCCACAAGTCCCCTCGGACGCCTGTGCGCTCAGAAAATAAAGATTTCATTCAAAACTGGAAGCTCCTAACTGATTCTACTTGGGCTGTTTTTCTACCTCATTTGTTATCATTTGATATGCAGACGTGCCTGAAGTAATTTTTTTGTAATTATAAATGGACAAACCTGACAGTGCTTATTTTTAATGTGAGGACCACGTCATGGTTCATCAGTTAATCTCTGCAGTGTGAGCTTAAAAGTCAGAGGCTGTGCAAAAAGGCTGATAGTAAACTTGCAGTGCAAGCCTTCACAACATAGAAGGTTAATAAAAAATGCACAGGGGCTCCCGAGCTTTAATAACAGGAAGCAAATGATATAAATTACATAAATAGCACAGCTGGTTTGGCATCCCACTAATTCTCCTCCAACCTTGTTCCGCCCGTACTTAACTCTACCTTCACCAAAAAATAAATAAATAAAAATAACTTAATGTACTTCATCATTTAACGGCAGACATATCCTTGAATCAATGCCAAACAATAATCTGTGAGTCTCATATCAAACAAAACCTCCAGCGGTTAACTCTGGGGCAGCGATGACTAGGAGGAAAGCTGATATACAGTAAATATCTAACTCCCTGAACTTCACCACTTTCTAATTATATTAGGATTAATTGGCATGGTTCTGAGGGACTCCGGTTAGTGGTGTTAGGGTATTAATGTACAGCACACCTTGTTGGATGGACCCTGGACTCTGTTGAAAAGCCTGTTAATTAGGCCTGTGGTTAGGTGTGATAAAAAAGGGAGCAGTACATAAACAGGACCCAGCAGAGGAGAGATGCATAGGTCACCTGCTACTGGACCCCCGACAGCCTCTGCCTGTATCACACAGGGCCACATGCTGCTCCTCCGTCTCCAGGAAAGGCTGACAGGGAACCTTCACACAGAAGAGCTACAGCTACACCTAATCTTCTACCTGTCCAACTGATTTAGTTAAAGGCGTATTTCCCCGCCAACTTCTTCAGTATGTATCTGCACCGTGCAGAGATCTAATGTCTGTCATAAAGTTAAACATCGGCAAGCCACATGGAGATTTTTAATGAGACTTTTGTGCTCATTTCACGCACAATATCTGTCCTTTTTCCTTTTTTTCCCTGCTGGTCTCTGGTCTTTTCCTCTATCCTTCAACAGGGAGAGAAGCTCTTACCATCAATCAGCCTTTAGCTCCTGTGGACTGAGACAGTGTCACGCTGGGCTCTGTGTGTTGCCAGATAGGACCACTGTGCCCTCAGGTTACCCTTACACTTCCAGTTTGACACCCCTGATATTTACTCGCTACAGAGAAAATTGAAAAATACATGGAAGTTTGAAGTGGGCACACAGGAGTCAAACTTTTGAACCGTGTTTTCTATCAGGGTTAGGAGCCAAAGAGGCTGTTTCTGTCAATCATTAATTGCAGTCCTTTACAGCCAGAACTTTTCAGATGCAGTCAGCGAGAAACTGTTTTATCGAGAACAGTCATCTGGTCCGTAGAGGCTGTCATGATGCATCATTTAAAGTGAAAAAAAAAAATTGGATTTTAGTTGTTGTCACAATGAAAAGCAGTCAGTGGGATAAAGTGAAATTGCCTTATTGTGAACAAGAACATGAATGTCTCACGCTTAGAGCGCAGGGACAGAAATCTGAGGATGGAAAAATGTATGTCTATAATGTCAGTAAGATGAGTTTATTTTTGCGTATGTAACATATTTCCTTCGCATATGGCCAAGCAAATGCTGTTTAGTTGAGTTTGGATTCAGAATGATTAGCAGATTAGTGCCAGATGGTCTAAGAGGCCAAGTGAGTTTCAAAGGTAAAAGAGAGTAAAACATGCACATTATTAACCAACACTGATGCAAATGCACTTTGACACTGGACACAATCTCCTTGTGATTAGTTGCCTCAGAATGCAGTCCAAACAGTTATTGCATCTCAGTCCACTGATTATCCCGGCTAATGTCTCTGTCCCTCAACTTGTGGAGGAAACTATCCAAAACTAGACATCACCATCATCGATCTGGGAAGTACATCAAGCTGTAGTCAAGCTGTTTTGGTTTGAGTAATGCTTCTAGTACATATACAGCTGGATGCCCAGAGAAGTCAATACAGGGGGCAGTGGTATCAGAATTTACTTGCTCAGCTACTTAACTTCTCAGCCTCTGCTGAACCCTGTAATGTTCCCATCAATACATACAAAAGCTGTGCAGCCAGACCAAGAGATTCTTATTTTAACCCATGTATTTGAAATTCCATACATTCATTTTTTAAATTGCAAGTATATCAGGTTGACATTTGAGGAACAGAATGCAGGTTGTGAATAAAAATAGTAAAGAGGATGTAAAATCTTTCCCTGTTCAGTCTTCTGGTTCAAATCTTGCTTTGTTTGTTTTTCCTTTTTTCCACTTAGTTGGCCCATTTTACATTACAAGGTATACATGAATCTTGGATTTACTAAAAACATAAGCTTCCCCTTTTTTGCTCATTTGATTTGGTTTTTGTTTGATTAATTTGGCTTCATTTTGCAATATAACTAAGGTAAAATATCCGACCTTGGGTTTATACATGACAAATCTCACAAATGCACGATTCTGAGGATGTGCAAACACAGCTGCCAACCTTTCAAATTATTAGAATGAATTCAGTGCCAGAACTCATCCACTGTGGAACAGCTCCATGAATGCTTTCCAATGGTAAAACCTTTGCAGCATGTTTGTCCAAGGTGCAACTTGAAAAACTGATTTGGCATCAGTTTTCCAGGGCAAACCAACTGGAGGTAATCAGCCCCCCACTTGTCTTCACACAACATGCAGCCCACTGATTGCTCCTCCTGATCCGCAGTTATTTTCAGCCTGTAGAATCTCTCTGTGGCGCTGTTGATGGGCCTCCTCGAATGCACATTCCTGATTCTGGATGGACTATCTGTGGTGCTTATGTGTCATCAGAGAGGGCCGTGGATTTTCTGTCCTTCCATTTACGGATGCTGAGTTCTAATTGAAATTGTTTGTCACACTCAGGAAACTTTGGATTTTGTTTTTTCTCAGTGTTTTACACAGTGTGAGTGTGAGCTTTTATGGTTGAATAATTATATATTGGGTGGGGGGGGCTCACTGAATAGTTTCAGTAGTGCCCACCCAACACTGTGGCTGTTAAAGCCCTTTGTTTTTTCCAAAACATCCATCCATTCTCTTCCGCTTATCCTTTTCATGGTCACGGGGGAGCTGGAGCCTATCCCAGCTGTCTTTGGGCGAGAGGCAGGGTACACCCTGGACAGGTCGCCAGTCTGTCGCAGGGCTAACACAGAGAGATAGCCTGCCCATGGGCAGTTTAGAGTTACCAATTAACCTATCCCCACTAACTGCATGTCTTTGGACTGTGGGAGGAAGCCAGAGTACCACACAAACACAGGGAGAACATGGAAACTCCACACAGAAAGACCCCAGCCTGATGGTGGAATTGAACTCCGGACCTTCTTGCTATGAGGCAACTGTGCTAACCACTGTGCTGCCCCAAATTTTGTATGCATATTTTGTACTGCACAGTTTATCATAGGTCATTATTTACATTTGCAATTAACAATAACTTACCTGAAATTAGCACAAAGTACGTGTCTGTCTCTGTGCAGTTTCTTAGTTCTCTGAGACATAGTTAAGAGCTCTAAACTGCATTTGAGTGAATCTCTGGCAGTGGAGACTATTGTAAAGTGCACTGCGACAACATTCTGGCTGACAGGCTTTATTCTTGCTATAGCACCACTCCTGCGACCTGTCTTACCCACCTACACAGTGACACACATTCTTCACAGCTCAGTCTGGCTTCTGTTTTGACTGAATTCAGCAGGCTTGAGTAATTCCTCGCCCAATGTTCATTCACACACACACACACACACACACACGCACACAACACACACACGCACACATTTGTATGCAGGCAAGAAGTGATCATTAGCTACATCTGGTGATCCTTCCAGCTGAACAGAAAGTTGTTTATGGGAATACAATATCCCAAAGCACAGACACCAAAAGAGCTTGAAATGTCTTCCTTACTGTGTAATTTGAAAAAAGACACTGTTTTAAACGTATGTGTCTGCCCCAAATATAACCTCAAACTATTCAATAGTTCTTCTCCAACTGTGTTTTCTTGCTTTTTACAATCCTCTGAGCTAGAAGTCTTTTAAGGTCAACTATTTGTTTCTTCTGACCGCTCTTTTCATCCTTCTGTCAGAAAAAATTTTTTTTTCCTGCTCTCTGGATGTATTTCAGAGCAGCTGAAGAGATATTACTTTGCAGTCTCCCTATAATACAGTATATCATCACATTTTCTTGGTTGGCTTAATTGTACTTTTACTTGGTGACCACTGTGTCATTTGGATTTTTTCTATTCTATGCCTCGGCAGGTTGTGTGTAACAAACCAGCAATCTAAGTTACATGCACATTATAAATACCAAACTGAAAGTGTGAGGGCATAAAAAAAAAAGATTTGTGTTCTACTCATGCACCTCTACTGGGCAGTCTTTACACCGACGGCTGCAGGAATCAAAATAAGCAGAGACACATCTGGTGATAAAGGTCATGGAGGAAGGAAAAGCACATGAGGGATGTTACTTACCAAAAAAAGAAAACAGCTTTCAAGAAAACTTCATACAGGGCTGTCCATAAACAGAAAATATAAGAAGTGGCTGATCAGTAGATACAAATTTTGACACTCTAGTATTTAAAGGATTAAAAAGACAATTAAAAAAAACCTAGCTGTATTCAAACAGCTCTACCTTATCCATTTCATGCAAGCAGTTTAGACTTTCTCAGGGGTACCGTGGTTTGGAAATCTAATTATAGAACAACACAGCTAGTTGCTGCAGGGAAAGGGAGCGGCAATGTCCAGCAGACATACTACACTAATATGTTCATAATCCTCACTGACTTCCCAAATGGTAATGGTACAAACAAATTCAGATACACTGAAGGTGTCTGTTTTTTTCATGTCTCATAAAACATGTTCAGCAGATCGACTGTGTTGTTCTGCTTGCTCAGTTGTTTTCAGCTTCATGTTCATGTAATGTGTTAATGGGTTTTATACGTCTTTTGTGTTCTTCCATTACTGTGAGCTTGCACAGTACCACCAGTAAGACTTGTTATTTCCAGGGTACATGCAGTTTAGTGTACATGGGGAAATATTTCATGTGAAGAAATAGCCAGTGGTTCAGACGTCGGTAGCATTCAAACTAATTTAACTCTGCTCCATTCTGCACACACTTGTTTTTTGGGAAGGAGTGGGGAAGTTCTGCACAAACGCACACTTTTTCTTTATATTTGTGAACAGTGTTTTGTGGGGCTTTGTCTTTATTGAACCATCTTTTATGTTTCTTCCAGGCAACACGTGTTGCAAAAGCAGTACTTCACGTTTGATCCTGTCACTTGATTACATTTCCTGCTTTAGTGCACATTTTAAATTTCCATTTAAAAAAAAGAAAAAAAAAACAGTCAATGCTGTCGGGGAAAGTGGTGTAATTTTTCTGCCCTTGTCAATAAAGAAGCGATGCAATAAAAGCTGATGGAAGTAGTTCTTTTGAATGGACTGCTTCTTCTTGTACAATAAACTTTACCACAGAGCCATTGCAAGACTCTGCTTTACCTGAAAGACACATTCTCACACACACGTATATATATATATATATACACACATATAAAAAGAAAAATAACACAGACTTAATGGATGACGCAGGCCTGTAATCATCTCCCCCTGATGACCTTCTGTTCGTCAGCCTTCTCTCTTTACAAAAACCTTATAGAGTGCACAAGAATACAGAAGCCATATAAAATACTTTCAAATCCCTTAATGTCATTTTAGCCAGTACACCAGACAGTGATAGAAGGTTTTCCCAATGTATTAAATTCACCATTTAGAACTTCCGCAGCCACTCATAATTCACTCCTGTGTTGTCCATCTGTGTGCTCACTATGTTCCAAATTCTCATCATTTTGCCAAAATATGACAAAATGTTGCTGCTTACATGTCAAGCTATTGCTTTGATCAAAGCTCAAAAGCTCAGCCAGAAATGGGATATTTAGCCATATTTGAACAAATCTATGAGTATCTGCAACATACTGAGATGGAAAGCTGACAGGTTCTGCATCTGATAACAGCTTGAGCTTGGTTTTAATTTCAGAAATGGATTTCCCATCATTTTAATGCTAATGTCACAGCTATGCAGACTTTACTTGCATTGCACCGATAAAGTCTTAATAAAGGCAAATCAAGATAAACCTGCTGTGCAGACATATAAGCATGCAGTGAGAGTGAAAATGGAAAGCCTTACAGACACTATAGCAGCCAGTCCTATAGCTTTACTGAATTTAAATTCAACAGCTCAGACTCATTCTTGCTTTAAGCCATGTGGGATACCACGGGGTACCACACTGGCTTTGATCAAACAGAGCAGGAATTAGCCTGAGTTAGCACTACTTGGCCTCAAGTGAAAACACATAACAGTGATTACACTTTATTTAAACAACTGAAGGGATTGGAGATGTTACTTTACTTGGACCTGGACTGATTTCTTTATCTTCTCAACTTCAATCTCTTGCTTTGCTGTCATGTTTGGAGCCAGAAGGCTTGATCTGCCTCAGTGGTGGTGAGAAATATTCTCTTTGAACAGGTTCTACCTAGTGTCAGCAGCTACATTGCATGGATTTGCTTATGGCTTGACTTTTTATGCTTAAACTTGAGCTGTGATCACTAACTTATTAGACAAAAAACAGCATGCATATTAGTCAGACCATTTTAACCAACCTGAATAAATTTTGCGTTGGCGATAAGATTCTTGTGTGTGTGCACTGCCAAGTCGATTAAGCTGAAACTTCAGTATAATGAATGCAATGGGGAAAAAACGACTTATGACAATAACTGAGGCTAATCCAGGAGACTAAGAATAATTAATTTGTACAGAAAATCCATAACGTCAGTTGTGGAGAAGATTACTAAGACTTCCCATTTATTGGTTGTCACTCTTATTTGGTGTCTGTTTGATGACACTAGATTGGCACATCAGCTGTTTACAGATGCATGTGTTTTATGGGGTCATGTGGCTTACAGTTGCTGTTCTTATTGCAACGAGAAATCCTTAAGAATTCAGAGCTAGCCATATCAAGCTTTCCATCTTTACTCTTACAATACAAAAATAAAGTCAAACTAACAAAGACTGTAAATCATGTTTAATTCCAGGCCCACACCAATATTTGTTTATCTGTTGTGTCAAATGAATATAATGCTGGCTAAATGCTCATATTTACTGTGATGGAGTGCTGAAAAGAATGAGAAGATAATGAAAAACAATCCGAGAATTTCTTTGATTCTCTGGTACAAAGACGAACATGAATAACAAATACAATTAAATAGCAAACCAAAAAACATTAGCGTGGGTTAGAGTTAGGTAACTGTTGTTTTAAACATGAATAGTGACGCATCATTTCATCGGTACATCCCTAAGATGTTCCATTTACCCACATAGTGCCTTCACTTTTACCATTGTTCATCAGATTTTCACTGCTGCTACATTTTCACACCTCTCCTCTCAGTTGTTTGTATCATTGTATTAATTTGCATTAACTTGCATGCAATAATAATATTCTGTTTTTGCTTCTTCTTTTCTTCCTCATTAGAGGGACAAAAATTTTGTGAACATAAAGACTCCTTAGAATATCCTCACTTAAGTAAATCACGTTTGGTCTTCAAAATGCTCTGAAGCTGTGTACAGTAAGCATGTCAATGTTTTTTATAAATACAGGTTTGGCAACTGTGTACTAGTTTTCAGCTAAACACAAAAATGGATGACTTTAAATATAATAAAAAAATATGCACATAAAATCAGCACATTTTTAACTGTACATGTTGTTGTTTGGCTTATTTTTGGCTTATTCTTTTAGTTTTGATTTAGCTTGCAGTCAAGCAGATTAATTGTTTGCAGTCCCATCACAAATAGGTTGCCAGGAGGGTTTGTGTATTGACCCATCAAGAAAGCATCTCTCAAATGTAAGCAGTGAAATATCAGAGTTCACTGTGCAGATGAAAAATTGGGGGATTTCTTCCATCAGTCAACTAAAGCTAGAGAGAGGTGCTCTGGTAAATGAGAGGTAAATAAAAGAAGGATATTTGCTCAGGCTGTTATTTTTTCCTCCTTAGTAAATTACCAACTAGAGGTTTTTGGGTAACGTCAAACCTTAGCTTGGTTATTAAAAATCGTTTTTGCTCTCTGTTTTATCTGTTTTGCTTCATAAAATTATTTTAAAACATTATTGGCTTCAGGAAAACATGGACCTGTCAGCAGCACTTTTCTTCAATATGATACGGTCCTTTCTCTTTCCTGTCTCCTGCTGCTCCTTCCTACACCTACATCACCTTTTCTTGACACTAGATAATACACTGACAGCCCATTACTGCTTATCACATTCTGTCCTCCTTAATCAGTGATGCCACAGCCACATCAGAATATCTTATAATGAAATTTCAGCCCTTTTCTGATAGAAGCTTGGTCACATCATTAAAGCACAATCAGAAGTTTTGCCTAACCCTTTGATAAAAGTGTGTCACTGACTTACCTGATTTTTGCTGAATACAAATACAAGCAGCAACTTGGATAACATAGCAGTGCAGAGAAATACATAATGGAGGCTCGGTATGGTGTTGCACATGCAATAAAGTTTATTATCCAGTGCATGGAGGTAATAAAATGGACAAGCACTGCACAGCATCCCTAAAATAAATAAAAGAGCTGCCTCACAGCTGACTAATGCCTACTGCTACAATTACATGAATAGGCCCCATAGCAGCTGCTAAACTCTACAAGTGGTCAGAACGGTTGCTAAGCAAACACCAACTAAAGTAAGGCATAGATATTATTTTTGCGCAGTAGACTAATATGAGCAAGTCAATTTGCAAAGTGTAAAAAGGAAAAAGGCTGAAGAAGGCAACCCGTAGGTCTGTTTCTATCTATGAAACACAGGCTCTCTTCTTTGTGACCATCTCTGCATGTATGCTGTGACACATACTAGCAGTAATTTCCAAAGAAAGTGCCAATAAATAAAACTGTGCCAAGAATCTTAGATCTTTTCTTTTTAGGACTTGTAAAGACTAAAACATATGTTGCATTCAGGAAAGGTTTTCGTTCAGTCACGTGACCTATTGCGCCAGTCCGCCAGCCCTATCGCTACCTGGTCTTTATGCTGAGCTGTCTCCTTTATGTGTTATTTTAAGGATCCCTCACTGTGAGCATGAGACACGGCATTGCGAAGTAAAAATGTAACAATGTTTCATATAATTTGTGAAAACATATATAAAAGGAAAAGTACAGTGAGAAAATGAATAATCTTGTGGTGGTTTTCTATCTAATTTATTAGCACTTGTCTGATATCAGTGCCTCAAAGCGACAGTCATTAGGCTGCCAACTGCTGTCATTTAGAGTCACAGTAGTTTCTCCTTTTTCTCCCTTACACACAGGTGTGACGCTGACAGGAGACAGCTGAAGTGACAATAGTAGTGAAATAGTATTTAGCTGCGTTGACAACAGCAGCTTACGTTACATTACTGTGTGAAATGAAAGCTTAACAACAACTGTTACACCGAGCCCGCATCTACCTCGCTTCTCAGTTGAGGTCTCTGACAGAAAATGGGGAGACTGCAAGTAAACGAGCGAGCGACCTAGTGAGACAGAGAAAGCATGTTGTTGTTGGACCCTTTCAGTTGTGTCAGCTCTCTTTGTCCACAGTTTGCACCTAAGTAAAAGCTTTTGTAAACATACAAACAGAAGCTGCTAGTGTGAAAAGCCTCTAAAATGCTGTCATTCTACCACTGGCTTCCTCCATGATACGTTAGCTCTACTGCTAGCTGCTGCTGTTGAATGGAGCTATAATTACAGATCTGAATGGATCACCTCATTGTCCCTTGAGTCAATGTCCATCCATCCACCCATCCTTCCATCTATCCATCCACCCATCCATCCTAACTCCTCCTAGAGGGACTATGTGAAAGAAAGGGAGCTGCAAGAAAAGTTTTCAGTTCAGTTCAAACAGTTGATTCAAGTTGATTTAAGATCCTACAGTAACAGAGGAAAAAACTCAAATAATCAGACGACCTCCTTTGAGCAAACACTTGATGACAGAGGAAAGGAAAATCTCCCTTTTAGCAGGAAGAGATCTCTTATGTATCCACTACCCTGTCAATCACAGTATATCCTGCACTCACATTGGTAATCACTCAACTCAAAGCTACGGAACATTTATCCCAAGACCTGTCCGATATAAACACTAGTAGTTCTAATACTACTTTTAATTAGTATTAAAAATTGGTTTCTCACCAGTAGTCAATTAAAGTAGTCTCTAGTCACTATGTCACAGATCTATAGCCATACTTCCTGTGTGGAAGTAGGTTAAGCTAACTGGCAACTCTCCTTGCTCCTCTTCTCCCTATTGTCCATTGGAGGCATTGAGAGATAGATTGTAATGACAAAGGAGGGCTGTTTTCTGGGTCATAGTAGAAGAGAAGAGGTGAGGAAGCAAGGCAAGATAGTCAAATGAATTACACAACAAGCTTTTTTTGTCCACCAGGAGGCAGACAAACAGCAAAAACATAATTGTTAGTGACTTGTTATGTTCTTGTCTCATCATAGATCGAAGAAAAGGTTTGGAGTACTGCCATGATGTAACCAAGTATGCAAATTTGTGCTGTGGAAAGTAAAGTGCTAAAAGAGCTGAATGCAGATTTTGTAGTAGTATGACTAGTAACTCTCCATTCAATACCAAGATTGTTAAGAGAATTATTAAGTATTTTACAAGCACAGACATTTCAAATAAAAGTAAATCGCTAATGTCATTTTTTTAACCTCGACTTCTTTGTCACAGCTGTTCTTGTTATGCTTTTTAGAGCAGTATGAATTGCACTGCATTTTCTAACCCTTTCTAAACCCAGCATTGATCATTTTACAAAGAAAATGAATAAATGTAATGAAATTACTGTATTTTGTGGTGTATTGAAGGCACCGCAGTTACACAGGCATAAAGGAAGAAAACAAGGAGCTGACCTCAAGGCAATTTCTACTGAGGCAGAATTGGCAAATCAGTGAATGCGGAGAGAGTAGGTTGTCCTTTTTTTGAAGGCTTGCAGAGAGTAAAGTGAACAATTTCAATCTAAATCCTCAGTTTTGCTGTTGGTCCACTTTCTTTGTCTATCTCACGCTTTGTATGGGGCGATCGTGGCTCAAGAGTTGGGAGTTTGCCTTGTAATCGGAAGGTTGCAGGTTCGAGCCCCGGCTTGGACAGTCTCGGTCGTTGTGTCCTTGGGCAAGACACTTCACCCGTTGCCTACTGGTGGTGGTCAGAGGGCCCGGTGGCGCCAGTGTCCGGCAGCCTCGCCTCTGTCAGTGCGCCCCAGGGTGGCTGTGGCTACAATGTAGCTTGCCATCACCAGTGTGTGAATGTGTGTGTGAATGGGTGGATGACTGGTTGTGTAAAGCGCTTTGGGGTCCTTAGGGACTAGTAAAGCGCTATATAAAATACAGGCCATTTACCATTTACCATTTGTATCTTCCATTATATGAGATTTTGGATGTGACTCACTGCATGTGTGTAGCCTGTAATCATGTATGAAGGGCGTTTTAACATCAATCAATCTGCTATGAAATTGTCCGTTGTGATATCGGCAATAGCTTGTAATCTACAATAGCTTCAGAATTTGGGTTATTTATTGTTATATTTAAAAGCAAAGATAGTAAGTAATTCTTTTTTGCAATGTGTCTGTTCATTTATAAACCATGTAATTTTTTTTTTGTTTTGTTTTACAAAATTACAATTACAATTACAAATTACAACAACAGTTATTTACCTATACATTGTATAAGTAAAGACCTATACAATGTATAGGTCTTTAACTATACATTGTAAGGTAAAGACTAAACAATAATACCAAGAAAACCACAACAATCAAACAACGCCTTTTTAGCAAGCATGTGGTTACAGTGGGAAGGAAAAACTCCCTTTTAACAGGAAGAAAAAACAGGCTCAATGAGAGA
Organism: Aulonocara sp. 'chitande type north' Nkhata Bay; assembly: GCF_057382095.1. Taxonomy (NCBI): domain Eukaryota; kingdom Metazoa; phylum Chordata; class Actinopteri; order Cichliformes; family Cichlidae; genus Aulonocara; species Aulonocara sp. 'chitande type north' Nkhata Bay. The sequence continues at coordinate 33,930,836 of NC_141357.1, forward strand.
AGCCATCAGCTGCAACCAGTTGGGAGTGAGGGGAGGAAGACGGGACAAAAGAGATGCTGTGGAAGAGAGCCAGAGATTAATAATAATAACTAATGATTAAATGCAGAGTGGTAAATAAACAAAGTGAGTGGTGAAGAAACATTCAGTGCATCATCTTCCCTGCAGCCAACGCCTATTGCAGCGTAACTACAGGAAAAACACCAAAATGTAAAAACAAGTCATGGCTAACACATTTAAAGAATGTATACATACATTTCCCATTTGGAAGTGTATTTTTAATGAGGAAAAAAATGTGACAAAACTGGCCCAACAAAGAGCAAAGAGTGCTTGAAAGAGCAGGTCTAAAGAAATGTGGCTCTTTTTAGCTTCAAAGTCACAGTCTTAAGCCTGTGGGTCTTAAGTCACACCTTTGTCAGCCAGAAAGCAGCAGTTCGTGTCTCATTTGGGAACTTTACGTTTCCACTTTACTTTTTACTTTCTCTTGTTGGTTAGGTTTATGCATTTAAAACCCCTTGGTGAGGTTTTGGCACTTAGATGTATTTGGCAAGGATTTGGCACTAAAATCCTGCCAAGATTTTTAGCACTGAGGTTTATGCAACAACAACTTCTTAAGGTTCAGGAAAAGATTGTGGTTTGGGTTAAAATATGCCCCTTCACAACTTTAACCCACATCAGTTGCATGTTGAAAAATGAGACGCATTTCACTGCTGTCTAAACAGTACAGTGCTACAGTACAGTCACCAAAGGACAAGTCCCCCTTATCAGCGAGGTGCCAAATGTTTTGACAAAGCAGCTGTACATGATGCCCTGGGAATGAGAATGGGCTGGAATATGGGATGTTCCACTGGGTTTTCCCTTCAAACTGTCTGCTGTTGTTTTGCATGAGCGCCTTTGTTGACCTGGTGTTGCTATCAATAATGGAAATGAATTCAGTCATACAGATGTAATTTAAATGAATGACCAAAACACAGAGGACATGGGGGAGAACAATAGAGAGAGAAAGAGTACATGTGATTTATTCCTGAACCGCAAATGAGTGATTTATATGCCTAACTGTAATGAGCTCACAACCATGGAGGCAGGCAGACAAAACTTATTCTTGAAGCATTAATTTGAGTGTTTGGGAAAGCAATGACACTTTAATGAAAAGTACTTGCAGAGCAAAGTTTGGCAAGCTCCTGTGTTAATAAGCAAAGTTTAGTGGGTGCAGTTGCAAATTTGCTTAGGTTAAGTATATTTTTGGAATATGGGAAACAAAGACTGTTCAACTTAGAAGTCATTGTACTTGAAGCAATTATAACTACTGAATAGATCAAGTGATATTGCATCTTCATTTGAAAGGCCCTCATGCCTGGATGAATAAGTGGTCTTCATACTGAATACAGAGGACGGTATATCATTTTCAAAGGAAGACTTTTTCAGTAAATCCTCCACTTTCTTCCCCGATAGGCGGTCCATCTGTAGAACCTGGGTGTCTATCAGCACTGCCTCCTCCAGGACTCAGATGGGTCTGAAACTCTCCGTGAACCCTCATGAATTATTCATCATCACATATAATGTTGGCAAATTATTTTATGTAGTGGGGAAAGATTCATCTTAGGAGCAGGAATTGGGTAGGGAGAAGCTAATGTGTTTATTATGCCAAGATAATGGCATGAAATAGAGGCCAGGGGTGGAGAATTTGGAGGAGTGTTTATACTTTATATTCATTGGAGGGTAGCATCTGAATGCCTCGTGGTCACATGATGGCAGATGTCTTTTGAATGCAGCGGGCGAGAGTGTATTTGCGTGCATGTGCGCACGTATTCACTCATAGTCAAACCTTTGCAGACGCTTTAGATGTTCGGATGTGTGTGTGCAAGTTTTTGTGTGCGCGCACGTGCAGTGTATGTTTATGTAACGTATAGATTTGCCTAATCGAGGTTTCATTCCACAGCCAGCGTTGTCTGCTTTTATGGCTGTTGTTGAGAAAAGAGTTCAATAAGCATTACCCAGGCTCTGCTCTCCAAGTGGCAGAGAGCACCATTACAGGGAGAAAGAAGGTTGCTCTGTAACTGGTGTTTGCCTTGCTTAGCTGAAAGGAGCTGAGATCTATCCATACAGAGCTAATATCTGTGCCATAATGACATTGCACTATCAAGAAGATAGGCTGCTTTTGAACTCAAGGCTGCCTGCTGTGTTGAAAGAGAGAGACAGAAACCCCATACAGATGTCAGGAGTGTCAGGAAGGAGATGGTATCTTGCAGTTTCGTTGTCTGGAAATAAAAGCTTAATGAATTTATCTTTAGATGCACATTTTGTCCTGTCTTTTTGATCCAGGCTACAGTACAGTTTCTCTGACCAGGTGCACAGACAACTGTTTGTCCACCGTTTTGCATCCATATAGACTACTTTTGTCTTATTTAAGTGAAGGCTGTTTGGATTTCCGACACATCCTTCAAATATAATTCTCAAATCCCGAACACAGGGCAATGTGGGATGATAATATATTCATATTGTGCTGCAGGAATGTGTCTCTTCTGTGCCTTTCATAAATTGGGGTCAGGTGATATCTGTCACAGCAGAGAATGTGCTTAGTGCTGACAAAGTCATGTTGACATTTTTTGGAGAGGAAAGCGCAAAAAAAAATATATATATATATATACACATATACATATAGTGTCTCCCAGGAGGCAGGAAGAAGAAGAAATTAAATTGCCTCTCCACAGCCCTTGTTAAAAATGAAAACCAATCAGCCAGCCCTCAATTCACACTCACAGCTCCACAAAGATTATGGGGAATATTGATATTAATATTAACAAATGCACTGTCCTTTTCGAGTCTGGCGCTATGGGTCCAGTTGCAACTTCACTGATAAGAATTTTTTTCCCCTCATTGAAAAAGCTGTTTAAACTTGATGGATTCATGGCTTTTCTACAAATATGACCATTAACTATGCCTGAATAGGCTGATATGTATTGTGAGGCAGAAGAGAAATGGCTGTACCGATGCAAAAAAGGTTCGTCAGTGTTATTTAAATTTGCGGATGTCATGTTGAAAGGATCCAGATCGTCTGTAAACCAAGAAATACCCTAATTGCAAAGCTTTGTTTGGGCATTTTTGTTTGAAACCACTATGATGAGTCTCATTTAAGAAAGAAGGAAACTGTCAGCACTTTTAACTGTATCCCCAGCGGAGAGCTTTGTGCTTTTGTTTGGCCTAATTTGGGGGGTTCTCGGGCTTATTTCCCCATGAAATCCCTTCTAGTAACATGAGCACACATTCAAAGCAGTGGGAATGGGGAATAATGAAGTGTACGGACAGAAAGACAGTCACGTGGCCTTCGGAAAGGAGCATTAGCAGGAGTTATCACAGTTAATTTCACAGTGATCAGTTCAGAAAGAATTCTGTACGACTGAAACTGTATGACCGTCAATAGAGAGTATGGCGCTATATGGCATGTTGATAGAGGCCCTGGAGTTTGTTTACAGTCAGGACCACTGAGGAACACTAAGCTAACCAGTGATAGTTAGGAAAGCATAGCAATGAGAGGATCTGTCATTTAAGTTTAAAAATAGTCACAACATGCCAAAGCCTTGAGCTTCTGACCAGTAACCATGTTGGTATTTAAAAATAATACACAAAGAGTGGATTTGACTGAGAAACCCAGACTGCACATGCTCATACAGTGGCAAATTGTCAATCAAGTTAGATAATTTCCCTTTAAGTCTTGCCATGCCTTTTTTTTGGTTTTTGCAATCAAGTGTGAACAGGCACATAGTGTTTGCATGCTGTGTGCTGTTTTATTTGCTAACAACTGAAAATCTTAAACTTTATTTAAAGCACTGTAGTTGTCACTATCACTTTTTAACCAGTAAGGACAAAGAATAGTAGACTGACTGTGACATGTATGAGTGTTGAATGAGTGTCTTCATATACAACCAGATTAATATGAGAAAATAATCCATTTGTCTTTGGTCGACCATTCAAGCAGCAGTCAGCTAGAGTCAGATAATTGCAGACTGCATTACCTCTCAGATATTCTGTATCATAGCAACCAAAGCATATTAGCAAAAAAATAAAAATAATAATAATAATATGCACCTTCAAGCACCGCAGCTCTCTAAGGCCCTCTCAGCTGTGCATTTCCAGAAGATCGCCTTACTGTCAAAAAAGGTTCCTGTTTTCGTCGTAGCCTGCTTTCTCCTACTTTTTGGCTCTAATGGAGAATAAACCTCATGCTGTATTCAGTAATATATGACACTGAGACCAAGAACCAATCAGAAAAGAGTTTGAGGTGAAGGGAGCTGAAAAGCATTTTTTCCATAGACAACTGGACTTTTTTATTTTATTTATTTTTTTACCCCCTGCTTGCTACTATAAAGAATAGAGGTGTACAGCACTTCCACGGGGGCTTCACTTTTCAGCTGTAGCTGAAGGCTGTGTCCATCTTTCACATCTTTGGTGAAGATACAAACATCTTGCTTTTAATTTTTAGTCTTAACATGTAAATTAGATAAAAATGTAATTATCAGCACGAAGCACAAAACACAGTTATCACCAATGGATAATTCGTTTGTGTGGGTTGCTTGTCAGAAATTGAACTGTTGCAAAAGTTCTCAAGAAACTATAGCAAATTTCATGACAAACCACTGAATAGCTGTCAAAACATGTTCCTGAAAAACAAAGTTCTTTTGCTGAAGTATATCACATAAGTTGATTACTTCAAATATGCAATTACTTACTCCTCAGTCTTTCTCTCAGAAAAGTTAAACTGGAAATTAAACACATGCATTATACTAATATCTTGATGAAACTTCAAAGAAAAGAATCATTTGAAAGAAAATTGTATTATACATGCAAGACTAAAATGCTTGCTTTGTTTAAAACTGATGCCATGAAAACACAAGCTATCATATTAAGATGCTTGTTACTAGTCATAATATGTTTATTTTTATATTAATGTTAATATAAGTTAATTAAATCTTAGACTTTCAACAAACAGATAACCTGTCTTCAGTATGAAGTATTATAAACATGCCTCGCTTATAAATTCATACACATTTATATAAGCACTTTTTTCTATGCCTACATGCTTTCTATCAAAAATTCACACTCCAGTGGATGTATCAGAGAGCAACTTGGGTTCAGCATCTTGCCCAAGGATATTTGGGCATGCAGACTGGAGCAGCCAACCAGATCAAACCACTAAACCTTCCGATTAGTACATGATGTGTTCTTCCTCCTGGGCTACAGCGACACCATTGTGGCTGTAGCCACAGGATCCATTGTCTTAAAAATGTTTTTATGAATGCAGTTACTTCAGTTAGTTAAGAGGTTAAGAAAACGTACTATATACCAGCTAAGTAATGTATTTGTATATATTAATAAGATGATAACCCCAACCTTTTTTTTTTTTCTTTAAATGCATTCATTTCTTTATTCACACTGTGTTTGTGCTTTAGTATACCATCCATAATACCCCGGGGAATCCTCAGGAGTGGGAAGGATGTGGGAGGAAGGCCAGGTCACTATTTCCATCTTCTCAGCTGTACAGATCATTAATGTCAGTAGCATGCTAGCCCACTAATAAACAGGTTACCTCCTCAGAGTACAGATGCGATCATGTTCTTGAGATCAGGTCTAACGCTGATCTCAACAAGCAAAATAAATTCCAGTCAAGCACATTAAAATTAACCAAACCTGAGAAAATGTCTTAATTTAAAATGTATCCAAACTAGGCAGGGAAAGTTTTTAGCTCTGGGTTAGCAGCATTTAGCAAGCATGGTTTACTTTAAGGCAAGAGAAACCCAAACCTCATGGAGACTATCGATACAAACTCCACACAGCAGGACCCTCTTGTTGTGAGGCAACAATGCCAGCTACTTCACATCATGTGAATTACCTATTTTGGGGGGGGGGGAGCAAATCTTAAACTCACATGACATTTTCTCTCGTGATACTAGTCTTTATTCTCTGAGGAGCATGAATGACTCTATAAAATGATTAGTCTGGACCAACATGATAAAAACATCAGTTGTCAATAAGAATGACCCCATGCCTGGATAAGGACCACGGCCATACATGTTACAGAGCTGAGCAGGCTTCTCAAATATTGTCCTCAGCGAGAGTCGATGCATCTGCTGCTGATCTTGATTTAATGTTTTATTTCAAATTAAGCTATTTAATTTGGTGCCGATTTCTGAGTCTCAGGAGAACCAGCTGCCTGTGATTCGATGAAAATCCAGCTTAGTTGTTGTGTTAGACCTGATGGTGTGCACATTACTTTGTACACAGATCTCATCATCGTGCTCATTTGGGATAGCTTAGGCAAATTCCAAGCACAGACGGCTGTTTGAGGCTGAATAATAACTGAGATGTTGTGTTGTGTTATCTGCTACAGCAACTAAAAAGAGATGGCAGGGATAATCCATTTTCTGGTATGTTTCTGAAAACAACAAATGGATACGCCTGAAGAAGTTCTTTAAGATTACATGTATCAGTTTACAGCTCTGCATCAAGTACCTTGGAGAACAAGATTGCATTGTGAAAAATGTCTTTGTTTTTTTTCCTCACCTGGAGCGAAAATAGCACCCTCACTTGAACTGGGTAACAAAAGCACAAGTCACTGAAAGTCCTCTTGATATTAGACTACAAAATATGCAGCAAGGACTCGAGTGAAAGCACCCACCCTTCAGGTACTCTACATGGTACCAGACTGGGCTAACAATGGGATATAGGAATAATAAGGAAGATGGGAGGTGAGGTTTATTACGGAGGGTGGTTGAGAGGTGAGTGTGCTGATATCTACATCAAGCAATTTAAACAAGTTCTGAATCAGAGCACTTGTCAATCATAATTGATCTCGAGTTGTGGGGGTGGTGAGAGATGAGGATGAAGACACGCAGAGAGCGAGAGAAAAAAGGGAGGGAGAGAGCAAGCATCTTCCCTGGAGGCTACAAGCACCTTTTTAAGAAGGAGAGGCCCTGAGGGCCCCTACACCCTTTCCCCACTTCAAGATCAAACCCATTCGTTCCCCATCTCGCTCGCCTCTCCTCATCTTCCTGATCAAAATTCGTCTTCATTAGAATCAGTGAAAAAGAGCCTCTTAACAGCTGGATATAAGAGCCCTGCATTAGGAAGCATACATACGGACAAACATCTATTCAGAATTTATTCTGAAGTCGCGGGGGGGGGGGGGCATGGTGGAATACACACTGGCCGGCAGTGATTCACTTTTATCTGCACATTGAAATTCTTCTTATTTTCCACCAAGAGAATTTCTTGTACAAAATGCATTAGCAACTGCTTTTTTAAGCTTTACTTTGGTAAAAGGGCTTATTATCCGAGATCTTACACTGCCACTGTAATTATCTTTAAGAGAAACTCTGTCAAAAGCTTTTACCCCCTGTGTAGTCACATCTGAATATGAATCCAGCAGGGCAAGAATGCACTAAAACATCATTTTAATGCATTTAGTTACTGTGCAATTCTAGAACATTTCTTTTGTCGGAGACCTCATAGTGTTATAGTCTCATCATATGCAGAGTAAAAGTGACACTATATGGCCCAAAGAATGTTGGTGTGGGTGTGTGTGTGTGTTTCCTAACCTTTAATTATTTTATCCCTTGCAGAATTTGTAAGTTTGCTCACTTAGAAAGAAATGAACAGTCTAATTGTTATGGTAGTTTCTTTTTAATGAAGAGAAAGAATATCGCCCACAAATCGTGAAAAAACACATTATATATAATTTATAAACTGATATCCATGTCATTAAGTGAAAGCAGTATTTGATTCCCTACAACTCAGTAAGAATTTTGGCTCACACAGACTGGCTGGCTGCCCATGTGGGACATAGCTAACAATCAGCATTGCTCCTGATTTCATCTCATTAAAGCACACAGAAGCAATTTCTTCTTTTCTGACCTCTCTACCGCCATGGGCAAGACCGAGAAGCTGCCAAAGGACATCACTGATAAAACTGTAGACCTGCTCAATCCACACTGGCTTAAATGGGGGTAGAAGATCCTCAATAAGAAGCTTAGTGAGAAGACAACTGCTGGAGCAATAGAAGAAAATGCAAGAAATATAAGATGACCATCCTCAATCCCCACAGTCAAGCACAGAGGTGGAAATATTATGCTTTGGGGCTGTTTTTCTGCTAAGAGTATGTGATTTCACCACACTGAGGGGTCATGTACTGTGAAACCTTGGATGAGAAACTCCTTCCCTCAGCCAGAACACCAAGCATGGGTCATGAAAGGGTCTTCCAGTGTGGCAGTGACGCAAAACATACCACCAAGGAAAACATAACACCAAGGCAAGAATGGGGTAAAGAAGAAACACATTAAGGGTCACGAAGTGGCTTAGTCCTATATTCCTGAACTCAGTCCTATAGAGAATCTGTGCAGAGAGCTGAAGCTTCAAGTTGCCAAGTTGCAGCTATGAAGCTAGAAGAGTGGGACAAAATCCCTCCTCAGATGTGAGATATGTGCAAACCTGGTGACTAACCACCAAGTACTAAACCATGTTTTTCAAATACTTAATTCACTCAATGACATGCAAATCAATTTAATTTATTTCCTGGATTTTTGGTTGATATTCAGTTTCTCTTCAATAAAAAAAAAAAGAAACTGCCATAACAAATAGACTGTTCATTTCTTTGTAAGTGAGCAAACTTACAAATTAAACACTGGGTCAAATGATTATTTCTCCCACTGTATCTTAACAGCTAGTTTCTCATGCCATTAGATATTCATTCTCCCAACAAGACCGATTGTAGCTGATTGTTGACATTGATATTAACAGTTGTGTTCAGTTCTGGCATCAAGTGAAACATTTCGACTGCAAATGGATGTCTCACCATCTACATTTGCTGCAGAGACCATTGTTGACTCCTGGGGTTTAATTGCAATTTAATTAGTTTAACGTTAGACATTCAATGTATCCAGTACACTGGTTTATTATCAAATATATTATAAAAGGCATAGCTGCTAACAAGCAACAGCTCATATGAAATTAAAGCACATTATCATGCTAAATGGCTAAACTAAAATCCAGAAACTACAAACATTATGACTATTGCTTATTTGTAGGCTGCACTATAGTATCGCCTTCTTTGGGATTTCTTAGCAGTTCTCTGAAAAGCCTTCAGTGGAGTGTACTAACAGCAACTTCAAAGATTATATACATCTCATATTTTCATCATTCGCTCCCTTTAAAGTCCTCCTTAAAGTCTTCAGTGATCACTCTCTATCATGTCTTATAGACCTTTATAGTACATTATTATCCTGAAGGAGCACTTTGCTGTAAGAGTGTAGGCTTACATTTGGTGAAGTATAATGGGAGACCGAGCCCTTAGCAGGTAATCTCCTGACCTGTGGAACTAGCTCACAGTTTGTGACACAGACAGTTTTGCTGCTGTTTTGATAGTTTTATAGAAAGTGTATCATGAACCTGCAGCAGCAAAATTAGGGACAGGTCAAGGTCACTGTAACCCTGAGACTACAGCTGTTTCTCTGTTCATGTATTTCTATGCCATTTTTACATGCCATTAACTTTATGTCAATCATCGTCCTTAGTTTTTTCATCGGTTGTTTTTTTCCTCTCATTTTATTCCTCCTTTTTCCACCTCGCGTTCCACTAATTGTTACAGATGGCCACTCGCCCCAAGCCTATTATATGTGATGTTTGTGCTCTTAAAAGAGTTTTTTCCCCTTCACATAGTGGTTAAAGGGGGAATTGTCGATTTCCATGTACAATGCAATGTTGTGGTCTTACAATATAAAGTGCTTTGAGATGTCAACTTAATCTGATTTATGGCTAAAAATTGCACTAAACAACCATTTAGTCCCAAATAACAGCTATACCTAAAAAATAAATAAATAAAAGCAAGAACACAGAATACAGTGCATCAGTGCCAGATATCCAGAAGCATAGGCAAGAGGTGAAAAGCATCATCGCTATTTTCAGACGCAATCCTGAAGGTTTGATGAATCAGTGCAGCGCCTTGTGTCTTTTACTGAACATGCACACAAAAACAAGGATCCTTGTGAACAATCGAATGCTGCAACAATAAACTAGCTCTTTGTCTGTGCCATAGTTTGGGCTGTAAAACGTCCAGACCTTCATATGGATAGAATCTGTTGTAATGGACAGCATTACTGTTTAGCTAATAAACTGACATTTTACTGTAAAGTCATTTATAAGCTGAGAAACTGCTTACAGACAGAAAATGTCTAAAAATAACTATCTGATGTTATTAGCGCATATCATTTGATTTTGCCAAATGTTCTTTCACTGGCACGTTGCCTCTACTGACCTATGAAAAATTTAAAAAGCACAACCACATACCATGAGCTGTTTGTTTTTGACACTCAGGAGAAAGAGGGTGCTTGTTTTTAGCCACAGTTTGTATTCTTCTGAGCAGGTATGCTATGAGTCATAGTTTGTAGCTTTTACAATGCTGCTGTCTTTGGAAGTGATGCTGTGCACTTTTTTTTGCATTTGCTTTATTTTAGAATTTTTTCTTAAATAACAGCCGTGTCACAACTCCTCTGTGGCTGCACTGAGTCAACATTTGCAATTCAGCAGCACATTAAAACAAAGTATGTGAGCCAAATTTGAAAACTGTATTTTCTTTCATCTTTACGAGATTTGTTTAAAGTCACAGACGGCAGGTTGCTTTCTTTAATCAGAGTGTGCGATAAACTCAAAGGAACTGCTAGTGAAGTTGCTGGCTGAATTTTATTTACCTCTCAGCCACTTTGGCTGGTATCCAGCACGGGTTTGGAGGTTATTTTTAATCCAAAAGGTCAAACTTTGCTCTTCAATTTGTGATTCTGAAAGCTGTTTCGGCCTGTGAGCAAAAAAAAACAAAAAACAAGGTAATTCTTTTTCTTGCCTGTTGTGAATGTTCATGTAAGGTTCAAGTCCAGTTACTCTGAGAAAACTACACCAGGAAAAAGACTAAGAAGTAAAGAGAGCCACAGAGAGACCTAAATTTCACTCCTCAGCTACCCTTCACATTCCCCACATAAAATGACCACAAGCAAAGATCACAGAGTAAGTCTTTTACCAACAGGAATACTGTTAGAGCACAAAGAGTATCGCCCCTCCCCAGTCTCTTCTCCTGGTTAATTTCCTTGGAGCCTGCAGGGCCAGCCGGTAGGGGGATTTGACAGAGGACTTCTGACAATCCTGAGGAGAGCTGACACTGAGAGCACCAGTCTCTCCAACACTTGAGGCCAGATTGGAAGATGCTCAGCATGTAGAGAGCAGATGAGACAACCAGAGGAGCCAGGAGGGCTATCCATGCAGAGCTGGCTAAACTTGAAATGCCCGAGTGTGATACAATGAGCAAACAGTGCCACACAGAGGCTGGAACTAATACTTCAGCCACAGTCTGCAACTATGTGGCCAAAACGGTTTTTAGCTCTGTGTTATTCAGAAATTAGATAGTGATGGTGAATGGATCACCACATATCCAGAATGTGCAGCAGATCGGTATGTGATTTTTTTCCCCTGCATCCGTTTATTAAAATGGAGCTCTGCAGAAGTGTCTTTATCACCCTAATCCAACATCCACGGCGATATATGAGCTCAGTAAGTGTGTTACTTTGCCTAGAAAGGAAGCCCATTTGAAATGCAATAACCAAATGTCAGCCTTGAGCTTACATATTTCAGTCACTTATTGTGACCTTTCTAAGAAAAAATTACATTTAAATTTATATAAAAAGCAACTTCAAACATCCGAAGTGAAATTCAAAGGCAAAAAGGCTCTTTACCCTGTCGTAATTCTCCTCATTGCAATATAAATGGAACGAAGGAATATGCATCCAGCCATTTGCTGCTATCAAATCACAGATTCATGGGAATACAAGCCACTGTTTGGTACAGATAAATGTGTAGCACTCAAAGAACAGAGCGAGGCAACCTCAAACAACAGCGCCAGGAGATGCTGAGGGTCTCTGGGCAGAAAGAGGAAAATATGTCACTCAAGTTGTTGAGTGTGATGAATTTTTAGTGCGTTATTGAAGGCTGCCAGATCAGAATCTACATGTAACAGAAAGAGCTGTTTTGATACTTGTGAAGGAAGAATGGAGAAAAATCCTGGAACATTTTTATTATGTGTGTCGCTAAGCTGTGTTCAGGATAAAAATTTATCCAAATAAACAAAGTGAGACCTTCATCAGTCCACCAGCTGTGACACTTCAATTATTAAAATTATTGCCAAGACAAGGCCAACTCTATTAAAAATCACCCCAGTATCTAAAAGCACTCAGAATGAGAGACATGTGAATGAGCTTTCTATGAGCACAGCAAACAACAGTCGCCTTTCAGGACAGCACTGTCTGTTATAAGCAAAAAAAGAAAAAAAAAAAAGATTTCAATGATATTTTATTTTTGCCGCAGTGGTCAAAGACACCGTAGGGTCACTGGGAGGCCTGTAGGTGTAATTAAGTGGGATCATGCATGTTTAAGCTTAATCACTAGATAAATACTTTATAATAGAACAAACCACTTTGCAGGTCAGGGTTCAGATATAATTGTCTTTTTATAATATTTCATTGTTTCTCATTTCCATAGGACTCAAAACCTGCTTTAGCTGTATTATCCATCAAGTCTGCATTTCTTTCTCATATTGTCATACACTCCTTATATTCAACTGCTCATTAATGAAAATATCAGCCAATCACATGGCAACATCCCAAAACAATTAGGCATGCAGACATGCTCAACACAACCTGCTGAATTTCAAACTGTGCATCCAAACTACTACTACTGGGATCTTTCCACACACCCATTTATCGGTTTAACAGAGGGAATAATATGAATTTAGCAGAGATTCCTTGGTGTTCATACCTTGAGTTTGATGTCAGAGATCTGAGGAGAATAGCCAGATGTTTTGAGTTGATAGGAAGGGAACAGTAACTCAGATAGCCACTCATTACAATCATGGTATGCAGGACAGCATCTATGAACACTCAACATGTTGAACCTTGTAGCAGATGGGCTACAGTAGTAAACGATCACATGACACCACTCCTGTCAGCTAAAGCCAGGAAGCCGAGGCTGTGATTCGAATGGGCTCACCAAAACTGGACAATAGAAGATGGGAACAGGTTGGCTGCTGTGAAGAACAACATGAAAGCCTTGCATGGATCTTGCCTCAGATCAACAGTTCAGTAACACTTTGGGCTCCCTAGTATAAACTGAGCATAATTTAGTATCCAAAGCCTACTCAAGTGCTGATGACCACACCACACCCTTTATAACCACAGTGTCTTCTGATGGCTGCTTCAAACAGGATAATGCACCATGTCACGAGCCTCAGATCATGTTAAACTAGTTTTTTTGTTTGTTTTTGGTTTTTTTTTTTTAAACATGACAATGAGTTCACTGCGCTGTACCGGCCTCCGCAGTTACCAGAACTTATTCCAACATAGCATGTTTGGGATGTAGATGGGAGAGACCCGTCACGGATGTGCAGCCAACAAATCTGCAACTTTCTGATGCTCAATTATCTCAATAAGGACAAAAGTGTTGAAGGCAGAAGTCAGATCAAGTGTAGAAGCCTACATGCAGTTTAATTTGAAATGTATGCTTTTATTTTGATAGTGCAGAAAACAGGAAGTTGGGCGAGAGGAGAGTGGAGCCATATGGTTTTTTGACCTCGCAATCTCTCTTCATCCATTTTGAATTGACCTTTATAAGTTTTTGTAATTTGGAATTCTGTTGCTGTGTACCTGTTTGGACTATTGAAGTAAATATTGAGAAGCTATCAAGGACTGCGGTTTCGTTTTTTGTTTTTTGTGGATAAGGAAAGAGGGACCAAGCGGAGCGTCAAGCTAAGGCTCCATTAGAAGGAAACCTACATTAGTCAAAAAACCTGCTCTTCACGGATTAATGGAGTTTGGAAACGCCTGACTATAAAGTAAGAAGGAAATACCGAACCGAGGAAAAACTGAAGATGGAAAACTGTAAGTCTTAAATTGCCTTGCCTTTTTTTTTTTAATTTGCTGAGGTGCATGTGTATTGATTGAGTTTGGAATTTTGCTACCCATGGACGAACAAAATAGTGGAAAAAGGATTGTAAAAATGACTGAGAAGGCTATGGAAGACTGCAAGACTAGAAATGTCAACACACGTAGACATAAGCTCTCTCAATTAACCGGCATGAAAAAAGAAATTGAGCAATTAATGGAAGATGATGCAAACGTTGACCTCGTTAAAAATAAATTACGAGTTGACTTTAGCTCTTTGCAGCAAGACTTTGCTAGCCTAAATTCTGAACTGCAACAACTTATGAGTGAAGAGGAATTTTTGGAAGATCAAAATAGTTGGTTTGATCCAAAGAACAAGTCCCTGAATGATTTCTTTTGGAAATGTGAAGGGTGGATGAATGAAGTCATGAAACTCTCTGAACAGAACAGAGAGGACGACACAAGAAAGCAGGCAGACAATAGGTCCATGTCATCAAAGTCGGCAAGCAAACGCTCCAGTAGATCTGGATCACAGCGCGGAAGCATTTCCTCTACATCTTCTTCTACATCTTCCTCTATTAGATTAAAGGTAGAAATGGAGCGTGCTGCATTAAAGGCAAAGGCTGCAGCTCTGGAGAAGAGTTTGGCAATAGAAAAGGAAGAAGCGGATTGGTACGCAGAAATGAAAGGAAAAGAGGCTGCAATAAAGGCTAAAAAGGAAATGCATGCTATGCAGACTGCCCTTGCTGAGTCAGATGCAAAACTGGAAGTTTTGCAAAAATATGAAGATACACAGCCAGACATGAGCATTTTTGCAGATGATGATCAGAATGGCAAAACTGAAATTAAAACCACATTCCACCCAACATCGCAGTACGTCTCATCAGCACCCTACGATGGCGACGATGTGCAGACACCAATGCATGAAAGGACAGTGCCTGCGCCAAGCACTGAAAGGGCCGGTGAACCTGTGCTCGATAGTTTGTGTCAAGCCATTTCTCAGCAAGTTAATGTCACTGAGTACCTGGTAAAGAATCACAAAGCTTCTCTATTACCTGACATCTCCATTCCAACTTTCAACGGAGATCCACTTGAATACAACTCTTTTATCGGTTCCATTGAACATGGAATTGAAAACCGCACTGATAATAATCGTGATCGTCTACAGTATTTGCTTCAGTACACGAGTGGACAACCACATGAGTTGGTTAAAAGTTGCATCCACATGGAACCTTCAGTGGGTTATACAAAGGCGAAACAAATGCTCAAAGAGTTTTTTGGAGATGACTTTAAGATAGCTGAAGCCTACATAAAGGAGGCCTTGGATTGGCAGACAATTAAGCCAGAAGACGGCACTGCACTACAGTCCTTTGCATTGTTTCTCACCGGCTGCTACAATGCAATGACAGATGTTAACTACATGGAAGACTTGGATAATACGTCTAACCTAAGGGCATTAGCTAACAAGCTTCCTTACAAACTTAAAGAAGCGTGGCGAAAATATGCTTGTGACCTGCAAGACAAAACGAAGAAAAAGGTCAAGTTTAAGGATTTTGTCAACTTTATCAATAAGCAAGTTAGGTACGTGCTACACCCACTTTATGGAAATATAAGGGAAACTACAACAGGTGTGAAGGACTCATTCAGACAAAGAGCAAAGCCACAATATGCAGAGACATTCAAACCAAAGAAAGTGTTTACAACAGCAATCACTGACCCTCAAATGGAAAACAAGACAGAAAGTGCCAAACAAGTGGCATCAAAAACACGGACCGTCCAAGTGGATTCAAGCAGCAAACCTTGTGTTTATTGCAAGGGAGAGCAACACAACCTCCAAATCTGCAGAAAGCTCAAGGACAAGCCTCACAAGGACAAGATTGAGTTTTTAAGGAGCATAGGACTGTGTTTTGCCTGTTTGAAACATGGCCACATGAGTAGCAGCTGCAAAGACAAGCTCCATTGTCAAGAATGCTCTCGACTGCATCCTACCCTGCTGCACATCACCAATAGGGACTCACAAGAAGAAACAGCAAGGGGGGCTGCTCAACAGTTCGTATCAAGTGCTCTTGTACAAACAACAGCAACTTTCAGCATGACTGGGGCCGGTAAGGAAGATTGTATTCTTCCAATCGTTCCAGTACGTGTCAAGGCCCAGAAAGGAACCAAGACAGTAACAACATATGCATTCTTGGATCAAGGCAGCTCAGCCACCTTTGTGACAGAGTCACTGATAAAACAACTGAACCTGAATGGACGAATTACGAAAATTTCACTCCGCACGATGGGAAATGAATCTGTTGTGAACACCTGCATTGTGACTGGACTGGAAGTCAGTAGTCTGGATGGTAGCCAGTTTATTAAACTTTCAGAGGTGTATGCACAAGACCACATTCCTGTAAGTAAAAACAATATCCCAAGCCAAGAAGATGTTGACAGGTGGTCACACCTGACGGAAGTGAAACTTCCCACTATCCAAGCGGATGTTGGATTACTCATAGGAGTGAATGTTCCCAAAGCCATGGAACCGCTTAAGGTGGTAAACAGCGTGGACAATGGACCCTACGCAGTGAGAACAATATTAGGTTGGACAGTAAATGGACCACTTAGGAGTGGAGGCGACATGAGTGGGAGAAACAGATCGGCACAAGTGACTGTGAATAGGATATCAGTAGCCAGGTTGGAAGAGCTCTGGCAGCTACAGTTTAAGCAGGACTTTCCTGATGCAGGACAAGACGAAAATCTTGAAATGTCCAAGGAAGATCGTCAGTTTCTGAACATGGTGTCTCAGTCTGCAAAACTGGAGGATGGCCATTATAGTATTTGTCTTCCAGTGAGAAGCAAGGCGCTGTGCTTGCCAAGCAACAGAGAAGTCGCAGTGCAACGTGCGCTGAACTTACAGAAAAGATTCACCAGAGATGTCAAGTTTTACGAGGAATATGTTGCATATATGGATGATATCCTAAAAAAGGGTTACGCGATCAAACTGAACGATGCTGAATGTAAGTCACTGGAGGGACGAACATGGTATTTGCCTCATCATGGAGTGAGACATCCGGTCAAGCAAAGGTTACGTGTTGTCTTCGACTGCGGGGCAAGCTTTCAAGGAACATCGCTGAACCAGCATCTCTTGCAGGGACCGGATTTGACAAGCTCACTGGTGGGAGTCCTCCTGAGGTTTCGACAGGAGATTGTGGCAGTAATGGCTGATGTGGAGGCCATGTTCCACCAGGTCAGAGTCAGCAAGGAAGATACAGATCTCCTCAGGTTTCTTTGGTGGTCTGATGGGAATTACAAGGAGAAGCTTGCAGAACACAAAATGTTGGTCCACATCTTTGGTGCCACCTCTTCGCCAAGTGTTGCATCTTTTGCACTTCAGAAATGCGCTACTGATTTCGAAAGGGAATTTGGTCAAGAAGCTGCAAGGACAGTCAAGAAAAATTTTTACGTGGACGACTGTCTTAAGTCAATTGCAGAGGAAGATGCAGCAATCACCCTGTGTTCTGACTTGAGGAACATGTTGGCAAAAGGCGGATTTCGACTAACAAAATGGTCAAGCAACAGCAGAAAGTTGCTCAACTCAATTCCTGATGAAGAAAGAGCACAAGGATTTAAAGTTCTGAATCCGGACGAGAGTAATTTGCCGATGGAAAGAGCATTGGGAATTCAGTGGTGTGCTGAATCAGATCAGTTCAAGTTCAAGATCAACCTTAAAAACAGACCGAACACTAGAAGAGGACTGCTTTCCCTTCTCAGCTCCATCTTTGATCCACTGGGATTTGTTGCTCCGGTGATTCTGTGTGCGAAAAAAATCTTGCACGATTTATGTCGGAGGAAATACGGCTGGGATGAATACCTACCGGAGGACGTCATTAAGAGCTGGAATAAGTGGGTTGCAGATTTGCAAAGGCTTGACGACTTTGGAGTTGACAGGAGCATCAAGTCAAAGCAGTTTGGTGCACCAGTCTTTGCGCAGTTGCATCATTTCGCTGACGCAAGCGAAGACGCTTATGGCACAGCAAGCTACCTGTTGCTGCGCAATGCAAGTGGCGAGACTCAGTCCACCTTGGTAATGGCAAAGGCAAGGGTTGCACCTTTGAAGTGTCCAACCATCCCACGAATGGAACTGATTGCCGCAACTGTTGCAGTGAAGATGGATAAACTTCTAAAGAAGGAACTAGAAGTAGAACTGCATGAATCTGTTTTTTGGACAGATAGCACGGCTGTGCTAAAGTACTTGAATAGTGAAGGCACAAGATTCAAGACCTTTGTTTCTAATAGGATCTCAGTAATCTTGAGCCATTCTCACATTCGGCAGTGGAGATATGTCAATACCACTTTGAATCCAGCAGATCATGTCTCTAGAGGACAGACTGTTGCAGCATTCTTAAAATGTGGCGATTGGCTTTCGGGACCAAGTTTCCTATTCTGCTCAGAAGATCAGTGGCCGAAGAATCCAGATCCCAGAATGCTGGATTTTGATGACTTAGAGGTCAAAAGAGAAGCTCAGACACATGTCATTCAGATGCAAGGGCTCAAAGACGCAGTAGACCAGCTGATGAATCACTACTCATCTTGGACAAAGCTAAAGCGTGCTGTAGCCTGGTTCATGAAACTGAAGAGTTTGCTTAAGGAATTAATAGCAAAGAGAAAGGAAGCAAGCACAATGAGTGAGGAAATCAGGATGAGCCAATTCAAGAAAGCTTTCAAGGGAAAAAATCTAACCTGTGATGATTTGTCTAAAGCAGAAATGGAAATTGTGAAGTACTGTCAGAAGCAAAGTTTTGAACAGGACTTGGCAATGCTGAAAGAACATCAAAGGGTGAAGAAAAAAGGCTCTCTCTACAAGTTGACTCCAGTACTGCAAGATGGAGTCATAAGAGTTGGAGGAAGGTTGAGTCGAGCAGCGATGCCAGATGATGCTAAGCAGCAAGTCATCTTGCCAAAGGAGTCACATATCACACAGCTTGTGTTAAGACATACCCATGATGTTACAGCTCACGCCGGACGGAATCACATGTTGGCTCATCTGCGTCAAAAATTTTGGATCCCTGGAGCAAATGGAGCCATTAGAAGGTTCTTGTCAAAATGTGTCACCTGTAAAAGGCTACACGGAAGTACTGGCAAACAAATAATGGCAGATTTACCAAAATGCAGGATCCTGCCTGATGACCCTCCGTTCACCAAAGTAGGTGTTGACTACTTTGGTCCATTCCTGGTAAAAAGGGGAAGAAGTCAAGTAAAAAGATATGGTGTCATTTTCACATGTCTTACCACACGAGCTGTACATCTGGAGGTTGCATCTTCACTTGACACTGATGCATGTCTCAACGCCATCAGAAGATTCCTTGCCAGAAGAGGACAAGTTAAAGAGATGTACTCGGATAATGGAACCAACTTCCGATCAGCTAACAGTGAGTTAAAGAAAGCAATTAAAGAATGGAACTCCAGTATGATCATAAAATCATTGCAGCAAAGGGGGATCCAATGGCATTTTAATCCACCAGCAGGATCTCACCATGGAGGAAGCTGGGAGAGACTCATCCGCTCAGTGAGAAAAATTTTGAACGTCACAGTAAAAGAACAACTGTTGGATGAAGAAGGTCTCCACACCTTGCTGTGTGAAGCTGAGGCTATTATAAACAGCAGGCCTATTACAAAGGAATCTTCAGATCCCAATGACCTGGAGGCTTTAACACCCAACCATCTCCTGTTGCTGAAGGTTAAGCCAGAATTACCCCCAGGAATCTTCAACAAGGATGCCCAGTCTGTAAATCGCAGGTGGAGACAAATCCAATATCTTGCAGACATTTTTTGGAAACGCTGGTGCAAGGAATACCTCATGCATCTCCAAGAGCGTCAACGATGGACTACACCTAAGAGAAATTTCCATGTTGGTGATGTTGTGCTGATCGTAGATGACACAGCACCCAGAAATTCATGGCCACTAGGAAGAATCGTAGAGACCTTTCCAGACCAGAAAGGTCTGGTGCGTCAGGTGAAAGTAAAGACCAAGACCAATGAGCTTTGTCGACCAGTTACAAAGCTGTGCCTTTTGCAAGAAGCTGAAGATAATTGATGCACTCTTCGAAAATCAAGAACTAGTTTCCTCTGAGGGGAGGAAAGTGAAAGAAGATTCTTTTAAGATAGTTGAAGTTCAGTTAAGTGATGTAGCCATAGATCTTTTCATTTAAGTTAAAGATTTTGTAGTAATTGTTTCAAAGACATTGATAACAATTAGGGGCCGGTAATGTAGAAGCCTACATGCAGTTTAATTTGAAATGTATGCTTTTATTTTGATAGTGCAGAAAACAGGAAGTTGGGCGAGAGGAGAGTGGAGCCATATGGTTTTTTGACCTCGCAATCTCTCTTCATCCATTTTGAATTGACCTTTATAAGTTTTTGTAATTTGGAATTCTGTTGCTGTGTACCTGTTTGGACTATTGAAGTAAATATTGAGAAGCTATCAAGGACTGCGGTTTCGTTTTTTGTTTTTTGTGGATAAGGAAAGAGGGACCAAGCGGAGCGTCAAGCTAAGGCTCCATTAGAAGGAAACCTACATCAAGTATTAACAAAACATTAAAATGAAGCCAAAGGATAAATGCACTGTTTCTGCCCAAAGTAGCAGCCAGGGATCCAACCACCAACCTTCTAATTAGCAGATGACTTGCTCTGCCTCCTGAGCTACAGCCACTTTACTATTTGAAGTATTCTTTCAAGTCATTTTCTGCACATACATGTAGAATTCATGATAAAAACAAACTCCACGCATAGGGATTACAAAGCCGAGACGCCAAAAGTTTCAAAATGGGTATAGTTTTTAAAATTGCTCTAACATTTCTGAACTTTTTGGCAGAAATCTTTTCTAATAATAGAGAAAATTTGCAATAGATTAAAAGCAATGGTTTGTAATTGTCTATTATAAAACTTCTTTTGTCCTGACCTACAGGAGAATTGCGCAGCTTTGTGCTGAAATGAGCAGCTGATTAAATGATCAGTCACCCAACTGAAGTCGGCTAAATTGGTACTGATGCCAGCTTCTCTGTTTAGATTGAAAGTCTTGAGTGCTGGTTGGACAAATCTAGCCAAGCTTTGTAAGCTAGCTTTTGCATTAAATTAAAGTTTACTGACATCTTTAAGACTGAAACGGTTAAAACAACTGATATGTAAGAAAAGGGGGGAAAAAACAAACTGGGGAAAAAAAAAAAAAAAACACCATACCTTGGACCTATTTGGATTATGAACAATGAAAATAATGAACAATGATGCAGTAAAGTAACTGTTCTGCTGAAAGAAAACCTGCATTGGGAAACTGCATTAAACACGTGTTCACAGGTGTTTGCTCACTTTTGGCTACTTATCTGTAAATGTGTTGTTACTTTACCGCTAAATTACTGTCATCACGATTAATGGGGAAATAACAGGCGTGATAATGAAACCGCATTAGAATAGTCTAATACATTTTGCTCTAATTGTGATGATTTCCAGTGAATCGAATTTAATTCCTAATTTAGCCAGAAACCTCCTGGATTCCCCTCCAGGATCCCTCATGGGGCTCTCTGGATCCCACTCAGGGAGCAGCTGCTCTACCTGTGTAGCAACGCTTTCTCTGCACCCCCTCCTCCTCCCTGCTAATCTGTGACACTCACTTATTCATATTCTAACCTGATTAAAAGCTGAGCTTGTTTCACATTCGGGTAGCAGTTAGTCTTGCTATAAACCCCCTTGAGGTTGTGTCCCTCCTCCTCTTTCCTTCTCTCTTCGGATTCTGTACATTCACACCTGGCTTGAAGGTGAAGTAGCTGAAAAGATAGCCAAATAACGATGTGTGGGAGTGAGAATGTGTCCAGGGCAGCCCTGGCTGCTGTTCCTTCGACTAATGGTGGCCATGTCCAGCCACTGATTAATTAAACATCCCTTGGGGTCATGGAGTCATGGAAGGCGATGTAATTTATCATCTGGCCCATGTGTAATGGAGTGTGGCCTACTGCAGAGTCTCTCATTAAGAGTGATAAACTCAGTAGCTGCATCCAAGGCCTCTTCGCAATTCAGCGAGGCCAGAAAGGAACAATACGGGGACGTGTCTTCTCTAAGAGCTGCCTCTATTTTGTCCTGGAAACCAAACGGGTGCGATTGTAATCGCCCGACTTTCACCTTGAACTGAGTGCTCTGCCCACTTGAGGAGGATTTAGAATATGCTGCAGATGATTTGGGGAAATGTTTTGCCTTCAGTCTCCATTGTCAGTCAATGTAAGAGATCATTCGAGCCCTAAATCCCCCATTAGAAACAATCCTACCATGGGAGCAATATCTGTAAATCCCAACTTGTCAGTACCCATGTTCTTTGATGCAATTTGAGTTTGGCTTTCATGATGCGTGGATAGACAGTGTACCGCCCGCAGATTTTGAGTAGCCCAGAGGTGTCATATATATTTAAGAGGGGGGAAATATTTGTGTAAAGCCATTTGTCCTGCAACACAATAAAACTCCAAGTAATTTGTTAATTATCAGTAGTCTATAGTCTGTGTTCACAAAAATAACATTTGCATGTAGTCATTGCTGCTGTTTTTAGTAAACGACATGATGCATCTAAATACTGTGTACAAATAATATATACCTATTTTAGTTATTTATATTAATCACTGTGTATTTTATACCCGAGTGCTTTGGCAGTGCATTTATAGTGCAATGCTAGTTATGGCAACTTTATTTAAACAGTAACAAGGTCACAGCAGATGATAGTTTGCATGCATGATTCATGTGAACTATAATGATACAGTAATCATTACACATATACAGACTAATCTTTTCTAATAGTGAAATAAACATTGTTCTATCTGCTGTTTACTAATATTTTAGTTTTTAAACTTAGTTTTAGTTGATTTTGGATTTCTGTTCCTGACTGATCCTCTTTGTATCAAAGTTGTGAATCATACATGGATCCTATGAAGTTGCAGTGTAATAAACTGAAACAGCTAGAAGCAGGAAACAACAACTTCAGCTCCTGTTAGCATTTTGATAGATCAGGATTAGGAAACATTCATTGTCTCATTTATAAATTCTTACTGACAGGTGTGTGTGCGCCTCTGGAAACTCGCACACCTAAACTTTAGTTTTTGCTCTTCACTGTTCATAGACCAGTGTTGGTGCTGACACATGGACAGAGGGCTCATGCTCGGAATTTGCCCTGCTTGGGAAAAATAAAGCATGCTCTTTTTCTGGCCACTCTTTGAGACAGGCCTGATTACAGACTTGTTTTGGGTTTTTTTTACTTTGAATTCATCAAAACTGAAGCACAGACTTCTTGGACCAGTTATCGGCGTGGAGTTTAATTCAATAAATGCTCTAAAAAGTAAATTTTAATGACTCAAATTAGCCGAGGTGAAGCCAAGCAGACAGTCAGCAGCTACATATATCAGCACAGCTGTTACATCCCTTAATTTTTCAACACTGGAGATTTCTGCTTCATACACAGCAGACAATATGAACACAAATCCTGAATCCACATGTGTCCCATCTGCACAAATATGCACCAGTTTAATGCCTCCCAAGACCAACCTGCTTCTAATACCAAAAAAAGCTAAACACTGCCAAGAATCAACAAGTTGTAATGCAGTCCTTCCAATATGCATAAAAAAATAAATAAATTTAAAAAAAAAAAAAAAAAAAACTGTCCTGACTGCACCTGTCACACTTTTTCTGTAGCTAATACATTTTGCTAATTGGCGTTCAACCTAACCTTGGTGCCCATTTCTAAGGCGCTCACATTATTCTGTTGACAACCTGTATTTAGGTGCTGTCTCAAAAAAAAAAAAAAGGTCTCTCTCACTGCAGCTCGTCTTCTGCCTAAGCGGCCGCGTGCAGTTCCATAACCACAATCGGTCCGTTTTTCCCCGAGACTGAGATTTACGGGCCCCGAGAAGCTGTCTAACTCGATTAGCGACAGCTGATTCTGAAAATCCGTCAGCTGATTAAACTTGCGCGCACTGATCTGATGCTAGTCATAGACATTTTTCCTTCACTTTTCAAATCCTGGCTCATTTATTGTAACATAATGAAAATTAAACTTGATACTTCAAAAGAGATGAACTGGGACCAATATTGTGAAACTATTACAAGAAACGAGACTTTGAACTCTGTATAATTATGTGATGTGAGGGAAAAGCTCACTCTGGATGGGCGGTTTTCCCAGGTTGGACTTGTGTGGTTTAGTAAAATATGAACTACTGAGAATATCTATTCCACTGAGAATTTTACTTTGTTAAGCAATTAAGAGATTCACAGTGTCAGCAGTGGTAAACTAATTAATAGGCTTGAGTTTCCACTCCGCCTCTTCATGTCTCCTCAGATCTAACTGGCCTCTAATGAAACTAATTACTTTGTTGTCGTTTTGAAGGGTCAAAAGCCAAAAACCATTTGCGTTTATTGTACATTTGAAAGTACTGAGCAACACACACATCCTCCCTAACATTGTCTGAATTATGTAGTACAGGCTGTGATCAGTTCTTCCCGTTTTGCTCTCATTGGTAAATTCAGCAACGTGACCCGAGAGGCATGCCACTGCTCACCGCCTGCCATTTTCCCCGGCTTCTCCCGTTGAGCAGCGTAGGCGTGACTCAAACGATCTTCCCCCTGCTAGGCAGAGAACAACCATGAGGCCCCGCAGCTACACTCCTGCTGGAATATCAGAGCATCTGTCCCCCCTGCGGCTTGCCTTTCAAACAGCATAAGGCCATCTTCTCCCAGCACCAGCATTTTTCAAAGCCAGAGCCAACGCTTGGGGAATATATTATCATTGCATCCTAAGCCCATCTGGTAGAACAACACCTGGGACAACGTTTGCACCGATTCTCGAGCCCACACCCACCGAGAAATGCTTGCCTCAAACACTAACACAGAATCTTTGCCATCGCATGCTATTAATTATTAAAAGTCATTTTTGCTCACCTCCTTTCTGCTGACTTTTTAAATTGACAAGATGACATCTGATAAGAATATAGCTTTTTTTTCTAAATCTGCATCAGCATATCAGATATTAAAGTAGATGAAATGAACCGAGGGCTATTTCCTTGTGGACAAGACAAAAAGAGAAAAAAAAAAATCACCAAGATGCAGCAGTGAATGGCACGCTGGGGTATAATATATCATAAGACCCAGCAAATTTTCCATTTAGAATAGATGACAGTCAAACACAATAAAAGCTGTGAAGCTCCAATATTTCCTTAAAATGAAATCCTCTTTTCTTTCCCTCCTGAAGGCTGTTCTGGAAGGATTTGCTGATTACATGGTTCACACGGCTTTGACAAAAGAGGAAATTGGTTTCTTTTTATTATTCCTTTCCAATGGGACGTAACAGGTCTCCAGTGGACAAATATGGTCTTGACCTGACCTTCGTGAATATTCAGATGGTGCGCATTCCTAATAAGGGGATAGGAAAGGGAGAGAGTGGCAAAAAGAGCCTCCTTTGTTTTGTTTATGCAGAGAGAATGAATTGGCTTCATCATCAAATACAGAATTTGCCAATGTGTGCATGTTAATCACAGGATGACACAGCTTGCACTCGACTACAGATATCTAGTTTGTTCATAAACAGGTACAATAGAAAGAGAGAAGCAACTGCATACTGATTAACACGACTGGAACGGGTATTACAATGTGCAGCCTAAGACAAAAAATAAGGGATGTGTACACCGGTATGCTGTATGCTCATGTGTTGGAATCATAAATCAGATGGTAGCAATCCAGACTAAATCAGAAGGACCACTTTTGATTTGCATGTTTAGACATAAAAATCTGTGCAAATAATTGGTCCTGTTTGCTCTCCCCGTTCCGATTTTTCTCTGACAGATCTACGCTGCAGTTCTGTGACTCACATCCACCACCTCCTGTGCTCATAATGAGCCAAAGTGGAATTGAGCTCCAGGAGCTGCTCAGCATGCCTCTCAGGAGGTTTTGCTCTGGGTCCATCCGACCCTCGTGAAAAGAACACCACCACTACGAGGATCGTCTTAGGTCACCAAAGGGTCATTTCAGTTATCCCACACCACACTCGCACATGAGTTTTAATTTAATAGGAAATTCTACACACACGATTGTGTTTTTAGTATTTTTCTGCATGTTTTAAAATGAATATTCCTTCAGTGCATGTGACTGCAAACTTAAAGCTTTCTTAATAATCCGTATTCAACTTTGGCACAAGTTTCATACTTTCAAAATGGTTCCATTTGACTTCCAAAAAAAAAAAAAACAACATAGTAACCTAAAACTGACATTTGCATATTTGACTTATCAGCGACAAAATACTTGCTGCTGCACAGGAAGACATGCTGAGTTTCTGAATTTGTTCTGACACTTATTTTTTTCTTCCGTTTCCACTCTTCCTGCTGTTTTTATCCACTGTTGTCTCATTAAAGGTGCACTTTTTCAGTTCAACAGACTATAAAAACTTTAGTTCTTGGTTCCGTAGTGTGTTGATGGTGCATCTCACCCTACTCCAGCTTTTGGGAAATTTTCAGTTTTTTGGTAAGTGATGAAAATGACAAGGAGGCTCCTTCCTACAACATAAATTCAATGGAAGGCCAATTAATGGTATACTATTGTTATTATCAATGATGAAGTTCCAGATTAGAGAACTTCCAAGTGAAAAAGTCAGTCATCAATTAGGTGAATAGTAATGACCATGTTTGGGAGAACCTGGCAGAACCTCTGATCCCATTATCTCACTTTCACAATCTCCAAGAAACTGTTTTTATGTAACGTAGAAATAATGTGCGTGTCATGTATCAGTAAATAAAAATGAATCACTTAGTTGTGAGTCAGGACCTGTAGAAACTAGATTTGAACATATGCTGTGTCAGAATGTGAAGATTACTATTATTCATGGTGTAAATTGACGTGTTTAATCAACATTGTCAGCATGATTTCAGATGAATTAATTTCAACAGAATGTTATTTTCAGGTTGTAGCTTGAAAGTGTAAACATCAGTCAGTCAGTCAAAACTGTCTCTCTTCAAAGTTCAGCTGCAAATTTGAAGTATTTGCTGTTCTATCAACTTTATTTACTGAATCTAAACATCTCAGTTCAAACGTTTTAAAAGGATCCAGACTATTACTGCAGACTGCTAAAAATGGAATAACAATGCATTAAGTATAATCTATCCCTGACTATCATCAAGCCCTAAATCTTATGTTTGAAAATGATTCTAGTTAACAGAGCCTTCGCCCATGTCTGCTGCTGTATGTTTAATGCTTATTTATTTGAGAGTATAATCAAATGGTCAGGGGCAGAGTGCAGACTCAGACTCCTGCTGTGACCTGTAGGTCACGTGCTCAACCAGGTGAGCTACAGCAGCGTCTCACAGATGCTTATGCTTTTAAAAGAAATGCATTAATGTCATTCCCTAAAAGAAACAGTGATTCCTTTTGTTTTCCCATTTAAGAGCATCAATTCCACATACAGAACTTGACACAAAATGGTCAAAAAAAAAAAATTGCCTGGGGCACTGAGTGGGAATATCTCATCTAATAACCCATATGTTATATAGTTTAATAATAAACCTCTTCATTTGGTAACTTTATGAAGTGGGCATTAGTGTTCAAATGATTTCCCAGGATGTGCAAGTCTTATGAAGGTGCATCTTACTTTAATTAATCCATTTTGGTGGTAATTAGTTATAAACTGTACAGTGGTTTCACTTTTATTAGCAAGGGCTTTGATAATAACTCAACTGCATGTGATAATTAATAACAGGCAATTGAAGAAAAACCACTGCTTAAACCCTGACGATAATGTCTAACTGGTAGCTCAGGTGCAGTGGGCTTTGTAAATTTTGTTGATATTTTTTAAGTAGGACCAGTTCACCTCAATAATCATAACATACTTTGTGCTTAAAATATACATGTAGTATTCTAATTTTGCCACACAGATTCATTTGGAAGTGTCATGTTTGTAGTTTAATTACTGGAGTGTCTACTGTGAATTTATGCATGCTTGCAAGTGCTATATACCAGATATACGTTCAGTAATACTCCAGTGAGCATATGTATGCTGAAGGAACACTTGGTGCTAAGAAAAAACATAAGGGAATCGGAAGTAACACAGTAGGTGCCAGAAGCTCAGTTTTTCCTCCACTTCCACTGAGCTGAGATCATGAATTGTGAGCATTCTCTGATTACTGAAACGCATACTGTATATGCTTTAAAAGAAGCACAATCACTTATCATTATTCATTGCTGATTGACATATAATTTAGAATCAAATCTTCTTTAATAACACTTATCCAGACTGTGCTCGGTCTAAATTTCAATGTATAAAATCAATCAAAAACGGGAAAGTAGAGTAGTGTGAAGCTTTATTGCTGGTTTAATACGTCTTTTTAAATACACGTGTGAAATGTCTTTTTGCTCTTATTACTTTGGCATTTATCTCTGGGAGACAGACAGGGTGAATATTGACTGCGTGTGGAATAATAGCTTGCAAAGCACAAAATCTGGGCTATTCAAATATGTCTCCCCTGCAGTTGCAGACTCATGGGCTTCACTAAATCCTCCTCCCAATAATTTAATTTCCTTCCTTCTCTTCCTCCACTGCCCATGTGTCCGCACTACTTCGACCCTTCCTCGTCTGTGGAGTTTGAACCCTGGCATCCCCCTCCCCCTCAGGATGTTACACCGTATGCCACTCTATACCTTCTACCTTTAGTGCTGCAATGAAATTAATATTTCACCGGCGTTTCCTCAGCCATTTTTCTTGCTGACGAATTGGAGGTAGAAAGAAAGTTTCCAACTGGCCACAGCACAATAAATATTTAAGTATTTCCCTTGGAAGTCTTCCAATTGGGAGCTCCTTATGTACACTGTCAAGCACGAGCTTTGCTGCCATTTCTCCCTTTCCCTGTCTTACTTTCATTCCTCATCTATCCCTCCCATCTCATCTGCTGCACCATCTGTGCAGCTGTAATAAGCAGAGCTCCTCATGTGCTCTCTTTCACTCCCTTGATTTCCATTCCCTCCTGATTCTGGCTCACCCCCCTCTCCAGGCATGGCTCCCCTGCTTGGCTGTTTGATTGACTTGTTTGCATCCCGCGATGGCGCTACCATGCAGTCAAACCCACTGTGTACAAAAAAAAGACTCAGCTTGTGTTGTCACACAGTACCTTCTGCAGTCACGCAGCCCCAGTTAGCGCAACACTGCTTTCATCTCCAGGTGAAAGTATTCTGAAAGCAGAAATGTGATGACCTTACACCCTTACCACGTACAAAATGCACGATCACTCTCAACTCCATCAAAACAAAAGCGTCTCCCTCTCAGAGTGAAGAGCATGCAGTCCAAATCGAACAATTCAAGTCCTCAACGACAGCAGACTATTGATCTGAGCCAGTAATCACACTGACACCTCACTCAGCTGGGTGATGGAAAAATGAGCATGATGGAAAAAGATTCTATATGCTTATGGAGTGTGGGATTAGATATTTTTTTCCTACTATAAGTTCCGGATAAAAATGGTCAGTTAGGAGGTAAGGACTCTGTGCCACTCTACAAATACTGAGAAGCTATTGTGGGGTCCATATTGATTGTATGGCTACCAGAATCAAAGGGCATAGCTGAGTAAACAAGGCATCCACTACAGCAAAGAGCTCTACTACCTCACAGTGGCACATTGGGACAAAGGTCCTAAGTGTTTTGGATAGGAGAGAAGGAGGGAGGGAGGGAGGGGGTATCCAACAGAAAAGAAATTCATTTATCCTTCTGAGATGTCTAGAAAGTTACTGGAAAAAGGAAGCAGTTAAAGCACAAACACAAGCTGTGCTTTAAGAGTTCACCAAGTCCTTCCACGAATTTATCAAAAATCTGTTTGTGTACAGTTCTATTTTATAACCAAATTTTCCAAATTCATAAGATTTTTTTTACTGACTTCTCTTTAAATTCAAGCAGGATTTTCTTACCCATTTTAAATATGCGAAACTCAGTTACGTGCTTCTGTACGCCCATCTCTTTAGCTACATCTGGATCAACATGCAGTGACAGATGTGGAGCTGTTTGCTTGTGTTGCCAGCTTTGCTGATTAAATCCATTCTAACCACACCCACACAACACTGGAGACATCGCTGAATATTTTTTTTATACCAGTAAGTTATTTGGGCATATTTAGTTTAGATATTAATTCGACACTTTAAAATAAAGTTTTTAAACAGCCTATAAAATGTTGGCCAGTTGGCTGTAGTTAGATGTGGCCGTAAACGTAACCGGTTGTAAGTAAACCAGAATATATCTGCAGCTGCACTAACAACAAATGTGTGTGAGAGCCAACAAGAAGCCTTTTATTAAAAATTTATGGAATTCACAAGGAAGGTCAAATTATTTTGAGCTCTCACTTGTTGAAAGATTTCTCACTAGATTGAACGCTGCAGATGAGCCAAGACGTTAAAGTCTCCCACTAGAAGCGCTTCGACTGTTAGACTGAATTTTAAAATCTCATGTAGGAGAAATTCTATAGAAACGATTCTTCAAGAGTTATTGATTATAAAGAGTCAGATAGCCGGACAGTACAGAATCAATATTACTAAGCTGTCCCTTCTCTATCTGTATAATGCCTCCAATTTAGCCAATCTTTCCAGTTTAGAGGTCAAGGAGTTGCTTTCTTCTATAAACAGTTTAGCTACCAAGCTGGAGACAACATTTCTTGTGGAGGCCGCAGTCATAATTAAGGTAATATTACACAGAAAGACAGGCGTGATCCCTCAAATTAGTGATTGATTAGAGCATGTTGAATAGGAGTCAGTGGTGGCCAAGGAACCACGTCTGGCTCTTTGATTCACCATCAGAGGACAGACAGCCTCCCTCCCAGCACATCTCCACTGTGGGTCTTCACAGATTGCAGGGATGTAAGTAGGTAGGGTGGGGATTATCCTGGCAGAGCAAAGCAGGGTTCTGCAGCACAGAGTGGCACCATGAGGACTCTGTGGATAACATGCAGTCTGTGATGTGTGCTGTAGAGGCTAGTGAAAGCTGAGCCAGGAGGCAGCACTGAAGCATCGGCTTCCATTCAAAGCCACGCAGACACATCTACCTCTATTGTCTGCCATGCCTACCTATTTTATCCCCCCCACCTTCGCTGCCATTTGATAAGATTTCACACATTTTTGCATATCACCCTGCATCTTATTCTCATTATGGAAATCGGGGGCTGCTTCTGTGCCACTAGTACTATTAACATATCCAAGGCCAGAGGTGCACACAGTAGAGAAGATTAATGGGATTACATGTGGAATTTAAAATAAAATAAAATAAAATAATCCCCAAATCCATCACATGGCTTTAAGTGCACCTTTTCTGCATCAGGTAAAAACATCACAAAAATGTATCAGATTGATAAAAAAATAATAGAAAAATGTGAACTTTAAGCAAAGTTAGTATGCTGCTTTTGTACACAGGGGTTGTTACTGGATGACTGCTGACAAGAAAACACTCTGACCTTTGCTTCCAAAACAACATGTAATCCAGTTGTCACCAGTACTTTACAATTCATGCACCACCCAACGAGTGGGCTTCTTAAAATAATGTCCTCAGGTACTTGTAATTAAATGCACATGCTTGTGTGCACACAAACGCACCGCCTTGTCACCTCATTGCCGCTTAACTGCCGGACGACTTTTTTCACACTTTAGAGCTCGATCTCATTAACTGAGCACAACCCATTTCTGCTAAAACAGCATGATAATGTGGGAGTTGTCAAATAGAGCAGGTTCTACTTGAGTTACTGCTGTCAGCAAATGCTGAAAACACAATGACTGCTGCCTGCTGCTTAAACATCTCTAAACACAGCACACAAGGCTGCCACTGTATGAGTTATATGTATATAAAAAATAAAATAAAAAAAAGAAGCTGCCAGCTATATGCCTTGTAGATTGAGACTCACAATAGGACATTACTACAGGGTGATCTTTGGGGTTGCACAGACTACTGCACCTATTAGCCTTTTGCCTATTTAAATTGCAGTCAATCTGTTGTGTTCACTCATGCTAAAGAGAGGGATGCAGTGAAATCCCTGCTTAGGGCTCACATCTTCACACCAGAGGAGGATGCAATTTCTTCTTTAAAAAGGCAAATTTCTCATTACTTTTTTGACAACCATTTGAATATCTATATAGACTTAATTTCATGCTTGACCAGGATATCACCATAGATGTAGGCATAAATGGCAAAAACAGAAAGAGTTCCTTTGTACAATCAGACCTAGGAAAAAAGGGTTGATTTGTCTTTGTTTCTTCTTCAATTATTGACAGTTTTTGTTTGAAGTTATATTCAGCAGAGTACAATGCCTCTGCAGGGTTTAAGATTTTTTTATTGTCTAAACGAGGCCAAATTTAAAGCCTCATAACCCATGATGACTAAATGATTTTAATGTAAAATATTTAACAGTACTGTGGTTCTTCTGGCAAAATACAGCAAAACAGTTCCAAAAACAAAGGAAAAGTGCATTCTTTTAGATTGTCATATTAAAGAAACAATTAACAGACCATTGGGTTTTTTCCCCACTGCAAGAGACATTTAATTAGTTCTCTAAATAGTAGCTCGCATTGTTAGCGATGCATTCTCGTGTTCCCATGGTGGATTTAAATAGCCTTTTAAATGCACCAGGGATACACTGAATACAATGCATGTATGTAATTCCACTGCTTTCTGTTTTGTTGTCTTGCTTTGTTGGCATATTCACTTTTACTGTGCATATTCAAAAAGGAGCAAAGGTCATTCTAACATTCAGTTATTTTTCTAATGCACAGCTGGTAGATGTGTAGGAAAATGTATTCCCCCACACTTTAATAACACATCTATTAAAACAAAAAAACCCCAACATTTAGCCCCCCAATCATGCATTTATAATTTCATATATTAAAACTGTCATCTAACATTTATCGGGTGCCTTGTATATAAAAAAAAAGAAAAAAAGAAAAAAATGAATTAAAGCATTGTGATGGTTTAAAAATATTTAGTGCAAGCAGACCACATTTTATTTCTCACATGGACTCATTTCCATTCCAACTTCAGTTTACATGCAAATAAAGGAGCTCTGTGGGAGTTGAGCTACAGTACAGCAATAAACTCTATAACTGAATTAGGTGAAAAAGCCGTTTGTAATGTCAGTTCAATATCTAGGACAAGTTAATGTTGTAATCTAAGCAGCAGCGAGCAACAGCCTGCATCGCTGGAGAGAGGCCAGAAATGCCAAAATGTTCTGCGGCTTCTGATAACACCATGCATCACTTAGCTCTGAGGTTACATACTAAAATATTCAGCAACGTAATCCTTAGTTACAATAAATCATAGCTGGTTCCTTGCAAGTTATCAGGATTGTAAAATGTCTAGAAGGCGTGCAATATGCGCTTAAGTCTCATTGTCAATTTGCGTTTAAAGTCTGTCAGTAGCAGGAGTGAAACCAGGAATAATAAAAATCCAACGGGTCCTTCTGACACCTCCGACTCACTCAAGCATGATCCTAGCTAAGATGACCAGGGGCAGCAGGAGGCCAGATCAGACACGTCTCCCTCCTGAGGTGAGAGTCGCCCCATATTGGTCTAGGAGCTGCAGCGCCACGCCATTGGTCCAACCAAACCCCAGCTGCAGAACAGGGCAACACAGCACAGCATGAGGGGTATTTATATATTCACTAAACCAGCAAACTACAACAGAATAAATACAGGAAATGTAGCCATTGGTTTTCTTAGTATTCCCATCTCATAAACTAAAGTAAAACTGGATGACAACGATTTTCTATCAAAACAATGTTACAAAGAAGAGGAGGAGTGAGAGTGTGTGCATGAGCATGTAAATGTGTTCAAGTTAAACAGGAGAGAAGAGGAATTTTCTGGGCTTTGCATGGAATTAGAAAGACTTGCGTGACTATAAGCACATTAGTTTTACACTGTCAACACATGAAAGGGAAATACCTGAACTTCATATTCTCCTCCACCACCAGGTTTTCCATCTCCGTTCACATCGTACTGTCAGGAGGAAGAAAATTGCACATTCTGAGCCAGCTGTGTTATCACACTGCAACACGAGCTCCAAAGTGCTGAAGCCTTCAAAAACTCACCTTTTCAAACATGGCTTCATACTTAATGTATGCCAGCCAGTTTGTCTTGATCCAGCGCTGGGCCAAATCGAATGCGAGTTTTTTAGCATCCTCTGAAGGTAGCTTGGAAAAACCTGGGTTTTTAAAACATTTAAAAACTATTTAAGCTGCTCAAAGCAGAAATCTGTTAAATGTTTGTAATGTTTCATCTTTATGTTGCCAGCTAATGTCGAATTAAACGATAGCTACATTTACATGCACACTAATATTCTGGAGGTAAACAGCATATTCAGATTCGATACTATGAATCAGGCCTCACTTCTAAATGAGCCTTTTTATGATTAAGCCACATGGGATGTGTTGACTTTAGTACCATCTTTTGGACATTGTTTGCATCTCAGGTGGGATTTTTACTAGAATTAGCAGGGGAAAGTAAAATACAGTGTCACTTTTATACCATTATCCCCCTTGATGATTGGTTATACATGGCTTTGTTTTTGTTTAATTAATGCACTGAGGTAATTCAACAGTAATGCCAACAATTAAAGGGAGTAGACAAACCAAGGAAAGGTTTATAACCCAGTAGTGCAGCTGTCTTTACCGGTCCCATCAGACACCTGATTTCAATGCTGCCGAGAAAGCATTTCAGGTGATGAAGACGTATATATACACATATAAATACATATATGAATGACAGAGAGAGACCCAAAGGAAGGACATTTTGCACACCGTGTCTGATGTGCATAAAAACACTCAATTATAACCAAACGTTTATTGCACTGAATTTAGTCAACAGGCTACAAGCAGCCATTATTATTTCTATTACCAACACCGTTTGTTCTCAAGGAGGCTCGATCACTAAAGCCACTGCACAATAAGTCATAAAAAAAACAAACACCTCAATTTTTTTCCTCCTTGTCTAAGAAATACTAGTACATTATGAAACTGGTCTTAAGAAAAATAGGTGTAATTTTAACAACAGATCTCAGTTTTTCCAAATTCAGTCTTCACAAAGAAACGCCGCTATCATAAATCAGACACGGGTCAGGCATCTCAGTTCAGCCATCTCGCTTCAGTGTGGTATGGAAGGCAAGAAGACGGTAAAACTAAGGATGACTCAGACCTCTAGCTTGGATGATTTTAACAGCACAGACACCTCTAATGACATGAATCATTTTTAACCACTTTTAGCACAATGTGTCTTCCTCCCCATCCCCTCCAAAAAACAGGAAAAAAAAAAAAACCCAAGCCACCCTATACTGCAGTTTGCACACTTTCCAAGGTCATCCTCCAGGTCTAATTGGACCATTTGGATGGCACACCTTTGCCATGTGTTCAACTGTTTACTGAAAATTGCCTAAATCAGCTGAGGACACTTATAATCCAAAGCTACAGATGAGCCGCTGAGCAGACCTGATGAGAATGTTTTATCGGTTACAGATAATCAATAGTCCTAGAAACTGTATTGTAGAAATCCACTGTGCAGAGCTGAGCCTATGTTTAGAATTTGCTGTTCATTTTAAGAAAGAATTACCCACTGACAATAGAACAGGATGTTCTGTTAAGTGCTGAATCATCACTGTGGGTTGGCAGGTGAAGTTCATGGTACCTACCATCGATAAGCATGTGCTGCAGAGGTGGCCACGCATTAGGATAGTCCCACTGCTGCCCAGACTCTTTCAGTGATGTTGGAACTCCATTGGGAAACTGGAGAGCTCCACTCCCCTGCACAGACATTACAAAGCAAGAGTGTGCATAGATGAAAGCTCTGTAGTGCGTTTGTGCCATCTGCTGGTGTGGCTGAGCATGATTTATAAAAGCACGTTGCATCCTGCTGGGAGTTGGCTTCTGAAAAAGAGTTCATGGCTAAAAATCTAAATGTCTCTGCTCCCTCAGCGACTGTCAAGAAGCTCATGAGCCGAGTATTTAAATGCTCAGTTTGCCATCAGAGGAGGGGACTAGTCATGTTGGACATCTGCTTGACATTTTTACAAATGTAATGGGATAAATATATTTTAAAGGGGTCTTTCACACAAATGGCATGATGGGGTCATATAAAAACAATTCTTTCTGGTTTTATATGTCAGTTCTTTGATAACAGCAACAACAAAATTATTCAAGGGCTAATAGTTTCAGTTTCTTGTGGAAACTAATTTGAGGTAAATGTGTATCTTTTCTAGTTTTGATGAACAAAACAGGCAAAATGATCTATTCTTCCAGGAAAATATCAACCAACCTTCAGATACTGTACCGCCTTCTCTCCCATCTCAGGCTGAGAATAGCACTGTGCCCAAATTGGTCCCAGGTTGGAGGGATAAAACTCAAAGTTTTTGGAGTGCGTCATCAGGTTGTAGTCAAACCAGGCTCCCCTCTCAGCATCCCAAAGCACAGACTCTATCGCCTCCAGCCTCCTCGCTGCAGCCTGGTCGTATACTGCAGCTGAGTCACTATCACCTGTCAGGAAGTAACACATCACCGTTATGTAACACCAGTTAGGAATTAAAAAGCCACGCACAAGTTAGTTTCAAGGTTAAAAAGGCTCACCGAGCAGCCGATGAAATGACGCAAGAGTTTTCTCATTGCGGCACAGCAAAGCGTTGAGGTCAGCGGGCAGGATCTGACTGGTGCGCGTGTCTCTCAGGGTGCCACTGTTGTCGCTGCCATCAGCTATATACCAGCGGGAAGTAAAGTCCCAACCAGACTCTGCACCCGTTTTCAGATCCATCCACAGCTGCTCTTTCTTGCCTGAGGGAAAGAAAAAGAAAACACTAGTAGAGCCACAACAAATCAGCATCTAAACTGTGGTACTTACTCGTTAAATATGCAGCCTCATGTTGAGCCATGTTTGTTTTCTAGCACTTTTGTCAGAAGCTTTGGTGATTAAAAAAAAAAAAAAAAAACTTGTCAAAGGAGGAGAAAGCAACTTAAATATACAGCTCCAGTATTTTCCCTTCAAACAGGTTCTCTTTTAAGTGTGGTAAAGTTGTTCAGTGAATGAATGGGTTTTAACATTAAATATTCATTACTCGGGTACTTTCAGAGCAAATTTGTTTTGCACAGATGATCCTCGAGTCTCTGGGAATATAATATTATCCCTTTTCCCACTTTCTCAACTGGAATAAAATGACCATCAGAGTGCAATACATCCCATGAACACTAATAGGCCATTACCATCAGTGAGTCCCTCAGCTAATTCCAGATCGTCCAAATAAGATTCAGGCCTAGAAAGACAGACATGGTTGTTGTAGGTGAGGACATGGAGTATAGTCCCACAACCTAAATATCCATTTGTTATTTATACCAGGTAAACTTCCTTTAAACATACCTGGGCAAGCCCACCTCTACATAATACCGGTTCAGTACATGCTGCTTCCCATTTAATTCTAGATCCACAGAACGGTTCTCCATCCAGAATTGGTACTCCACCTCCAGAACTGGTAAAGCCGCTCTAAACCGATTGTAAAGACAGCAGGAGGTGCTTTTTAATTCACAGTACTTTCACATTGCTTAATATCCTTAAACACAAAACTTAAAGTGTCACATTCTAATTAAGTATGGTAGGAACAACAAAACACCGGAGGCACAGAGAGGCACGAGCACGGAGGTGCTGATGTTTAATATGCTGAAAGAGGCAGAAGGCAGCTAAAGAATGATAATGTGTCTGGCAGGACGTCAGCTGGGGCTAAATATCACCTGAGGAACTCTTTATCCTTGGTTGCTTGATAGTAGCTCTCCACCATTAGAGTGAGGAATGGAGGCTGACTGCGCCTTTCATAGTAAATCCGCCCACCATTTGGAACAAAGCCATATCTGTAGGAGGGAAAAAAATCTTTTATTCCACAAATCTTGAATATCCCCTGAGAGCTCCATTTCCAAAGTGCACAACTTGGGTTACTAAATGACTTATTATTGAAAATTTGCACGGTACACTACCTGCAGCGAGGTGGACATGTTTTTAAGTGCTCTGAATGATGAAAGACGTTTTAAAGGCTTACCTGTTGACAAGGTAGAGGAAGTTTTGGATCATTCCATGGGCTGTATCTGTCATCTCTGACAGCAGGAGCCCGTTGATGACCCAGTAGGAGTCCCTGTTGGACACAGAGACTCGCATCACTTTCTGGGTATGGCACGTAGGTGGGCTATCAGCATAGACCCCTGTCTGGGACTTCCTGTGATCTCTTTTCTCTCTGACCTTGTGATACTCTACCACAGCTGTCAGACAGCTTGGTGAAAGGCTTCATTGTTCACTCACCAATAGTAGAGCTCTCTGAAGCGCCCCCCTGGCACAACAACGGGATGTGGGGTGTAAATCTGAGAGTAGAGCTCTGGGTGATCTTTAACATCAGAATGGATCTGGATGGGAAATCATATTTAATTTAAAATGTTTGGACTGAAGCGTAGGTTAGTGGTGGATCCAACAGCAAAACAAAACTAGAGGAAATAGTGCATCAATATTTCCTAAAACTCAAGAAGAAACTGAAAAAAAAAAAAAAAAAAAAAAAAACACGGATAAAACAAAAGCATAAAATTTGTGAGGAAGGTTGGTTGGAT
Organism: Aulonocara sp. 'chitande type north' Nkhata Bay; assembly: GCF_057382095.1. Classification (NCBI taxonomy): domain Eukaryota; kingdom Metazoa; phylum Chordata; class Actinopteri; order Cichliformes; family Cichlidae; genus Aulonocara; species Aulonocara sp. 'chitande type north' Nkhata Bay. The sequence goes on from NC_141357.1 coordinate 33,969,420, forward strand.
ATTAAAGTTGTGTTAGTTTGCTACTCATCACCTTTCTGCCAAGAGATTTCCACAGACCATGGATCTTTTCTGCCCACTCGCGTAGTTTATCATCTGCTATCCCACTCAGGAAGTTTGGCCTGCAAATCAGTCATGTCATGTGGGTACAGTTAAAAACACAGTATAATCTCAGCAGCAAACAAACACTGGATCTCACTTCTCATGCCAGTCCGGCGGAGCCCATGACTCAAACTCTGTCCCTGGTTGATCAAAGCTTGTATTGAGAAACTCCTCCAGTTTCACAGGCGGGATGGTTGTATTTGGAAACTTGCTTGAAAGATTGCGAAAGGCCGACAAAACATCATCTGCAGGGAGAGAGAAGCAACGCAGGAAAGCACATGATTCAGAGCCTTGAATTTTTTTTATTTATTTTAAAACCAGACCGACTTACCAGGAGCCGACCTCAGCTTCATGTCAACAAAATGCTTATCATCGTCAAACAGTTTTGCTTCTTGGACCTGGTGCAAGATGGGCCCGGTGCAGTATATTTCACTGAAATAAAAGGGGTATAAATTATTAACTGTATCATGAAGGTCATGTCTGTATTAGAGCAATACACTCAGTTGCTATCAAAGTCCTGCAGGGAAGCAGTAAATCAATAAAATATAAATATATCATGGAGAGGGGAAAGGTAAGCCTACAGCTTAGTGTGGTTGCACCCCCCCCCCCCCCCCTTCCAAAAAACAAACAAACAAACAAAAAAAAAAAAAACCCCAACACTTTAAACCTGTCAAACAGCCATCTGTAGCAAGTTAAAAAGTTGGCAACCTATCAAATAAGCGACGTTCTGGCGGAAGGACAATGCACAACCGACTGGGCATAGCGTAAAGATGCACCGTATGCAACATTGCAGGTAATAGTCAATATATGTAACGCTTAAGGTAGAGTAACGGGCCAAACCAATTTTTTTTTTTTTTTTTTTTTTTTTTTTTTAAATTACAGAGGACACGTCGGCTAAAACGGGACAGTTTGCAACCCTAGTCTGTAGTCGTGTCATCACTGCCCAGATGAAACGCAGCAAGCCATTAAGCAGAGACCTTTCAGTAGTTTAGATTTCAATCACTGCAGTAATTTGGCATTTTAAATCAAATTTGTCGATTTAGGATTGACCCAAGGTTCCTCTAGTTCTTTTCCTAGACCAGGAAATGACAAATCTCTTGTATCATGGAGACTTTCATGTCCCCTTACACACAAGACCCCCCCCCCACCCCAAAAAAACAAAACAAACACCACCACAGAAGTTTTATTTAAAAGTATATATTAATATAATCCATACCTGTCACATGGTGGAGGAACATCTCCCTTTACGCTAGCAAAGAGAGCCAAAGACAAGAAGCACAACGCTTTCAAGTTGCTCATGTTCAGCTGTAAAGTCAAGTGACGCCAAAGTACAAGCAAGAGTGCTATAAGAGAACTGTCATAAGAGAAATGCCTCCAGGTCAAAGTTTATATAAAGACACAAGATCTGAAGAGGACAGCTGCCTGCTACATTAGTGGCGCCAAGCTTTGAAAGACTCATTAGTCAGGCGAGCAGCAGTGTCCAAGTTCAATTTGCAATATATTTGGAGGAAAAAAAACAAAGAATATATATTTTAAAAAAAAAACCACTTCAGACAATAAATTTCAGTGAGCTTTATTGAACACAACTTTTAATCCAATCCAGTAATATTTATGACATCTTGCATCACTGAAAAATCTGCCAATTAAGCAACCAAATTCAAAATAAAGAAAATTTCACTTAAATTTGGAGCCTTTTTCATGAAACGTGTACTCCATTGAACATTTCATTTTGAAAAGAAAAAAGCGGGGTAACTCAAACCTTTTCGTACCCATTACCTAAACTTTGGATCTTTAGATATCCTGTTTCTGAAGTACCCACAGGCCCCACCCCACATATTTTACTGATGCATAAATTCAGAAAGAAATCCTAAAAAGGACTCCTATCGTCTCTTGACAGTTGAGAGATGGGACGGCCAAATTGTACACAAAAGTTGTGTTATTAATGTGTCACAACAATCAAGAGGACGAACTTATGCATCAGGGCAGCAGGCGCACCAATTCAACCTCCTCCCAAATTTAAAAAAGAAAAAAAAAAAGACCTTAACAAAAGAGACAATTTTATTAACCAATTAGATGCCCAATCTGGGGAAAGATGCTCTTGTCTCAGTCGTTAAGGTTCTCCATGACAGCCACTAGCAGTAAAACTAGCTCCCACATGAAGGCAGCCATACGCTGAACCTCGAAGGGTCGTCAATTTTAGCCTCAAAGCATTTTGCTGCGTCAATTACTGCCAGTGGGCTGATAAGAAACAGACAGCTGCCAAGTGCCTGCACAAACAGATCCCTGTCGACTCCACTAATGCTCAAATTTAATTTTGACTTTAAACGAGAAAAATTCCCCCCACCCCCCCAAAAAACAAACAGCCTAATTATCAGTTTAGATGTGCAAGTATTTCTGGGACAACAGCAGAAGTGTGAGAACAGGGATCAGAGTCTAACCAATGAGAAATACACGGGTAACTAATCATCTCTGCTACACTTGTCTTTTGAAATGAGCTTAAATTAAATGAGCAATACTTCCCATTGGTTAAAACAGTTAAGAGAGCATCTCGCCATATTAAAGGGAACACCTCAGTTACAAAAAGGTTTCAGCTGAACAAAGTGATCAGAGGACCTCAATGCAAATGTAAGGTTGTCACATTGCATATAAAATGCAGAGGTAAAGCCCCAAAACCCAAAACATAAAGCAATAAAGGGCAGAGAAATTAGCCATGAACTCAGCAGGCTGGGATGCCCAAGTTATGTCTTAAACAAGCAGTCTGACATAAAGTAATTTTCTAACCCATCTTGTTCATTCCCCCTCCCTGCACTAGCATGCACTTTACTCCCAAGTGGGTATCTAGTGTGTAAAAAGTAGTGCAGTAAGTGTAGCTGCATGAACCATCTGTGTTTTAAGTGCTGATCAACTTGCTCATGTTTGTTTTTAAAGTATCTTTTGTTAGCTGGTTTCACAAAAGCCAGCCAACTTGCAAAGCACAGAATTTGTTCCTGCTACATTTTAGATGGATTTCAGATGGTTCGTTTTGATGCAGTCGGCCAACATTCTGCAGAAGGAGGGGGACTTCCTGCCCCTCCCTCAATATTAGGAAGTAATGTAGCTGTGCTTAAACAGGGCATAAATCAACGTAACAGCTAATACCGTCGCCACAAAACAAATTATCTGCCAATTCAGCTGCACTGCAGCGAGTAGTAAGTAATAGAATATTTTCTTTTCCAACACCAGCACTCAGTATAAGAGATCTTAAGAGTGTTTCAAGAGTTTCACAAGTCAAGGCTGGTGACAAAGACTTCATTACTCAAATGCACAAGCTTCAGAAAGCCATCTGTCAAGACTCGCACTTGTTAACACTGGAAGCAAAAGAACAAGGGCAACAATTTAAACAGTTAAGTGCATCTTTGAAGAAACATTCCAACAAATATGCATGGGCTAAAAAGATTTTCAGCAATAACTGTCTCTAAAAACATTTCATGAACTACGCCATTTAAATGTTTTAGATTCCGGTAAATTCTGCAATTTCTAAAATTATAAATAAATTCACAGGCCAATATTGCAGATCAAACAAACTGGCAGTTCGGGAAACCATCTCCAGTGCTAACAAGAGGGAAGGGGCGGATGGCTTTTCAGTTTGTCAGGCAGCCTTTTTAACTTGTTTAAAACAATCTTAAAATGAAGGTATATACACAAAGTGTAAGGTGCACCCCAAACGCTGGCTGCACGTCTCACAGAATTAAGTATGGCCACCCACAGGAAGGTGAAACACAGGACGACAAAAGACAGACCGAAGAAGAAATGAGGGAGAAAAAATAAAAATACGCGTCAGGCATTCGCTCCAAATAAACTCCACCAAAATAGGAATCCTCATGACTCATGGCGTTGCAAGGCTGCTTAATTATTTTTAGTGTTCTGATGCTGAAGACAGAGGAAAGAGTTTGGGTCTCTCAGAAGCACAAGTTTTTTTTCACCAATGACTGACAGTCTGGCTGCATCTTGGAGAAAGGGAAAAAACAAAAACAAAAAAAATCCAGCATCTCTGTCCATGGAAATCCAAGTTTGTCCTCATTTATCAGCCAGACTCAAGTTCAGCTTAGCCAGCAAGAAGATAATTCAGACCAGTCTGCCTCCAATCATCTCCAGTTGCTGTGAATGGATGACCCAACCAAAGACGGGTATGAATTCACCTATTTTGTCAGACATTAAATTAGTGTAACAAATTTTCAATTAGGTGAACAGAAATATGTAGCGTGGAGTGGAGAGAGATGACCGATAATGAGGGGTTATTACTTTAGAACAAGCTGAACTGTTTAAGGCACTTGATATTAATTGGATAAAACTTCCGAACTTAAAAGTGGAGAATGGAGGGTGTCCTATCGCTCTCTGTTGGTGCTGGCTTTGTGTCAGTGGTGGATATGAATCATCACAATGTGCACTGATAACTTTTCTGACTTGGTCCCATTCTTTCCTCGTGGTGCCCATGTCTTCAGGGTGTGGTGGTGCAGCAAAGAGCCTTGAAAAGGCAGATGAGTTCTTCCAATAACACATCCATCAAAGCACGCATTCCTAATGGTGGCATCCAAAAAAGGAAGACATACAGCAACTGTACATTTAAAAAAAAAAAAATCCAAAGATGTGGGGGATGAAGTAGAATACAGAGGGGAGTGGAGGATGGATTGGTCTCTAGAAAAAGGAGAAGGGAAAAAAAAAATATCACATTAGACCAGACTGTTCAACAACTCTGTACATGCACGAGGACATTCCTGACACCATGATTGAAATGCCTAAATAATTCTTATCATCAAAATCAAGACAGATTTGCTGGAAGCAACCTGTATAAATGTATCAACTCAGGGGTCATTAGCAGATATCAAACTTCTACAAGGATATATTAAGGATGGTAAAGACATTTCATCTTCTGTTACCTGGAAACACTGTACCAAAAAAATAAATAAATAAAAAAATAAAAAATAAATGGCCACGAGCTGTGGGTAGTGACCGAAAGAACGAGATCGCGGATACAAGCAGCAGAAATGAGCTTCCTCCGAAGGGTGGCTGGCCTCTCCCTTAGCGATAGGGTGAGAAGTTCGGCCATCCGGGAGGGGCTCAGAGTAGAGCAGCTGCTGCTCCACATCGAAAGGAGCCAGCTGAGGTAGTTCGGGCATCTGACAAGGATGCCCCCTGGGCGCCTCCTGGGTGAGGTGTTCCAGGCATGTCCCACCGGGAGGTGGTCCCGGGGCAGACCCAGGACACGCTGGAGAGATTATATCTCTCGGCTGGCCTGGGAACGCCTTGGTGTTCCCCCGGATAAGCTGGAGGAGGTGGCTGGGGAGAGGGAGGTCTGGGCCTCTTTGCTTAGGCTGCTGCCCCCGCGACCCGGCCTCGGATAAAGCGGATGAAGATGGATGGATGGATGGGGGGAGGGGAAAAAAAAAAAAAAAAAAAAGCCTCCTTGTCCTTTTTCCTAGCTATTTTTCCTTGATCTCAGAAACTTTGTAAGATCATAGCAAGGTTTGAAGCAGAATTTATAAGGAATTAAGACAACAGCACATAAACTTGGGACTAAGACGTGCATCTCATTCCTAACCAATATATTCCTATCTGAATGTTCAATGTAACTTGTCCCAGCTGACCAAGGGGGAAAAAACCCTAAAATGTTGGCAATGAAACAACGGCTGTAATGTAATTCTTTGGTGCATTTAAAAAAAACAAAAAAAAAATCATGGCATCAGCTCGATAGGCTTTTATTACAGCAATATTAATGTTCATAGTTCACATGTGGCTTTAACCGCCTGTTGAAGCAGCAGCAAACAGAAAACACTTCTGAACACTCACATGATCTGCTCTGCTGTTTCAGTGATCGTTTCAATGTGTCCTCTGCTGAAGGAGGTGATAAAGGAAGCACTGAAGTATCTTTTTAGTATTTAGAGAATTCGACTGCGATTATGGCCAACACGCTGATACTCTGCATAACAGCAGTGACGTAGCAAAATTGACCATTTGAATACACACCATTTTTCACACTGCAAATATACACACTATATTACATTGAAAAACCTTTGTAGATTTCTTTTGCCATCTTTAAAAATAAAACACACTTGCCTCACTGGATATATGTTCACTAAGAGCAGCAAGAAAAGCACAGTCCAGGTAATGACAGTAATCATGGCTAAATTGTATTTAGTTGTGTCAGCAAGGTGCCGAAGTATCCAGCATACCAAGCAGCAAAGCACTAGCTCTGCAACAGCTCATATCCATCAGCTCGTTTGTAAAACTTATTCGAACCGGCAGGATGAAAAAGATTAAATCACAGGAGATAAATTATCTTCCGACCATCTATAAACCAGCTGGTTGCATATCTGTGTACTCACTGGCTCATGGCTTGACTTCTTCGCCACTCTCACTGTGGTACTCTGCCACGTATAGGCTCTTGTCAATGATGCCAGGGATGGGCTTTATTTCTGTTCCAAGCTGTTCCTCAATCCCTTTCAGGTTGAAGCGATCGTCATACGTGATGAGGTTGATAGCTAGACCCAGGTGTCCGAAGCGGCCTGGAAATTATGGTAGTCAAGAGCTTAAATAATTGCTTTAGCATTTTTTGCTGCATAAAATGCATTTATATTGCAGACAAGAGTGAAACAGTTAAAGCAAAAAGGATGAAAACAGTCCGAGTCACGGCCCTTACCAGATCTACCGATGCGATGAAGGTACGTTTCTCCCAGCTTAGGAAAATCAAAATTGATCACAACATTCACAGCTTGAATGTCGATTCCTCTTGTGAAGAGGTCTAGAGGGGGAAAGTAATAAAGATCAAACCACGCAGGATAGAACATTAAAGAAAATAGGCTTGCGCAAATCAGTCACTACAAAAAAACAAAAGCAAAAACAAACTAGAGATGTACACAATAGAACAGCTCAGTTTCACCATCAAAAACTACTACTACTAATAATAGCAGTAATAAAAATCCTCTCTCAGTTTCTTTCAACTCCTACTGGTAAAATGCGGCAGTTGTACACACGTTTCTTTCACTTACCAGTGCAGACTAGATTCCGGCACAGGCCATTTCTGAAGTCGTGGAATACACGGTTACGATGTTCCTGGAAAACGATTTTTTTAAAAATGCATTTAGAAGCAGATTTATTCACTTCAGAGCATCATTTAATTACATAAGGATAAATTACATAGAGATAATGCATGCCTTTTTACTCTCATAACACTTGTCCACAACTGATGTAAACCATGTTAGGTGAGGTATAAGCACATATGCTGAGTCAGTAACTAAGCTGTCATCTCAGGTATTCATAACATGCAAAAACAAATGACAAGTAAAGCAGTGGAAAATCTGTTTGTGCAGCAACCCAAGTGTTAACAGTTCTATTTTTTTATCATGTAGTCAGTCTGGGGACTGGCAGTGCCAACTCTCCATAAACAGGATGTTGGAGTGAACAGCAGTTCTTGCAAAAATCAATTGTGCATTTTGGTGAACAAGCTTTTCTGGGGCAGTACTTTAAGCTGACCTGTCTCATCTTTGCATGAATGTAGAAACATGAATATCCAAGCTGGGAGATCTTCTTGGCAAGGAGCTCCACTCTCTGAGACGAGTTGCAGAAGATTATGGATTGGTTGATCTGGAGCTAAAAATAAATGATGCAAATAAATATGTAAACAATTGCATGTTCATCAGACTCTTCCTATTTATACATTTTTTTATTATTTACACGTGCAGAGAGGCAAAACTCACCCTGGAAAACAAGGTGTTGAGGCAATGGACTTTTTGCCTTTCAGTTACATAAGCATAATACTGAGTCACACCCTTCAGTGTAAGCTCCTCCATTAGGTTGATTTCATAGGGTTTCTGCAAGTGTGAATTCTACAAAAATACATAGAAATGATTATATACAGGTTGAAATGCAAGTTGTAGCATTGTAAAGCTTATTTTAAATCACAAGTTCATGAATAAGGAACCAAAATGTACCATGAACTTCTGCACGCTGAGAGGGAAGGTTGCAGAATAAAGCAAAATCTGCCTCTGCTTGGGCAAAAAGCCCAGGATCTCCTCCATCATGACCACAAAGTCCTGAGACAGGAGCTTGTCAGCCTTTTGAACAGGAGATGGGGGGGGGGGGGGGACATTTAGCTCCATTACCTGACTGACCCAAATTATCTAAATGCACTTATTTAGAAAAAAAGGTCTAATAAAAGTAAACAGCTTCACTCACTTCATCTAGAACGATCATCTGCACTTGACCAACTTTGGCCACTCCTTTCTTGATGAGGTCTAAAATCCTTCCAGGTGTGGCAATGACCACATGTACTGAAAAATAAAAAGCAAAAAGGTAACAATAATTAAGGTCTACCACATTTTCTGAGAATGGCAGCGTTATCAAAATTTACGTGTCCACATTTCAGTGGAGGAATGATGGTAAATGATCACGATTATCATATTGCTGATATTCAGCCGCTGAGGAATGTTCAACAAAAGCTATATTGACAACTTTAACAAAAAAATCAATATGCATTTGACAGTAATCAGATCAATACATGTGTTTTCATTAGTTAACATTTCAGACATCAGCATTGACTGCCTGCGAAATGTGTGTGTGTGTTTACGGGGGTCTATTTTTTGTACTGGCTACAGATAAGATCAGGCAAAAACTTGAAAATTAAGCCAGACTGTGCTTATCATCTTTTCTCCTTTGCAGATCTCAGTGCAGCTTATAATGCCTTCCTTTGATGCACTCATGTTTGTTTGTTTAAGTATAGATGAAGATTTTCATTCACTCCAATCAAATGAGCTTTGGTAGCAATCATATAGTATACAATAGCAACATTTAGGATTCAACTAGAGATGTACCAAAGATCCAGGAATATTTCAATTTACATCTTCTTAAAAAAAAAAAAAAAAAAAAAAATCGTCACTGAGACAGACAGTAAAGCAGACGATTCAGATCGCCCCTGATTTCAGACTGTATGAGGAAATCCATGCAGGAGATTGCACAGACTTCAGCGTGAAATAATCATGTTGACTCCCACCAAGAGTATTTAGCATTAACTAAAGCTAAACTTAGAAGAAGAGTAGCTGAGGGAGGAGGGGAAAAAAACCTTAGTTAAATGGAAAAAATAAGCTAAACTGTAAATTTGCAAATCAAAATTTTGTTAATACAGATTGAGTTTCAGTTTTAGTTGGTTTGTTAAAATTTGCCAGTACAACTCAAAGATTTGTTGTTTACTGGGAGGGGGACGCATTACATTAATGCAAGTCAACTGTCTTCACTAACTGTTGTATTGTTAGATTAATTTCCAGTTTTCCTAAATCTTACTCCTGGAAAATACCTTCCATATAATAACACTGAAACCAATAAAAATAAATAAAAGATAGGCAGTGTTATAAAATATAAGACTGTAATAAGTGATGTTACGTGTGAAAGGTTACCCGTTTCATCGAGTCTCATGATGTCATCACGGAGATTGGTTCCACCTGTGGTTGCCATGACCTTCACACCACCCATGTGTTTGCTGACCTGGATACATATTTGGCTTACTTGCAGAGCCAGTTCTCTGGTGGGCACTATGACCAAAGCTGGAAAAAGAGAAGACTTATTTATTATCATTTTATTAAACATTTGCAAGTAATTAAGAATAGGATCAAATGCAATGGTACTACTACATTTTCAAGCATCAAAAACAAATTAAAATAAAACATGCTCCGATCAGTAACATGTCTCAGACCTTGTCCCACCACTTTCATTTTTATGAGGACACAATGAATCAACAAAAAAAGATGTTTACATGTCTTTATCAGACACTGTTGTATTCATAACATAGTCAAAAACAGTCTTCAGAAAAGAGAATAAAAATGTAGTTGCATGTTAAATGGAGCAAAACAAACTAGACCATCAATAACAGGAAACCTAGCCTCGAGCAAAATAATGCATTTGGATGAGGATCTGATTTTGTGCTCTTGAAGCAGAAAACTCTAGAAGAGAAGCTGACATTTAGGGATCGCATGTGTAGCACGATTGTGTAACACGTGATTTGCAATTTATAATGTTTTTGGTTAAACGTGAGTATGTTGTAAACCATTTCAGCAGCACCGTTGTGCAGAATTTACAGTGTGTATATATAGTTGCCATTTTATTTTGGAAACACTGAACAGCAAATGTCAAAATATATCAACTGTTTATACAACTACAGTTTGTTTCTCCTGTTATCCTAAGTAAGTAATATTAAAATTGGCATTAGAAAAAAAAAATGTAAATGTTGATGACTTTTGCATTTCTAGTTAAATTTCAATACTAAAGCAGTTGTTTTTTGGTATCATTGATTTGACCAAATCATCAGTAAAGGCTCATTATGTGTCGAGGTTTATCAAAGGCATACTGATTTCATTTTCACCCCCCTCTTTTTTTAACAACTCACTTAATGACTTTCAAATGAGGCAAGCTAAAATTCAACATTTATAATAAAAAAATAAATCTTATTGAAAATGAGCTCTCTCACCTTGTATGCAATCCTTCTTCAGGTCAATGCGTTCAAGTAAGGGAATGAGGTAGGCTCCACTCTTTCCCGTGCCATTCTTGGCTCTGGCCAAAATATCTCTTCCTGACAGTGCAATGGGGATGCTCTCCTCCTGCAGACAAAGAGAAATACAAAGAATACTTTTTGCTTCAGTCACATCACACATCTACTTAATTTATTCTAGTGCAAACATGTAATACAATTGTTCTGAGTGGAAGGTAAAACGTTAATTTTTCAAGTTCCATTTACTTTGTCTACTAACAGCCCATACACACATCCACCCACCCTGCAGTTTGCCTTTCTGAAATAGGCCACCACTCATTAGCATACTTTGTTTACATCGTTCCTTCCGATGGATAAGTGCTGAGAAACTGAAACTTATTCTGTGCAGCCGAGAGTGATTCTAAAGCTTATAAATGAAGTGTAATAAACCAAATTTGCCAAACAAGCTACTAAAGATGTTAAACTCATGAAAGTGCAGAAAGACAACTGAGGAGATGGGCGCCACATGTCACATAGCCAAGTGAAAGTCCCTGGGTTCAAGTCTCTCCCCACTTTCCTTTCCTTACCATTGTCATTGTTTCACTTTCCAATAAAGGCAAAAATGACACAGAAAAAACAAAAAACAAACAAGGCAATCTTTTTTTTTTTTTTTTTTAAAGATAACTGATGAAATCAAAGCTGAAATGCATAACCTGGGTACAACAAATGTACAAACATTGTGTGTCAGTCCACCCACTAAGTAATAAGAAATATCACGGTATGTCCAAGAGGTTTCACCAGAGTTTTTAGGACACATGCTAACAGGCACTACCTAAACAACCTAATAGGTACTACAATGCTCCTGAGCCATACTGCAGGAATAGCAATTTTCACAGGTTTGAAGAATTAACTGTTACATTTAACCTTTAATAGTCAACTAAAAACTGTTGACTACATTTAACACTGATCACGTGTCAATGTCAAAGAACTCGTCTGTCCTTTTATGCACTACAATCTATTCTGTAAGTGCCAAAGTATGCACTTCCTTATGCACAAACATGCCTTCTTGTTCAGCCGTCAAATCAAAGCAGTCTTAACATACCTGGATTGGAGATGGCTTTTCCCAGCCCATCTCAAAGATTCCCATAAGCAGCTCCCTCTTTAGGCAATAATCTTCAAACTCATTGCCTTTAGTTGCAGTCACATCCTGTAATTGTCACAGAATGATTGTATATGAAGAAGAGTACTGACAGCTTGTGTGGAACACATTAATATAACAGTGATTGTAGGCTTGTATAAAAATGACTTATTAAACACAGCACTGAATATTTTTATTCACAGCCCAAAAAAAAAAACAAATGAGTAATAGGATATATAAGCTTCCAGGTCAAAAGAAACATGTTACCAACCGAAGTTTTCATCCTCATGTCCTTTGGGGGCAATTTCAAATTTTTCTTCCAGTCATCTCCAGGCCTGTGGAGGCCAGAATTATTATTAACAAGCAGTATCACATTTAACTGACAGCAGTAGTTGTAATGAGAAGTCAAAATAGTTTAATTTTAGTATTAAATAACTTACTTGATGACAGCATTTGTTGTAGGGGCTGGCTGGGAGTTTCCATTGTTGATTGTGCCTTTCATCTGGTTAAGCTGCTGCTGCGGCCCTCCTCCACCTCCACCTGGTGCTCCAGCAGGCTTCACTGAGCCTCTGAGCTGTCCATTCTGGTTGGGCAAGCCCAGAATCACTGGGTTCTCCGTTCTGGCGGTGCTCATGTTGACTTGGCTCAACTTTATTCCAACAGCAATGAAACCTTTAACAGTTTCCAGGTGAAGTGAGTCCACTCAAACATAAAAATTGCCCTTGCCTTTTTAAATCTTAATCAACTAAAGGTAAATACTAAATCATTTACTCTTCAACAATGTCTTTTGTGATATCAAGTGTCCAGAAACAAATTCCTCTTCTCGTTTTTTATAAGACTTCTATGCATGGAAATTAAATTAGGGCTTAGCATAGATAAATTTTGTCAACATTATCTGGAATACTCCAAGAGAGCTTCGCAAGCGTTCAAGCATTGGCCGACAGTTCAGCTAGCCATCTTGATTAGCTAAACTGGGCCGCTGTGTCCTTCCTCGGGGCTGTCCAAACCTAAAACACACAAGACAGCGTTAGAAATGGCAAAATAGAAACATCGGTGGAATAACAGCTCCCCAGCATGCAGTCCTCGGGTTTGGTGAGACTTAAAGTCACCATTTTGCCAACGGACAGCAGAAACACTTGACGGCTGGCCTAATGTCAAAAGTTAGCCGACACAGCGCTGACAGCGAATGTTATTTAGCTTCGCAAACAATGAATAAGCGGCCTTGATAAATTAAGAGCATTGGCAAATTAAGTGTACAGTTGGATAAGAATGTGCTGCATGTGATTTCTACTGGATGCATACTTTAATGGTTCAACGGTGATTAGTGTACTCGTTTAATAAAAAAAAAAAATCTACCCTCGAAGGAAGAGTAGGTAGGCTAGTTACAGACATGACTTTCTGGTACATTAATTTCAAGCTTTTCACGTTAATCAACACGACAATACCGAATTCATATACATTTATTCCAGCCAATATTACACGATTAAGTCATCTGACCATTTTAAATGTCAGCCCAATAACAAGACTGACTGGCTATCCGCCATCAACCAGCATTAACTTTAGCTGCAATGAGATTGCCGTGCTAGGTCTGCTAGCAAGGCTAGCGACGGTAAAATAATAAACACTAAAGCCTAGTGTTATCTACAAGAAATATCAGCTGAACCTAAAGCAATGATCTATTCGTGAATTGAAGCAGATTCATTATAAGGACGTTTACCTTGAGCTATTGAAATAGCCGGTGCCGTAAGCGGTATTTGTGAGCAATCTTTAGCTAACTACCAACGAGTCTCGTCAGAGTCAAGCAAACGTCCAAGATGGCTTCCACCCGTATTTGAACCCGCCCCCATCCAACGAATCAGCTGATTTCATTTCAAATCAAGGAGCTGTGAGGTCTCCTCCTAAAATAATCCTCTCTAACATTTAAATATTTTATCTATCTGCGATGGTACCAACGCGGCCGGTGCAGCCACATCGTCTCTGTTGATAGTGTTTACCATCCGTGCTCTCTGCGCCTCATGTTCATGCACATGCAAACACTGCAGCTGTGTTGTGAGTTGGGTTGTGAATGTTATTGCTCTTCAAAAATTGTATAAAACGAAGCTGCTCTCCTGGGTGTCATGTGGAGAGCAAGGTTTCAATACACTCTCAGTGATTCCTGTGTGGTTGTTGATTCTCGCTTAATTAATGCGGCATCAGCAGCTGTGTATTGTTGTTGTTGTTGTTGCTCAGTTTATTTTGTGAGTTCTTTTTGTTTGTTTGTTTTAAATTATTTTTAATGTGAATTTTAATGTGATTTGAACAGAATGTCTCATCATTTCTCAGAGTGCTCTAAAACCCATCTATTTGTAACTTTTAGGCTGCACTGTTGTGATTCAGTGTCACCAGGCTGGCCTAAAAGCTTTCTGAAAAGCCTTCAGTTGATCTAAAATGTTACAGAGAGAGTACAAACAAAGATTAAAAAGAGAGATCATAGTTTCACATATTAGCATCTCCTCTTTGGATCCCTTTTTTATATATAACTGAATGTAAAATGCTTCTCACAAACATCATCGCAGATCTTCAGGCACCATTCTATCACAAACAACAAAGATGGAGTTACTTTTAACTGCTCCCCTAGTCACAAGTTGCCACAGCCCCAGATATTTGATTTGACAGATTTTTATGCTAGATGCCATTCTTAACACAATCCCAGCATACCAATATGATCTCAATACACTATCAGAGTACTCTGATCTCAGAGTGTAGACATTTTTTTGTTCATAGTGAAAAAGCAGAATGGGATGCAGAGCATTTAGTTATCAGGCCCCTCTCAAGATAAACACACATCCTTTCTACCTTAAAGTTGGGCCTTAAATCGCCCACCTGTTACAGACAGACAGTGTTGTGGTTGTTATGGTCAGGGAGAAAAGATCATACAGAAATCAAATAAATATTTTTTTAATGATAGATATTTGTCTGTACAGTAAGGGATAGGTGTGGATGTAGCGTCATCCATGTGTTTTGGTGCATCACTGCCACCTGTTGTACAGACACTGAAGGTATCCTGTAATAATGTGTTGGTTAGGGAGAACATTAAAGTTTACCAACCAGAGGTCTCTGTTCTACACTCTTTGTCTTTCTTTTCTTGTGTGCCACACATAAAACTAATGCCGCATTAGATGATGTAAACTTTTTTGATGCTCAGTTTATTTTGTGTGCGGAGAACACTGTGACTCATAACGAGTGTAAATTAATATTTGTGACATCATTTTGCTGTGGGACAATATTTTAGGTATATGCCAAAGGGTGGCAGTGTGGGGTTTTGGAGAACATGCTTTTGACTAGCAAGCTGTAACAGTTACATCTTATATACTGCCTTCTAAGACTTCTAAGACAGACTCCAAAAGGCTGATTTTCATGTGTTGTGTTATTACTTCATATAAGTTTTTTTGTTTTGTTTTACATGGTGTTAGTCCTGTTAAGATGCGGCTCTTTAAAAGAGTTGGAAACTGTTAAAGGATAAAGCAGTGCAGACCTTATAAAGTTAACAGTGCTTTACTTAATTACCCAAATGGTTATTCTGATACCTGCACAGTCTTGCAGCATGTAATCATATTTGGTGCAAAGCAAACAAACTCAGTGTGTTGTTGTCGGCTAAATTCTTTACAATTATAGTTATTATTCTTCCTCAAACCGACAGGTGTAAGAGTGAGATGAGTGGTCTTACATTTTTTCACACATATTATTGTTCTTAAATTATTTGAATTTTACTGCAACAAAATCCAACTCTATTCAAGAGACTGTGATGGCTAGATGGGATTAATTAACCATCAGAATGGGAAATTCTTCTTCTTTCAAGCAAAGGCTACCTGAAAGCCAACAGACTGCTACTTTTTGATCTGCAGAGATCTGGATGTGAAGATGTAAATGTCCCAAACTTTTGTTGAGGACTTTGGGAGAAATACCGAAACAATATCTTTTTCATCTTTCTTATGTGATCACAAAAAGACCACAGATTTATAGAACAACGTCTTGGGAATGCCACACGTATTAAAGCATTAAAGTGCCTCCTGACCTCAAACACAGCTTATAGGTATGTCTTTGTCCATGAAGGTTACAATCACACACTGTACTAACCGTGGATAGAAGATACATAATTTGAACACTTTTCAACAAATTTACAACTACAATTCCACTTTTTTCATTATATTTAATCACTTCTAACATTATATCTGTATATAAAACATAATAATAATAAAAACAACTTTCAAAAATAGTAGTGCTTGCATTCCGGTAGGTTTCAGTCAAGACAGTGTGAAACAGAAAGTGAGACAGCCTTAGCTGATGAGTCCGACATCCTCGTGATTTAAAATTTTACAAGTATTTCAGTTTTGTTTTGTTTTTTACAATACTTTAATTTTTTTTACATTATTTTTTCACAATTGTGGTAGGAAAGTATCCAGCTCATTCATGAAATGCTATTATTCAGTTGTTCACACAGTTTTAAGAGAGCCAGTGCTACCAACACTCCTGCTATGATTTCCATTTTTCAAAAACTCTAGCAAATGCTCAGTCATAGAACTTTCTCTTTAAATTGATCAGCTTTTCAAATGTAGTCATTTCTTTTGTAAAAGAACCAGCTGCAGTATTGTTAGGAATGAATGTACATGTGCAACGCCAAAAATCCCACACACGTTTCTAGCAAATAGCCTGCTCTTCAGGATCACCTTGAATGACTGAAAAACAAACATTTCTTATGTTTGGGACGTTGGTGAGTCATCTGGATGTTTACCGTGTGTAGCATGGATGAGAAATGTCACACCAACAGCTTCTATATTAATTAAAAAAAAAAAAAAACATGCTGAACTTTTCAGCACATTTAACAACCTGGTTGTTCAAACAGGTGCTGCATGCATGCCATCGTTGATTCCTCGTGGGTGAAACAGAGTATCGATATGCATGGTAGCCTGTAAATTCGTGTTAAGAGATGGAGTTTGTGTGGTTTTGATGTTAATGCTGTGGTCTGGTTTCACAGTCTGTTTAGCTGCTGTCTTCGCTGCCACATCTGCCCTAGAGCTGGCTGGGGATAGGGAGTCTTTTGAGTAAGTGTGAGTTTCACATGTACAAACAACTATAATCTTGGGGAACAATAGGGCATCCAGCAATGCAGCTACAAGCTCAGTATGTGCAATCCACTCCCCAGAGACTGTTATACGCTGTCACTGTTTCCATAAAGTGCTGAAATCATGCACCACCCCAAATGCATGGCTTTAATTGATAGAAATGGTGACTCCTTGACCCTTAGCGATTTCACACGCTCATGTTAGTCCCACGAGTTCAGCAGCTTGATCTGAAGAGTGAGACGGTCCTGTGCCTGATGCTAAGATGTCATGTTCTGTGACCACTGCTTGTCAGGTTAGTTTTAGAAACAACTTCTCTGTAATTGTGTGGTTCGCCATCTGCATCTGTGGTGAGAAGTGAAGCTGAGTTTAATACAGGGCCACTTTTAACCCTGACATTTGGGATTTCCAGTAATATAGTGTGTACATTGCTGTTGGTTACCTTCTTGTTAAAGGTCTTAGCATTTTTGTTGTAATTTACAACAGAATTCTTTTTTTTTTTTACTTACCTTGACCAACAAGCAGCTGATAAATGTGTATTTTGTTTTTCTCAGTGACACAGTTAGTACTAAAAGCATTAATTCTGAGTAACCCGCATGGTCATGTCAAGTCAGTACTACCTTTTTGAGCTGTTCCATATATAGAGGAAGATCTGCTGCTAGTAATTCCAGCGAGAATGAAAAAAATGCTATTGGTCTTTGTCTTTCTCTATGCGGCTTTAGCAAAACAGAGGTCATGCATCCACCCTTTTTGTCTGCAGTTTGTCGGGATTTCATAATCGTAAAGTAATGGAGGTCTGCAGTATTAAGTCAGTGAAAGCTATTCGTTCCTGTTCAAGGTGGCAAAGATCACAGTCTGTTTTTAAGTATTGCAGATCGGATTTATTTCCCCTCGCAACTGCTTAATCTGTGTAACCGTTAAAGGGTGGTAAGTTGGATCCTCATGGGTAATTTGGCTTATAGCAGGGTGGAGCCTGGATGACTGTGTTCTTTCTTGTGTTACAGGCCTACGCACTGCTGCTGCTGTGTTGTTGCAGCCTTGTTGTTGCTTTGCTGTCGTTTACTGACTGGCATTGACTGGTTCTTTGGTTTTGTGCGTGTTGGTTCCTGTTTCTTTTCTATCTCATTTACTGAGTTTTGTTCTTTATCTCTTAATTTATAGTTTGTTTGTTTGCCACCACTTATTGTGGGGGCTAGGCATGTGTGGTGGAATTCCCTCTGATGCATGCTAGTGTACACACTGGAGAAGAGGTATAATGCATCATTTAAGTGGCATTGAGAATTGCAGAGAGTCCACGGGTGAGTAATTGGTGGCACCCTTGGGCACTTCTCCCTGTAGGTTGCCTCCCCAAGTGGCCGGTCTCCACCATTTTGTTTAATTATTTTACTGATGTGCTATTTTAACTAGGGCAGCATCGTTGCAGCGAACCTTGTTCGTTTGTTAATAAAGTGTCTTGATTGACAGTTCTGTATTGCCAGCCCTGCTACCTTAGAAGTTTCCTTTCTGCAGGACTGTATTTGCAGTTATTGTCTGAAACCTTGTTTTATGAAATTGACCTGCTTCACCTCTGCTTGTTAATAACAAGCCTGTGTGCCTTTTGTAACTGTTAAAATGTTTGCACTGGCTATTGTAATCTCTCCTGGGGTGTAACTTTCCTCCCCAGGAGAGGAATGGGCTCTTCCTCCTTCGCGCCGCCACATTTGCTTGTGGTTTTTTGGGAGAGAGGGACGTGCCTCCGCATAGGTGACTTTCTCTGAAGCCCATCACCTTGTGACCGTTCTCAGTGAGGAATTTCAACAGTCGGTCTCGCAGCCCTGCTTAGAAGGAAAACACATCATTAAATCATCAGCATATTGTCACAGTGTCAGCCCCTCTGGAGAGATTAAATAGAGAGATTTTAATTTTATTTTTTTTCCACTGCACTGTTGAGCATCATTTTGAATATCTTGTTCAGCTTTTGAAAGAGAAGGATGTGTA
This sequence comes from Aulonocara sp. 'chitande type north' Nkhata Bay, assembly GCF_057382095.1. NCBI lineage: Eukaryota > Metazoa > Chordata > Actinopteri > Cichliformes > Cichlidae > Aulonocara > Aulonocara sp. 'chitande type north' Nkhata Bay. The sequence continues at coordinate 33,988,225 of NC_141357.1, forward strand.
CTGGTATCATGGATACTGTAAAAACCTTGACATTTATTAGTGAAAATCACTCTGACTGCACATTTGGGTTTTTTTTGTTTTTGGTCAGCTCTCTCAGACACATGTGCTGTCACTTGTATTGTGTGTGTGTGTACGCTGTTGTGGAAACTTCACCTGTTTATCATGAAATGCAAGCACAGCAGTCTGTAGGAGTTTCCACTCCAATGTGAAAGCAAATTCAAGTTGTATTTAACAATCGCTACATTTTACTCACTCATGTCATAATCAAGCTATTTTTCCCTGACACAATGACAGTCAACAAGTTTACATGTTGTTGGGATTAAATAATTTGCAGTGCCTCAATAATGATATGCTTTTTTATTAATAAGTGTTATAAAGTTATATAGTGTAGTATTAAGTGGACACAGCCCTGCAAGTTGACAGGACAACATGGTGACGGCAGAAATGCATGTTTGAAAGATTCGTTCATTGTCTTCGGAAATCTCTTTTGCGTTGTTCAGTCATTGGAAAGTCTCCTGGTCCTGCAGATTTTATGGCTCTACCACTTAGTCTGTTCACGGGTTTACTAAAATGTTAACATGTTGTCCTGCAACCCAGATAATTCATTGTAGCGAGGGTTTGTAAACACCAGATGAATTCAGTCTTTGGCCGTAATATGCCCCTCAGCTTTTTCCATTTTAGCAGCAATGTGAGAGATGGCTGTGTTGACACGCCTGCATTCATTGCACGTGCATGTGTCATTTTCACATCCCCCTCCTTCCCCTTCTCATCACCCACCCAAAGTCATATACCCCCAGTTTCCTGTTTTTCAAGATAATCCTTAACCCAACTTAACTGTCTCTCGCTGATTTTTGCTTCATACAGCAACATTTTAGGCATTTTCAGCCACATACAGAAAACAGCCATTGTTATTGCTGCCTTCACATCCTTTCCTCTTCCATGTCCACAGTAGTGCATGCTTGTGTCTTGTGCATTATCAGCTGTTGTATCCGGACTTTTTGCTTCAGTTTTGTTTTCTTGTTAATTTTCTCAGTCTTTTCTTTTTGCCATTTCTCTCCATGTATGGCAAATTTCTCAACGTTTGACCACCTTCCCAAATCCCTTTGCACAGAGTGTTTGTTTTTGGACTTCAGGGCCTTTCACAAAGCGATCTCACAGGTGAACTTCCCAGTTTGTGATTTTGGGGGGCATCTCTCCAACTAGCTGTTGGGTGGTCTAAGCAACTGTGCTTTGGACATATTTCCATTAGGTTTGACTTATTTTTCTGTTGAACAAAAGTGTATATCTCAGAAAGGTTTTATCTCCCTGGGCATTTAGTGAAGTTGTTGCATAGTGTGCATAGGTTGGTCTCACCTGCTCTCCATCCCAAGGTCTTCATCAATTGAAATTTCAGCAGTGATTCTGTCTGCTTTAGATTGGTAGGTACCTGTCTCCTAAATAATCAGTGTTCTGATCGATAGGATTCTTTTGGGAAAATAAATTCAGTGTTGAAACCAGACTTATTTTTTCCAAGATCATTCACTTCATGTCCATATCCACACTATTAACCTCCAACAGCCATAGATTAAGTCTGGCATTTTTAAAGCAGTCTTGAGCAACAGTTCTCCAGGCTTTCTGAAGTCCTGTTTTCAGAGGAATTTCATTTGTTCACTTAACACTGATCTATGAATCATTCAAGCAACAAATAACTCGAGGGATGAACCAGGGTTGTGTCTACACATCACAGAGAACTTTAAAAAAGAACCAGTTTGAAATTGTATCTTCTGGCACTTCATTATTAGCAGCCCTTTAAAAAAACAACAATGAATAAACGCATTAACATTTGTTGCAGTTTCTTTAGTTGAATACAATGACTGTATAAAATGTTTTCTACAGTCATTGGCTGAATATATGAAAAATGCCAAACATAACACATTTCTGCACATAATTTTGCCCCAATAATGTGATTCCCACAGAGCTAATAGATGGCATGGTGTGCAGTATGTTCTAAAAAATTGATAAAAGTGGAGGACAAAAGAAGAGGCAGCAGGCCTAAAACAAAAAACAACAACTAAGGTGGATGAACAGCATCTGAAAAAAGATAAAGTCCCGTCATAGAACTTGAGAGATGCGTCTGTCCCTCCTGCTGATCCATCTACTGTTCACTGGGGCATTATCAAAAATGGTCTCAGTATAGGAGCGGCTGTGAAGTGACCATTTTAAGGAAAGGAAACATGGAGAAAAAGCTGAGGTTTGCCAAATTACACAAGAACTGGACTGAAACTTTTGGATAGCAGACTTCACTGTGGACACCATGCTATTTATTATTTCATATTTTAATTATTTATTTAATTATTTATTTGGTCTAGTTCAATTTAATCAGTCCAAGTGGGGACATTGGCAGTATATTATAACTGATTGGACCAAAACACTTACTGTTTATATGGTTTACAAAGAATATAAAACTTATGCAAGAGAACCCCAGAAAAACTGAATGGCTCCTTAGTTTGGTGGAGAGCTAAAAGGGATGTTTGTTGTGTAAAGAGAGCTAAAATGCAAGGCTGGTTCAGAGCACAAACTGTAAAGGGCACAGATTTGCAGTGTTGCTGCTGGCTACAGCCCACACTAGTTGTTTTTGTCATGCAGAGTCTCGTCGTTCTTGTTTTTGCAGCAAGAATGTACTTTCCTGTTTTGGAGAAATTCTGCATCTGTAGCTAAGCAGACATGAACGGAAATCACAAATAAGTCATTTTAATCATCCTGACTTTGATCACTTGTGTGGAGAAGCATCCTGTCAGCTGTTAGGCATGTATGCACTGTACTTCCACATTCGGATTTACCACAGAAACCATGTCCGTGGCCCCCACCCCCACTTCCTTTCTATCAAAAGAGAGGATAAAATTTGAATAATAATGTTGTGTAGAGTCTAAACTAAAAGATGACTGAAGTAGATTAAACAGGGTTTGTTATCTTTCTAAGAACAATATGTGTCTCTATCAAAGATATATGGTTTACTATTTGTTTTCTTTTATAGTATTTTATGTTTACATCGTTAAATACCCTTAATGAAATAGCCTTATTTGATTAACCCACGTTTTATTTTTATTTTTTTAATTTAAATTTGATTTAAAAAATGAAACCAATCACATTTCCTGTTGATATTTGTGGTTAAGGTGATGCTGAAGCTGTAAGTAGCTTTTATGGCAAGGTCTTTCAATCTGTGCAGTCACCATCCTGCTTGTTATGGCTCCTGGCCTTGGAAGAAGTGAGCCAGCCTTCCTTCAAGCAGACCTCCAGGGAAAATCTATAAGACCAGCTGAGGGATCCCAGACCAATCAGCAACTGATTGGGCACACCTGTGTCTTAAAAAGGCTGAAGCACATTCATTCAGGGGCTGCTGCTTTGAACTGAGTGTGCAGTCTGCCTCGTATGCTTCTGTCAGTGAGCTTTGCTTGTAAAACCCTGTCTCAAGTGTGAGATTGTGGCTACTTTAAATTTAAAAAAAAAAAACCCAATCACATTTCCTGTTGATATTTGTGGTTAAGGTGATGCTGAAGCTGTAAGTAACTTTTATGGCAAGGTGTTTCAACCTTTGCGGTCACCATCCTGCTTGTTAATATTAACCTTAAACTGGACCGTGAACATAAAAATGTTCAATTCAATTAAATTTTATTTATATAGCACCAAATCACAATTCAAGGGGCTTTATATTGTGTTGTCAGTTGTCAGTAAAAACATAAATCTGGTACTAATGACCGAGCTGGATGATCTTTCCAAACGGTCATTAAAAAATTTAGAGGAAGGATGTATATAAATGTGCTGAAATAATTCTGTTCAGTTTAGTGCAGTTGCAACGTGCTGGTCAAAAGCTAGAATACAGGAGTGCAGTTACTTGGAATTGCATTACTGCTCTTGTGTGATTAATATAGATAACATTGTAGATAGATAACACTAAAGCTTTGATTTGTTTTTGTGTCTTTCCTTCCAGAGACGCCCATGAACCCAAAAAAAAAGAAAAAAAAAAAGAAAGACATTAGCATAGCGAATAGAGCCAGCCAGCACTGGGAGGAAGTGCAAGCATATTTCAGTACTGCAGTGTGACACATGCATTCAAGGGGCCAAGATTTATCTGCATGGCTTCAACAATGACTCTTATAGCATTTGAGGTAAGACTTAAAATAAGAAATGGTGAGATGAATGGAAAGTTAGTGCAAATATTCTGTATGACAGCACTCTTCAGCAGAGTTTTGTTGTAGTAGCACGTATAATGGGAAATTCTGTCTAAATATTTTAATTTAGAACTTTTTATTTGTTTTATTGTTTTTTTGTTTTGTTTTTTTATACACAACCATAAAGGAATACGTAAGCTCTATTGTTATTTCCTATCCGGTCACATATTCTGTAACTCCTCGTTAATCGTTATGAAGCTGAAAGTCTCATATAAGACATTAACATAATTCTGTACCTTCATTTTCCAAACCTCAGCCTCAGTTTTAAACTGAGGTTTTAGTTTAAAACAAGAGATTTTAAATGGAATGAGCAACATGTAGCTGCTGCCTGTGACTACGGCTCAGCTGGGAGTTTTACATTCTTCCTATATGAAAAGAGAATGAATGATGTAATTTTTTCTATTAATACACATTTGATGACACACAGATTTGGAGGGAAAAGGAAATTGAAGTTAAAATAAAACCTGTATGGTTGTTATGTTATTTCTTATTATAATCATAATCCTTTTATCAGTCTACATTACTCGCAATAGAAAATAGATGTGTAATCAAATACCATAGAGAAGATTTCTTTATGAAAATATGATATTTCATCAAAAGGGAGAATCACATCTGTAATATATCATAAAAATATTTGTACGTGACTTTTTTTTCCACAGAAGTCCAGCAGTACAGTTAACATTACATTTGAATAGGTTGCTGCTTTTGGTGTAACGGTGTTATGATTATTACACATATTTTGCATTTCTAATGATTTTTCTGCAGATATTTTTCCCGCAGACTTCTTTCCATATTTAGTAACATTTGATTAAACACCGAGAAACGGCACACTCTACAAGGCTTTCAGCTAGTTATTTAAGTTGTGTTTGTACCAGCTACTATTTTTTTTTTTTTTTTTTTTAAATATGATTAGCCACGGTTGAATCACATTTGTCAAATTTAGCTTGAAATGCCTTCTGAGTCATCATGAGAGGGAAGTGAAAACAATCTGGTCTATTCAGTGTTTCCTGCCTAAACATTAGACTGAGAAAACTGCAGTGGAAAAAAAGAAGTATTTGATCATTACATAAATGAGTCTGTTCACACTCCTGTAATGAATCTTATTTCACTTCATCATGAAACAAAACTATTAGTCTGATCACTATCACATATGCTGCATACAACAGGGAATCTTCATTTGAGATTTGATGATTAAAAGTAATGCTCTCTTGTATGTGTTTTCAAGTTGACACCTGAAGAACTTAATAACTTGACCTATGACTCCTGCAACTTCACCGATGACTACTGCAACTGCACCGATGACTACTGCAACTTCCCCATTGTCTACCCGTGTGATGATGTGGTCCTGCAGAGTTTTTATGGCCAGTTCCTGCCTGTGCTGTACACTGTGATTTTTCTCCTGGGTGTGGCAGGGAATGGCCTGATGATAACAGTCCTGGTGACACGATGGCGCCAGCTCCGCATCACAGAGATCTACCTACTGCATCTTGCCCTGGCTGATCTCATGCTTTTGTTTACAATTCCCTTCGATGTAGCCGACAGCGCCACCGGCTGGATTTTTGGAGATTTTATGTGCAAACTGAATGAGTTCTTGAAGAATCTGAACCTCCTTTGTGGCAGCGTCCTTTTAGCTTGCATTGGATTTGATCGGTATTTGGCAATTGTTCATGCAATTCCCAGTATGCAAAGTCGCCTTCCAAGAACAGTGCACCTAACTTGTATGATAATGTGGCTCATCTGTTTGTTTTTGGCATTACCGAACGCCGTATTTGCCTCAGTGACACAGAAAAATTCAACGTCAGGCATACCTTTCCTGGCCTGTTACCACTACAGTTATGGTGCACACGCAAGCAACTGGGTTTTGACCAACAGTGTCTTTCATCATTTGTGTTTTTTCTTATCTCTGGTTATCATGAGCTACTGCTACGCAGCACTAGTAATTACTCTGTGCAACAGCCAGAAAAGTGAAGCAAAAAAAGGAGCCATTCGAATATCACTGCTTGTCACACTTGTGTTTTGCTTCTGTTGGCTGCCATATAATGTCAGTTTGATCATATATACCCTGCGACAACAGAATGTGATCGTGGATGACGACTGTAAATCAAGAGAAATAATGCTGCAAGTGTTTGAAGTGACAAAGAGCCTGGGTATCTTGCACTGTTGCCTGAACCCTTTCTTGTATGCATTTGTTGGAGTGCGCTTTCGCAATGAGATGATACATCTGCTTTGTAAACTGGGCTGCAGACGAATCTGCCTGCCTTTCCTCAGAGTCCATGGCCACAGTCGGGTATCAATTTCTGATGGAGCAACCACCAACAGCACAGTGCTCATGTAATAAAGTCCTCTAGTCCATGTGTACATGCCCTGAAAATACCCCTCCTCTGTACAGTGATCTTATAATACAATACTCATTTCTACTTTTACTGTATTTTTTTTTTTTTTTTTTTTTAAATTGTCCAGTCAAAAAAAAAAAAAAAAAAAAGTTGTAAAGCTGGCCAAATATCAGCCTTGTGTTGTTTTGTAGCTACTGCTAATCCAATAAAGATTTTATTTTATATATTATACGACACCCGTGTTCCCTTGTGAGTGTTATCAGATTACATGAATTGACAACACAAGAACCAAAACAAAACCATGTTAGAGATCCTTATTATTCTTTTTTAAACTCCTATTAAAACACAGTTATACAGAACAACTGCAAACAATCACAAATTGCATCTTATATACAGCAAGTATATATATTATAATATATATATATAATTCCTTTGCACAACAGTTTGGTAGTTGGAGAAAATAAATCAATGATATTAAAACAAATAGAAATTTGAGGCACTCCTCTCCTGACTGCTGCGCTGTTCCCACAACAAATACACACATTTCTGAAATATACACATTTTACAGTTTATATAAAATGGCTTCAAACTTGTTATTGAACAGTGTTATAGTGATTTCATTTTTAATCAGTTGTAATCCTTTTTTGCTCTCTCTTTTTTTTTTCTTTTTTTTTTAATTCCTCCTTTTCAAAACCACTACAAGAATAACAATGAAAAATTCTGGACACAATGGGAGGGTAACCCAGTGAACGCATTTTTTTATTAAAGAACTGTTTATTGAGCTGGATCAGAATGGCATATTGGTCATACCTCCAGGACCATAGCCAATGGAACTGTCCAGAGACATTCCCCGCTGTCTGAGAGACTGTGGGCCCATCATACCAGACTGTGGATGAGGTGGGGCCATCATGGGACCCTGAGGGGACATTAGTGGGCCCTGGGGTCCAAAGGGTTCCCCTGCAATTGACATGCTTCGCTGCTTAGCCTGCATCATCATAATATTCTGCTGTGCCATCAGATTCTGTTGGTGCTGCTGAGAAGGCATCATGCCAGGTCCATATGCATTGGAGGGATGGTGGAGAAGGCTGTTGGCCATCATGGCTTGTTGTTGCTGGAGTTGCTGTTGGGGCATCAACCCTGTCCTTCCCATCATATGACCAGGGGGACAACACATGGGGCCCATGCCCCCAGTAGAAACCATACCCCTGGAGACCCCCTGAGGAATGACCATGCTCTGGCGTATTCCACCATGTGAGGGGTGAGGTGGCAGCTGCTGTTCAGCCATCATATTCTGTAGGCTTGCCAAGTGGGGGTTAGACGAAGGGCCACTGCTATGCGGAGGCCCAGAAGAAGACAGCTGTTTAAGGAGCTGCTGTGGCTGCTGGGATGGCATCCCTTGATGTGGATTCTGATGTGGCTCACTCTTAGGGAAATACTGAAGAGTGCTACTCGGCTTATCGGAAGGAATGATGCGGGAGAGATCAAACTCAGGAATCCCTGTGTGAGTGGGGCGTATGACTTCACTTAGATCAGGTCCTTCACCTATGGGAAGTGAGGGAAAAGAGTCTGGTGGGTGAGGGGGGCGTTGGTGAGGATGACCTTTGTTAAGAAGATGTAACTGCTGATGTGGCAGAATATCTTCATTAGACTGAGCGAAATTCTGTGACATGCCTCCAATAGGTGAGTGCATGGGCCCATGTGGTGGTGGCTGCATGCGGGGAAACCCTGCCGTCTGGGGTATAGGCGACACATTGCAGGGCCCCATTCCCTCAGGTGCTCCTCCCATCATGGCAGAATTCATGGCAGGCATGCCCATTTGGTTTGGGGAAGAAAGGACAGGTGCTGAGGAATCGTGGGACAGGTGCTGCTGACCTTGGTTTACAATACCCATCGGGCTTTGGGGATCACTGTGAGGACCAATCTGTGACGTCTGGGGATTACCCATATTTCCTGGTGATAAAACAAGATGAATACATGAAAAACCCATATTATAACAGTTAATAAACAAATGTTTTCTTAACTCGTTAAAATTACAAAGTATTAACTGGAGCATTATTTTTATTCAAAAAACTCACTACTTTAATATAAATACTTAAACTTTCTTTTTGTCATGTTTTTTCCTGTAATGGCATAGACAAATTGCCTTACATCAGCACAATTTAAGCAAATCCTCCGTTTAACCACTGTAAAAGGTATTTTCTGTCTGTAATGATATCCCTATTTTCATACCTCCGATGCTGACACCAGATAGAAGAGGACGATCTGGTAGCATCTCATCATCAGAAGTAGCGATTGTTTTGATTGCATCATGGTAGAGAGGAGTTGAACTGGGAATTGCGTACTTGGACATTTGAGACATGATAAGAGATAATGGATTCTGAGATGTTGGGACATCGGGAGAGGACGTAAATGGCATACTAGGATTCATTGAGCCTGGCTGGGAAATAGGGGTAGAGCTTGAACTCCTAGGGGGAAGTGATTGGCCTGCAAAAAGAACAATGAAAAAAATTAGTAATCTCACAGCAAGACAAGGAATATCATAAACCTCAGAGAAGCCAATACGGCATCTCTGATGTTTGTTTTGAGCTTGGATTGGAGTCTACCTGTTTCAGTAGAACCACATCCTCCATTGCCCACCATCTTTCCACTGGCTGGACCACCCGGACTTGGAAGTGGTGGTTTAGGAGACGTCCACCCTGGAGAGTTTGAAGCCAGGGCGGGGGACTTCAGTCGTGCAGGGGAGGCAGACGGAGAGTGCATCCCAAGGCTAGAAGATCCCATTACTTGGGGAGACTTCATGGAAGAAGACGAAGGAGTCCCAGCACCAGATGCAGGTGGAAGAGGGGGATGATGCCCAGCAGAAGAAACCTGTGATGGTGACTTCAGCCCTGGAGCAGAGGGGGAAGGTATAAGAGGAGATGGCTCTTGATTGAGGGATGGAGACTTTAGCTGATGAGGAGGAGGCACTGAAGGAGATGTCAGAGGGTTAACATTTACTGACAGGTCAGAGGTTTGCCTAGAACCAAGGTCTGCACCCCTAAGGCCTCCGCCCATCGGCATATGACTAAGACGTGATGTACTTCCCATTTGATTAGGTCCTTGATGATCAGGCCCAAACATCTCTGGGCCACTTTGTTGAAGATACGGTACTTCCAACTGACCTCCAGAAAAATGACCTTGGTTTGGAAACTGATAAGGGCCTTCAGGTCCAGGGATCATTCCTTTATTTCCTCCTCTTCCATTTTGAGAAGCCCTGATTCGTGAAATCTCTCCAGTGCCAAACATCTCCACTAGAGGTCCTCCTCCATGGCCTCCTCTGAGCTTCTGAGACATCATCTGCTGTTGCTGCTGAACATGAATTTGTGGGTTCATGTTCATTGCCATGTGGCTCCCCAGAGGAGAGTCTACTAAGTCTCTCATTGGAGGACCCCCTCCAGGAGAACCCATAATATCACGTGAACCAGGAAAGTCCATGGGATCACCTCGACCGGAGGGTTGACCACGGCCCATTCCTAAATTGGGAAGATCTGGGCCCCCAAGATTATCCATAATTCTTGAGCCCATGTTGCCATGCTGTTGCTGTTTAGCCAATCTATCAAGTTCAAACCTGGAAGCACCCTGCATGTGCCGTTTGTCCATGATGCGAAACAGTTCCTCGCGTGTTAGCAGATGCTCTGAGTCACCTTGCAAGTGTTGTGGCGGCCCACCAGGGTAGCATCCATGGAAGGGACTTCCACCACTTATATTGTTAGGCATATCATCTAGCCAAATCATGCCTGGGCGTGAGGGCCTGTGGGGTCCTAGACCTTCCATTGATAAAACTCCTCCTGGACTACCAGGGAAGCCCCCTCCAGGCGGCCCTCTCGGTCCAAGAAACCTTGGGCCACGGGGTCCCTCTTGCATTTCTATCATTCGTCCATTTCCACCCATTCCACCTCCCATCATATTGGCAGGACCCCATTGCTGATCTCCAGGCTTGCTGTGGTATGGAGGAGGGGGTCCTCTCATCATCATAGGCATGCCCATGTCACTCATGATTCTAAAGTTTTGGGGATGCGGAGAAGGGTGCATCTCCTGTTGTCGCCTCTTCTCCTGGTAGAATTCTTCTTGAAGTTTCCTCCAGGCCACTTGCTCTTGGGTCAGTCCTTCTTGTCCAAGTAAAGGACCCATGTCATCCCCAGGTGACAGATGGTGATGTGGAGGTTGTGGCAGGTTATGATGAGAGTCCATTTGAGGGCTGTCAAGGGCAGGTCCACCAATGGATTGTGTATGAGAAATTATTGACTGCAAGGGTTCTTCATATTTCTTCATATCGCCCATTGGAGCCAAGGCTGATGATAACATATTACCACTACCACAATTTCCAGAGTTATTAGTACCACTGTTACCTTCCTCCAGAATGCCACCCCTATCAGTATTATTATTATTTGGATTGGATGAGTTATTAAGAGCATTGTTGTTAGAGCTTGCAGGGTCTCCAGAGCCTCCACCTGATCCACTGCGCAGAAGCAGCCTCTCTATGTCTCTCAACGTCTGCAGAGAGCGCTCCCTGTGTTCCAGTTGCTCTTTGGAAAGACCATCTGTGTTTCCTTGGCCACCCCTCTGTACTGTATCACTCTGTAGGTGTGTAGCTAGGATGGAGGGACTTCCCGAGGGAGAGACACTAGAAACAGGAAGAGGCATACCCCCTGTGCCTTTCCCATTTCCAGTTCCTGGGTCTGCGCCAGCAAGTGCTACCACGCTTCCTCCCTCTGACCTATGAGTGACAATACTGTTATTGCTGGAAGCTCCGCCAGGTCTGGTCTGAGGGGATTCGTTATCAGAGTGCCCTGCTGATGACGGTGTCCCTGCAGTATGCATCGGACCCCCAACACCTGCAGAGGCTGGCCGTGGAGTTCCACTTTGGGATTTCGGGGTGCCTGTAGGTGGTGAGCTACTGGTATTTAGCTTCTCAGATAAATTAGAAAGCTTCCCTGATGGGTGGCCCTGTGGCAGAAAAAAGGACAAAGAACACAAGGCTGAACTTTTAAAATGTTATTCCTGCAGTCGCAATTGCTTTTCATATATTTTCATTAGTAGTGTGATCATTTATCAGGCTAAATTATTTTCTATATGTGAACTTTGTCACTTTGATGTGATTGTCTTCTGCTCGTGTAGCCTACATTATCTAGCCTTCATGTATTAAATGGGTAACTACTACTAGTGTGTCTGTCTTCTAGAGATAGACACATCACTAGTATTCATCGCTGCACCTGCAGTTTTGCTGTTTGTTGGTACCAGACAATTAATAGCACTACATACCCTTCTAAGTGTTTTTTTTTTTTTTTTTTTACAGCAGTCCAAAGAAGTGACAGACAGACAGAAACAGGAACAGAGAGGCATCCGAGATTAAAATAACTAAACAAATACAAAAACCCTTCACACATAGTTTGCACCTGTGGTCTTTAATGTGGAAAACACTTTTACTCCCATGTGGTTTAATCAGTTTAGGAGAAAAAAAGAAAAAGAGATGACTGACCTGCTCCAACTTTGAATGTGGAACGTTTTGCTGGTGAAACAGAAGGATGGAATCAGCCTGCCCTTTTATTACTGCCTCTGCAGCACTGTCAAAAAATAAAATGGCCACTTTTAGAAGCTGATACTCTTAATCTCCATATGAATCATTGACCTGCAAATATTTTTCACCTGTTGGCAAGGTTGGTTGTGAAAACATAGACCACTTGCTGTGAAGCCTGAGGGGGATCTGCTTTTAGCCCTGGTCCCACCCCACATCCCATTGCTGGACCTCCAGATTCGGGCATGGATCCCGAAGTCAAGCGATCAGAGCGTCCCTGGATAGGACCAGCCAGCCCTCGCTCCCCTTAGAAACAACAACAATAAAACAAAAAATACATAAATAATTAAAAAGCCCCACAGTGGTTTCATTTCTCTAAAATAGCTTGGATTTTTATTTAAATACCAGCAAATTCATGTGGCTACAAGAAATCAACACCAGAGTGCGCTAAAAAAAACATAGTCCCATCAGTGGAGGGGATAGTAAGGCATTCTAAGCAGACATCTCTATTTCTTAGTGTTTTGTGTGTGCAGGAACTCCAACAGCAAAAGATAATTTATCAACTGAACCTCAGAGAAAATAAAACAGACGTGCTGGATGGAGCGCGCGGGGGGGGTCGACTGTTGTGGTCACAGTAACACTATTTCCATATTTAGACAAAAGCAAATGACAGTGTGTTTCACCACTGTGTTGAGGTATTCACACTCACGGTGGGCTGTAGTGTGTGGCTTGTCTTCATCTTCCTCTGTGTCAGGTCCAGAGCACCATTCATCTCCACTGTACGGCTGTTTCTTTTCCAGAACACACCGCCGCTTGCTGCGCATAACACCCTCTAGAGGACAGACAGACAGACACATCCACATTCATGCATCTGTTATACAATTTCCTCTTTACTGTTACAACTAACGTACAACTGTATTTTCCAGAATCACAAGTTAATTAACTAACTTTGTCTGTTCACATGCAATGTGCTTTACTTGCTGAAAGTTCACAGGGCTCCAACTTACAGCTCAGAACAGCATCTCTAATGGCAGACTCACTTTAAAATCATAATATGGTCATAAAAATGGTAAATTGGCTGCACAATGAAGTTGTGAGTAAAATGTAGGACATGTCAATTAGGGATTATTTTTAACTAGAGCTATGGTATGCATCTGCAAGGTACGTTTTAGTAAAAACTGGTGAATCATGAATTAATTTGACCATGTTTAATCCTGTGAGGTTAAAGTAACCATATGTGCCAACCCTAAATCCAATCCTTTGGGAGAGCAGCACCAACCATTGCTAGTAAATGTTGCTTTGCAATATTAAACAAAGACAAATACCCGAATCCCAAATATATACTTTGAGATTTAAAATATAGCACTAAATGTGATGTAGATTATTTTTGCTTTCGTATCCAGCATTTTACATATTTTAAGATGTGACAATGATGCTGTTAAACCATCTCAAACTCTTGTATATTATTTACATTAAAATGTATCCACAACATGAACATAAGCACGATTATTTTGGTGGCTTTAATTCATTTTTGTGGTGTAGGTCTTATATACATCAAACTGTCAATAAAATCCACATAAATGGATTGCTAGGATTGAAAAAAAAAAAAATGTATAAAGGTTGAAGTCTGAGCTTTCCACCCAAGTTGAAATGGCTGCGTATTGCTGCTATGTCATCTTAAAACAGTCATGTGATTTGCGCCGGCACAATTGTCGACCCCAGAAGGTTAAATCATTTCTGCAGAAATGCTTCAGCTGCTCTTGCCAGAAGGTGCACATACCTGTTCACTCCCATTCATTTTCTAAGATGAAAAAAATATCATAAGCAGCATATGAAGTCTTTCTGCTTGTGCAAAATTTAAAATGTTGTAAATACTGAACTATGTGGTGGTTCTGGGATCTGATAGGAACAGCACCCGAACACCTCACAAGGTATTCCAGGCATGTCCATCTGGAACAAGAACACAAGATACTGAAAATACACTGGATTATATTCCCTGCTTTCCTTTGACTGATACTTTCACAATCCACATCTGAATTAGTGGCACCGGATTCTGCGCCAATGACTCGATATAAAAAAAATAAATCAATAAAAAAAATATTACAGAGTTGGCTTATCAAAATAACTTGCAGGTAAACATTTCACTGGCATTTTAGCTGTATGTACGTCATTTTTTATGTAACTGTGTGCCAACTTTATTCATCTCATCTACAGTGGTTTGAAAAAGTGTTTGCCCCCCCTCCTGATTTCCTAGCACTTTGCATATGTGTCACACTTATGTTTCAGATCATCAAACACATTTTAATATTAGACGAAGATAACCGGAGTAAATATAGAATGTGGTTTTTAAGTGATGATTTCATTGATTAAGGGAGAAAACTCATCCAAACCTACCTGGTTCTCTTTGAAAAAGTAAATCCTGAATTAACTGTGATTAACTGAAGAAGCTTCTCGGATGAGAGGTGAAACATCTTCAAGCAACCTAAAGAAGTCCAAACGCTTTTCTTTCCAAGCTCCTTAGACTACGATGGCCTGGATGACTGAGAACCTTCACAGACAAACTGTGATTATCTACATTTTTTGGAAAGTTGAGTTCAGTTTCACTAAACACATTCAGGCCTGATTACAGGCACACCTGTTGAATCAGGAAATCACATAAATAGAACCTGTCTGACAAAATAAAGTACACTAAAAGATCTCAAAACGCTGCACATCATGTCACTAAAGAAACACCTGATAAACAAAGTAACTGACATCTATCCATCAGGAAAGGGTTACAAAGCCATTTCTAAGGCTTTGGGACTCCAGCCATTATACACAAAGGGAGAAAACTTGGAACAGTGGTGAACCTTCCCAGGAGTGTCTGGCCTACCAACATTATTACAAGAGCACATCAACAACTCAACCAAGAGGTCACAAAAGAACCCAGAACATGTCTCTGTTAATATCAGCGTTCATGGTTCAACAGTAAGAAAGAGACTAGGCAGAAATGGCATCCATGGGAGAGTTCAAGGAGAAAACCTCTACAGACCAAAAAAAACCCCACAAGGCTCATCTCACATCTGCATGAAAGCATCTGCATGATCCCCGTGACTTCTGAAAATATTCTGTGGACTGATGAAGGTTTGAGTCCCACTACATCTGGTGTAAAATTAACACAGCATTTCAGAAAAGGAACATCATACCAACAAAACATCTCGAAGGATAATGTCCAGCATCTGTTTATGACCTCAAGCTGAAGCACACTTGGGTTCTACAGCAGGACAATGATCCAAAACACACCAGCATGTCCACCTGTTAATGCAGGGGTGGGGAACTCCAGGCCTCAAGGGCCAGTGTCCTGGTTTTAGATCTCACCCTGGGTCAACACACCTGATTCAGATGATTAGTTCATTACCAGGCCTCTGGAGAACTTCAAGACATGTCGAGGAGGTAATTTATCCATTTAAGTCAGCTGTGTTGGATCAAGAACACATCTAAAACCTCCAGGACACCGGCCCTTGAGGCCTGGAGTTCCCCAACCTCTGTCTCAACAGCTTAAGAAAAACAAAATATACAGTTTTGAGTAGTTTAGTCCTGGCTAGAATCTGATTGAGATGCTGTGGCATGACATTAAAAAGGTGGTTCATGCAGAAACCCACCGATGTGGCTGAATTACAACAATTCTGCAAAAATAAGTGAGCAAAAATTCCTCCACAACACTGTAAAAGACTCCCTGCCAGTTATCACAAACATTTCAGTGCAGCTGTTGCTGCTAAAGGTGGCCCAATCAGTTATATGGTTAAGGGGCAATCACTTTTTCACACAGGACCATGAAGGTTCTAAATTTTCATTTAGAAACCACATTTTGTGTTTACTTGTGCCATCTCTGTGTAATATTTAAATTTGTTTGATGATCTGAAACATTTAAGTGTGATAAACATACAAACCAAAAATAGGAAATCAGGAAGGGGTCAAACACTTTTCACACTACTGTAAGTGTTGCTTATAAAAACATTGAGCCAAAAAACACAGTTACGATTTTGTGAGAACACGAGCTACTGTGGTTCAGTCGGTCCAAACTGCTGTGGCTGGCCTAAGATTTCCACAAAGAACAGAGAACCAAAAATGGACAGCAAATTCAAAAGATGAATAAATCTCTAGGGGTTAAAGAAAAGATCAGCACACTCTGATCTCTCTGATTACTGACTGCACATGCTTCCAGATAAGCTTTATGACAATTCATTGATCATCTTTTTGTCTTCAGCGTAAAACTACTTCCAAATAAGCATGAGTTTGGGTAACCACACTCCCAACCTATAAAGTTAAAGTGAAAAAGGAAATTGAAATGACAGTACAGACAACCCAACAGCAGAGGGAGGACTGGTACCTTTTTTCAAAGTAGTAGTTACAGATTTATCTAAGAAAAACAGTTACTGAGGCAGTTTTTCACTGCATATTTCAAGGTCTGGCTAATATAACACATGTAGGATAACCAAATGGATCTGAACATTTGTGTTTGTGTGAATGGATAAATGATGACAAATTAAAGGGAAACTTAAATGTTAGTATTAGTTCTGTTCACCACCATAGCACTGTTTTACTCCTATAGCAGAATCGCAAAGAATCAATGCCAAAGCTGAATTAAGCCGCTCTAGTGGCACACATTGGCACAATACCTTACTAAAGTCCCTGTGCAGACATGGACTCCTCTCTGATAACCTGATAGCGCACAAGAGTCAGTTTCATCACCATTAGGTCGGCCACTTTTCTTTAAGAATCACAACTGCAATTTTCCACAATCTTCATGTACCACTTTCAGAATGGTGCAAGTCTAAACCCATGCCGCTAAATTAACTGGAAGACTCGCACAAGATTATGATCATGTGTGTGTTATGCATCTTAAGTTGCTCAACAATAAACATCACAGTTTAAGAGAACATGAGTGTATAGTTCGGCTTGAGGCTCACGCTTCTAACTTCACAGTCTAACACCAGCCGAGCTAATCTCTAGAAAGATTAAGTTTATTCCATACCTGCTACGTCAGAAAGCAGCAGAAATTAGTTAAAGTTATACCCAAAACTGAAACAAGATATAGCATCTAATTACACCGTGCTCACCTCTTAAAACTAATCTGTCCCACATAGATGCATCTTAATAATTCTCAAGGCATGGCATATCCCATGTGAAGTAGCTATCAAAGTAATCAAAATACAGCTACTATGGTTAGGAAACTCTTCTCTTATAAAAAAACATCACTTGATAAACTGTCAAATTGTCAAAGAATAATATTGCAGTAGTGCTATGGATCAATACTGTGGGTCTGAATCAATCCACCCAATCTTTCATTCTTTCCTCTTAGCCTCTGCTGCTCTATGTGCTGGGACCACACCTCATCCCTGAGTGTTTTTATGTGTGTTTGTGTTAATTATTAATGTATTGATACATTACTGTGTTTGCATATTCATACTGTGGGGACTCTCCACCCTTTTTGGGGTCAAAAAGCAAGTTCCCATAATGCAAATCATTAACTTTGATAAGACAATTTCTGTTCTGTGCATGTGTGTGTGGTGTTTGTGTATGTGTGCGTGTGCAAGGTTCGAGTAATGCACAGGAAGCTCAGATGAGTTTCACAAAACACATGATGAACTCTTAAAATAGCACTAGCAAACAAATGCAAATCAAGCACTTTGTACTGAACCACATGAACAAAAATATTTACACTCATCACCTCCTGTTTTAATAGTATCCTCTCTAGCATTACTAAGTTGTCACAACCACATTAGCTTTCTTGCTCTCAGAGCACTACAGAAACCCCAGATGTTTTTTCATCTGAGACACGTCACTGCTGTGAAGGCATGGCGAAAACAATCAAAAGCCAGGGGGAAATTCTGATGCTTCAGTGAAAGGTCAGGGCATTTCAGCATGAGAGAAAACAAGTTCTTCTGTCCTCGCAGTCCTTGTATTCACTTCCTGCTGTGGAGGAGGTGAATGCACGTAATCTGGTATTTCGGGTAAAGATCTGGCTGATAGGGAGGTAAAGGAAATGAACTTATGCATAATTAGAAGAAAAAAAAAAGAACTCACTACAGAGCACCCTCTATATATCGATACATGTCTTACCCCCTTTGGCATCTGTCTCCAGGACTGGAGGAACAGCATTTCTTAATTCACCAGAGTCAATGGAGACGCTCCGATCCCGCTTGGTTTTGGTTTTCAGCATCCCTCCAGTGCCACTCACTGATTGGCTGCCAACTTTGAGCCCAGGGTTGCTCAGAGACAACTGGCTGGTTTTGACTCCATGGTTGCCAGAACCAATGCCCTTTGAACCCAGGTGGGTAGCAGATCCTGGCTGCTGCTGCTGCGCCTGCTGATTTACGCTGGGTATTTGGGATCGGCTGTCACCGGTGACCTGCTTGCCATGACTGGCCAGTTTATTGTCTGGGTGCATTTGAAAGGCTGGTGATTGAGGTGAAGGTCTGGTAAGGAGAACTGCTGGGCTGTTAGTCAGTGGAGTCACATTGCTTACAGGCGACACTGATGGAGAAAAGAAAAAAAAAAAAAAATAAATCAGTGATCAGTATTTTAAAGGCTGGTTCTAGGTTAGGTGTTTAAACCAAACTTAAGCCGTGTTCACTCACCTCATCTCACCTAGACACTCAGCTGACACATCGCCATGCTGGTTTCCAGGATGCTTCACTGACCACACATAGACCTAGGGGACAGTAACAGAGGAATATCATTAGCAGAGGCAGACGGCGACCTTTACAGCTAACACTGTTAGTCATGTGTCCTCAACCTGTGGGTCAAAGTCAACGTCATGAGACAGAAGAGAGAGAAAAAGCCAAAGACTGATAACAGAGTAAGGCCAAAAACACACCGAGGTAACTGTCTCTTTAAGGCAAAGAGTGCAAAACTGAGTTTGAGCTGGGGGAGGGACCCGAAACTCAGAAGTAGCTCAGTAGCAGTGTTTAAGGTACCGCCCTCTTCTAAACACTTTGCAAACCGCAAAAACTCCACCACATACAATGCTGTTTAGCAAAAATCCTGTTTCCCTCACTTAGACACACTCATTCCTGTTTCACACTTGTAGCACAAAACAGATAAAACTACTCGATACTAACAGATTTTATTTTTGGACTATTTAGACACGCAACCAAATCTCAAGACATCATCAGAACTATCTACCTTTGCTTTAATGTAATTTAGAGTGACCAAAGATCCCAGGTAATGAGGCCCTAATCATAGACTTTCAATTATTTTCTTTACAGAAAAGGTTAAGGTATAACAACAGACTTTTCCCAAGCAAGAATGAAGCTAAATATTAGTAATGGAGGACTTCAAATCAAATCTGCTGCTGCAAGCTGGCACTCTTTTGACACCACCACCTGCCTATGTCCATAACCTCAAGTTTATGTTTTTAATATCTGCTACTGCAGTGAGCTGATTTTGGTGAAAAATATTTTATGCATTCTAACAACTAGCTCTAAACAAGCAGACTGAGTTCATCCCATAAAAGATACCTGTGCAGAAAACATTAGTTCTTCAATATTTGCAGGTTTCAAGATTAGCTGGTCAAAAAAAAAAAAAAAAAAAAAAACCCTGTTTAAAATAAATATCTAGGCCAGATCTTTGGCTGACATCAGGCAGATCGCGTGTAAACACTTCTGACTGATGACACAATCCTAGTCAATCAGGTCAGCTGTTCTGCTCCAAAAGAACCATCTGTAGCACTCACTCACCTTCACAGGTAATGGTAAACACAATGCTCCCATTAGTCATTAACCAACACTGGCTCAAGTCAGCACAGGAGGGTGCCTTGTTCACTGGCTGAGGATTTCATCATTCATTAACTCAAACAGGGACAGTCAGACGTTGCAACTGTTGACAAAGTATGACTCACTGCTTTGTGCAACACAAAGGGGAGGCAGACTAATCATATGGTGACAGGCTGACCTTCAAGTGGACACTTATGAGAAGAAAGAGCCGGCTAAAATGAATACCTGTCTAGTGGTTATCAAGCCAACTCTGTCATTTATGCTACTGTTGGCATGTTGAGGGGAATCAAGGCAATAAGGGTGCAGCTTAAATTGGAAAAAGTGGAAGAATTGAAGAGTCACCGAAGTAAATCTTGTGTTTCACTTGAACACTATAAACAGTTCAGCCTCATGCTGCCATTATCCACCACTTCTTGCAACATGTATGGATGTCTACTGTAATGTTCTTTGTGAGTGGCTGCTTGAAAATGAAGCCTGTCTCAGAGTGAATGGAGAGAACTGAGTTTATATTACATTTGCATGTTTAATATACATCACATTTGTTTTTGGTTTTTTGCAACAAAGATAGCGATGGTGGAAACGCTCAACTCGAATCTTCAAAATGGGACTTTACAAACCAAGGATTTACATCACAGTGGCAGTACACACTCTGTACTGCTATTTGTGTCTCTCGTTTGTTCTCCGTTTTATGCAGGAGATTGGCATGCATCTCCTCTCCAAAACACACAAAAAAGCAAAGCAACATAGGTGAAGTAAAAATCAATGTTATTAATGTGGTCTTATATTACTGCAAGAGCAATTAAAGCTTCCTACTATGGTGGTAACCCTTGTGGCTGCTGTGTTTTTTTGTTTGTTTGTTTTTTTGACCTGCCAGGACCCACCTTTTTTCTTTTTTTCTTTTTTTAAATATACACAAGGTGCATGTTTTAGCAAATCTCAGAAAGCTATTTGGACTGAAGCAAAAAAAAAAAAGCCTTGCAATTTTATATATTGTTAAGGATTCAGTGTATACATGTGTGGCTTTACATTCCTGTGCATAGAATTATATAGAATCAGACAGTATAGAATTATACTGACTGTAGTTAACTGCAGTGAGTTTTGGTTGGCCTGATTGTTTTGGAAAATGCTCATCTACTGGGATTTAAACACACACCTGTCTTCAGAGTTCATAAAGAAGGGTCAGAAGAAGAGGAAACTATTCAGAGGGCGACAGTTCTCTGAAATTAAATGCCTTGTTGATACCAGAGGTCAGAGGGGAAGGGCCAGATTGCTTCTAGTCAACAGGAAGGCAACAGTAACTCAAATAACCACTCGTTACAACCAAGGTATGCAGAACAGCATCTCTGAACATGCCTCAGATCTGGAAGGACTACACCAGTTGCCACTCCTGTCAGCTATGAATAGGAAATGAGACTGCAATGTGAGCTTGGGCTCACCAAAACTGGTCAATAGAAGACTGGAAAAACATTGTGTAATAAAACAAGTGTTGAATTCTGCTGTAACATTCAAAAGGTGGGATTAGAATTTCTAGATGGAATGAAAGCAAGGATCCTTTCTGCCATGTATAACTTGTTCAGACTGGTAGTGGTGGTGTAATGGTGTGGGGGATCTCTTCTTGGAACACCAACTGAGCATTGTGTAAATTCTATAGCCTACCTGAGTATTGTTGCTGACAATGTCCATCCCTTTATGACCACAGTGTACCAATCTTCCTGCTTCCACCAGGATACAAACCATTTGCCAAGGCTTAAATAATCTCAAACTTGCTTCTTGACTTCATGAAATGACATGGCAACAAGTTAACTGTATTCAAATGGACTCTATAGTCATCACATGCTAATACAATAGGGCATCTTCAGGATGTGGAGGTACAAGAGATTCACATCATGGATGTGCAGCCAAACAATTAAAATAGACCAAAAGAACCAAAACATTCTCAAGAGAAATATTTCCAGCAACTTGTTTATTCTAGAAAGCAACAGGGGTCAAATACTGACTTTATTTGGTGTCATCTGCATTGATTACATGGTGACCTCACCACACAAGCATAATATTTTTAAAAGTCAAGCTTGAGATATGATAAAGTACTTAATTATGGTGACATTTGAAAAGTACAATAAATCAGATCAACCTGACATCTGTGCAATTAATGAAATAAAGTAAAAATCAAATCCCTATTCATTTAATTTCTGTCAGGTTTGAAAATTCTATCTAGCCGTCTAGCTTTTCTGTTCATGTTGACAAGATTATAGCTCTCCATCTGGTCACACAGACTGTGGCTTTCCTGATCAAATACGGTCTCCTACAGTTATTTCTGGTGTTTTCAAATATGGTGTTGTCATATGCATCTCAAATTCTAAAATATTGGCCCTTTAATGAAAGATGTTGATAAATTTTACACCCAAGTTGAAATTGGATAAGACTCAGCCTCCCATAATGGGTAAGAGCAGAGATGATGGAGTTTCATTATACATTCAATTAAGATTCAAGTCTTAAGTGTGCTAAAGAACATGCTGACACACTCTGGAAATGTATATAGACCAATATACTCTAGCCTCTAGCTCGTTATGTAACTGGGGAGTGCTTCTTTATAAATTGCACATTACCAAACTAATAAATCAGCCGTACTGACCAATTACATAGCCCCCCAAAAATAAGAAACTAATGCAGAAGTAACTTCAAAAGCTGCACAAATTGATACACTCTATGTAGCAATTCAGATACATGTGCCTCAGTAAATGACAACACACTACACTGCTAGCACACAGCACAAATGCAAGCATAAGGTGCATAGTGGTGGTGGTTGGAGGTGGGGAGGGGGGTTACAGGCCTGAGTACTTCATTGGCTGACTGCAAAAAGTATGCTCAGCCTTTTGAAAAGTCACACACAGTTTTATAGTACGCACTGTTTGCATACAGTAAAACAGGACACGTCATCATGATGTAGTTTGTTTTTGTGATGCAACAGTCAAGCTGTCAAAGAAAGAATTAATACAGAGAACTAAATGTATATTTCTTGGTTCAAAATGGGGATTTTGGGTGGTGACACAAAATTAAGCATAAGCAGGCATCAGCTCAGAGATTCCCTGATTATATTGAGAGAGATGCTGCAACATATGTTAAAAATGACTCTGTCGCATGGCGGTATAAATAGTTACAGGGCCCTGCCAACTTCATAGTTAGCACATGCAAACGCTAATGCGGTGACCGTGCACTGGGTTTCAGCTTGGTAGTTGCTCCTCAACGACTCAAGATTACACACAAGTACATGCACTTTCCTTTCTAATGTTGTGGGGGGGAAAAAAATTTAAAAACCCAAAACTAAAAAGGCATAATAGTACTCATTTTACACTTTCCATAAAATACAACAGTAATTAAAGAGAAAAGAACACTTTGGTACACAATCAAATAAATTCTTTCAGCATCTAAATATCCAAATCATTCACCCAACTTTGAAATTCTGCTATTCATAAACAATTCTGCTCAGTCATCCAAGAATGTCAACAACTAAGTCTGTCTAGGCAGCTATTTAAATGAAATGCTCACTCAGTGGACTGATGGAGACTGACAGGAAGTGTGTCTATATTTGAACTGCCTCTTTTCAAATATGCCAGTGTTCCAAGACTCTGAAGATCCCAGCTTAGTTTCAACTAATGCACTCTGTTATACTGCAATACTGCCAACCAGCCTACCTTCATAAAAGCTATAAATTTCAGCTTTTGTTTAACCTGTCCTCGTACTGTAGCTAATAGAGGAAGTCATTTATAGTGTTGATTTGCATCAAAGTAATGTTTTCATAATATTTAGCAAATGCTTGTGTATGCAAATAGATTGAGTAAAATATTATAAACAGCTCTTATGTTATCCCCAGCATAGGAAATGTACATGCCAGCAGCCAGGGGGGGTAGTACTTCATAAATGGCATCTCTTGTTTAAAGTTACAGATATCCATGAAGTCATGCGATGCATACTGCAGCCTATGACATTGCATGCCACTGTTTCCGAGCAAGACAGATGAGATGATAACTTTACTGTAAAGACTGTTGCCTTTGGTTGCGAGAACAGAAGTTATTGTCTTGCGCCAAGCAGAGCAGGGTGTGTACAATTAAAGGATTTATACTCATGTGCACAATATTTACTGAGTTAACTTGAAGTATCTACTTAAGACAAACAAGTTCAATTGGTAACTGTTGATTAAATGGAGATGATTCAATTTTCCAAATACAAAATGTAAAATAACATCCAATGATGTACAGTATCAACCTCAGTCATACACTGTAAATCTCTCGGCGTAGTTTTGTATTATGAGCACATTCACTACCAGTTACTAAGTTAGAGCAGCTGCTCATTCTAGCCCACATTAAAACTTAATCCTCAGGAGCCAGTTCATAAAAGTTTGTCTTGTGCACAAACCAACATTTTTCCATTGCTTTTAAAGGCAAGTGTCAGCTGGACACGTGCTTATGCAAAAGCGAGGTCTAATGTGGTAAGGAAAATGTTCCCCATTTGACATTTGCACAACTTGTTTGAGAAGCAAATTCAGTTTGAAAATTGGATCTTGTCCAGCTGCGTCCAATTTGTGCTCCAAACAAGCAAGGGGAATAATTCAATGAGTTTTAAAATCCACAACACATGATGTTTACATGTAAAGCCAATATATGCAAGATAAATGCACATAACGCAGGCCATCACACTCACACATATGCTCTTACATTCTTTCAGAAATTGAGGGAAACAAACATCATTTCTCTCAGTTAAGGCTCGAGGTTTGCTGAGTGTTTTGAATATATTTGCCAAAAGGAATTTGACTGTGAGTGTAGAAGATGCTTGCTATATTCTATTTTTCAGCATTTTTTTTTTATTTATTCTTTTTTCAGATGCTCTTTGCTGTACTTCCACGCTAAATTTCACCATAACACGAGTTTTTCTGAGTATACAGCAATCAGAGGTAATGTATTGTGTATATAACTAAAGCTAGTGTGGGTCACAAGTCTTTCTAGCTGCTAACTACTTTTGATCACTGTACAATCAATTAGCTCTGCAATGTCTAAAATTATAAATAAAATAAAAAAAAGCTTAAACTTGGCTTTACTCTATGAGCTCAGCATAGTTTAACATTTTAGCATCAGTGAAATATTTTACAGTCAAACTGCTGTGTCTTGCTTCATGTTTGGTTGTTAGCTGTCAGCTTAGTACTTTTTGCTCCTAAGACAAGTCATCTCATTGCATCAGAGGTTTAGCTGTGTGTCAAAAGGTTTATGTTATCAGTTCAGTAAAACAGATGGCAACACTAGTTTCTGTTACACCGAGTTGCCCATTTATTGCAGACAGTATAAATTCTGGTTTTTATTTAGATCCTTGTGTTTGCTGTATCAGCAGTTGAGCCGCTGTATTACTACTTTTCACCTGTTGTGTTCACGTGCCCAGAAGATTTAACACACCACTGCAAACGGCCACAAAAGACACTGTTGCCACGGTTCTGCAAATTCTACAAACTTCTGCTCCAGCTGATTTTCAGTTTCAGTTTATTCCAGATTAGGCAATAAAAACACAAGGTTGGGCTTGGGAAAAGATGACTGGGTTAAAATACAACCCTTTCAATAACGTTAGCCATTTCTTGGAGAGTCTGGCAGAAAGCCTCAATGCAATCTTTACCCATGTGCAGCCCTGCAAGGTCACGGAGAGAACTAAATACGAATACACAGTGCTGCTCTGTTGATCACCAGCAGTAAACAGAGGCCAAAGTGTTTAACAGTACTAATGAATGAATAATGTGTGTGAGGCAAGAGCACATACAGTTAAACTGACTTTTTAGACATTAGCTGTTTAACAAACTGCATTTGCACTTGGCGCCAGTCAAAATGTAGTCTAAGAGAAGGAAACCAAGTTTAATGTGATTTGCCGCTCTGTGCTCCACCTTACAGCAAGGTCACGGCTAACACAACCTGTGTGACTTCACATAACATCGCTTCTGTGAAGGACTAATTCAACTTAAAACCTTGCAAAGGTCTAGAAAAAGGGGAGGTTAGAAAGTATAAATGCAAGTTGTAAGGATCATGTCAGTAACTCTTTTGGAAGTGGAAATGATTACTGTGGCTTCTCCTAATGATAGATTCTCTCTTCAAATAAATTCCCACCAAAATACATAGACTAAATCTAATCATCTGTCCATATTCCTTTACAATAACTGGATTTAAAGTATTTTCTAATATGGTTTTTTTGTATGTTGTTAAGTTAAATGTGTGTCACAAATGTGGGTTAATGTGGCTCCAACATGCACAACTCCATACACAAAGGTTGTAAACAAGCCCCAAATTGTCACCCTTATCACCACTAACCGCTTTCCCCAGAGTTAGACACGGTGTCTCTTTCAGAAGATTTCTATTGGTGAATCTACCGGTGAGCTCTATAACGGGCCGTGAAAATTTTTATTAAAAGTGACATAACCCAGACAGCCTTGAAGGCATTTAATTGAGAATGTGTAAATAACTATGACACCCAATCATTACAGTGAAGGAGGGGGGTGCAGGAACAGTTTGACTGGGACATACTGTGATGATGTTTGAAATAGTGAAATTGATATAAAAAGAGGAAAAAAATATTGCAGATACAGATAATATATAAAGTGTTACTGTGGATAGCAAAGTATAGGATTTCCAAAATGCATAAGATTAAGTTACTAGAATAGCTTTGCATTATTCACACATCAAAAGTACTATTTATTTATCCTGCTCTGCAGGTCCTCAATTCGTCTAAGCTCTCAACCAAGCTGCAATTTTAATTCTCATTAAACGTTTGATTGGCTACCTCTCAAAAATGGAAGGTTTGAACAGCAGATGGGTAGGACTATCGCGTTCAGCATTAGGTGACCTTTTCATGATATTTACTCTCTTTGATATCATACACTTCCAATAGTAGAAGAAAAACCAATGAAGAAGCAATATATGGAGTATTTGGAGAAGTCTGAAATCCAAGCTTTTGGCTCATAGAATTACTTCTACATATGATGACTTCATTATATTAAACTTTGGTTATAATAAATAGTTTAATATGGGCACTCGCCATTGTAACAGTGTGCCAAATGGCCTGTTAACATCCCCTTTGGCAGCAAGAATCCATTCTGGACGACACAAAGAATCCACCAAGCTATCTTTATCCTGTCTTCCTTCTCTCACCCCAACCGGTCGCAGCAGATGACCCCGCCCCTCCCTGAGCCTGGTTCTGCCGGAGGTTTCTTCCTGTTAAAAGGGAGTTTTTCCTTCCCACTGTTGCCAAAGTGCTTGCTCATAGGGGGTCATGATTGTTGGGTTTTTCTCTGTACCTATGAAGCACCTTGAGGTGACTTTTGTTGTGATTTGGCGCTACATAAATAAAATTGAATTGAAATCTTCTTACTGCTTTCTCCTGGTTTGTGGAGAGTTTTTTTCTTCTTCAGTGTTTGGACAACTACTTAAGGGAGCCTAAGGTGCTGATTCCTGGAATAATTTGAGAAGTCATTATATTTATAACATTGGCCTTCACTAATGGCAACTGTGAAAAAGCCATAGCTTTAACAAAGCATGTAAGAATGGAAATCTTTGTAAACACTGTCACAGAGTGACAGTGAAAGGGGTACCCATTCAAGACTGTGCACAATAAAAAAAAAAATTAAAAGAAAGGCTTCTCTAAAATTTTGCAAAGTATAACTCCTTTTTTACTTGATGCCTTTTGGAGTCATGTTCCACCTATCACAACTGATACTCCAATTAAATGTTGGACAATTAAATGCAAAAAGAAAGAAAAAAAAAAAAACAATCAAAGGGACGACACAAAGCTGAAAGGCAAATACAACATTGCTTTGTCAGCCTCCAGCAGCCAAATTGATCTGCAAGCCATGCAACTTTAGAAAATTAACAGGGATGATGATAAGTGCTCTCTTAGGCTTAAATATGTTGAATCAGCCATCAAGTTCCTGCCAATTTTCACTAAAGAAAAAACCAAATGTGACCAGTAATGTCAAACTACTTTTGAGTGACAGCGATCAGTACATGTTAAATCTCAGCCTTTAAACTTTCTCTAGTGAATGACATTTCCAATTTTGCAAGCTTCTGCTGCAATACAAACCAATTTAAAAATGTGTTCATATACATATTACCCACTTGGGTCTCAAACATTAAAAGGTTATTTAATTGGAAATCACTATCCATATCTGATGATGAAAAAAAAAAATGGCAGCATATCATCAAAGAAACTACTGATAATGTTCAAAAAGTTAAAAAAAAAATGTAGTGGTGATGTCGCTGGTTTGTGTGTGTTCTGCACAGAGAAAGTCAGATTTCCCATTTTTGAAGGACAACATATTTTTGCCATATGGCAATGCATGCAAAAAAGGAACAAACAGAACTTATTCAGAAGTTTGCCTGGAGGAAACAGGGATAAATGAACACTGCATTTTTGGAATTTCTGTTTAGAGCTCTCCCCAATAATTCATAAACTCCCCATTTATGAATTACTGACCATATTCAATGATATTGGTATGTGTTTCTTTCGGTTTATAGTCTTTGCTGCAAAAGTCTTTCCATTCCTCCTCCTGCCCTTATCTCCTGTTAAAAAAAAAAAAAAAAGAGGATACTGCTTGTCTAACCTTTGATTAAAAGGGGGAAAAAAATAGACGTGTTTACATGTGGAAAAAGTTTATCCACAGATTTTAACTCTGTGCTATTCAGTGCTGCATTCTCAACTGTCACTCTGCTTATAGTACTTCTAGCAGTAAACTGCAGTGCATTGTGGGACAGCGCACAGGTGACAGGCACTGTTGTGGCAGATTGCCATGGAAACAAAACATGTCACAGCACAGTATAAATATAGACTAACCATGTGCAGAGCAAAGGTCCTGCAATAGTGCAAAGGCTACAAAAAAAACAACTGTTCACTTCAACGGAAGTTGTCTGAAGACAAACACTTCCTCTTTTGTATTCTAACTTACCGTGATGTAACAAGTAACGAATTATATGGGGCAAAAATCATATGGATTTTAAATAAGATGTTTAGCCACCACATGCTGCAAAAAGAGCTCCGGTGCATATTGACGTTGATTCTTAAAGTCTCTGGAACTCTACTGCAGTGATGCAAGACAATTCTTCCAAAAGATACGTCTTCCCTCTTGATGATAGCAGTGGTAATACAAAGATCTTCCAAAAGCATTCAATTGGACTGAGGTCTGCTGAATGCAAAGGCCAAATGATATGATTCACATAATTTTCAATGCTAAACCCATGAACATGATGCTCTCTGAAGGAGGGTAATGTCATCCAGGAAAAAGCCACTCCCATCAGGATAGGAATGTTTCATCATAGGGTAAAGGTGAATACTCTGAACATGTTGTATTGCTTTGCAGAACCACTTTCTACAAGGACAATTATTCTACAGAATAATAGAGCAACCATCCCTATCAATAAAAGGAATGCAAGAGTTCAAGTCTTTCCTTTAACTTGTCTCCCTTATGTGTACAGATACACATGTGCAAATGTATAAGAATCCAGTTATTATACACACACCGAAGGATTTCTGCAGCACTAAAATTGAAAAACCCCAAAACAAAGCTTTAGAGTTTGAATAGTTTAGCAGTTAATGGATTAGACCATCTAAAGAACATTAACAGGCATCATCTGAGTAGTCAATGGAAAACCAAGTTACTGGATGATAGATGCGTTCAAATAACAGCCTACTGTGTACAAGTAACTTGTAAAACTCTAAAACATTTGGTTAATGCTTTGAAGAAAGCTAAATTCATGTAGAGATAAGAGAAGGTAGTCTCTGCTATTTTAAGCTTTTGGTTAGTTTGTAAAATAAAGATCAAGTTTCATTTTCTCAATCTGTGAACTCAGAACTGTTTTGTGTATTGCAGTTGTAGAAAGATTAATTTCATGGATTGGCTGGTGATAATTTTGAGGTAGGTGGAGTATTTGTTAGCAATCCCCTGCTATGCTGCATTGCTGCCTTTTGATATAACAGGCCTAACTGAACAGTGACAACAGGAAGGATGACCTGAGTTCATGTGCCAGAGACAGGGTGGATATTTCACATGCTTGATTCACGTGTAGTCTGAGCTGCTAATGCCTGGAAATGTAAACATTTCACACGTAGATCAGACAAAGACCTTCACAGTTTGGAAATCTTTTCATGGTTTTCAATTTGCAGTTTTTCCTCAGCTCACGGATAAGGAAATTCTGGGCTCATTTTGTACAGAGGGTCAAGGGTTGTATCCTTTCCAGCACATTCTGGGAAGAAAGCCAACTGGAGCAAAGAAAAAGGCTGAACTGCAGCCTCAGTATAGACAGAAGGCAGGCATTACAGCACAGAAGCAGCTGGAAATGGAAGACTGAGGGACAGAAGCCATTCAGTGTCTAGCTGAACACACATTTCCCAGTCTGCACAGGAGAGGATGGCCACTCTGTGCAACCAGACACAATGTTTGTCCATGCAGGTCAAAGACGATCTAAATGAAAATAAGTTTTATGCAACAAATATCATGCAGTATACAATAACATCTAACTTTTTAGATCTGTTGAATTCCTTTTAAGGGTGTCTGAAGGATTGCACTCTGTGGCAGACAAAGACTGATGGAGTCAGTCATGTCATTCCTGATATACTTCTTTGACCTCCGCCACCTGGTAAGCAGGTGGTGCATCGTAAGATAAAGTCTCGGTGGATAAGTCAGAGCAGTCGCGTGGAGGTCCACACAACTCTTAAACTCACCATCTTGATGGTAAGATTTACCCAAAGAAGAGTTCAGTCATTCAGAAGAAAGGCAGGCAGGTAGTAGACTGGTACTCATCTACACTGAAAGGAGACGGTTGAGGTGTTTTGGAAATCTGAGTAGAATGGCCCCTGGTCACCTATTAGAAGAGAAGGAGAAGACTCGGGACAAACCCAGGACACCCTGGATTGATTGAGTCTCTCTGCTGCAACAGTCTTGATGTCCTCCCAGAAAAGCAGAAAGAGAGGTGGCCTAGGAGAGGGAGGCCTGGGCATCTTTGTTTAGACTACTGCCCCCAAAAAGCCAAACTTAGATAAACAACAGAAAATGGATGGTAACAGAATGCAAAGCCAACTGGTGTCCCTCTGGAGACCATTAGAAGATTTATTCCCCAAAAAAGCAGTGAACCAAAAGTATACACTAAACAAAACAAGACCTTAACAATTTACCCTTTAACTAAATTAGTACACAGAAGTTCTAGAATGAGAAACTTTAAAAAATCTTATCACTACAACCTTTAGCTGGTCAGAGGTAGAAGCAGAAAGGTGACTGTCCAGAGAAGAAAGAAAACCCAGAGGAAAGTCCACCTGGATTAAACAAGCTGATGTGTAAATACTGGACTCAAGGTGGGAAATTACCTCCAGATCATCTAAGCTTTTGCACATGTCTGGCTTTTGCTGTCTAAATTATAGTAAATGTTAGATCTGGCTAAAGTTCAAGAGTGATTGGAAAAGGAAGCATGTAAGCTCAGCAATGATGAAGCGTGGGAGCACTTCTGCAATTGGTTTTGTATCACAAATATTTAGTTTGATTAAAAAAATATCTTCCTCTTTAAATCATCCAGAATATCACTGGCCTTATAAACTATGTTTCTGCATCAATGCAACGATACAGTTTAAATCATCTAACCTGTAGTTGCTTCAAATTCCCCTGTCACGTCTAAGCGGCATCCCAGGAAAGGACTAACACCTTCACACTCACTGTTGTTATGCTGTGCAGAGTTCAAATGGCATTGTTTTCACCTGACCGGACAAACTAAAGTTAAAGAGCCTGAATGCACAGCTCTGAATGTGCCTGGTGTGAGCAAGGGGTATTGATGTCATTTGAGAGCTTTGAGAACCAGCGCACACTGGTCAGTATGATCCACTGACAGGACTGTATGCAAAACATGCAAAAGATAAGCACAGAGAAAAGGCACAGAAACAACAGCTCTGTGACATTAACGTGAACTACACACCTGAGTCGTAGTGCACTTTCATTTAGACTAAGGATTTGCCCAGTTTTTCCCCTACTAGTCTATAGATTCTGGTACTAAAGTGTCTTAGTATATTCAATGGTGTGGAAATGTTCTCAATGTCACATTATTCTTTCATAGCTCACCTTCGCAGCGCTCCCTGTAACTCACCCCAAAGTTCTCAGATCACCTAACCAGATAAGAAACACTTTGTCAGCAGCTCACCAAATCTGTGTCTGCTTGAACGCATTCATTCAAATCAACTCTGGACTAAAAGGGAGACAGGAAATAGACTTTTCATTCATGCCTAGAATATAATCAATGAATGCATACATGCTTACTTATGCTTTCTTTCCTTTCTACTGTTACAGAAAGACTGCCAAATCATCACTGGCGCTGTCACTTGTTTTATGCGTGTGCTTCTAAGTGTGCCCGAGTACCAAAACGTCCATGTATTTTGTCAAGCGCTGCGCATGTAGTGAAAAACAACACCAATAATATTTCGTTCATTATGCCCTTACATAGTGGATTAATTGCCTTGCACAAGATTTCCATCATTATCCACTACAGCCTCATTTAGACAGCCCCAAAGGACAAAACACATTTAAAAAAAAAAAAAAAAACAGGCTTCAGTCAATGAAGGTCTACAGGTAGGCTGTGGACTAATCTTCAGGTAAAGACATATATAGCATTTTTTTTTAAAAAGGAAAAGAAAAGATGCTGAGAGATGTTTCACTTCCAATGGAAAGAAACACAGAGGGTACTGAAGCCCTGAAAGACAATTCGGATCAAGTTGCAAACTCTGTTAGGTGCTATATATAGCTCACCAGGATATTGTAGATACACACACAGCATGAAGTGCCAGTGCACACATGAGCAGAGGCTATGTACCAAAAAGAGAAAAGCCTTAGTATGAAGTAACTGCTTTACTGTCACCCCATATTCAACAGGCTGAACTGGCAGGACCATGGGATGCTATAAGTTTTATACTTGAGATCAAGCACACATGCATACAGAAATATATATGACATATGCGGACATACAGAGAGAAAGAGAGAGAGTGGTGAAGATAAACAGGTGAGGGGCAAAGAGTGTGTCCCTAAACAATTATGCAAACACTTGGCACCCTCGTCAACGCAATTAGCTATAAAACTAGAATTGCCGTTGTGTTTTTACCATGTCACGCCTGTTGTAATTGTATTAATATACAAATCTTGTTATAACACGCTTCTGTAGCCGTTGTGTAACTGAATCACAGCGCAGCAAGCGTGCCTATTAAAGTAAAAACATTTTAAAACAATGGTCATTTTCCTAAATTAAAATAACGCTGAATGGGGTAACAGTAAAGTGACAGACAGTAATAGTTGAGCAGCGGGGATATTAGCGGCATGTCGTGCTCTACATGCCCCCGCTGAGCCTGTGTTTAAGTGACAGGTATCGTTACGCAGCCTGTCACCCACTGAACACGGTTTAGCTGTTTAGCACAAAAACCATTCAAATGCAGCTTTGGCTTAGACTCTCAGATTAGCTAGCGGTCAAATTTACACATCTGCATTAAAGTGTCCCCATCGGCACACGGGGACCAGTGAAACATAAAGTTGGCCAAGCACCGCATTCTTGTTAGGAGAATTTAAGGACACATGCCCTGATGTGAACCCCAGCCAGAGCTCCTGAGTGGAGACTTGGTGCGCCAGCCAGGTCCACGGGCTAACTTAGCATGCTAATTCATGTCTTCGCTAGGCTACTTGCTCGTAAGCTGACGTTGCCGTAGCACACATCTGCAAGCGAACCAGTGCTAGCTAATGGGATTTGAACTTTGTTATTGGCTTGCTAGCGACCCGAAGACTTCCTAAAAGGAAGGGAAAGTTATGCGGGTCCACACGTTACGAAGACAGCTCCGAAATATGTGCGAACAGCTAGCATGTCTCGGCAGTGGCAGTGTTTTGAAATGCTGTGTACTCTACCCCATTTGGCTGCTGTCTGAGATCAGAAGAGGCCGATGTCAGGACTGACGGCCAATCGACATTCCCCGGAGTGGCCGCCACCGCTTGCTCCGTCCGCCGTAACACTGCGCAAGATGGTCCCGATCCTGCTGTTTGATAGGAAAAGGAGCTGGTGCAGTTTGACGGCGTTTCGGGTGATGATTAATAACACGCCGTGTCTAGGTTGAAGTTTCGGTGGAAATCAGAGGACGCGTCACCTTGCAGCGGTTCATGACTCCCACTATTCAAGATGTAGAAGGGCAGGACGTTGCATTTCTCTTCGAGTCCATATCACTCCCAGTCGCTGACAATAATTAGTGTGGCCACACGGGCATCCGTATGTCACTATGCTGATATGTCATGCTGGACTTCTGTGCTGTCCGAGGGTGGATTGCTTCCCTTTCTCTTCAGATTATCTGAATATTTATATTAATTCGAGATGATACTGATGTAAGATCCCTGAAATAAAATTTTGATTTACAGATTTCAAGTGCACCAAGCGATGAAATCCAAGAATCACTCAATCAGTTAAGTGTTTTATTTCCATTTGATAAGACCTATGCCGTCTTGGAAATCACCATTTCCATCTCAGCTCCCACACCACTTTCCTAATGGACACCATCGTGCAGTAGAAAACTCTGATTTCATCCACCCACTGCATAAAACAGTTAGAAAGAGATGTTTAGTAACTGAATGTTTGGGAGAACCATTATAAAGTTGCTCAGAGTGAGGATCCAGTTGTTGCACTGTTAAACCCTTCATCTTTTTTCAGTTGAATGCTCCCTCTAGTGGTTTGGGTAGCAGAAGTAGGCTTGGTAAAACTGCCTCAGGTGAACTTCGAGGCATTTCTTCCCGAAAGCGTTGCTAAACTGAGATTGGACTTCGGGTACTTTCATCAAGAAAATAGGGGGTTATATCCAGGAGTAGCAAAGGCATCCACAATTTCCCCGTGATGGTTGCTCCAAACCTCACCCGAACTAAGTGGCACAATCAAGAGACATTGTTCAGGAGCAGAGCACATCACACAATTTCCTTGTCCAGATGTACTGCATTCACTGAAACTGCATCATTGACAGTTGCCTCTTTTTTGAGCAACTAGCAATGCAAGAATTTTCTGAGGGTGAGTAAGAAATCCTACCTTGGTTTTAAAAGACAACTAGTTGAATGTTAAGAAAGGGGACACTAAAAAAATCCCAGAGGAAGGACTAACCAAGACTAAGTGGACTAAAACAGATTGGCAGTGGAGTGGAATCAGAATTGAGATGAAGAAAATAATCACAAATTAAAAAAAGAGAAATTGACCTGTTGTGACTCCCGCACCGGCAGACGAGGAGTGAAAGGTGGCACACTGGTGTGCTAGAGGCTCACCATCTTCTGCTTGACCTTCTCTTTCCAGACAAAACAGAAAGGTCTGGCATTAATCAGACGAAGAAGTACCGTCACACCTGTTGTCAGCACTGAGAAATCAAATAGTTGGAGGTTTTTGATTATGCCACTTGGTAAATTCCACATTTTTTTTCATTCTATTACAAATAAAAAAGTAGATTTGTAATGAAATGAAGTAATTTAGAGTCATTTGATAGTGGCATCATTCTTTCCTTCCTATTCTCTTTGAGTCAAGCAGGTGTAATTTATTAATCAGCGAAAAAAGAAAAACCTCGGCTGCACATTGTTTTTAATTCAGTTCATTTTAATCTCCAGGCACCACCAGCCCAAAGATGTTTAATAGCCTTCAGGCAGAGCTTGCTGCGTTTGTATATTATGATGAAAATGTAAAAAAGATGCTCTGAATTCATCCCCCTCCCCCCATGAGACATGTTTTATCTGAGTCCATTATTCTCTGCTTGTATATGGCAAGCAGAGGAATGAGCTCAATTAGGTGAGCAAGCGAGAGGAGAGGAGGAATTTGGGTGCTGGTATTTAGAGAGAAAGAAAAAAAAACATTGGAGGAAGGTCAAGAGAACATAAGAAAGGAGCAGTGGGAAATGAGAGAGAGAGAGAGAGAGACTGAGGGAGTAAGACAGAGAGGATGAAAAAGTGAAACTATGTTGTCATGGAAACTGGCATGGATCTGAAGAGCAAAACAAGAATGTAAATTGGTTTACCCTTAGGGAATGTGATGGCGCTACAGAGAAAAATAAGCAGGGAGATGTATTTAAGGGGGAACCTTCCATAACATTATATTACAAATAAAGGATCTTGAAACAAAAATAACAGTGATAATGATGACAAAACGAGGATCTTTACATAGAGCTGCTTAAAGCATATAGCAGTCGAGAAGATCCCTCTGCATTTCCTTAGGCTGAGCAGTTGCTTAATAATGACTAATTAAAAATGGCATCAGTTTGGGAGGTGCAGAGGTCAGTCTGAGTGGGTGAATTACTAATATGGGTAAACAACTAGTGGCTCGACTGCTGCTGCACGCCAGGAATGTTGCTTTACTTTAATAGGTTGACATTTATGATGGTGATGATGCATGCTATCCTTTTAACGCTTATCATCCGAGACCATTACAGATGACAGGTCTCGAGCCTAAAGGTCTAGTTGCGAAACACAAATGAGCAGCTGCTAGAAAGCGCTGCATTTCTTTTTCTTTTCCATTATTATTATTTGAGACCTAAAAAGCCAAAGTTTTCTGTGCAATATCATTTTTCCCCTTCACACATACAGTATATCTTTTTATATGCTGCCAAAGCCATTACCAGCACTTTGCTCGCCAACATTCTTATTTCACTCAAGTGCTGAAATGCCGTCATTAGATTTGATTTTAAACTCAGCTAGAGAGGATCGAAATGTTGCCAAGAAACTAATGGTTTCTGTGGTGACAAAACGCTGCCCCTGCCATTGTGTGTAGCAATGTAAGGAGTCGTGTCCCTCACCTACGGTCTGTGCTGATGCTTTCAGAGGTAAAACAGAGCACATCTGTGAACACCAGGTATTCAACAGAATGAACTTCTATTTGATCCGTGGGCTCTTCACCAAAAATATCATACAGGTTGTCTTTTGTAACAAATTCACATAAATGGAACTATTGTTTATGCAATAAATGTTCTTGCACAAAGTACGTATGTTGAAATGTATACACACATCTTAATGAATTTTGCTGTTTCCTGTGTTGTGCATGCATAACTCATCACTTTTAATAAACCTGCCAGAAAAAAAACACACTACCCTTCTCAAAACAAATTTCTCAAAAACATGGCTGAAAGTGAAACTGTGGTGCTGTGGTTAGTGCTGAGACCTCACAATGAAAGATTTGGGGTTTGATGCTTTTCTCCCTGTGTTCGCATGGATTTCCTCCAGGTGTTCCTGTTTCCTCCAAGATCCCAAAGACATGCATGATAGGTCAAACAATGATTCAAATGAGCCCTTATTAGTGTATCTGAGGGAGAGGGGTAACCCTCACCACGGGGAACAACAAGCCAGTGCACTCCTAGTTCCAGTCCTAAACCTGGATAAATGGGGACAGTTGTGTCAGGAGGGTTGTGTAGCATAAAATTTTGGGATGCATGGATGAAAAAACTGCAGCTGTTTTGGCATTTGCCTCCTGCCATACATTGATCTTCATTTTAAATATTTCTAACAGATAAGGTTCTATTTGAAAATGCAGTGAAGCCCACAGCGGAGTTTTGCATCAGTGGCTGACACTGGGAAACAGCTTGAATAATAGTCAGCAGCCATACACAGATTTGTTTTTGTGTTCACTCTCTCTAACAGTCTGACAGTGGTGTGTGTGTATTTTGGCTGGAGTGTAAATGTAATTGGGGCTGTAAGTGGTTGCCATGGCGGCTGGCGCAGCAACTGATGCACAGCACTGGTATCTCAAACAGGTGGATTCCCAGATGGGCAAAGTCAGCAACAATCATGTTTTCATCTCTCTTTTACTTTAAATTTATATTTACATGTTCAAAATAAATAAACTCTATTCTGTTCTAAAAAAAATCCTGCAGTTTTTTGGTGGAGGGCAGCCAGAAGACAGAAATGACAGGAAAAGGAGAAACGATATATATATAGAGAGCTAAATTAAGCAGTTATAGGTCCTATGCTGGAAACTGGGACGTGTTGAGCTTTCTGTTTTGGAAATGTTTTTATTCATCTATTCTCTAGGGATCGGATGTATATAATTGACTCCCTTGTGAGTGCAAGGGATTGTGGTTTATTACCAGGGGGAAATGGGCATTTGAGTTTTTGTCAAAGACCTCTAATCTCCAAAATCTTGTTTGTATTATGATCAAGGTTGTTGGTACACCTAAATACTCATGTGGGTACTTTTCTGCAGCTTTTGGATTAAGCCCAGGAAGGACCAAGGTGATGTTTAGTAAGTAATGTTTGTTAAGCATACTGACGGACAAATGTCTCCTTCTTGGGACTAGATTGAATAAGGGGGTTTTAAACAAACACAGGTACTATAAATGAGAAAGTATAAGCAAAACTAAATTGCAAACACATAACCTTTTGGTTATTTGATATCTTACTCTCAAAAAAAGACAAGACTTTCTAATGTTCAGCTGTGAACAGCTCATACCTAGATTGTTTAGAGTCACCTAAAAAACTGAAGGAGAATATGTTTCTGAAGGGGCTCCTGAAGCTCATTGAACAACTTAAGAGTGCCATATACCCATGTTTCTTTGCATATAGGCTGAGCTGGAAATGATGAGCTGGAAATGCTCAGTGGCAGCAGTGCCAGAATGGGAAACAGGTGCAGTGATTTACTGAAATAAGTGCAAACACAAATGGGAAAAAAGTATATAAGATTTTTTTTTAAAAAAAAGAGTTTATACAATTCTAACAATCTTGAGCATCAATGTTTGGTTTGACCACCTTTATTCGTCAACTGAACTCTCTTTATACCAGCTTTATTCTCATTTCTTTGAGTAATCTTCCGATATCATTCCCCTTGAAGGACATTCCAAAGCTCTTCTTTCATTTTTTTATTTATTTCACACACTTGGTACAACAGTTTCCACAGTTAGTTCTTTCAGACAAACCAACCACACTTTCTATCAGTAAAGCACTGCAACCATGTGTGAAAAGGAGCACGAAGAAGAAAATATTCTTATTAAACCCTGCCCCCTATCTACAATCCAACTTATATTGCAAGTGGGCACCAAAAATCAAGGAACAAACTAATATTAACACTCTCAACTCAAACCAAACAACAAATTTACAATCAGAATATACCACTCCACATAGTAACAAGGAGAAAAGATGAATAAATAAAATAAATGAGGCAAAAAAAATAATGGATCCTTTTTCAATTAACTCCAATTTCATTCACATTCTTCATATTGAGTTATCGTTTTAGACATGTAACACTTTTTAAAACAATGTAAATTTATGCAATTCTTTAGATTATAATGAAGAGAGTCCCACAGTCATATACCTCTAACCGTTGGACCCATTAATCTTTGTGTAGTCCTAGCTAGCTGATGCTTCAAATAAAATTTCCTTCTGCTGTCTTCTCCCCCCGAACACATTAAAAATACTCTTTGTAACTTAAAAGGCAAAATATTATTTTTAGCCTTAAACATAATTAATAATGTCCGTAGTTTCACTAAATCTCCCAATTTTAATAATTTTGATTTTATAAATAATTTATTTGTATGTTCTCTATATTTAACATTATGAATCATTCGTATCACTTTCTTCTGTAATAAGTTTAGAGGTTTTATAGTATTCTCATATGTATTCCCTCAAACTTCACCACAGTAACTAAAGTATGAGAAAAACAATGAAAAATATAAAATGCGCATTGTTTTGTAGTCTAATAAATCTCTTACATTTCCCAAAATATAAATGTTTTTAACCATCTTCTTTCTAATATACTCAATATGTGATTTTCACGTCAAATTTTCATCTACTATTACACCCAAAAAGCGAAATTCAGTAACTCTTTCAATCAATTCTCAAATTCAAATTTTATTTGTCACACACACACAACCATACACACACCTTCTTCCTCCTGTACACGATTGCCAAATATCATGAATTTCCTTTTTGTCAGATTCAAAGATAATTTTTTTTACATCAAACCATTTTTTTAATCTTAACATCTCAGAAATCATAATATCAACCAAATCTTTCAAATTCTCTCCAGAGCAATAAAAATTTGTGTCATCTGCAAATAAAATAAAATGTAACCTTTTTGATATGTCACAGATATCATTAATATATAAATTCTTTGGATGTTGGCTGACTTTTGTCCTGTTCTCTGTAAAGAAGATCCCACAAAGCTTCACTAATGTTGAGGTCTGAGCTCTGGGGAGGCCAGTCCATGACTGCGTGTTTGTCATTGTTAAAAACCGCTGTCAGTTATATGCTTTCCAGATGTTATCAGATGGTGAATTAAAATTGAACAGTAATTTTCTGCATCCACATTTCTGCATCATTTCAAGTTTTGACAAGATCCCCAACACCACTGACTGAAATGCAGCCCTAAACCATTACAGAGGCTCCAGCTTGTTTCACAGGTGGCTGTAGATATTGAGTGTTATACTTTTCTCCTGATGTTCTCTGAACACACTGACTAATAAACTGAAAATTTAAAAGTTGCTTCCATCCCTCTTTATGACCCATTGCCACTGATTTTCTTCTGTAATTTGTCTTACCTCAGCCTTTTCTCTCTGTTTCCTTTCCTTAAAAATGGTTGACTCTCACCCTTGTACTGTACTGAAATGATTTCTAATGAGGCTTTAGTGAACAGTAGTTGAATCAGCTGAAGTGCCAGATGCACCTCTCAGGACCTGTGTCAGATCTTTTCTCCCCCCGTAGTTCTTAAGGGCATAACTTTCATATACTGTTTATGTGCTGTAAATGGTTTTTAGTCCTACCATTTCTATTCTCTTTCTCTTATTTTGACCAAGATATGTCCATTTTTGAGCTAAAAACCACCTTGTTGGTTCAAAATTACTATTTTTTGCCTGGCATTTTTCAGAGCTTGAGCTAAAGAAATTGGGGGCAAAATATGTGTTTTTGCAACAAGCTGCGAGTAACAAAATTTCTAACAGATTGTAAAAATAGGCCCTTTTCTAAGTTTTCACACTGGTGACCAGAGCGATGCTTCACGGCTCAGGTTTCAACATGAAAGCAGACAAAATTTGCAGACTAACTTTCACTGTGGGGGACAAAGATCCAACAGTAGATGGCAGTAAAGTTACTCTGATGAATTTTAATCACCATTTCATTCACCATTCTCTTCCTGCAGTGACACCATTCAGCCTACACAAGTATTGTATGGTTCATTGAAAAGATAAAGTAAAGAAAGAAAACATAATAAGAAGTTAGGTTCCAGGCATTTTTTTTAAAAGGCTATTTAAATATGTATATTTTTGTTTTTCACTGCATGTGGAATTACATCTGTAATGCAAAGTGCACAAAATGATCTGATCTTCAGTTAGAGCATTATTTATGTATTTAATTGTAAGCATTCATTCCCAAACATTAATTACCTCTTTATTTATGAATAATCTATGTAGAATAGGTAGAATTAAAAGTATTAAAGAAACAAATACTTGTTATTAAAACTTGGAATACAATTATAGAAGGATCCATCCTTTCAGTGTGATGGGACAGGAAAAAAAATCATTGCGGGAAATAATTAGGAATTGTCTTTTTATATGTTTAAAGTAATAAATACAATATATTGAATCAATTCCAAACAATCTGAATGAAGATTGTATCCAGAAGAGACCTACAAATCCATCACTGTACAATAATGTGTAAAAATTGACTGTAGTTGCAGTTGAGTGTATTTAAATTTGTGAGGGTAAATTTGTGAGGGTCTCGATTGGGAGTTCGCCTTGTAATCGGAAGGTTGCCGGTTCGAGCCCCGGCTTGGACAGTCTCGGTCGTTGTGTCCTTGGGCAACTTCACCTACCGGTAGGTGAAGTTGCCTACTGGTGGTGGTCAGAGGGCCCGGTGGCGCCAGTGTCCGGCAGCCTCGCCTCTGTCAGTGCGCCCCAGGGTGGCTGTGGCTACAATGTAGCTTGCCATCACCAGTGTGTGGATGGGTGGATGACAGGTTGTGTAAAGCGCTATACAAATACAGGCCATTTACCATTTATTGGGAGACACAGAGCAGGCTGTGCCTATGAAGTTTAAAGGGGCCACATGAGGTGAGGCCCTTCACTCTGTGTGAATTGAAGCTTGACCCTAAAAAGGGTTATGGGGACTGGACGTGTTGCCGTGACCTTCTGTAAAGCTGTGAACGCCTGGTCCTGTCTGCTCAGGCCTTAAAGAATCACGGCATGTGTATATGTACACATGGCAGCGTGTTCCTTTGAAACAGTGCAAACTCAAACCAGTCTGGATCCTATTAAATCCTTTTGTCTTTCTCCCATTCTCCCCTCCTGGTTGGCCTGTTTTTACTTTGTGCTGTTCATATTCATTCCATTACAACCCTCCTCCCTTCCACTGTGTTAAAAATCCCACAATGCATTTCGCTGAGACTGCTGGGCAGATGTGTTTGTGGTGCTGAATTTTGGATACATGTTAGAGAAATCTGGGCAGTGAACATAAAGTTGGAA
Organism: Aulonocara sp. 'chitande type north' Nkhata Bay; assembly: GCF_057382095.1. Lineage (NCBI taxonomy): Eukaryota > Metazoa > Chordata > Actinopteri > Cichliformes > Cichlidae > Aulonocara > Aulonocara sp. 'chitande type north' Nkhata Bay. The sequence goes on from NC_141357.1 coordinate 34,030,556, forward strand.
AATAATGCTTAAAATTGAATAATTTGTTGTTTGTTTGAGTTTGATCCACAGTATGAAACTACACAGGGCAGTGAAAGAGACAAGTTTATTCTATTGATCCTTGAAGAAATCTTTGCCCCGGCCCACATGACAGAGCAGCTGGCCTAGAGTGGCCTCATCTGGAACTGCAAGTCGCTTGTTAAATGCAGTGTGCGAGTGGGGCGGGAATGTGGCAGCATGCGGTCTCAGCCAATCCACAACCAGGCACAGGGAACTGTGCGCACAAGCTGCGGGTCACACAGCAGTTTTTTTTAAGCATGTGTGTGTTTGCATGTGGGTGTATGTGGGTTACATGCCTATGCTGGGCCCAGCCATGATATAGAATCTGTGCTCCCTCGTTTTTCCCTGGATCCTGTCTATGTAATTGATCCCAGACTGGACATTTGAGTTGCCAGCAGCAATTCATATCATTTTTATCTTTAAGACAAGCACTCTAATGCTTCCAGATGGCAAAGGCACTCCAGGGTTCAAGTTTGTTTTTGAAAAAAAGCGTAATGCTTTAATGTCTTTACCTTACAAAAAGCATGCAGTTAGTGGAGAAACCTACATGAGCGAGACACAACTTTTAGGAGATATGCATCACTCTCTCAAACTGGAAAAGGCTGCTCTGTGGATTTTTTAAACCTTTGTTGATGTTTGTTTTTGTTGCCAATCTGTGCATGAATGAAAGCTTTGTACACTGGTGACACTGTCTGTGGTTTAAAGCTGTGGAAAAACAGCTTGTGGAAAAACAGAGCACGGCTTCATATCAGACGTTTGCTCTGACTTCCTTCTGTTCTTCTAGGACATACTTGACAAACAAACAAGATGTGGTTATGTCTGAAAGCTGTTCTGTACTTGGTCTGTCCTTCAGTGTGGATGTCAAACTTGGACACCTCATACTTAAAATTACTGATCCAAATAAGGAGAGAGAGACAGGGGTAAAAGGTACAGGCAAATCCCGCATGGCCACTGCCCACCTAAAAGCCTTTAGCGACTGCTTCCATATAAACGGCAGGCCCCACTTAAAAATGAGCAAATATCCATTTATGAAGTTTGTAAAACAACTGAAGGTACAAGAATAGGACAAGAAGCCTTTTTGTTGGTGGACTTTAACATGTCCATGTAAAAAAAATAAAAATTGTGTGCTGAGCTTGAGTAAAACTACCAGTGAAATTTAGGAAAACAATACATTTTCTACTTTTAAGTGTGATGAACAAAGTTAGTTTTAGGTGCATGCGTGGATACATTTACATCTCAAATAAGTAGAAGAAAATAATTCAGTGTGAATACTAATTGACCTCATATGGGAGCCTGACCAACACGGAGGAACTATCAGACTTCCTTTCCAGCTGTGAGTTCTGCCAGTGTTGAATAAGCTAGCATCGTGCCAACCACCATCATGCACGTTCACACCCCTATTTGCCCAAATTAGTGGCGTGCTCGTAAATTACACAGGGTATATTTTTGCTGAAAAACCATGGAGTTAAACAACTTTTGACAACTTCATTACCCCACTGCAAACAAAATAGCAATTTCACTGTTATGTTCAAAGCAGTTTTAAGTTAATTTTTGGCTCAGTGGACACATTAACATGCCATATTGCTGTTTCACATTCTGCTGAAAGAAACTGATAATTTACTGTTGTGCATCTGTTGAAAAATTGGATAATGATACAAACAGATCCCCAAATGCTGCAGTATAATCAGTTTGAACAAGGGAATAACAGTGATGTATGTCATCTGTCTCTGAAGAAAAAGGAAGTTCTGCCCAAAGCCACGGAACATCTCATTGCATCTTATAATTACTGCAAATTATTTTGGAAAGCATGCGACAGTTTGTGGGTTTAGAACCGTGTTCTTACCAACTTTCAGATTGATTCAGCTTCTTTATAAACAGTGAAAATGTCCAAATGGTTTATACTTCTAGTTAAACCATCACTGGGTAAAATATATGTGATAGTTATTATAAATAGGACTGTATTCCTTTAGCAGATAGTGAAGCCTTTAACATTATTGCTGGAGATGGGATAAGTATCCTCTGCACTACCCTGTACTATAAGATGCTATGTGCTGGCTTATTTCTTGACTTTATGCAGAAATTAATGGTTTCCTGGTATTGGTAATTCAGAGGTTTCACGCTCCTTACTGAACTCTTTATGATAAGGCAAATAAGCACATTTTTTAAGATGTCATCTTCCAACAAATCTCAGTATTTTTCATCAAATGTGCATTAAATCATTAGAGTTTACAAATAATCATTTGTAGTCATGCCAGTTCCAGTTTAGCACAAATATGTTAAATATGGGAAAAGGTAAAGAAAATAAAAAAAGGGGAAGGTAATCATTTAAATCACTAAGTCATCTGATAGTTTAGCATCTTGTGAAAATTATTTTGTTTCTCTTATTTTGATCCTTTTTTTAAAAATCGACCTTCCAAATGTCTTAAATTTCATCTCTGGCAGGTTATTCTTGAAGACTGTGTTTAAAAATATTAGTAACATATAACATTATCCGTGATTAAATAATTTTGTTGTCTATTTTACAATAAATGCATTTAATATTTGTTGTGGCAGCATTTAAACTGACCTTGCTGCTTCACTACTGCCTCCAGTATTACTCTATAGGCATTACAAAATAAAGTAGCTTTGTCAAACCACAAAAAAAGAATACTCACTGAGCAAAGCACTGTGTCGGCCTCACTCATCTCATCTATGATGACATTCAAACTAAATCAATTAAACCAAACATTTTTTTAAATCCCATAGATCTAGATTATTGCACGTGTCTTCTATTCTATGGCCTCAGCTGCCATGGGAGACTCTGGAAAACAAAGAGGCCTATGGCAGACCACCTGCTCAGAGAGGATTGTGGGTTTGAGCTACTGTACAATAAACAGTTGAACCAGGAGCAGCATGAGTTTCCTGTGGGGAGAAAGGCAGGAGAAGGGGTGGTGGAGGGAAGCTGGTCTGGATGAGGGGGTCTTGTGGAAATGGTTGCTGAGGTCACGGATGAATGTGGCATATCTGCTCCTTGTATCCTGATGGACAGTGGTCAAGTCTTTGCTCAGTACATAAATACTCCACGCTACATTAGCCACCAAAGCCTTTCCACATGTTGTTTGCAGAAGGCCTCTATGGTCCCTAAATCCCAATCCCCATCTGGTTCTTTCCAGGTCAACTAGTCGAGGACTTTGCACGTTCCCTGACATGGACCAAAGACATGGATCTCTGTAGTTCTGCGATTTTCATACCCAACTTAGCACCTTTCAAGCACCACTCAGACCAGCACACTGTAAAAAATGGCCTCAGCCAGACAGTTTTTAGCATTTGGCTGAGTCTGGTTTCTTCTGTCAGTGGAATGAAACTACTTGTGTTCGATCCAGAGTTGGTCCTCATGTTACAGGACTCAGTGTGTGTGTAAACATTTTGAAATGAGGCAGAATAAGCAGATCTTTCCACTAGTCTCAAGAGAACAACACTTGTTTCAAGTCAATCGTTTACACAAGTTATGTTGTTTTGCAATCTTAATACTTCAGTCTACTTGAAGGCCACCCAAATAACATTTGTTTAAAAGAATTAATCGCAGGCTACAAAATCAATAGATGGCAGTTGATCTGAATGCCAGCCCACATCAGTGATGTTCAGCTATTTAGTGCATCATACTTGTTGTTTTAGCCTGCCTGCAGTTTCCGCTTACTCTACAACTTCTACATTTAGGAGCACCCCTCAATGTCATATCTGTTATCATTGATGCTTACTTTGTTCTATACTTGGGAGGCATTACTGATAGTCTTACAAAGTTACTGGCACACATTAACAAAATGGGCAAATGTGGCTCTACCACAAGGTAAAGTATTGCTCTAGTGTTAGTTGACATCATTTCTGGAATTGTGTGTGTGCAAATGTAGAAGTGTACAGTGAGTAATGCTTGACAACACAATCCCAGAACTGAGAAAAAGGATTATGCATTATGCCTGAGTGCCGTGCATTAGTTTGTAGCTTCAGATTGTTCAAATTCATTTCCAGACTACATGGAGCCAGTCTCTTCTGCTCCAGCAAGTGTTAGGGCCATCCAGGTATGCTTCGGAAGAGTCCACCATAAAATACAGGCCTTAACATAAAAATGACTGAAAATTTTCTTTTGAATTTGTTAGTCTTGGCTAAAGTCAGATTTAGTGTCTTTGTTTTCATCAGTTAACATTTGTGTTATTTACAGCTAACCTTCAATCTGTCTAACAATGTCTCGCCATGACATCAGTCTTTGCATGTTTCAAAAATAAAAAGAAGTTTCTGGGTTACTCATTCAGCTTTATCTATCCACCCAGCAGTTATGGGACTGATTAAAAGATGAATCATTTCAGACACGCAAAATATCTCACTTGGTTCAAAGTCAAATGTACTTACGCACCTCTGAGCCTTGTTATTTTAATTTGTGCAGCTTTAAAATGCTGGTTAAACATTTACATGCATTTTTGTGTTTGGAAGACTATTTACTTGGGTCGAGAGCTACAGACTGGTAACTTAACATAAAGCCACGGTGCTGTCAAGGAGAAATGTATTAGCGAGCTTGTGACATTCAATATTTTATGCATCCCACAAGGAAAGTGTACATCTGTAGACATCCTCATTCACTTGAAACTGTAATCAAAACAAGACCATTCTTCTTCGGTTTCAACTGTTCTGCTCCAGTATTCAAAACAAACTTCTCTAATGGTGACAAATAACGCTGGGGTCTAGAAATAAGCTCTTACTAAGACTTCAAAAAAGTATGAAAGTGAAAGCAAGCTCCTAAAAGACACATTGCAAAGACTCACTAGAACAGTTTTGTTTGTTTGTTTGTTTTTGTGCAGCCCTTAATTATATGGTAGCTCCCTAAATTTGCACTTCAAGACTTGGTGATTAACTAATCAGCTCCTGGAAACAGCTGTACACAGAGGTATCAATCTTCTCATCGACCTCTCAGCAAGGAAGCAATTAAGCTTTTTTTTAACTACAGTGAACAGCTGTTTTATGGATGTGGTTTATTCTCTACCTTGTACTCATTTTAATTGGTTGTAATATTTGATCATTTCCGTATTCTTGTGTATTTGAATCTTAGTGATCTGTTTTGCTACTTACCAAGTTTAACTTGGATAGCAGCATGGAAACAAATGGATAACTGCAGAACTGCAGATTTAAGATGACATTTTGTGTTTGTGCACTCTTGGGGCTCAGTTGTGGAGAGGACCCTTCCTGCTGCCCTTGTTCCAAGGCCAGTCAGCTGTGCTGTGCTCTGCTCAGTGATTCAGGTGAAGGCCCAACAGGGAGCCCTCTGCAGAGAAATGGTGAAGTCTAAGACTAGACAAATGAGAAGCCAGCCAGGAGGGAAATAGAGGTCATGAGGGATGGGCTTCTGTGTTTTACGAGCGCAAACCTCTGCAAAACTTGGCTTACCTCTTCACTCTGCTTGCCTGGCAGATAGATGATGATAGAGAAGACATATATGGTAGGGTGGCTAATATATGTTAGCCTGTCTACTAGAGTAATACAACAGTCTCGCTCCACCTCCTCAATGTGTGGTCCATGACCCAACCGTCAAGAGAAGAAAAAGCGGGGAAGAGGAAACCTGCCAGCTGCAGCCAGCGTGAGACTCAAGTCTGAGGACAATGAGGAAAGGAAGACACAACGGAAGACACAAATAGGAGGAAGTTCACATTAATAAAAACTGGGTAACGCTCTGAAAAAATAAACACAGTGGTTGCACTGCAGTTTTTTATCAAATGGGAAAATAAAGGAATCATTAAATAAGTGAAAACACACACTCCTTACTGTAAGCCAGGCCAGACCTTTTTTCTCATCCAGCGACTGAATCATCTTCTGTTTAGCTTTAGTAACACATTCCAATACAGGTGGTCCTCTACAATGAGAGGTTATCTTTGATTTCAACAATGCCAGTGGTAATGACTGATCTAATCATAGGGCACACTCAAGGAACCCACCTGTTTTGCTAGCTCTGCTGTCTCATAAAGTGCATTATTGCCAAGATCTCACAGTCTGGGAGGGTGGGACATGTTAGGGTGGCAGTAAAGTGTTACACAGACCCCTCTATAGTCTCAGTTATCTGAGTCTGATTTTCTTCTCTCATCTTCTGCCAAGAACAAAAAAAAAAGCTGCAAGAGCTCGGCCTGGCCGGATCTGCTCAATGGGGCACTGCACCTGAAAGCTTTTACAGGGCTAAGAGGGTCCAGATAAGAAGCCTTCATCACTAACTCCCCACCAAGGCCACCCCCCACAACAACCACCTTCCAAAAAACATTTTGCTTTTAAAATGACTCACATTTTCCAGTCGCCTGGTCTTTTTCTTATCCATTTTTCAAAAAATTTGCAAGCAGCCAGGCAGCAAATCAGGCAGGCAGCCAGCAGATGTGGCAGCTCCTTGTATGCAGGACTACAGTGCTTCGAAAGGATGTGCTTCACCAGTAAAGAATTTGGTCAGCTCTTTCGCCAGCGAAACAGGACTTTCTAGTCTCATTAATGACAACTCACGCTTCTTCTGTCTTTTGTCATAACTTGGACATACAGCTCATAGCAGCTGCAGGGTAGTGGTGTGACCGGAGCTGCACTGGCACAGGCCAGTGCAGCTGGTTCATTTCTTATCTGAAGTCTATTTTATGATGATCAGATACAATATAAATTACCCCCATTTTTTAGAAGTTTGACTTACTAAGTTGTTCCCAGAGCTTTCAGCCCTATCACCCTTTCCTCTTCAGTGACTGGAAATTGCTCTTTTATCCTGTGATTTTGGGCCAGTTATAAGAGGTTAATATGATATAATAATAATATTTAAATAGAAGTGGTATGTAAGAAAATATGCTAACACCTCCTTCTAAAAGGTAGCTCCATGTTAAAAGGTTTCCAAGACAGTGAACTCATTACAAACTTTTGTGATGGAGATATCTCAAAAAACTGCATGTATCAAATAAGATACACATGGAATTAAGGGGTTAAAGTCCTCACAAAATGTGTTTGTTTTATATGTGTTTGTTTTCCAGACACTTTCTAAATTTAGTCCCCCTTTCCCCTCTAAAAAAGAGTTAAAGATGAAGCCCTTAGTAATTAGAGCTTGCTCCACAGCCTAGTCTGGAGCTGTGCACAGTTAGAGCAGTTTTATGGAGTGCAGCTTCAGCCTCTACTGCTGCAGCTTGCAGGCCCAAACATTAGCCAGATGCTCTGAGAAACACAGTTTGCTTTTACTGGAAGCTGCTGGGTGGCTCTGCTAATGATATTCACGTTTGTCTCCCCCCAAATCTAGTCCAAACACAGACTATTTTTGTAACAACAAAGATAAGTGAATGAATGTCCAACTTGAACAAGCAGTCTAAGGATTTTTGGACTAATATCCATACATGAATAATGCAAAGACATGCATTTTTAAGGGTATACTGCTTCCATGAGTCAAAGACTGGATGACACAATGCATTAGGAAGATTGTGTGAATGTGTAGGGATTTATTCAGGTTGCGTGCTTCTCATAGGGTAAATAATAACTCGTTGTGATAGGAGCTAGCGATTTTCTGACCTTGCTAGACCCTCGTTTCCATTTCACGCTGGAAGTGATGGAATTTCTGAAAAGGCTATCTGCACCGGTTTATTTAATAATATATGAAGAGATGGCATCACCGTGACATCCTACACCTTTTACTCTCAGGTCCAGCCATTAGCCCAGTCATGAGTGGAGAGCTGGAGAGACAGGCAAAATGGAGCAACACTGGGGAGGTGGAAGCATTGATGAATAATTTAAAGGGAATCCAGTGTAGTTTGAAAGAAATCTCCCTGTCAGTCCCCCTGCCTCGCTCAGTCACTCTCAGTGTGTACAGCAGTGTAGAGTGGAGAGGGACACACTATCAGCACTGTGATAGGCTTTAAATAGCCCCCTGGCTTGAGATTTCCAGATGAAACTTTGTGGCACCGCAGAGAGACTGAGGATGATTCCTTATCTCTGCATTCTCCTCTGCTGGATGGCTCTTCCGCTACACGGTAAAGGCTCATTGTACTTTAACCTTAAAATGTTCAGGTGGAGGCGAGTTGAGGCAAGGAGAATTTCTCTTTATCACACACCGGTATCATTATTTTGTCAAATTGCTAAGCTCAGGCGGAGATATCATAAAATGTGATCTATCAAGTGGCCAGAGGCGTTAAGCTGTAAGTGTTTAATTATGTGTTGTTTATGCTGACACGATTCCTTTGCAACAAACTGTGAGGTCTTAAAAAAGTTTTCCAAGGACACCAATTAATGCATAAATCTGTCAATAATGTTGCTTTGGTCTACTTGAGAAAAAAAGAGCTTTTCTTTGCACACAGTCACAGGCAGGTAACTGACTCTGCCTGTCTTGTGTTGCAGGTCTGGAGATATTTGACCCCGAGGAGGTGGAATACATCCGTTCCCATACCAACGCAACTGTGGGAGGCTCGGTCACCTTGGACTGTGGCTCCATTATGCCGACCATCTTCATCTGGGGCTTCACCAAACCAGGAAGCGATAATAATATAGCTTTGGCTTATAACTACGGGCAAGGCCCGAAGGTTCAGTCTCAGTCCAGCGACTTGGGTCGCATGCACGTGCCCGTGAACACCTCCGCTTTAGTCATAGAGGAGCTTCAGAGTGAAGCAGCCGGGACGTACACCTGCCAGGCTTTGTACGATACAGAGGAAGGGGCCAGGATAACGTTTTACTTCACTGGACTGGATGTAGAGGACAGCTGATTTTGTTGTGTATGTCTTCACATATATCTGCTCTAAAGAAGCGGTTCATGCAAATCCCCCCCCCCTCAAATAAGTTCCCTAACATTTAATAACGCAAATAGTTTTGATGTAATTTGTCTCAGAGTTTACGTTGTTAGAGAGGAGTTTTGCTCTTAAATACAGGTGAAGACAATTTCACAGTTAAAGGGAGCCTACAGCAATTCTACACAACTACAACAATTTCCAAATATATACTTTTACTTTGTCATATATGAGAAAACCTGAGAAAGCTTGGCCTTAAAGATTGCAAGTGCTTTTCCAGAAATCTACGCTGAAGGTGTGAAGTTTGAAACTTGTTATGGTTTGTAGAAGTTTGATTCATATTTTGAACAAAATGTACCTCAAAATGCGTTCCCTTTATAAACATCATCTTTATTATTCCTGTTTATAAATGACGTCCTGGTGAATCGAGATAAATATCTTTGTGTATTTTTAATAAAGAAACTTTGCTGTGTATATAATCCAGACTAACCGACTTACTCCATCTTCCAATACAGGGAAAACACCAGTTTGGGCTGAAGGACACTCAAACACTTTGATCAGTGAAAGACCGCACTGTTGCCTCCTGCAATCTTTGTAGCCATATAAACTTACAACGCGTGACACCATGTAGACCTGAGGTTGTGGTTTTCATTTCAGTGTTTCTCCACTCTTGCATTTTCTTGATTATTAAAGCCATCTGGATTTTTTTGTGCACTGGACATGACTCATTTTACTTGTTCTTTTCTTCAGTGACATATACTGTTCGTGAAATCTTCAGTTGAACTCCAATAACCACCATCCTGCGTTGTTATTCCTTCCTTAAGTACAGAACGATCGTTAGATAACCTCTGTGTGTTGTTGCTATCAACAGACTGAGAGACGGCGGCAGAGCAGACTGACACACTTCATCATTTTAAAGCACATCGCTCCAGGCTGCAAACTGAATAAACGTTTTAGCCTTTTAGCAATGACAGAAACGCTTGCACATAAAACAAGTTTTCTCCTAAATAATTAATTTGTAAAAGAAACATATCGCTACTTATCTTCCTGCGCTGGTACCCTCATTTATTTTTCATCTAGGGTGAATTTTTTCTTACTTGTTAATACTGTTGACTCTGAAGATTAGCTCATGTCAACACAAGGTATCATCAGTATATTCATTATGGATCCTGATCAGTCCGATCAAAGAAATTGCAAATTTACCAGGAAAAACGGGGCAGTTAAGGGAATGGAGGTTAAATAAAGATTAAGAGTATTTTTCCCCCTAATTATATCCAACAGGTGCAGTCAGCTCATAATCAGCCAGCTGCTCCAACAGCATGAAAGTACAAAAATGAAAACGTTGCAGCATTTTTGTGTGCTACAAAGGCTGACTGCAAATAAAGACCAGATATCCTCGAGGGAGACTTTGATTATTAGTCTTAAAGCATTCTGCACATGAGCTCATCCTTTGCAGGGGCCCGTTGGAACACCGCTGGACTTCATCCAACAACAACACGCTTCACTTGTGGTTTGTGACATCTCAAGGATAAAACCGCCCGTGGCTGAATCAACCGAGTTAACAGCACACTGCCCGATTCATAAGAATTGCATTCATTCAGGGTGTGCTGAAGAGGGGAGAGAGGAAGAATGGTGGGCGGAGGGAAGAGAGACTGGCGTTAACAGGTCCGCTCTGCAGCAAGGGGCAAAAATTCCAGGGCGGACAATAAGCTTTCTTGTTCCCATGGGCTCCTTAATGAAGGGGTGTAGCTGTGTGGGTAGAGGGTGCAGGGCAGGGCTGGGAGAGAGTGCCGACTGACAGACGTGGGAGATGGAGAAGCAGCTCATTTAGAGACAACCCTGTCCTTATCTTTTCCTCATCATCCCAGGCTGCTTCTGTCAGCATCCCCTCTCCCTCCCCGGATAATTTCTCCTTCATTTCCAGCTTCATTTCCTATCCATTGTTTTGTTCTCTTTTTTCTTTCCAAACAGCAACAATAGACACTGTATGGACATAAAATAAATGCTAAGAGGAAACTTGAGTCTGCTTCTGTAATGCCGAGTTTGGAGCCAATAGGTACTTTTTTCTCTTTCTCACAATCAAATCAGTGTAAATTTAAATAACTAGAGTTTCAGGGCTGCCAACACTTCTACAGACTCTTCTTGGGAAACAATTCAAGTCAGCTTAATGGACTCTGGCTGCCTTAATGGCACAACAACCTCCATCAAAAATAAAAATAACAGCCGGAAGATGCTGCGCCACGCCTCAGCAGTAGGCGAGCAAATCCAGGAGCCAGGAATATCCCGTATACCATCAGTGGGAGGAGAAATGCCATGCGAGCCAGGGCCTGAGGACTGGCAGCCAACTCTGGCAAAAATCACAGGCAGACAGGCACCAAGCATGGAAAGCCTGCACCGCAGTCATCCTCAGTGAAGCACAGCCAGCCCCGTCATCCGCCTGCTGCAACCCTATCAACTTCAATCAGCCAACACACCATGAAGATTATTTTTAAAACCAATAGAGGTTTTACGCCTTTAGAAAATGGGCAACACAGGCTGAAACTTGAGAAGAATATTGTACAAGTGTTTTATGAATGAGTTATCTGCACAGCAGGAACATCACACAGCAACTTTTCACAACTGATTTGCTGGTTTCCTCTATTTGGTGCTTTTCTCACTGCCCGTCACGTTTTTCTCACTCTGGTTTTTTCCTCACAGAAATTGTAAAACTGCAGCAGTAGATTCTGGTACTCGACAAAAGCCACTAAAAGCTTCAGTTCACTGGTGACACAAAATGCACTTTCAAGCATGAGAAGCATTAGAATCTTTGCTACTTCTAGCAAATAACTACACCGAACTTTTAATCTGATGTCACATGGACCAGCTGTTGACTGTGTCTCACAGGTAACTCTGTCAGGTGATGTCTTGAGAGTTTCGGTTTAAAGAAAACTGGCTACATTCTCCTAATTAGCCCTTTATGATACCTGGCCACGCAGTGAGTTTCATTTCATTCTTTCATCTTTGAGACATTTCTGCAGAATAACACAATAGTGTTACAGACTTAATAACACTGTGTTGTTATGGCCATTTTCCCTGCAAAATAAGACATTAAAAACTGTTTTCTTTGTAAAGTGGTTGACGTTTCGTTTTTAGAACTAGTGATGCCACACTGACGAGAGGATTTAAGATTTCTTTGCACATAGTATTTCCTGCTGTTCGTAGAAACATTCTGCTTGTGGCCGAGCATTTGCACTGATGCATTGCAAAGTTATCTAGGCTGCTCACACTTAACATCTCTGTCTTAATGTAACTACTCAATTTCTCTAATAGATTGCGGTCAGCAGGTCATCAGAGCTCTCAAAGTTAACTGGATTTTGTGTAAAGTGATGACTTATCAAACAGTCAGTGAAGCAAAGCGCATCAGCCTTAATCTGAACAGTGCAGGGAGCGTTCACCCCATTCAGGGGTCACTGCAGTGGAACAGCCCATCACACAGCCACATCAAAGGCCTGCCAGAAATATCGATGGGTTTGGATCGAGGCGGGGAAATTCACTACGGCAATCATTCATCGGGTGCTGCACATGAAGGAGGTCAGGAAAGACATTGAAAAAGGTTGTTGTTGACTCTCCCACATCTTTTTTTTTTTATATTATTACAAAACTTTACACAGACAACTGCTAATCTCCACACTTGAGTGGAACACATAGAGACACAACACAACAAAAAATAAAAAGTATTTCTCATTCAAAAGGCATAAATAATATAAAAGACAAACTTTTTTCTTTAAAACAGATACATTCATATGAAATAATATTTTACTACTACAAAAAAATAAATAAGTCATCTAAAGAGTTTTTGATCTTTTATGAGACGCTTCCCGCCAGTGGGATATAGTGTCTTTTCGCTTCTCTCCGTCTGACTGCGCTCTCAGTCTCTTGTAGTCCCTCTTTTTCCCCCACGTTGCTCATCTCAGCTCAGTCCAATCAACACTTTAGTGTCCTCGTCACCATAACATGCAGTGTCTCTGACTATCCCACCGCTCGCTGGTCTTCCTTTTTTCCACTCTTGATACTTCCACAGCTCTCGTTCAGCCTCTCTGTCTGTTTTCTCTAAACTTCCAAACTGTGGGAGAGTGTGCTTGTGTGTGGGCTATGTTCAGGCCTCCTGCGGGCCAGGCTGGATAAGCTCTCCCGCCAGGCTGCTGCTGGAGATCCACCCAGGCTTTTCGTCACAGTCCAAGTCTGGCAGGCCAAGACTCTCCCAGCGCACCACAGGCCCCTCCATGTCCACACACTCCGGCTCCTCCCCAGCTGCACACAGAGCGAGAGAGAGAGTGAGAGAGAGCGAGAGGCCTTGGTTTACTATTTGTATTAAAAAAGACAAGCAGAGATTCTGGAGAGGCCCACAGTGTAATTTGTGGTGACGCCGCATAGTTTGTCTGCATACAACATCAGGATTGGCAGTGATATAAAAATCTACTAGCAATGCAACAGTGCTGAACCGTGAGCATCTAGAAGTAAATGTTTTAAATTAATGCGCTAATTTCTTAAAGCAACTTGTTAAAAGCTACATATGGGATCTTTTTCCCACTAGGAAATGTGTAGAAAACATCAGCCTACCAGCACTGTAAGTACTGGGTCACCTTCACATTGCACCCACTTGGCCATGAAAATCAATGCCACGAACTTTCTGCTGCACAGTTTTTGCACTGATGGGCAGAGAAGCTTTGGAGCTCTGCAGTTATTGAGTCAGCAGATTGCTGGTGACTTTTACACTCTAAGTGCCTCAGCACTCAGCGACCCCACACTGCAGCGGCTCTTACATGGTCTAAAACTTTGTGGTCGAGTTGACGTGGTTCCTTCAACTCTTCCACTTTGCAATAGTGACTCACTCTTTCACCCACTTCTTGAGTTATGATCAAGGGCAATAATGAGACCGGGATATCATAACAGCTACATAACGTTAAGGCGACAAGGTTGTCCCCGCCTAAGTCTTGTTCTATAGCCTCATTATTCGACTGATAGCAAATTTAATTAAATGATCTGTAATCATGTGAGAAGCTTGGATATAACTTGGGAATTTAATTGCATAATAGGTGCAGTGAGAAGATGCAGAAATGGAAGACAAAATACATGGAAAGAACTTTTTTTTCTGGAAAAACGTGTCTCACCAGTGTTGTCTGCTAGATAGGTTTCATTGTTGCTGATCAGACAGCAGGAATGCTGTGAGGGCGAGGACTCTTTGTGCTCATCTGATCGGTATCCTGCGTTGGCCTCCTGGTCCACAGAATGCGTGTGGCTGTCGTGGCCGCGGCACTGTGATGAAACCTGGCCCAGAGGCACCATCTCCAGCCCGTCCTGCTGGCACGGCGCCACGCGATGCATTAGAGGGAGCGTGCCACTGGAGAAAGTGCCATTGGTCTTGTTGTAACATCTGGTCAGAGACAAACAGAGATGGAAGGGAAACATTCATTAATGCCCGTGCGTTGCTGAGTGTTCACTCTCTGACAACTCGTAGCAGTGCTTTACATGCTCATTCTTTCTCTCTGAAGGTTTGCCACCAGACACAGAAAAACTCTGAATTAATATTACTAGTCCACAAAACAATGACAGCTCTAACACAACTGGAGCGCTCTCATCGTGCTTCAAAAACTGTTTTCATCAGAGATTACAGGCCACACAGCCTCTAAGTAACTGTGACACATTGTGGTTTTGCTCTTCAGTGAAGTTCCAAAAAGCAGAGAGTTGCACGCAGCAAAGTTGTCCCTGTTTTTCCGAACTCAGCTTCCCTCAATCGGGACACGATTGGATTGTGACCTCACCCCCCTCTTTTCCCAGCAGACGGAGGTAAATAAACACAGGACTCATTAGGTCTGCTGGCTGGGTGCACACAGGGTAAACTGTGATGCTGGGAACCCTTAAATACATAAACAGGACTAAAAGGAAGGCAAATGTGTCCGTGTGTGTGTTTGGATCTCAAAAGGGGCTCTTGAGCACTTCTCAGCGATATCTTAGTAGAAATATGACCGATCTGTATTTTTAGGCCCAATTTGAAGTAAACAACGTTAATTTGAAATCCCAATAATTTCCATTTCCAGATTTTTTTCACTTGTTTGCTTGTTATTTCATTTGATTTTCCACACTGATCACTGCAATTGAAAGTAAATAATCTTAAAAAGGGGATGTCATATTTTCATTGGAGAAAAAAAGAGAAGATGTAAGAAAACTGTACAGGGACATAACTATATAAGAAAAAGGATATACAACTGGTATTACAAAGCCCATTAAGAAAAGTCCCGTTTCAGTTCACCTGCCAAGTGTAAAATAGATCAAAAACCCATACAAACACCTTGCTTAAGAGTTAGATTATGCTATCTCACCTGTTGTTGTTGCAGAGGTTTTGACAGCTCATACAATCAGAAGACTCTGTTTGGGGAAGAGCTGTGTACATGCCTCCACCCTGACAGGGAGACACAAACACCAGATTAAGCCACACTGAATGGAATTTGTACCTGTGCATGTAAAATACCACAATTTAAAACATCATGGACATGGACACCACGACCTCAGCACTCACGTTATGATGGTGGTGAGGGTGTGAGTGCTCGCAGTCCCGCGTGCTGTGCGGCAAGGTGCCGTTGTGGCCATGCGGGGGACCTGGTGTGTACAGATTCCCAGAGCCGTTGAGCAGTGCCAAGCCATTCGGGAGTTTGTGGTGGAGGTGATGGCATCCTTGGGGTAACATCTGGCCACTGTGTCCATAGCCACTGTGGATACCCCCATTAATGCGACTGTTGCCAGGCAGCGTGGTGTAGTCGAGCACATGGCCGTTCAACTCTGGTGACTGGTACAGGTAGCCGGGAGCATCAAACTCTGCAGCAAGAGAGGCTACAATCAAGATAGGAACAAGACCAGTTTCAGCTCTGGAGTAACTTTAGCTTGAAAAATTATTTAGGGCATCAGCTGGAATAGTTTTGGATATTGCTTAAATAGACAAAAAAAACTGTAAAACTACAATTCCAAGAAAGCTGTAAATAACAGCAAAATAAAATGATTTAAAAATCTTTGATTGCTCTGACCGCAGTAGAGTTTTCCACTTGGTGATGGTGGCATTTTTGGTGGATGGCAAAGACAATGATTTCTGGAAGCGTTCCTGAGCCCACGTAGTGATTTCTAGTTTTCAATACAGCTCCATCTGTGAGCTTGAAAGTCACAGGCATCAAGAGTCTTTTGATTATATTATTTAGTATAGGTTATTTAACGTAGTCTTCATAATTTTATATTATTCTGACAATGTTAAAAATTGTAGACGCAACTTGGTGAATCTCTGCCTATCTGCCTCTTCTAATTTTATTTAATTTAATAACTGTACAGTACTCTGTTTATAGTAACCATTGTCCTTGATGTAAATATGTAAGAAAAAAAATTGTGTATGTTTCTGTTCTGTGTCCTGTGTACTGTTTGTTGTATATGTGTCTTTCTGGCTGCTGTTACAACCAAATTTCCCCTTGTGGGACAATTAAAGGATTATTCTATTCTATTTTATTCTAAGATGCTCTTTTTATACCCAATCACATTACTGACCTGTTGCTAAGTAACAATTAGTTTCAAAATGTTCTCCCTTTTGTTGCCCATGTCCCAACATTTTCGAGATGTGTTGCTGCCGTCAAATTCTCGATGAGCTCATATTTTTCATGACATACTAATATGTCTCAGTTTAAACATGTTTTCTGTGTTCTATTGTGAATTAAATATAGGTTTGCAAGACCCGAAAATCACTGCTTTTATTTACATTTTACTGAGTATCCCAGCTTTCTTGGAATTGGGGTTGTATGCGTGGCTTTGCCAGTTTTGATGATGTTTACAGCCCCCCAGACAAGCAACCAAACAAGCATTTCAGCACTGGTGACATAATTCAAATATCATATTGTAACAGGTATCATGTGCCCAACTGTTTGATCAACTAAGATGTTGATGAACTGCGATGAATCATATGCGACCCTCATACTTACATAAAAGGTGGAAACCAGTGACCCAGTCTACGAAATCTTTAAGCTACAAAATTTCAGCTATTTACAGATCCAGCGGGTCTGATAAAGAGCTCATCTAACAATGGCCAACTCTTTTGCAGGCACTGTGGGATCTGTATATGCACTTGGAATGAACACTTGGAATATGTTTCACAAGCTGTCTTGGGGCCAGCTATTCTCAAAAATGAGTTAACTCTTGCATGCTTGCTGTTCATCTTGCAGTGAACAGCAGTGTAAGATAGAGCATGCTACGAGAAAAAGTTTGCTTTTCATACCCTGAGCAATGTTTGGGTATTGATTTTTAGTCTAGTCTACTTTGATATTAAACTCACTGTGCATGTTGTTCTGTTGACGATTCCTCCACAGACAGATGATAATAAAGGACACCAGGATGAACACCATCACCGTTAAAACAGAGCCCACAATCACGTAGAGCAGTCCTCCAGGAGGGCTTGGGGTATCCACAGGATGGGGGTCAGATGGGGTAATAGGGTGCTGGCTGGGTGATCCTGGAGACTGGCGTGCTGCAGAAGAGAGGAAGAAGGGGACATGAGGAACAACTTTTTACCCATTTGCGTTAAGGAAAATAACAAGGTACAGCACCAAACCATAAAATGCAAGCCATTGTTGTTGAGCTCATAAAACCCAGTACATTTATGTTGTGTAATTTTGGTGATCATACCCGTCATTAAAGTTACAGCCTTTGCAGAAACATGCCTGGACTTCTGATAAACTAGAGGTTTGGTTAAAGTGTGAGTCATTTCTTCTGCATTACAGCGTTGTGTTTCCTTACCTCTGGTCTCACAGATCATGACGTTACTGTATTCACTCTCTCCCCCGTCATTAAAGCACTGCATTTTGATATCGTAGGAGGTCTCAGGTTGGAGATGTCCAATCATGTGCCAGTTTTTTATACCTGGGAAGGCAGGAAAAAAGGGGGACAAAGGTGAGAAATCACTTCCTCTACAAGTCAGTGTTGACACAACTTGTTTAAACTCACAGCCAGTTTTTCGCTTCCTATTGTCCTTCGCTTCAGGCTTCTCACTCAGGTCATGTTCTTTCCCTCTCTCTCTGCTTCACACCCAAACCTTGTCTCCTTCTCTGACAGTCTCACCAGGACCCAGACAGTTGCCTTATTCGAGACAAGCTCCATATATGGCAGCTTCATGTTTGTCCTGGCTTGCCTCCAGTATTCCCACTCCACACTCACGCCACTGCTGCACTACTACACACTATCACACTACTACGTGCTTTGAAATCACAGATGAGACAGCTACAGTCTCCAACATGGAAATGCCACATTTCCTACAAATGAGGCTGAAATAAGCTGCTGTACTTGTCATGTTTCATTTCATAACAAGTATAATAAATCGCTGCACATGTACTACCTATGTCCCGAGGTAATTTTAGTGGGAACACGTTTTTAGAGAGGAAGCATACACTGAATCTCAGTATTTAATGTCAGTATCACCGTAACAAAAATGCCTCTAGGCAAGTGAGCGACTTAGAAACTGTTGCAAGAAAAGGTCTCTTCTAGAAAATAAGGATAAGGCTGGGTATGCTATGGGACAGGTCTCCTTTGTGATCGGCAAGCAGCGATGGCATGAGTGTATTCTAAATCTGACCCATCCTTCCCTCGTCAAGTGTAGTTTCAAAAGAAATAAAAGGCCAAAACCTTTAGCTTAAGACTAAAAAATGGGACTTAACACGTCAATAGGTGATGTTATGGTCACTACGTCCAATTTTATCAGCTTTTTATTTTTCCAACTGTGGCCTCAGTCACACAGGACAAGAGATCAGTCAGAAACCTGTCGGCAATTTCCCGTTACCAGGATAATATTACAGTCACACTAAGGAAAACAATGAATGGAGACAGTGGCACAACCAACATTATTGCACCATGTGCAATAAACAGACTACGTAATTGCCTTTGATATCATTGCTTCAAAGATGGAGGCAGTCAGTTGCCGTCCTCAAAGCAACTTCAGTGCATCAAGACAGCAATAAAAGGGCATTTAGATGGCTATCAGTCTGCTAACGGTTTGCAATTGAATGGCGTTAAGCTGGCAGTTGCACGCAATCTGTTTGTGACTAACACGATTACTAACTGTGATAAAACAGCAAAAATTCCAAATCTGTTATTGTCTGCTGCAAATCTGTTCCCATCTAAATACACAGAAAATCACATTGAACAGAAATCCAAAATGTTCAACTCAGCACAGTCTAAATAAGATTGGTTGTTAATTGTCGGCAGTTATCTTCAAACCTTTGCCAGCCTGTCTGAGACTGACTGCAGCGACTGTGCCTTGGGTTCAAAATTGGTCAGTTTTTTGGGTACTGCAAGTTAAACCTCATGGTCACCAGTTGGTTGGCCTCAGCTACATGCAAATGTGAAAAAAATCAATTTAATCACCAGACAATTGATTCAAGTGCCATTCTCTCTTCTGCCACTCTTCTGAAACTGGCAACATTTTAGTGCAAAAAATAAAACAAATTCTTCTTTAGTCCAAATCTTGTGCTCAGTCTGATTTGATACTTTATTTGCCAAACTGTAATTTTATGAGCATACCATAACACTATAACACTGGGCTTTGATGGGTATTACCATTTTTTCAGCTCTTAAAATCTGACATTAAGTGTAAGCTGGTCAGAGGTTCCTGTTTAAATCTACTAATTTTTAAATGTTATAGCAACGCAGCTATCCACATCTTAAAATTTCTCTCTTTAATGACTGAATTTTTGGAATTTGTAACTTCGGTGTAATAACAAGCTGCTCGCTGGGGACAAAGACCAAACAGACATTTGTCCCTGGCGGTGTGGAAAGTCACATACTCAGATGCTGGAGAGATGGGCAAAGTGAATGGATGCCCCTCCCTCCCTTCCTGCACCCAGCTCAACTGTTAGCATTCCACCCAGCAACCTGAGCTGCTCTCGTCTGGTCGGGCTCATATTACATCTCCGGCCTATTAGCTGGCAACCATTTATTAAAAACAGATTTCAGAAAGCAGTGCACTCTCTATAAATCAACGCGCCAAAATGCACACCACTCTCGACACAGTATCCATTACACTTCCAAGTTTATCTGTAAAGCACGAGCTTACGTCTACAACAGGACTGGGGGAAGCTGTCGACAAACACTCTACACCGTTACTCACTCGGTATGCAGTGGAAAAACATACACGCGGTAAAACATGTAGCTCCACTTACCTTCAACCACGTCCCTTTTGTAGTCGCTGTCATTGTCACTGTCCGTGGGCCGGTAGTAAATGTAGAAGCCTTGGATCGGAGTGTTGTTGTTAGTCGAGGGACTATACTGGATGGGGATGGAAAAAAGATTATGTTGGACTACAGCAATCTGGTAAGCAATTATCATACAAAGAGAGGAAATTTTCCAGCACCTAATAGCGGGCCCTGTTATCAGCAGATGTACAAGACTGCAAGCTAGATTGTGATTGCACTGTCTGTCTGAAGTTGAGGAAATAATGAGGCTGTCTGAGGTTAAGTAAATGTGGGGAACTATCTACATCCATCTGCAACCAAAACTGTTGTAAGGCAGAAACAGCTTTGAAGACAGAAGAATCAAAACCCAGAGGGACAGGGCCTCCCTTTCTTGCTGTTGGAGCAGAGCTCCTATCAGTACAGTCTGATTGGCTGCAAAAGAACCACGATCAGTTCAAACACAGGTGAGCCACCTGGAAAAGTCACTTCATCAGCCAAACTTTTCCACTGTTATGCAGGGACAGGAAGTTGTTCAGATCATTTTGATGAATGCGCACTTAACTTTGGAGACAATTACAAGCGATGCAGCTCTTATAGGAGCCTGAACAGGAATCATCAGTAAAAGCGGAAAACATTATCAACCATGTTGCGGCTGGCATAATTCTCCACTCATTATCGGAGAACACATGTAGGTAAGGGCACGCGCTGTTTTTCTTGGCTAACATAACATGAATTTCCACAGCAATTGTTCAGCGCTCCAGTGGGTTGAACCGGAGATGCTGATCATGTCGGCACCCTGTATTTAGGCGTAAATAAATCCACAATGGCATGGCATTTTGCACAAGTCAACAGACTTTTTAAGCACGGTTTAATCAGATCTGACTTAAGTTCCGGTGACCACTGAAAGAAACGTTTTGGCTCTCTACTCATTCACTTTAAAATTCCAGCCCAAGCAACCGAACAGAGCCACTGCCATAAAGGTGCTGAGTCCTAACAGTTGCCACTAGAATGTAAACGCGTTAGTATTTCATTTTTATACTTTCTTGCTTCCATTTCAACAGTATTTCATATCTGTAGCTGTGACATCACTGTTTCACAGTATCCACAGAAAGGAAATCCACAAGGAAACAAAAGTAGCCAGATAATCAAACACGACTGAAAAACCTTTTAAATGCTAATTTTGGTCAATGCACTAGAATACTGCGTGGACACAATTACTGTAAATACAGCAGTTTTGTGTAAAACTCACTGATAATTTTTGACAGTTTATCTTTGTTTTCACTACTAAATGCGCTTGTTTGAATGCCACTACTACTTCCATGATGTACTACTCACAGTCCAGCGCAGCATGATCTGTGTGTCGCTGATAGCATCCGTGGATGAAATATGAGGCCCAACCACTGGACGGTCTGTCTTAGGAGGGCTTGTTTGCGGCACTTGGTACGGCTTCGAGGGAATGCTGTGGGGGCTCTCACCGTACATGTTCATGGCTGCCACCCGAAACTTATAGGTGGATCCTGAGTGAGAAATACAACAGGAGCAGCAGTGTTACAGTACAGTGTTGCTAAGCAAAAGCTAATGTTGGATTTCTTAAGCAGGCAACACTCATATGATGCTGTTAGTTGGTGTATTGGAACTGAAAGGGGAAAAACAGCTGATGGCACAGCATCTGAAATCTTGTTAATAGTTGAAACTTTATATTATTTATAATATATATACTATTTGCTGATGTATGATATGATCTGTTTTATCTGGTTTATAAAGTTTGAGAAGCCCTCAATGCTTTGACCATAAAACTTTTATTTTCCCTTATTAATAATTGTCCCTGGGTATTTTATTTTATTCTCACTATTACTTTTTCTCTTATTTTCACATCAGCATTTTTGCAGACCAGTGACAACTACAAATCAACATAGACCAAGAAATAATAACAACAACTAATTGCTGTTTATCAATTGTTGATTTCATTGTCAGTGATGGGGTAAAGTTTTTGCGAGCCGAACGGCAGCATAAAGTTATTTATAAGAATTGTGCTATTTTTCAAATCTCCTTAAAAAAGGAAATTCTCCTCTGGGCAGATCAATCATTTTCTGCATCACTGGACTGTAGAGAGAAGTTGTGAACGATGTGTAAACTCACCAGGCTCCAGATTGCGAACCTCCACAGACAGCTTCAGAGGTGAGATGTTATCTGCAGCCACAACCCACTCGGCACTGCGGCCGCGTCTGTACTCCACGCGGAAAGCTGTGATCGGAGAGCCGCCATTGGCTCTCGGGATCCAGGTGACGTATGCTGAACTTTCAGTCGCCATGGAGATGGTCGGGCGATCGGGAGCCTCTGGAACTGGTGAAAAAAAGCAAATAGGAATTAAACTCGTACCTGTCATTACTGCATCTGAATTCATGCAAACGTGATTACGGAAAAAGAAAAAAAAGTAAAGCACGCACATCACAGGGAAGCCACAGAGGGATGTATACTTACTGCCTGGCCCCTTAGTCACAGAGTTAGAGAAGGCAGGAGCGAGTAAGACAGAAAGAAAAGAGGGTTAGTGAAAAGATTAATGTGAGTCTCAGCAAAGTAGGGCCTGCTTGTGACGCGAGTAAGTCAAATGCACGCACACAGATACACACACTCATTTCTGACCCTAAAGCTGTGTGTAATCTCACAGCATCTCTCTCCCAAAGAGTCATTACGGGGTGTCAACTATCATCTGACTGTTTGTACTCTGAGGCACAAAGAAACAAAGCAGACCACATCTAAACATTAAGCTCTGCGATCTGTTTAACACAGTCTGGTCATGAACTCCACAGTAACTAGCTACATGACAGAAAGCCCCATAATTTTCCCCAGAAACATCCCACAATCATTGTCTGCACAGAGTCCAGCAGCTGCAGCAACAACGCAGGGCCTTTCAGACAGTCTGCGATTGTGTCGGCACCAACCTCTGTCATGTATGACAACTCCAAAGTGCGTGTTGGGGGTTTTGTCCTCTGGAGCTTTGGGTGGCACGGAGATGACGGGAGGCTTGGAGGGATTCTTGTTGGGGGAGGTGCTCTTCTCTGAGAGAGGAAGAAGAAAAGCTGGAGGTAAGAAAAACATCAGCACTGCCACCAGAGGACACACTTCAAACATCAGTTTTGTAAAAATCTGCTTACGGCTGCATAAAGATCTGTGTTTTAAATTGCACACTAGGACGTGTTTTAAACAAAATGGGCGTATAAAACCTGCAAATTTCTTAGTTTACGGCAGGCCTTTGAAATTGTTTGTGGGTATTTGAGTTCTTTGTATCTATTTGGTGACTTGTAATGGTTGTAAAGGACTGTATATTTTTATAGACTTCGTGGAAGCATAAAAGTTTATGGATTTAGTATTTCTCTACCAGAATTGGATTCCTAAAAGCAGGAAGAGGTAAACAGAAGACACATAAAAATGCACGTTACTCTTCTTCTTGTTCTGGTAGAGTTTGGCTGGACGCAGGAGCCCAGAGGTTGGCATTTTGATGGTCCTGGACTATTTTGTAAATGAACCACCCCGAAGATATAATCATATCTGTGATTTTTGGCAGTATCCCTGGCTTTGCATATTTCTGACCAGGGAATATTTTGTAACCCTGCTGTGGTAAAGCACAATTGTTATTGTGTTGGAATACTTGCGGTCATTCTTCTTTTATTTGTCTCTAAACAGACAAAAAGCATGTTCACGCTTGTCTACGATGACTGACACCGGTCATTATGATTGTGTTCACAATGGTGACTGGACGACCTGCTGGAATACCTGAACAGGTAAGGTAATAATCTACGATTACACTGAGTAAATGGCTGCATATAATAATAAAATTTCAATAACTGTCTTCATTGATCTGCATAAGATTTTATCATTTTTTCTTCATTCTGTGCCAAAAGCCAAAAGTTGAAGGCACTTTGTTTGGCCTTACACAAATCACAAATATCAAGCTAAATCCCTCAAATTAATATAATTGCGCAAAAACTACAGTAAATCTTCTTGCAACCCTAAACGAAAAATTCATTGTGCTTTGCTCATTTTTCTGTCCTCCGGAGACTGCTATCAGCGGAGAACATGCTTCTGTTTCTTCTCCGACAAATGTATTCTCTAGCGTCTGCTCAATGTTAGTGCAAAATGTCCAAAAACAACCAGACCCTCCTTAACTCAGCATGGCCCTTAATTTATTGTTCAATCTTTGTAGCTTTGGTGGAAATGAGAGTAAAGTTTTTTTCTTACAGCATTTAGCAATTCCCAGGAATATTAGCAGATACTGATTAAATAGTGTTTGAGAGTTTTCTTCATTATAAGCCAGTGACTGGGCTGACCTTTGCCCGTGCGGAAGGTGAGCATGGCCGGCTGACCCTCGCCTGCTGAATTTCGAGCCACCATCAGCACCTCATAGAGACTTAAGGACTCCAGCTCTGACAGCCGCAGGGTCTTCTCACTGCCAGGCACACGGACCGTGTGCCAGCTTCCCACCACCGTTCCCATTTCATCAACCTGACACACAGACACATACAACAGCATGACTAAAAATGACAGTGATAGTTAATAATCCTTCGTATTTAGTCTCAGTTTAGTTTAGAAGCCTGAGCAGCATCACTAACAAAGGCTGTGATTTACACAGGTGCTCCACAGTCACATTTTCCAACTCCAGCAAAACCGATTCCTGCCAACAAAGTTTAACTAGCAGTTTTATAGTCAGAGTGAGACGATTTCTGAAGCAAATATTTTAGAAGGAAAGTGAACAGCCTTTTATTCATATTCATATTTTCAGGGTAAAATATGAGCAAAATATTTCAGAAAAACTAAAGAAAAAGATTTTTCCCTACCTTACGGTATTTAACAAAATAGGCGTTGATGGGATTGCCTCCATCGCGCCCCGCCTTCCACTCCAGATCATACACATCAGGCTTGTGAGTCTGAGGTGGGCTGATGATGATGGGTGCCTCTGGGGTAGGACGGTTGCCGCTCCTATCAGCCGGGAGGTTAATCGGATCTCCTTCGTTTTCTGTGAGGAGACGCTCGTGGCCCTCGTCGCCCTGTATCGGGTGGAGTGACGGTGAAGCTTCAGGCAGCGCACCAACAGTGGAACCCGACTGTGAATCTGTCAGTGAGGAAGATCAGAGATGATTAAAGTGAGATGTGATACAGTCGCATCAAAGATCAGTCAGATTCACAACAGACTTTGTTAACTTATGATCACCAGGCCACATCAGCTCAAGTCTCAGCTGATACCCTTTTACACATGCAATCTGCAAGCTGCTTTTCAACCCACCTCCACAGGTGACTCATCTTTTCAGTGCAGACTTAATCAACGTCAAGTCTACCGTCAGTGATGCCTGCTTTGTTCTGTGTAGGGGGTCTTAGTGCAACTTTCCTGAGTCATACCATTAAATACAAATGACTGTAGATGGAAACGCCTATCTTTGCTCATACTTTTGGCAGAAAATAAGATTTTGGAAAGTCATGCTTTTCATGGCATTAGGCAAACAAATGCCATAAATAACCGTTAACAGTACTATATTTGTTGATCTCATTTTTGTGTTGTGTATGTTCACTTTTTCCAATACAATTGTGGATCTTTGTTCAGTTTTGTACAGCATGGAGGAGGAGAAAGCACCAAGAAAAGCTGACTAACACAGTGGCCCCGCCTGTGCACAAAGGGCAACTTGCTGGAAAGTTTTACATTTGGAACAAATATGTGTACAGTGCTACATCAAATCACACTTTGCTTTTTTTATTAAATCCTTGTCAGAGCCAGAGTGGTCCACCTGGGCAAATCATGCGAGCTGGGAGTCTTATTATGGCTGACATTAGCTTGGCAAAGTTCAGGTGAACTGTTGGGTTTTTTTCACAGACATTTAGAAGCCACAAAACCTGGGACTGCTCAACTTTGAGCCACATCTCAGAGGTCAAACAGAGTCACAGCTGAATATTAAAAAACAAAACAAGTGAGTAAGGAGGTAAACACCGCAGAGGCACACACACACACTGCAGGGTCCTGGGTCCAGTTTCAGGCTGTTTTTGGTGTATGTGGGACCGGTTCACTTTGTAAAACAAACAGGCCTAGAGCTGGTAACACTAGACCTGATCCTGGGACTGTGGCCAGCTGCCACACATTCCACACACCAACCATTAAAATACCGGAGAGAATCAGACCTCAGCGCTACATCCAGCCCTCCACACGTTCCTGTTCGTTCAGCCCTGCAACACTCTCACCTCTCCACAGCTCTGACTCATAGCTCAACCACAGCCAGGGCTCCTACTCTGACACAATGAGAGAGGAGGAGGCGATTAAGGACACAGCGACCTCACTATTCTGATGGGAAGGAGTGGTACATTACAAGTGCTAGTAAACCAAGAAAAAGATACATTGCCAGGTTCTTCCCAGAAAAAGGTCATGGCATTAGAGGAGAGCACCTGGGAGTGAATGTGGTGGTAAATCATGAAGGATTAAGGACAGAGACAGGAGCCTGGAAAGAGCCTGCTGGAGGACCTGTGGATACCTCCTTCCTGTGAAGACGGATCCAGTAAAGAGTAAAGTGTTTTGACTCCTCTTGTTTCACAAGTTTCAGGCAGTAAAAAGGCCAAGTCTTGCACTTAATGATCTTCTGTCACTGATAACCAACAAATAATGACTTTAGTGGATAACTTTGTGATTAGTTTGCATGTTAATTCATAAAAGGTCAAAGAAATCCAGACCACAGCATGATAGAATAACGCACATCAGCAGGTAAATACAGGGTGCTGTCAAACCAAATTTCTTTCTTTGATGAATTACTATCACAGGCTACATAAATCAATAATACTGTTTAATTTGAATGTAATAGCATTTGATAAGCTCCGGTGCCTGGTACCTGATAACAAACTGAATTATCAGCTTGTTTTGTGTATAAAAGTGGTCTGCAGCAAAAAATATTCATTCCTGCAGTTTGTGGAGGGAAGCAAACGTTTTGCAGTGAACCCACCTGATGGTGACTTGTACTCCCTATGTTCTGCATGTAGCCGCATTAATCATTCTGAAGATAGCAAGGAGAGCTCAGGAATGGGGCCTTGGAGTAGAAGGAAAGCTTGGGGGAGACTGCAGGAGGAGGAGGAGGAGGAGGGGGATGGTTGTGATGTATTAATAAATAAAAGGCAGTTGTGTATGATGTTGACAGCTGGGTGGTCTGGTCCTCGTCATAACCCTCCACGGCTACTCCTTACATTCCAGCGTCCGGGGGCTTATCCCCGACGGTGCGCACAAAGCTCACTCTCACGCTCAAGCTCAGTTCAAGGCTCAGGAGGAGGGCGGCCTTGGCCAAGCCTCCCCTGCCAGTCCTTAGAGAAACACGTACATTCACACTCACAAAGCGAGGGCTCCCTGCAGATACTGTATGCACAGGCCCCACAGAGATCCCATCTGGTAAGATGCCTTAACCCTTTCTAACAATACCCTAAATTTTTTGTAACATTTGCAATGCAGTGTATTTCTTGGAACTTCTAACTTTCGGTGTGTGGAACATCTTCAATCTAAGACTCCTCCATTTGTGATGCAAATGCAGGGAAAAGTCTAAGTAAGTTTTGGATATACTGGCTGTCAGATCTCTGCACTCTCTTGAACATAATGGGACCAGATGGCACTTGTCTTGTGGTGCGCAAAGTGATAAAAGAAAAAAATATCAGCAGTGAAATCATAACCCAGTTACTGAAGAAATCTCCAAAACCAGACACCGAAACAATCTAGCGGCACGAATGTCACTAAAGGCTGAATGAAAAATAAATATGTTTGGTTTTGGGATGAATTAAACCTAAGAGAAGAAAACAACCTTTAGTTGTTCCCAACCTAGGAATCAACAAGGCAATCCGGTACAGCTTTTGTTGTTTGATAGAGATAACTGATCATACATACCTCCTTGAGTTGTGAGCATTCCAAAGGACTGCGCTGAGCTAAAGCCATTGTCCAGCAGACACTGATAAACTCCCTCATCCTGTCGTGTCACATCTGAAACAACAAGTGAGGATCCAGAGATCTGAAAGCGATGTGAAGGGGTGATGGGCTCTGCGTTGAACAGCCAGGTGATGTTTGGAGATGGATTTCCTTGGGCTACACAGATAAAACGAGCAGAGGAGCCGAGAGAGGCGAGCTGGTTCCCCGGTCCCTCGATGATGGAAACAGGCTCTGTGAAGGTGAGCGTGAAATGTTAAACATCTGCATCAAACAGTCACCACTCACACTCCTCTCTCATTGTGTTTTTCTTACCGAGAACCTTCACAGTATAGTTAGCGCTGACGAGAGTCCCCTGCTCCGTCTCAACAGCGCAGGTGTAACTGCCTTCATCGCTTCTCATCGCCCCAACAAAGGCCAGATTGTTGTGCTGTCGTTGGTGAGAAGGCCCCGGTATGACCTTGCCATTCTTAAACCACTTAGCTGCAGGTGCAGGACTACCAGACACAACACACTCCAAGGTCAGCGGCTGCGACTTCTCAATCGAAACAGTCTTTGGGGTTTTGGGATAAACGATCTGCACTGAGGAGGAGGGGTCTGAATCTAAACAAACCAAAAAAAAGACAAAGACGTTCGTTGGTCTGACATAACAGAGCAGACATATAAACGCTTCTCCTTGATTTAACATCATCTAACTTACATTTGACGGACAGCTTAGTGCCATGAGACTGTATGACGGTCTCCTTGGTAACAGGGTTCACTGCACCACATTTATACATGCCCTGGTGCTGGGCTGAAACAGAGATAATCTGGAGGTTGCCAGATGGAAGTATTAAATAGTCATCTGAAAAGAGAAGGAAAGGATTAAAGTAATAGGAAGGCCTCCACAGTATACAGCCAGCATGCATCACACCACAAGCAGATGAACAAAAGGGGACAAATGCATGGATTCCTTCATAAATTTTCAAAATGAATGACCAAATGGAAGTGTCTGTTTTGAGGAAATCATATTCACAGATGGCTTCACCAAACTTTACTTAACTCCCTCAAAGTAGTCTTCACTTCTTATCAGAGTCTCTACACTGGAACAAATTATTTTTAAAATCAATAAAAACAAAGCAATAAAAATGAAATATAGAAAATCAAATGTTTATTTATTAAAACAAGAATACTATAGAAGGAATATGTACCAATCAAGGAAAATTCATTTGACCAGATTCCATTAAATCTAAAACTCTGCCTTGCACTTATATCACAAAATCACATGGAAAATTTACATGTAATGAAAAATTTTCATAAAGCTCAAAAATACTCAAAAGGCCTCATAAATGAGAGCCACCTTTATCTCCCTTTGATAAGTGATAGTATATATAAATAATATTTAGCGTAGTGCAGTGTTGCACTTTTTAAATATTCTACAGTCTATTTAGAGCTCATGAATAAATAAAGAAAACTGACATAAGTGGTATTTTTACAATTGAACACTTTTTGACTTTTTCAGAGAACAGCATATACAGTTAGAAAAACTACACATTTATCTGAGTTTCAAACATACCTTTTGAAGCTTCCACCCAGCCCCCCTGTATCCTCAGTCTAGGAATAGCTGGAGGAATGCTACGTGGTAGAGGACACTCTATAAGAGCAGTGCTCCCTTCCTGCACTGATAATGACCGCCGTTGGCCATCTTCGTATTTTGATATTTCTGCATGGATAGAAATAAACACAATTGCCTTAGTTCAACTTTCCTTGAGTCCAGAATATCAGACATTTAATATCTTCTGAGCATCTGCACAGTCAGTGACAAAGATGATCAGCACTACTTGAGCTGAGCTGTTTGTGTTGGACCACTTGGCTTGTTTATTGTTGCAGTGAGTGATTCGACTCATGCCTGATACAGTTCCAAAGCAAGGTCAGCCTCTTAGCATACTGTCCAAGAGCAAGAAGCATCCCAGCAGGAACATGCTGCACACAGGAAAGCCCAAAGCTCATTAAGGATACCGGTCAAGAGGCATCTGGAACGATGCCCGAGTAAAAGCTCCTACTGCTTCCTTCCCCTCCGCCACTCAGCAGCAGGCAGCTGAGGATAGGCATTCTTTCTAAGTGTTCAGCAATCACGAAATAGCCTTCCTTTTCTCAAGGCCATTTCCTCTCTTTCTTCATCACTGCGCTTTGAAGTGAGCGGGAGCATGCACAGGACTCTAATTCTCTGCATCCGTACCTGCTATGGCAACACGCGCGTAGCGGCTGGCGATGGCGGGCCCGTGGTCTAAGCGTGCCACACACTGATAGACACCAGCATGACTGGGCATAAGGGAGGAGATTGTGAGGGAGCCACTGCCAAGCTCCACACCAGGCAGAGTGTCCCGGTCCAGGGGAAGGCCTCGGAAGCGCCAGGAGACCACCGCTGATGGAGGACTTACAGAGCACTGCAGATGGACAACAGAGCCTTGACTCTGAACCAAGGAGGCGGGCTCAGAGTGGAAAGATGGATATTGAGCTGATGAGAAGACGAGAGCAGAGAAAAACAGGTTCAGACATGTGAATTAATAAACGGCAGGCTTGCTCAAATTATAAATCAAATTATAACTGTCGCATTGTTGTTAAAGCTGTTTTAATAAACTTACACAATAGAGACTGACTGACAAATTACTGTGCAGTATTTGCCAATACATTTCTTAAAGTAAAAGGCAGAAAGATGCTTGCGATAATTTAGAAAGAGTATAATCCAACAGCCTGTCAACAATTTCCCTTTTTTCAACAGAACTGCTTTTACACCAATAATTTCCAGTATTAATTTGTTTTTTGCTAGGGAAGACCAAAATGTGTAATTAAAAGGTCCAAAATATTTACTTTGAGTTGCACAAGTTAATTTATGGCCAATCAGGAGCTGAATCAGGAACACGCCTCTAAATCATCCACCTGACACTGAAAATATTTGCCTTTATTATTAACTATCTGTGTGTCCTCATTTGTGGACAGCATCCACTGTGTTTGTCAGCTTTGAAGCTGATCTTCTTCCATTTAAAAAAAATTATTCTTTGCTAATAAAAGTAAATAGAGCTGTACAACAACTTACATGAGCAGGTGATCAGCAAAGACTGGCTGAGACACAGCACAGTGGACAGGAGGACCCTTAGGCCACTGTCCATGGTGCACTTTGACCCCTGCCAGAGGCCGTGTTGTCCAGTAAGTACGTCCACGTCTGTTCAGCAAACCTGCAACACACAGATGAGTAGAAAAACATATCAGGCCGCAGCTCTGCAGAGAAACATGGCGTCATGTACGCGAGCGCAAGAGACGACATGTAAACAAACAGCAAAGCAAGGAAGAGGAAACCAGAGGTGGGGGAAAAAAATCAATTAAGTTCCCGTTGAATCCTGAACGACAATCCCTCTAATCTTCACGACACATCCTCTTTACACACTCCTTGATCTACACCTCCCACCCTCTCTTCTGACCCCTCTTCTCACCCACTTCAGTGTCTGTGTGGAGGCTGGAATGTCCAGCCTCTCTGCTTCCTTCTCTTCCCACAAGACCGCTGAGATCTCCTGATAATGGAGTATCTGTGGAGAGACCGTCGCCTCACTCTTAATATCACTCTCTTGTCACACTGTGTTGCTTCCTCATAGGTTCAATGTAGCCTGAAGTGCAGGCCAGACACACACGGTAAGACAAGAGAAGAGCCAAAGAGAGAGACAGAAAAGAAGTGGAGGGCACGTAATTAGGAGCATTCCTCTATCCTTTTCAACCAGACCCCCCTCCGAATGCAACGCCTCCTCCTTTTTCTAAGAGTAATCCGGGCAAGCTTTGATCCCAGGTTCCTGGTTGCTAACCAGGGTTTGAGCCTGAGGCTGGCGGGACAATGGTTGTCCAGCTGTGATATTCACACTGGTGCTTCGTGGCTCGCAGACATTAGCGGAAGGGCCAACCGAGGCTGAAGGGTGGGTCAAATTAAAAGCATGATGCCTGGGTGGGAGCGGCGAGGCTCAACAGGTTTCTAACCCTCATTCTCTAACTAAAACATTGTTTCGTCCGCCCGACAATCAAGCAGGTCAATTTGGTTAGCCTCCTCTCGAGGGTGCAGTAGGGCTTGAAAAAGACCTGTTGGCGTGGGGCTACAATGAATATTTATTTCTGTCGTCAATTAATCTGCTAATTACTTTGCCAAAAAATAAACACAAGGATGTGAAGTGCTTACATGTAATTACAGTAATGCTGTGTGTATTAGGAGCACAATTAGTAATGTGCAAACTGTAATTAATGTCTCAAGCTTATACTGTAAAGGTTCAGAGCCTCCCACAATGAGACAGGCCTATTGTACCAAACTAAAACCAATGAAGCTTTCTTTGTAAGAAGATTAACTAATACAATTTTACCTTGTCATGTTAAACACCCAATAGCAACTCTGAAAGTTATTGCCATGAAGAGCAGTGTAGTTGGGATGAAAGTGAAGGTCAAGTCTGATGATAGGTGTGGTCTAACCCACGAGTAAATAGCGCTGGAGTCCATCCCACTCTCACTTCACGCCCTCCTCAGACCTTCTTTAAATTTTCATCTACTGTATTTGGTGTATAGTATATAAATATGATTAACTGGGGTGAAAACATTTTCTATGAAGGGTTCAGTCAAAACAGCAGTCTCTGAATTTGGTTACTGTCATGGATAGTGTGGCCTTTCGAGACAACTACACAAGGGGGTGTGAATGTTTTGCTTTTTTACATATAATTTGCTCATTTAAAGACATCAAGAGAGTGACTACTTTAATGGACAGAACAACACAAGGTACTCTAGCAGGCAGGCCAAACTTCCACTAAATCGACCCACTGAACTGGACCTCTCCATCAAGTTTGTGACATCGACAAGTTGTATTATACAACCAAGCAGGTAAAGTGGTCCTTTTGAAGCTTCAAAATGCAGCATTTAAGACCAATAGGTGACACCCCTGCACCTCTGTCTATATTTTATATGCAATCTAGTGGGGCTCGATATAATCAGAAGATGCTTTCTAGCTTTATGGTGGTGAAAGGTTCATAAATTCTTATAAAAGCCACAAATGGCAAGTCAAATGATTTATTGTGCCAACGCTATGTATATGCATTGCTAATTAGTTAACACTGTGCATTTTTTAAGGTCATTCTGAATGCTGGGGCTTTTGCTGCCTTCACTTGATGTATTCATACCCACTCTCTTCATCTTGCTCTCTCTCATTCTCTCAGAGGGCATACTGAGAGGAGAAGGATAGAAGAGGCAGGAAATAATAAACTCTTCCAGCTCTAGGCTCACGCCCCTGATCACCCAGAGGTCAAAGGTTATGGAGGAGTAGCAAAAGAGCGAGAGGATGAACCAGCGGGTGTCTGGTGGCTCTGGGACAGCTCCCAGAGGTTACCTCCAGCTGTCTCCGTTTCAATTACACACACTGACACACACACAACTAAATATTTAAAGCAAAACAAGAATAAAGTGCTTAAGAATTAATATTTAAAAATGAATTCTTTGTGAACCCTCTAGCCTGTAAGCTAGTTTACAACTGCCGAGTTTCAGGAACATGCCATGATGCATATGGTGTATTCTTTGCATTTTAGGCTCCATATTAACTGTGTCCATGCTACTTCACACAGATCAAACTTACATCTTTGCAGGCTGGCGTTTCTCCAGCCCACAAGTTGCAACAGGCCCTGCACACTACCCCCATGTCATCAGTGGAAACTATCTTTCTCTCTCTGCCGGAATAATGATATATAATTACAATAATAACAACAGTGCTAAAACAATGAACAACCAAGCATGGGCACACTGGCACACAGTACGGTGAGAAACCGGAGCTTTTTTCCCTCTGGCTACCTTTCCTTCGCTCTCTTATTTTAACCTGTTCAGTCCTCCCATCAGGAGGGCCAGTTGGGCACTAAAGTTCTGAATGGATGCCCTTGTGTAAACACACACACAGCTGCCTATCTGCCCTATTGATCTGGCACAACGAGGAAACACAAGGGCATCATTCCTGTTTCTTATCTTTTTGGCTTTCCCCTGACATCCGCCACCATGAAGCCTCCTCAGTGGAGACAGACACTGTGAGGATATCTCTTATCTTTCATCAGAGACTAGTCCTAATGCTGGCAACACTGGCTGCATGGAAAGGCAAGTCCAATTTCCTATTTCCAGACACCCAGACAAAAGTTGGAGTGGTCCTTTTACAAAGGGGAAGTCCCTGTCAACTGGAGCCGGATCAGCCTGAGACTCTTTTTTTCTTTTCCAGTGTTAATGGTGGAGTGTTGATCTCACTCCTCCACATTTTACCACCTAAAAGGAAAATATGTGGTATTCCCGTTTTCTTTCTCTCCTTCCCGAAAATCTGATCTTATGATACTGTCTGTTTTTGCACTCACGGTGTGGATGCATGGCCCTTCTCAAGGCAGGATCGAGCAGCTATAAATCGAAGTGACATCCTGCATAAAAATCAACTGTGCACCGTTGAAAGATGATACACCGAAAAAGAGTTTATTAAAATAAAAAATTAGGTGGATGTGTCAGCGAGTTCAAGTGGAAACGTTCCTATTTTTTTGGGTGTGGGGGGTTGACCCATGTGTGTTTGGCAAATCTTTGACTGACACTTGGCTTAACGGTGCAACTGCAAGAAAAACATCAATCTCCTGAGACTTTGTAACTCTGTTTTCTGTGTTGTTTTTTTACTTCATCTGTCATACTCCCTTCCGGACAACTCCACAGTACAGATATATGATTGAGAGGCACCACCTTTATTTTTCTATCAAGGGAGACATTCAAACAGAGGAATAAAACCATCTACCCCCTCACAGGACAAGCAGGATCCCTGGTGATGACACAGGAGAAAATAAACACACTGACAGGCTGCCCTCAGGGAAAAGAAAGGGATTTGAGTTCTAGGGCGATTAGCACCTGCACCTCTTTTTTGGCCCCCTCTCTGCAGGAACTACTTAAAGCCCCATCTGCCCCCATGTGGGACTGGCCCATATCCCTGTCATATTGGGTAAACAGGGACAAAAGCAATGCAGCGAAGCATCAAAGACCTGGAGGGCAGAGGAAGAACAGGTCACAACTGGTGCTGCTGACTGAGACAGGGGCCTGGCTTCTCTGCTTCACAGAGAAACACAGACACCATGATGCAGCCCTCCAACATTAATGCACTAATTTTATATCATGTTTTTATCATAAATGACTAATAATGAATAGTAGAAGAGCACAAATTCATTAAATCAAAAGGTTTAGTTTAAGAAAGAGCAAACTGTTACAGGTGACCAGAACCAATTGAAGCTTAGAGATAAAGATGTCAAGGGTAAATGATCAGTGGGGTGTAAGAGAAAGGGCAAGTCTTTTCTGGTATGATGGTCTAATCTGACCTGTGTGCCGAAGCGGATTCACATGCTATACCCCAAACCTGTCTGCACTCGCCCCACATCTCACTGACAGAGGATCTGCAGCACACACATTCCTCAGTTCCACAAAGAGAGAGCATGACAGACACACAGAAAAAGACAGAGAAAGACACACACACACACACACACACACACACACACACATACACACAAGAGATGGGAGATAAATTCTGAATGATGAGAGGCAATGGGGTAAAAAAGCTATAACAGAAAAATAAAAAGAAAGGCTCCCTGGAAGAGAAGTAAAAGGAGATGTGTAGGATTTAAAAAGGTGAAACATTCAATAGGAGGTGAAAAGTGGCCAAGCCCAAACTTCTTTCTCCTCCTTTATTTGGCTCGGAGATAGAAGCGTACAGATAAAGACATCCAAAACTGCCAAAACTGACTGATGATTCAGCCGAGCTACATTCAGCTCAGCCCAGAAACTTTGGAAGACCCGACTCATAGAACAGACTCTAAGGGACCATTATGGGCTTCTTGTATTGGTCTGGGTGAGTCCACCGAGGCAGCCCGGGGCCACCGAGAAAAACTAATGAGTGGAAACACTGGGCCTCTGGTATGGCCTTACTCTGTCTGATTGAAGACTGAGATCTTATTAAAAGTGGGACTGTCTTAGACAGAAGGGGGTGAGCTAAAGTAAGGGAGAAAAAGACAGACATGATTTGGAATGAACTGAGGGAATTAGGGAAAGAAAGGGAGGGTCCTTTTTGTTTTACAATGAGAAGGAGGTTTTAGTCTATCCATGAGACAAATCGACTGCACTTGTCTGAGCCTGAGAAAGTTAATGAAGGTGTCTCAATAAAAGATTTAAACAGAGTTTTCTACAGCAGACATCTTCAAGGACAGGCTACTTTTGAGACACTTGTTTCTCTCATGTCTGTGTGCAGCTGACAGACAACCATCAGTCCGGGAGGCGCAGGGTGATGACGAGGCCAAGCGGGTCCCAGAGCATCTTGACGCCAAGGTCCTGACTACAGTGCTGTTGTACGGGACAGAAGAGCAATGAAAGGAGAGGCCCCTGGGGATCAGACAGTCACATCCCACAAAGCCCTGTTTACCAAGGACACACACCCCGTTCCCCCACCTCCTCCCAACAACGCCTCCGTTCACCAGAGTCCGACCCTCCCAAAGTGCCAGGGCCGGGACCTGGGAGACAGTGCTAATTCTACCCTCAGGCTTGTTGGCCAAGGAAACAAACAGAGAGCTGAGAGTGGATAGAAAGAGGGAGGGGGTAAAAAGATTGAGACAGAAGGGATAGAGACTGAATGGTACAGTATGTAAGACCCATCTTAATTGGCGATTGTTCTGCAATGTCTTGTTTTTCCTGGGAATCTGTGCGGGGGAGGGACAGGAAAGTAGGGAGGTATGGTTGTTTCCCAAGGTCCTGAACAGCAGGATTAACCACAGGGGCGAAACTCAATAGCAGCCTCGGACATTGGAAACAGATCCCTGGGTATCGCCACCATACAAGGCCACCTCGAGACCTTTTGCAAAGCGCATGTAACTAACAACCCTACCCCATTATCTAAGCTCTCTGGGCCCTTCCAACTGATTTCACAGGCCTTTCAGCCCACAGGGGAACGTCTGCTCAGACGAAAAGGTAATTCTGATGGAAAGAAGGAATGCAGAAGAAGGCCTTCTTGCCCGCAGGGTGCGTTATAACACTGATCTCCAGCATGTGCCAAGACGTTGATTCATCATGGCAAGTGCGAGGGGAGCTGGGAGCTTGTGCAGCCGTGGCACCGGGGGCAGGAGGCCACAGATTTACATTCCCCACTATCAGTCCTGATTAGAGAGATGATGGGAAAACATGCTGATGCAGGGGAGGAGAAAAATGATCAAGTTTGCCAAAAGACTTGAAAATGTCCAGCTCTGCTGTGGGAGTCAAGATGCTATCTGTGTTTTAAATGCTGTTGTGTGGGCTATAAACCATGGGCATACAGCGATCCAGCTGCCCCCACCCTTTCTCCACTAAGCGCAGTCTCCCGTCCCTCCCCAGCTCTCCTGGATTCCATCACTGCCCGTGTCTCTACAGCAACAAGCAGCAAAGACGCAGACAAACAATTCCTGTTCAGTCTCCTCCTGATAGGTCCCTGGCTGCCAACCAAAAGCACTTTCAGACTGAAACATACATTAAATAATGTAATTTCAAACATGTGCAACGAAAACAAAATGACAAGGTGTCCAAATAGATACTAACAAGAAACTCAGTTTCACAAAGTCAGGATTTAAAACCGGCCAGAAATAAAACTGAACTGGGCTGCCTCAGCAGCTCTTCTTCATTTGTCACTCGAGAGGCGTGAGAAAGAAAGTGCACACAGACATTTTCATTTTTTCATAATGATAAATGCACTTTGTAAGTATAACAGAGTAATGGCAACATATTCATGCTGGAGAGGAGTGTGTGTGTGTGTGGACGGGGTGAGGAAAGCCTCATCTGCTAAAAACTCCCCAGCCACCGGCACAACAAAAACAAAGACATGCAAAAAGGTTAAAATATAATTAGTCTTCTTCACAGATTCCACAAATCTCTTGCAAAAACCCAAACAAACCAACCCAACCCCCCCTTACACGTACAAGCTCGAAGACCCAAAGATAAATATACAGTCCCAAACAGAGTGTGTAAATGCTTTATTTAGTTTGTCTAAATGTTTATCCGTCTCTCCTTGTAACGCTCCTCTTTTGCTGCGCAGCCATCAAATGATCGCAAAACAAACTCGGTGGCGATACATCAACACTCACATCATCCGAGTTTCCACTTCTGGCTCCTGGTCAAACTGTAAAAAGCTCTCCGAAATGTTTAGGGTCCCCGCTGCTTACTGCTGCAGCACTGGAGGTGAGAAAAGCTTTTGGGAGATGATGTAGTGCTGCAGCGGCGCCAACAGAAACGCAACCTCAATGACAACACCAAAACACAGCGGAAATAGAAAAACTGTGGCTTACGGCAACTCTGTTTTTTCTTGTCTGGGTTCGTGTGTTTGCTACTGTGTGAAAGCGCCGCGAAACGGTGACAGTGATTTACTTTACTTTGTTAAAGTCAGTCAAAACAGAGTTTTATCTATCCATCTCAAGGCAGAACTATACTCCGCAGGATGCAGAATGTCTGCACCCATCTTAAAATATTCTCCGAACAATGTAAAAGGCTGGACCAACCCTATGTTTTATCCCTCTGACTTACATTCCTCCACTCACTTTGAATATCTTTTATAAATAGGGGGTTCCAATGTTCCCTAAAGGCTCACATCTCAGAGTAGGGAAGGCCCAAAATGGCACCCACAACCACAAGCCCAGAGGCAGGCAGCAGCAGTACCCACACTGCCTCACACTCTGATCTGGGAGGAAAACAGCCCTTCAAACAAGAAGCCTGTTTGTCAGCTGCAGGGGAGTGCCAGCCGCTAGTTTTGCCTTAATATAGTCTTGCTGATCTTTGTGCTGGCTTTTCAGCAGCACACACATTCTGGTTTGCAGAAAACCCATGTCAGATGTGACTTATTGGTTCAACATTTGAAATAGAAAGCTGCGGTCGCTCCGCAGATTCAAGCAGAAAAGGCTAACTCTTGGAGCCTGCGACGAGGTGACGGACTAATGCAGGCGTATTTAGTGGGGTCGCTAACAGGAAGGGGAAAAGAAATTAATCTTGCAAACAGGAAGACGCTGAGGATGCAGAAAGAAAAGGGGAAAAAAAATATTCTGAAATACTCTGCAGGAGGAGTCCAGTTCATAAGTTCACTCCCTGAAATCTTCTCTGGGGCTGATTAACAACACAGGACGATGGCTTTCATCGGGTATCTGCACGCGCAAATGCCACGTTAGGCCTTCCCGGGGAAAATTTTGTTCTCTGTCGTGCATGTGGTGCTCTGCATCATGCTAAAGACACATGTACTGTAGCTGCACAAGCCAAGAGGCACTCCCTCAGATGATTATGAGCCCATAAATAAAGGCATCTAGAGAAAGCGACGTACTTCAAACCATGGCTCGAGATCATTAAAGTATTCTAGTCCATTTTCATCTTTTGTTCTATCCATATAACCCCCACATCCCCAAGCTATGGATCAAAGTTAACCCAACTATATTTTCCTGTGGTAAAAAGTGCATCCCACTGTGTCGCACAACCTGCCCTTGGGGTATTCTCAGAATCTACGCGGCCGCCTGGACGCTGCGTTTGTGCTTTAAAGCGCTACGTGTGTGGTATTGGCTTACATTCCCTTATCATATTGAAAGCATGGACACATATATATTTAGCTAAGGCCTGTATTTCCATTACATTAACAGTATGCAAACATTTTTCAGAGAACAAGCAGACCTCTTCACCCTGCCTATCTCCTCATTCTGCTGCATTTCAGTGGCTGGCTGGAACATCTGTTTCTGCTGCTCCAAAAACTGTTTGTTTGTCTTAACAATTATGCCCTGATGTTTCTCATTTTATTTCTCAAATCTCCTGAAAGTCGTTATCCAGTTTCAGGTCCTTCAAGGTTCTGAATTTTTAGAAACTCAATATGGTGATCTGTTGAGAGCTGGTGTATACGTTGAGTTACAGTCAGCTCACCTTTGACATTTCGGAAGAGTCGTACCAGAGGAAGCACGCAGCTCATCTGTAACCTACAGGAGAAACAAGTTTGCGTAGTACGGCGAGTCTGTGCTGCTGTGTTTGGATCATCTGTCAGAGTCGGGGGAATAGAAGAAATAGGGAGGGGTGGGGGAGGTGGGGGTCCCGCAGAGAGAAATGTGTGTAGCATAGTTAAAATAATGACAGTGTGAGCTCATAGGAGATAAGAAGCGCTACTTATGTCTGCTTCACATAAACACAAGCGACACCTTACAGCTACCTCAATTCCAACCCAGTTCCGCTCACAGCCAGCCCACAGAATATATTTACAGAGGGAAACTGAAGTTGGAAAGTAAAGCCTTTTTTGTTAGCACCGCAGCTGCAGGGCGCTCTCACCAACCCAGCAGTCACAAGAGCTCAAACTCTTACTCTGACCTGCCCATCTTTCCCAGCGACCCCCTGCCCATGGCTGCTGGGTGTTGTCAATCAGCACCCCCCATGGCTCCTTGAACATGGGGGCTCTTTGGCATGCTGCCCACAACTCCCCTCTGTCCATCTAATGGGGCCTGAGGTCTGACTCTACCCTTGACGAATGGGAGCTGAAGCTCTCAGAGTAAAGGGCAGCAATAGAAAATGGTAAAAATGCTGCAGTATGACTCAATCCCTGAGCAATGAGAGTAAAAGGAGGGCTATATGTCAAGAGTTTAAAACAAGCCAGGTTTTGGTTTGGGAATAGTTACTTGTACGTTTTAACGTCAACCATAAAACAGTTTCATAAATTCTACATTATTATTACTAAGAAGCTGAAATGGATTAGTAATCAGAGATTTAGAAAATGAATGAGTCTTAATTCCAGCAGTCAAAATATTGTGAAGGAGATGAAAACTAACGTCACCGCTCCAAAAACTAAATTTTCTCCTGCTTTATGACTCTCATAACATTCTTCTCAGCCAAAGGTTGAATCCAATGGTGCAATAATACGACAGATCAGAGCGCGAAACCAAATAAACAAGCAAGCCACATTGTGATTTAGGTTTTAAACTCACTTCCATTCACTTTAGAGCCAGAACTGAGGTTTACTGACAGGCCTCAAATCTGTTCGGCTTAGAAAAGGGGAGAATGTGGGAGATGGCCAAAATATACTCGAGTCTCCCTCTTCCTCCACACTCACCTCAGACAAACCTTCATCTACAAATCTACAACTAAACTGCTTATTCACAATTAGTTTTAACAGCAGAATTACTTTAAAAATGGTGAGAAAATGATGAGAAGGGCCACTGGACTTTCCCAGAGTCTGAAGTAAGAGGAAAAAAAAGCATCTCAGGATATTAGATTTTTTTTTTTACATTTTC
Source organism: Aulonocara sp. 'chitande type north' Nkhata Bay (assembly GCF_057382095.1). Lineage (NCBI taxonomy): Eukaryota > Metazoa > Chordata > Actinopteri > Cichliformes > Cichlidae > Aulonocara > Aulonocara sp. 'chitande type north' Nkhata Bay. Next base: position 34,071,804 of record NC_141357.1, read on the forward strand.
TTTAATGACTTTAATTGTCAGTCAACTTATTAATTAATCATATGAGTATTAAAAAATGTTTTATAATCTCAGGAACTGCAAGATTTCACTGTATATATGACTTTACTTTTTGGTTTAATCATTAACAAAACCACATTCAGCAGTCATTTGTCATTGCTGGTGTGCAAGTGGTTGTGAGAATATAGTACTGCATCAGAAAAATCAAGAGAGCCATTATAAGTGCCGGAGCTGGTATCATTACACGTGCTTATGTCCAAATTGCCCACTTAACATAGTTCTCCTACAGCAACATGTGTTTATCATTAACGAGCACCCTAATGGCTCAAAAATTATTCCAACTCGCTTAATGGCATCGTTGTGCTTTGTTCAGGTCTGTCTGATAAGCGCCGAGCCACTAATGGTTTATTAATTTCCCTAAATACATGCAGGGAAAACAAACACACACACACACACACACAAAAAGGGTCTGAGGCTCTGTCCTCCAATCCAGTCACATTCCCAATACAAAGCTACTATAGATAAACACAGTCAATTGTACTAAATACATTAAAGTCATTCTGGAAAGTTTAAAATCAGGAACTTGTACTATACCATACAGCAATATAGTTTGGACACAAAAGAGAGCCTCATATAGACGGTATTTAAAAAAAAAATAACAGAGCAAATAAAGACTGTAAACACATATTTCTGCTGCCATAAAACAAAGATACGTTTGGCAATTGAGCTTTCTGAATAAAGGAGTAGTCGGTCCAAGAGGACTGACTGAGTAGAAAGCAATGCAAGGATCATAGAGCCAATTAGGTTACAATGAGGGAAAGCGGCTGCAGAAAAAGTTACACCTTAGTTTTTTGTTTATTTATAAAAAGAAAAATTTCTTGGAACAGACTCAAACCTGAGGAAGGATTTCTCCTTCAAAATCAACGCCCTGAACACAAAGAGCAAATCTCGCTCTGCCCTTGTCAAAAGCTCACCCAATATTGGGAAGCACTGAAAGGATTTGAAAGCCATCGGAAGTGTCTTCTTGTCCCCCACCAACGTAACAATGCGTGAGCAACTGTTTGAACTTGAAAGTGTTTTATCTGAGTGCAGCCATGTGTGTCCCACTGACTCGATGTCATGCATTCGAGAGGGATTCAAGACTTTGTTCTTGATAACTTTTAAGTGTTCAGCTTTCTGAGAGTCACCCCTATGTAACAATAGTCGCTGTGAAGCTCTGATGATAAGGATGAACAGCAGACAGAGGAAGTTGAGGAATCTGGCATCAGCAGCCACCACGTTACCGTCACTTTTACTCTGCCGCTTTCCACGTTTCCACCCAGAGCAACAGTCTTAATCTCATATTATCACTTACAATATTTATGGTGCATACTACATTTTCATATGCACATTTAGCTGAAAGTTTTATAAATACAATGATTTAGAAAACTGGGTTACATCAGCATAGGACTGTGAAAACATAAATCTTTAAGTTCCTGAAGTGCATAGCCTGAATAAAATTAGTTCATGCCCACACTTGTACAACTAGTCTTGAGCTCAAAGCAGCGCCGTCTTTATTTCTACTTTTTTGTTTTGTTTTTTTTATTTGTAAGATTAGAAGAGTGAGAAGGAACATGAAACCGAGGAGAATTGAGCAACGTGAAGGCTGTTTCATGACCATATATTTGCACACCTGCATATTTTTTCTTCAGTATACTCAAAGATTTCTCTTTGTCTCTAATGTTCTTACTCTTTGTCAAAAGCATGCCCCTGGTTGAGTAAATAATGACACCTTCTGTCTGCCAGGCAGGTAAAGTCGCTTTTGCATGCTTTGCACAGTGATTTGTGCACTTGCCAAGTGTCTGAGCAATGGTAACATGGATTTACCAAACCAACGTTTATGACACCCTCTGGGGATTCATCTGAAACAATAAAGGCTCTCTGTTTTTGTAGGAAAAAAACACACTACTTCAAATATTAGTCCAAGCCACCATGTTTCTGCACAGTGGTAAATGTGGCAGCTCGAGCAGTTTTTCTGTGGATCTTCTCTATAATAAAAGTATGACTTGTTGACAGTCCATTTTCAGCTTTTACCAAGGTGAATCCAATGTGTCAGAGGAGTGACATGTTTGCCTTTTTTCTAAAAATGTTCTTTCATCTTTCAAAGAAGAAATGGAGCCTGCAGGCCATCTGATTTCAACTGTGGGATGTTAACTCGAGCGTAGCTGCCTTCAAGGAGCTGCCAGAACTGTTTACCAAACAAATATTTTGGATTTTCTTTTGCTTCAAATCAGAGGATACATAAAGGATAAAGAGAACTGCTGAATAGCAACGTTAATCTGAGTGCTTCTGTGCGTGTTCAAGCAAAATACAAACCATGGCTGTAGGCAAAAGAATTGCTTAAAGGAGTCTTATGAATTGATTTCAGCATTAGAATTTAAAAGAGATTATTTCAAGCTCTTTTAGGACCATAACATCATATTCTTATACTTCACGCAAAGCAATGCAGACTCAATACTCAGTGCCGCCAGTACAATTATGGGCAATAATTATTTAAAGTCATAGCAGACTTGGTTTATAGTGCGGGCCCTTAATTCATGGAAACGTACACACGCTCCGCTCGCCACAGTGCCACTCCGCGCCGCTGGTCTCTCCGCCACAATTCAAAGTTAAGAAAACGAGACAACATGGATCAAATCGGCACCGTGGAGCTCTCTGCCTATTTTATCCTAGCATCTCTTTTGTTTTTCCCTGAAAACTCGAGCTTTCCACATTGAATCCTACCCCAGGTCTTCTCCCAGCCAGCCAGCCGGTCAGGCAGCCAGCCCGGGACTCCCCTCTCTGCCTCCCCTCCGTGCCGTCTTACCTCTGTTGCAGGAGAGCAAAAGCTGCGAGACGTCCGGTGAATTAGCAGCAAAACGCATTCTTCTGTTGGCAAATCCGTACCGGGCCCTCCATTAGAAACGGGCTCAAAGTGCGAGACGGCTTGAGGAACATGAAAGCAGTCGGAGAGGTTGAAAAGGGGAGAGAGAGAGTTCAAACCCGTAAAAGCAGCGCAGGCGTCGGGGCCAAGGTGCGCCAAGTCCCCCCTGGTCGAAACTCGCGTTACGTCGGTGGTGGAGAGTTTTCTCTGGAGTCCGTTTCTCTCAGTAAAAGTCCCGACTTGGCGCTCTCTCTCTGCCTCTGTATGTCTGTCTTATTGTAACTTTCTGCAGTGCTCGGTCTCCGTCTCTACCGCTGCCTCTTCCACACACGCATCTTTGAAGTCAGTGTCGAATTGCTCCGCAAATCATGGCAGCGGCGAAGCTGGTCGTCAAACCAGGAATGTCCCAGCCCCGACGCTCAATACGACTCCTGGAAAAGGGGAGGGAGAGAAATAGCAGAGGGCTTGGGGGGTGTTGCCCTGTATAGACTGTGCATTAACAAGTTTTACAGTCTAACGAGAAAATAACTTCCTCCTTCCTCGTCTGCGCACACGCGTGGACAGCGTTATCAGGACGTTACCACAACATTCTCCCACTATTTAATACCACCTTAATGATGCACACTGATATCACCTTTTTACTGTAAACAATCAATGCTTCTCAAAAAAACTGATGGATTTTATGTCACTTATGAATCTCGAAAATTACAAAATGACAGCACAGATATTTTGAAATACTGGCCTGGTCTAAGTTGGCTAAAAGTTGGGCCCTTTTTTAATAAAGTGAAAAGCAGGGAGAGGATTCAATAGTCCACAATAAACTCTGATCTCCTGCAGCTTGGTAATTACTACAAGAAAACCTACTACACATGTAATGCTACTTACAATTCCAGAAACTCCAATATTCAGTTTGAATTATGCACAAAGAGGAGTCTGCGTCTGTGTTAGATGGTGAGGAGACACATTTATAGGTAAGAAGTATTTGTTTGGTATGTCAAAGTAAAATGAACAGCTACAGTGTAAAGCTATAACCACACATATTTAACATGCTTCTGCTTAATGCTCATTTAATTTCTGTCTGTCTGTCTTAATCTTGTGTTTCAGTCTCAGGGACTACTTTCATCAGATTTCTCTGCTCCTTGTAGACTAAACCAGCTCTCACTGGAACTATTGACTTGAGTCAAAGTTATTAGGGAGGGAGGGTGTTTGAACAGCTAATAGCTGTGGGTCATTCTTTGGCATCAGGCCTGTTGGTTGGATGGTCTGAATGTTGGTTGGCTGCTACAATTTCCTCATCACTAGGTGAGACGCCTTCTCAGCGAGGCAGGGGAGAGCGAGCTGTGAGTGTGAAACAGTCATCTGCTGTGCGTATGGGCATGAGTAAACAGCATAATCATCTTTGAGGTAGTAATTATGTGTTCCAGCGTTGGCTGGGCGGTGGAGGCAGCGACGGCGGGCCCACCCTGCTTTAGACAGCAGGTGCAGCTCACCATCTGACAGCTGACTCTAATGGAAGGTGTGAGCCAGTCCACCCAAGGCTGGGTCAACCCAGTCAGGGCTTTAGATGGCCACGGCCAAAGCCAACAAACCAGCAAATCTCTGACACAGCGAGCGAGGGAAAACAACATGGAGGAGGTGGTGAAGCTGTCTGATGAAGGACAGAGGCCACACCTCTGTTTTCGCTCAGAAGAGTTGGACAGTCCTAACCTTTATTTAAAAAACATTCCAACAGACTTTAAATTGCTTATTTTGGCATTACAAGGTCCTAATTTTGGTTAAGGAATTTTTTTGCCCAGCATAAGTCATTTTCACAAATTACCTTTAAAATCATGACAAATTTCTCCAGAAATTGCCTAAATCTGCCCTTTCACAGACGTAGCATACAACAAGACATTATCTGTGTCTGATACATTCTCACTTATTGGAAATGCTGGTAGATAGGCAAGGTGTTTTGCCCACATAGAGCATTCAGGATGTAGGATATGATGCACATCAGCACACATGTGCTCGCTGTAAAGTCTCAGCACAATTATCTGCTCCGTTCACAAGTCTGTGTAATATCTGGTCCAAGTGATCTCATGTGCAGCTCCTTCAGGCAATGTCTAGAAGATTTCAGGGGTGCAGTACATGTATGAAAGTGGCTTAAACGTAACCAGATCCTGATGACTACAGACTGCTACTCCTCTCCTCAGACCATCAGAACCTTTTTTAGCTGGATCACTTTTAAACGTTAAATAAATGCAATTGGCAGAAGAAGGGTTTATCACAAAAGCACATTAGGGTTTATTACAGCCAAAAGCTTGTTTCTTTATTTGCTTATATAGCGATTTGAAGTAGTTATACACAATTTATTAACCAATAATAACCATAATCTGTTGAACCTTATAAACCTTTATGAAGTCAATGTTATTAGCTAGAGCTATCCGCTTTTCTTTTCTTTTTTCCTCATCTTTTTTCCACAAATGATTAATTTTCCTTCAGGCAGGTATTCAGCTCACTAATGACAGCCTCTCTCTCTCAGGGTCAGCCACTGGTTGGAGATGGAGACAGAGACTCCTGATGTTGAGGGGGGGGAAACGGGGTGATTGGACACAGTCGCATGTGAAAGGCCAGAGAGCGGCTAGTCCACAGGGAGCACGGTCCACACACAAAGGGCCATGGAGGGCCTCGATGGGGGCGGGTGGGGCAACCAAGGAGGAGAGGCCACGCTGGGAACCAAAGCTGACAGCACAGACACTTCTCATGCACTGAGGGTTCGGCTGTCTCTGGCCCCCTGGGGGATACACTCACTTGTCTGTACGGAGCTGCCAGCTCCACGCTGTTGAGCTACAGCAGCTCCAGATAGCTGCTCACTGAGCGCAGAAGCAGCAGAAACATTAAGCACACAAAGCAGCTCTGACCTCTGGCCCACATTTAACTGATATGCGGCTTGTTTCCTGGCTCACATCAGCGTTTATTCCAAATACCAATAGATTACAACACATTTAGCCAATTTCCGATTACTTTTTAATGAGCATACAGCCACTGTAGTTTACACTTTATGCAATCAAGTTTCCCGAGCCTGACCGAGGTTGAAAAGGTAGGGAAATGGCACGTGACTGTCTTACAAAGGCTTTGAGCTCTAAAGTCCAGGCTGGGACTGTTTGGAGTTGGTACATTCAGCATGTTGTCCTTTGCTGTGAGGATAATAAGCTTCCAAGCACTGTCAACAGAGTGTTTATGACCTGCAAAGCAGCAGTGTGTTGTGTTGACTCTATCAGCAGGGGCCTGAGGGACGCCTGTCGCCCAGTGCTATTAAAAGGCACTTTCAGATAACAGAAGAAACATCCCCTGTTTGAGCCAGTCAGGGTTTATTGGTTGGTCAGTGGGACAAAATACCAAAGCCTAATTGCTAGGCCTCAGATCTGACACCACAATTTACATAATTTACTTTAAAACAGATGTTGTGAATTTAGAGTGCAACCCTATGAAAAGTCCTGTGTTGCTCTAAGTAGAAGACAGAAATGTTTGTCCTAAGCAGCGAGCATAAGGACATTTATTTTAAACTTTTTATGAGACAGGGAAAACTGTCCGGGTAAAGAAATATATACGAGAGTGAGAAAAATCACAATATTTTACAAGATAGACTCAATGGATTTCCCCTCAGAGAGCCATATATCTCATGTCTTTGACAGGTGTGTGCGATGAGCGTATATATGTGTACACTGCGTCTCTCAGAAGGTTTGGGTATGAGCTACAGTTGTGTGTGTGTGTTCGTGGATGTGTAAAAGACAAGGGTGAAAGAGAAATTTGAAAGCAGCCCTCTCCATCTGTTTTCTGCATCACTGTGGTGGGATCACATTATCCATCGTGGGCTCTCTGGGAATTTCATCAGTCTGTAACATCTCACTTATTCACACATCTCTCTGGGCTTTACCAAGTAGAGAAACCCAGAGTCCCCCCTGACACTGCGCTGATCCTGCACATCCTTTACGGCTTTCTCCCGTCTGATATCATGGCTCTGTGAGAAGCACACGGGACGTAAAAATGTCTGACTCCAGGTTGTAACGCTGTCCCTGTTTTGTCTAAGTTGTCCACAATCCATCAAATATATTCATCCACATAAATACGACTACTGCCAAACACAAATGGCAGAAACACAAAGGTTATTTTTATACTTAAATATGATATGACAGTAACAGAACATTTTGAATGAGCTGTCTACAAAGTGTTTACAAAGTCCCCATTTTCAGAGGCTCAAAAGTAATTGAGTAATTGTTGTTAAGGCTTCAAAGTAAACCCTTTGCAGTTAATAACTGCCTGAAGTCTGGAACCCATGAACATCACCAAATGCTGTGTTTCGTCCCTGAGATGCTCTGCCGGGCCTTTGCTGCAGTTTCCTTTGGTTGCTGCATGTTTGCGAGTCTTTTTGCTTCAGTTTTATCTTCAGCAAATAAAGAAGATATAGGGTTGACATCAAGTGACAGACTTGGTCTTTTGGTCTTTTTGCCTCGAGAAGTTCGGGAGTTGCTTTTGCGGTATGCTTTGGATCATTAGGCCATTTGCACTGTGAAGTGCAGTCCAATCAGTTTTGTAGAATCTGTTTTTTATATCTTAGTGTAATGTGATTGCTGATAGTAGCGATTACATCATTAATTATTACAACAACAAAAAAAGAATACATTTACATGGCGTAGCTCACATTTTGAAAATTGCTATTAGGTATATGAAATACGCTTGGTGTCTAAGTTCAGTCAGTTTTCTTATGTAAAAACAAAAGGTCAGATTTCCACACATTTTTACAAACAGTGTGTCTGTAAAGTTGTCACTAGTGTTTCTTGGTTATCCGTAGAAAAAAAAGAGTTTTTGAGACTAAATAGTTCCACTCGCACTTATTTATTTACATTGTTTTATGAGCGTCTCACACTGTGAAATGATTAGCATCTGCAAAAGATATCCAGTGTCTACCCATGTAAAGTCATTAAAGCATCCCTCCTTCCATCCATGCCTACGCTCACGTCTACTGAGCTCTGTCAGCCAAAGACGGATGTTCCAGTCTCATCCGCAGCTTTCAAATCAGCACTGATGTGCCGTTGTCATGATAAAGCATTCTTGACTTGGTAGTGGGCATTTGGGGAATAGTGCAGCAGGAAGAGGCTGAAGTGAAATATCATCCCAGTTTAACGTTAAAGTTTCCTCCAGTCCCACAGGCTCATGGTGACCTTGTGATTTATGATGCAGTTCTGGAGGAGCGGATCAGAATACGACTGATCCAGATCCAGACACATTTAACTCTCATACGTAGTCACTGGTTATCTTGATCTGCACTGAGATCAGAGAAGCTGAGATCAGAGCAAAAAAAAAAGAGAGAGAGAGAGAGGGTAACCGCATTTTCTTCTCTTGCTTCTGTCCGTGTAAAAATGCAATGCTTGTTGCGGGTAACTGGCTTTTCCAGCTCATTCCAAATGCCATGAAGTGATGTAGAAAATGAGCTAGATGAAGAGGATTAGGACCTGAGCCTGCAAGTGCTTATCATCTCCCATAGCGCTCTAGTGTAGCCATGGAAACAGGAAGTGAGAGGCAAGCTTCCAAGATGGCCACCAGCTTGTGAATGGGTGCATTCCTCAACGGCAGGGTGTCTACAGCAAGGAGGAGGGGCAGCAAGTGTGTTTACTTCAAAAAGGGACTACATAAATAGTAACTGCTGCTGTTTAAAGGACTTCCTGTCACTAGTTATTGCATATAAGAGCAGTTAAATAAACGATCAGTTTCCCATTGGGGCTGCCTCGTCTTTACTGTAGTGGGGTCTGCAGTGGGTTCAATCCGGGATCCTGGCGTGTGGATTTTAAAGCCCCAGACTGGAGTCATGGAGCTGTTACAGGTCACCACACTCTCTTTCACTCACACCCCGCCTGGTCATATAACCATCAGGCACACACTCTCAGCCTGAATTCCACATTCAGCATGCTTTTTCTCTGCCAAGTGACTTCTTTGCTGACTTTTCTATGAGAACTCTATTGCTTTGTTATGTGAGGAGTGCATCTGGTGCAAGGGTTCAATAAACTGTTATGATCTGAGGTTATTTCTTTGGAGAAATAACCAAGAATCAAACAATTTAGACAAAAATTGTTAATTAGATAAAAAGAAATGTTGTTTTTGTTCTTTAGGACAACAGTGACAATGAGGTCTTTTTGTTCTTATACAAGTTTTTATTTTGTTCCACATACCTGTCAGTTATATAATGTGAGGCTTTTCTGTCACTCACAATCCTAGATTACAAGACTGTTGTCTTAAGTAATACCTCAGCAGAGGGCCTGCCACCTTGGTGCAGGTAACCTTGTATTTTATTGGTTCCTCTGTCTTGTTGTCTCTCTGCAAATGCTACTAGGCTTATTTTCATGATTTTCTTGATATGGAGCATAGACAAAGGGACAAGTTTATGTGTGTGTAATATAAAACTATCATAGAAGAATGGACTTGGACTTGTTTTTAATATAGTTTTATGTGTTCACCTGACAATGTGTGATGTTAAATTACTGCCATCCTTGCCAGGACACCTTTTGAAAGGAGGTGACCTGGCCAGGATAATTATCTAGTATAGCAGTTGCTTAATTTTAAATCTAATATTACATAAAATATTTGACAAGATATTTTGAATTCAAGTGTTCAGAAAGTTTCCTTTGTGTGTTCTTAAAGATTAATAACTGACAACATGCCTTCTTAAGGATTACTGGGTGCCAGTGTGCAGAAAGGCTTTACAAGGACCTCAGTTCAGTTTTACCACAGGCCATTTCCTGCATGTCTGCTCTACTCTATTGTCCAAAATAAAGGCTAAATGCCCCCAAATAAATGTTTAGTAGTTCAAGGCTTTCCATTAGAGGCTTGATCATCATCAAAAAAATAAAAAGAAATCTGCACCTTTGTCCCACATACTACATACATAAACAGGTGGAAATGAATATTTCTATATCATATAATGAATAAAGCAAATTTTCATATTTTCATGGACCTATCCACATGACCTGAGTGGTCACTGAATTGTCTGATAAGCATGAAATGTGTGAATTGTTTGCTATGATGTGCTTTGCAGCCTCCACATTTCAAACCACTTGCCCTGCTAAGGGAGATTTTGTTACATCTCATTAAAACAATAATACCTTTTGGAACAATTTTGCTTCATCCCTTCAGTGTACTACTTGAAGACTTGAAGAATCAATGCCAAACTACATTTAAGCTGCTCTGAAGGAACATGTTGGTCTTTTTTTTTCTCTTTAACTTGTCACCTGTCTGTAAGCTGCATATTGTAGATGTCACTGTGCAAATATGCAAGTATCTACCAAGTGGCATTGTTAAGAAGGAAACCATCCATCAAGCTGTCAACATGAATTCCTGAGTGTGGAGCACATTTGTCAACTTTAAGTGGAGCACATGCCCAAAATATTTGGATATTTAAACTTACCTCATCGTGGCCTTTGGAGTGGACCGGCATTCCCACCGGTGCTAAAATAAACCACAAACAGAGCACTTGGGTATCACTGGAAGCCTTGAGTGGTATTCTCTAGAGGATATTTTACTATGCCTTCATGCTTGTTTGTTTTCAGGATATGAGCAGAGATAAAGAGCCTGGCGTTTTACAAACAGAATGGAGGCTGAGAACAGGATGCCAGGGTGTGATAGAGCGTCCGCTGCCCTCATTGTTTTGTTTTTTTTTTCTTTGCTTGCCTCTTCTGATAAAAACAGCGCCCTCATCTAAGGAGAAGTATTAAAAAAATTTTGTGCATCACACTGGTCAAACATCACCAACCAGGAAGATACCATCTGCCATGTGTTTGCATTCGCAGAAGTGGAGCTTCACAGCCCACAGCAGGGGCCAGGCGCACAATCACTGCAGAATATCACCAGATAATCACTGTGGAGCCTCAGGAAAACGTACCGAGCGTAAACAAAGAAAGTATGTGTACATAGCTGCCCGTTTTCAGATTTACTGTAGATCTGTTTAGTGTGTTTGTGTATATATGTAACTGTATAGATGCATGTTCTGTCTCTCCAACCACATTGCAGTGATGACCCCTATCTAATCAGCGACACAGGAGTTTTTGTGACGTTTAAACAAAACAGAATGGGCTGTGGGGAAATCTCAGGCAGATGTGGAGTAAAGACACTGATGTCTTCATAATGATATCTGTATTTTTTTACAACGCTTGCCCACCTCCTTCTTTCTCTCTCCCTCATGCCAGTTAAACAAGCTAGATCCGTGAACAATGTGCTCCATGCTGCAGGCTTCTCTTCCCTCTTCCCTGCTCCATAAATTGCAGTTCCCGGGGGACCGCTGGAAAGACAGTACAACTGGGAGCCAGATAGAGCTGTCTGAAAAGGCTCCAGCTTCGAGTTAGGCATGCTGAACAAAAGTCCATCAACCATAAAGTTAAATGAATTTATATTTTCTCCACCACATTTGGTTTGTCTGCACTCTAGATGGTGACAGTCATTGTGTTATGGCCGAGCAAGTTTGCAGCTGTGCATGTGGTCTCTTGATCAGGGCAATGAAAGGCAGTTTACAGCCTTTTAAAAGGTATTAAAAACCTCTCTCTAAAGAGGCATATACTTCATGGCGTGTGTGTTCCCACGATTAATGTCTGAGCGCAGCATGAGACCGCTGGACATCCTTCCTCATTTTGCCTCCTTGCCTTAAAGGACTGAAGCCACTGCTGAGTTGCAGGCTGATGATGTAAATGACACACTGAATAATGCCATTGGGGGGTGGTGTGAAACTGCGTGCACCTCCTTCTTCCAGCACCATGAGCGTGCTTCTTTTTCTAGGTCTTTGCTATGTGATTGCAATCAAGAAGCAATCGCATAGTCACCCGAAGAAAAGGTGTATGCGGATGTTTAAACAGATCAAATATTATGACAAAGAAGACAAGATGAGGCATCCGGGACAAATTGGTTAAAAGAGAGAAAGGGCAGGTTGAAGCTCTCAGGGACACGATTAGGAACAGTCAGGCAGCTCAAGTTTACTTCACAATTAGTGCTAGGCAGTTTGGGATCAGGAGGAGAAGAACTCAGCAGACCACCAACTGCTGCTACAGGTGCAGTATCACACCAACTTTTTCAAATGGTTTTATAATGACTAACTCATCCCAGGTGCTTGTGATTGGATATACTTGCAGGGTCAGGGCAACAGAGTAGCACAGCCAAGATGACCCTGACCTCTCAGAGAATCATATTCTCCAGCAAGGCTGTGACAATAAGCTTCAGCTGACGTTACTGCGTGTAGTTAAATCAACAGCCTTGAGCTCCTCCACCCAGCTGACTATTGTTCTGATTTAACATTATCGAATGAAGAGAACATGTCTCCACGGTGCTTGCCTCGCTTCATTGGCTCCCTGTACATTTTAGAATCAATTATAAAATTTTATTGGTGACCTATAAAGCGCTGAATGGACAGGCCCCAGGGTATCTGTCAGGCCTACTGCAGCCTTATATGCCCCCTAGAGCTCTTAGATCGGTGATCTTTTGCTCTTGGCCGCACCAAGGTCGAGGCTGGTTCTTAGAGGTGTGTTTGCAGTTGTGGTGCAGAAATTGTGGAATTATTTGCCTCTCCACATTAGACAGGCTCCTACCCTCAATCTTTTTAAATCTTATCTTAAAACACATCTCTACTCACTGGCTTTTAATACTGCATGAGAGTTATTTGCTTATTTGTTATTTGCTATTTGGCATTGATGTTAATTGATATTGCTATTTTATTGTGTGTTATTTCATTGTGTAATTTGTATGTTTGTACAGCACTTTAGTTAACACCACTGTTGTAAATAAAAGTTGCTATATAAATAAATAAACTAAAATAAACGAAATGTATTCTGACTTAAAAAAACAAACAAAACAAAACTCTCCTGTGGATTGAAGTCAGGTTTTGTAAGGTCTCAGATGAAAAGACTTTGACTATGTCTAAGATTAACAATGTTTTAAAAAAAAAAACTATATAAATGCTACAACCAAGCTCATAGAGGACTCATTTTTACGTTATTCTTTGATTCTTTTCTTTTGTTTATTTCATGATGATGATGATGATGAATATATGTGAAAAGTAGATAAAACAATGAGGAGCTTTTGTAAGTAATTTAAATGCCATGGTGCAGCCAGGGGAGTTGCTGGCTGTTACTTTTCTCTGAAAAATATGCTCCTTGTAGCTCGAAAGCGTTATATGGCTTTAATGATGCTTTAATGAAGTTACTCTTGTGCACTAGTGCACCACCACACCATCACAGATGCTCTCTTTTTAACCTTCTTGGATTATTGAATTGAGTAGTCTTTTAGAGTGATGAATGCTGGATGTTTTGTTTTGTTCGGTGTTGTGTTCAGCCACATTACCCTCGTTATTTCTTGTTTTGCTCATGCCAATTTTTTTTTGTTTTATTATATAGCAATGTTAACTACATTTTAAAGGGTATTGCGGTGTATTTAAAAATGGGTTAAAAAAATCTTACCTATGTGAAACTATGTCTTAATGCTCTTAGCAGCTCATACTTGTAAATAGGTGTGACTGGTTAAATGAAAAAAACACACCTAAGCAACTATTTTTCGTCTAATTTTGCCCTTTTCGAACTGTATCTGAAGGAATTGTTTTTTATATTTAATAGTTTTTAAAACTTGGTGCCTTACACAAACTCCTCGTCGTGTTTATTTTCTTTACTGCTCATGGTGAGCTTGCACACACATATTTGCTTTAATAAAGGACTTGCTTGCCACTGAATGGCCTGTTTATCAGCATGTGGCTGTCAGGGAAATTTATGAGATAATGAGATTTTAGATTTTTTCTTAATGAAATTCTTTGGCTGCAGAGGATATTAGCTGTGGTGGATCAACCTTTAAAGACTTTTTTTCCTTTCTTTTTTTTTTTTACCTCTTTCAACAAGAGGCAAAGGCAGGCCAGTTTTCATTTTGAGGGTAAACTAAATCCACTGCATGTCTACTGCACTGTAGTGAATGCACACAGATTAGTTTCCAGCTTGATTCAGAATTGCCATTTTGATTGTGAGGAATGGTGGAATCACATATTGATGGAGTTTATCTCTTCTGTGCATATAAGGGCCAACCTCCGAGGCCCCCGTCCAGCCATCAGCTCATTAAGCCCGGGGAGTTCACACCTCTTGCCATGTTGGGCCCAGCTGTGTCCCCTCAGTGTCCAAGCTGGCTCAGTGTTCAGGAAAGGCTGCCAGCTTCACAGGCACAAAACAGGCCAGGCCCTCTGATCTCTGCTAGAAATGCTATGAATCACAGCGTGGAGGTGATGGTCCAAAGTGCTCATTAAAATGGGCCATAATAAATATGGAGGGAATGAAAGGGTCTCTCTACCTGTCAGCCTGGGACAGTTAATGAGGGGAGGCTGTTAGACGTCACTAATGACTGATGATTAGGAAAACAGTGGAAGGTGTGTTAACAAACATTTAACTACAGATTGGCAGTCGTAAATGTTTCACGGCTAAAATGGGCACCACAGAAGGGCCTTGTCTGAAGTGTTTAATCCAATTCAGCTTGACTCAAACAGATTTTAGCATCACATAGTGTCACTATGCTTTTAAATGTCAGTGAAAGTTAATGTTTTAACGCTATTTTAGCTCGTCTTTTTATCAGCAAGAGTCCAACTAACACATGAAAGTTGGTGTAAAGGTGGAAGGGGCTGTTGGAAGTCATTGCCTTCTTTTAGAAAAGTGAAATAGCATACCTGGGGGGGCACTCACTTTATGAGTGCTTTTGTAGTTTTGATAGGACTTTTTTTAGATGACAATTCATTCTCTCTAGTCATTGATCAGGTAATCACTGCATTTAAAATAAGAGTCCTCGTTGAAAATCATGGAAGAAGCTCACTTAATATCTTTGGAGAGTTTTGCAACTTTGCAACTTGAGTCAGTGATAACTTCACTAAGAAAGTGTCATCATTCATCATTTTAATAAAGTAAGAGTAAAGTAAAAGTGCCAAAATTGTGGATTTTCCAGCTTCTCTCAATGGTGTGGTTTTCTAAATTACATCAGTATGAACTTTATACCTGTAGGTTTGGGATTAATCGTCAAAAGAATAAGTGTAAAGTCTTGGGCTCTCAAAACTATAGTGACTCATATTTATGACTTTTTCCTATTTAAAATAATAAAAAAATGTTTAACTAATCAACTTTCATGAGTCATGGTACAAAGCAGATAACACAACTTTGTATATATAAATATATCCAATATATTTATATGTATAAAGTATAATTTTTTAAAATCTCAGCACTGCATCAGAACGTGATCCATAGCCACATTCCTTCCGGAGCTCAGGAACAAGACACACACAATCAGACAAACATGCTCATATTCATTACCAGCACTGGCCAGCTGCAGAAAAGCTAATATTGGGCTTGGTGGTTGGGTTTGTGCAGGGTGGATTAGAAAGCACCATCCTGTGAAAGAGCTCTCGTATCGCCTTGCAGACTGAACCCCCTGCTGCAGGTCACCATTCAGCATCAATCCAAAGACGGCTTTCACTGTGCAGCCAGGTGGATGCAACATAACTCAGGAGTCAGCCAGTGTAGTCTGATGTGTTTACCTTCCAGATAGCCAAGATTTAATATTTCAAAGCACAGCTGACATCTTTCTGGATGATGTGTGCTCATGTTGATGAAAAATAAAGGGGAAGATGATCATAGTGTTGCTCTTTATGTTTGGAAAAACAATGAATCAAGTTTAGTTGATGCTGACATAAAAATGTATAACCTCAGCGAGTTACAAATTAGCTCATTTCAGCTGAAGCTGTCGCCTTCTTCTTCTTCTAGGACATTCTCTTGCTTTGCAAAAATAAAGACATGAGCACCGTTTTCTATGTTGAAAATAAAATAGAAGGAAAATAAGGAATCTAATGAAGAAAAAGAGACGTGCAGGCCTGACTGGATTAGAGAGGGCCTGTTTTTCCTCTCCAAGTCAATGCACTCCTTGACCAGGACAGATAGATAGTGACGGCCTGCCAGTTGGTTTTCATTACATCTTCTGCATTTCAGACCTACTCAAAAAAAGAGAAAAAGAAAAACAGTATCCATCCCTTCTTCCCGCCCCCTCTCATGTGAACACACTTTTCCCTCTGAGGGAAAGGTACAAATTGTTCCTGAAAGTGAAAAAAAAATTGCCAGAGGGGACTTTTTTCAATGTATTTTTCTAATATCCTCTTCAGACTTGAAGTCTCCCCCTGCCTGCCTTTTTTCTTTTAAGTAAAACCCCGTCATGTACCCCATGGGGGCTCCAGTGGAATGCTGCTTCAATATAAGATCTGTAACTTTCACCCCAATGCATGGCTACGTGTGTCCAAATGGGTTTCCATATGGGGGGAGGAGGAAGGCGACTGGAGGGAGGGGGAAAATTTCAGTCAGTGATATGGGAACAAGGTGAAACTGTGCTTTGTTTGTTGCCCTCTGCGCATACCATGACAAAATTGGAACAGCAATAAAACAAGGCACAGATGTGCATTACTGGCTCAGACTTCAATTGTCCACAAGCTGGATGGAGGCCTGGTCAAATAGTATTAAAAGTTGGATGGTCTGACTCCCTTTCTCCCCCCACTCTCCCCCCTAAAGGCTTGTTATCTCTCCAACATGCTGTGCTGCCTGGATGCCAGCATAGCACACCGATAACCACAACCAGAACATCTCCCCTCATAGGTCTCCTCACCCTCTTCTTCTTGAGTCACGCCATGCTACACCTACGGGAGCGGTGCACTTCAAAGAGAATAAACTCGCACACACATCAGAGCCACAGCAGGCTGATTTTCAGCGGATAAGACAACTCCTGTCTGTTCTTCGGGAAGCATTGCCCTTTGACCTTCTGGCTTTAACTCTGACAAACTGAACTGTTCATTATTCCAATCAATCAGAAATTCCTTCCTGAGTTCGCCTTCCTGTTTTAGATCACTGAGAATTAGCTGCATCATTTGAAGCTGCAGGAAAATCAAAAACATGCAAAGCAACATGGAGGAAACACACAGACATTTGAGCAGCAAATATGCCATGTAGAGAAAAATAACAATGGATGAATCTTAAATCAGCTTTAAACACATCAGCAAAAAGCACCAGAGGCCTTGAAGATGTTTTTGTATATATATTATAGTTATAAAACTCCTCCTGTAGCTGTGAAAGATGTTCTGCCAAACTTCACTTCTGCTCTTCATACTGAATACAATGCCAGCTGTCAAGGCTTGGGCTGAAAGGTTTTCCATTTGCTGGGCCATATTGTCAATAAAAACCATTGTGATAGCCTTCCATCTGCTTTGTTTCTACGTAAGAAAAAGCAACACAGTCCATGGACCCATAAATCTTGGATGATTATCACCAAACACCCCGGCTTTCCAAATGTTCTGATTTGTTGGATGTATAAACTAGGCGCACATTTAGATGCAGACTTTTATGAACCCCAGCTAACCTTCTAACTGCACATTTAAACAGCATAAAGCCAGAAACTAAATCTATATATACTTTTATTATAAAATAAAAATTAGAAATAAAAGATATCATGCAGAGACTTAGCCTGACTTAACCTACAGATGTTTATTTTTTATTCTAAACTAGTTCCAGGTCACTTATCCCTTTTTTGATTTGCCAGTATTTTCATCTTTGTTTTTACCTCATGATGATTCTTTGTTTGTGTGTTTTTGTGTGAAAAAAAATTGTCAGGAAGAGAAAGGGGAAAGCAAAAGACAAAGTAAGTGGGCAATTATTCTGCATCTTTAGCCAAGCAGAAGAGGGACAAGTATGGGAACTGTATAAAGCGAGCAGCCTGCTGATTTTTCCAGATAGCATATCTGCTTCTTTAACTCTGCCATGAAGGGTTTGTAGGGGACCCAAAGCCTTCAGCAAGCATCAGTCTGTTGATGCAAAGCAGACCAATTACTATCCCCCCCCCTCCAAATTGCAGAAGATATTGCCTGCTCAGCCTTACGCTGAGTTTGACTCTGCATCACCACTATGTACATGCTGGACTCTTATCTGCTGTAGCAGAAAAGCCAAAGATAGGGATAAAGAGCTGCAGAACTGCTAGGATGGGAAACAGGATCGCTTAAATGACACACAGACAAGTAATCTCTACACTAATCACTCTAATTAGTTCACTCAAAGCCAGGCTCGGTCAGAGTTTTAGCCTTAAGGCATCCTTTTCGTTTAATCTTTAGCAGTTAGCTCTATTAGCGAGGGGAAAAAAGAAGAAGAAAAGAAAATCAAGTAGTATGTGAACACAGCTGATAATGATTATTAAAACATGAATTACCATTAAAAAATAATCCCCCTCTCTTTCTTCCTGTTAAAAGGGTTTTTTTCCTTCTCACTGTTGTCAAAGCGCTTGCTCATAGGAGGTCATATGATTAGTGCTAAAACTACATTTTGAAATAGACAAAAACTTCAAGAGTTTTAAAGCAGAATGAACAATTTATATGGCAACCAATTAGCTTCTATAATTGTGGCAGCTCACAAAGCTTCATGTATCTTTAACATTGAGATTTATAATGAATATTCAAGGCCCAGCCCACTTCATTGGCCAAACAGTGAAGAAGCAGCAAGTAGATCGTGGAACATATAACAGGACTTCAAAGCTCAATCACTGCATGATTCACAAATGGTATGCCTATCCAGTCGTAGTGGTGTTGGTATATTTTAGACTCCACCCTCAGCTTAAAAAAACAAGTTCAGCCACCCGCCATGATGCAGATGGCAAAACCCTTCTTTCTGTGTAAAGGTAAGTTTAAAATAAGGGGGTGGAAAATCAGGCAGATGACAACCCACTAACTGGTCAACAGCTGAATCAAAGGTGTATCAGAGTAAACTGGCATGTAATCATGCCAGTGGACCGATGCATAACATCTATGTGGACATTAACATCCAGTGAAAGAAGACTGCTGGTGCTAACATTGCTAATAAGTGCTACTGATTTCAGCAGCATCTGATGAATCATTATCATAGAGTTAAATTAACTTCTGCTTGGCATCACTGTCCTACGGCATGACCCTGTTTCTGCAAATCTTTAGCTGTTAGGTAACCTAACCAAAAATTTGCTGCTGTGCATTAACGAAAAAATATCTACGCTTTGGTCTCATCTCTCCAAAGGTCATTGTTCCAGAAGTCTTGTGATTTGCTCATTGCTCGTCTCTGCAAACACGTTGTGCTGCCATGTTCTTTTTAGAGAGAAGAGGCTTTCTCAAGACTTGTCCAGTCTTTTTTATATCGTCACTGTCTGAGATTGTTTAGACATCTGCAGAGGACGGATAGTCGATACATTAGACAAAGGATGTTGACTGTGGAGCTGCCAGGCGGGAGGAAAATAGGAAAACCACAAAGATTATTCATGGATGTAATAAAAAAAGAACACATAGAGGGATGATGGGAGAGGAGAGGATGTTATGGATAGGGTATGGACAGGATCTGCTGTGGCAACCCCTAAAAGGAGCAGATGAAAGAAGAAGAAGAGGAAGAATGTTATCATGAACTTTAATACTTAACATGCTAACTGAGCCCTGTAGAGTATGAGAATCAGACCTTGAGTAATTTGTAATTTCTCAGAGCACTGCACAGTCTGATCTTGGGGAGAATTTGATAGGACATCCACTCCTGGGAAGGATGTACTTGAAAATAAAAATTTTGGATTCTATGTGACTATAAATGCAAAACTAAATGTTTAATAATGTAACAAAAACTCAAAGTTTACTTCAGCTGTAGCAGCAGAAGCTGATTTGTGTGATGTGCCTTTCAGCTGTTATTATGACCACATGGAGGAGCTTTTAGCATGAAACAGATAGTGCAGTAACTGCTGCTTCGTGTTGTAGCCTGCAATTCTGTAGGAACAGTAAGATGCATCCAGTTCAATCTAGCTGTATAGCTTTAGTGCGGATTGTTAAATTTCAGAGTGTGATGGTTCCTTAACAGTTCTGAAAATTAACTAAGAGACTTCAGAAGCTCCACATGCAGTTGTAATCTACTCTCAAAGAGCAGTTAAGCTATGACCCCATGACAACATATTTAGTTTTTCAGAGCACCTTGAAGTGGATTCATACACGGTCAGTTAACGCCCATAATAAATTTCAGAAGCAAACATAGTTCAGGGTGAAGCATTAATGTTCATCTTTGATGCATGGAAGAAGAAGTGAACAGTGGTAGGTGTGTGTCTGTCTTTGAGAGTCACCCAAGCGAGTGGTGTGTAGTGAGCCTGTGGGCCCCTGCTTCAGCAGGTTGCGTTTGAGAGCTGCTGGTGCTGTATGACTGTCCTGCGGTGTGAGAGTGAGGAGCTGGAATCATCCAAACCCCCTGCCGCAGCTCCAACATCTGCTTGCCCACCATAACCAATCAGAGGGGAGAGCTCAGAGCCGAGACAAATCGGCCTGTTCGGTGATCTTTTCAAGGGATCCTGGTGGAGGGGTCAGAACAAAAGACAACCCCCGCCACCTCAAAACCCTCCTGCTGTATCCACCCTCTTCATCCTCCCCACGGCCTTCTGGCTTTGATATTTTAGACTCCTGCATGGAGGAAAAGCCTTCCCTGTTCATACTCTCTCACACACCCCATGTCCACACAAATACTTCACTGGGTCATGACAGAAAAATGACGTTAGTTGAAGTATCCTAAGCATGAGTGACATACAGTGCATTTGTGCGAGTCCTTTCTTTTCTTCGCTTTCATAGGACAAATTGAGGTATTGACATGCTGGAGTTTGTTGCCCTCATCTTTTCAAACTATCTATCTCATTGCTCATCTCTTATCTAGACATTCTGGCTCTGAGCTGAGATAAACTCTGACAGCCTGAGGATACGCAGGCGTCAAGCAAGCCGATAGGCAAAGCAACTGCAGTTTTCCAAAATGAGATAAACAGATATGCAAGTCACATAATAAATCACAGTCCTTAAGATCCTGAGCTGGTTTTAAGGCCAGTGTTACATTTTATTTGTGAAAACAGACACAAAGACTGAACCAGACGGCCTGGATCCAGACAGTCTATCCTCTGGCCAGCCCATCTAAGCAGACTAAAGACGTGACTCCCTTTGAACATCTGAGGAATTGGCAGAAGTGCACGAGGTAATTATGTGATACTGTAACAGAGAGAGAGAGAATGAAGAGACAGAGGGCATGTGTGTATGTAACAAAGAGCCTGTTGGTACAGTGGATGCCCGCACAGGGATGACATTCACTCCATCTCGGTGATAGCCCGTGACCAGCTAGAATTACCTTGTGCTGAAATCTGGCCATATATTCCATTTGATGCTGCTGCTTCTCAGAATGACTTCAAACAGTAAGAAGTTGAGCTGTTTCTGCCAAAAGTTGCTGAATTGAAACATATAAATCATGCTGAACAGATATACAATACCTCCATTTCTCTGTTCCTGAATGGCTCTTCCTGATGCTCACAGAATACATGTGAAGCAGCGATTTTAGAGAGTGAGGCGGGGATTGTTGCTCTTTTGTGATGACTCTTCAGTGAACCAAAAACCAGATAGATAACAGGATCTTTTATCAATCAAGTACATAAAGCAAACAGTAACCAGCAGTGCACAATGGCTGTGGTTTACTTTACTCGGTTTGATCTCTAAAAGCATCTCAACAGTGATCGGGCTCATTAAGAGGAAGGCCGCCAGAGCCTGCTGGGTTCTGGTTTCAGAGCAGATGTGCCTGGGTATAGGGGTCCACCTGATGAAGCCTCAGCCAGCTGCCCTCCTGAAACAGGTGTCTAATGGCTATAAAAATCAGGTTCGCTCAGTTCACTTGTGCTTTTTGAATTTGCACATTAGTCAGTCCTCTCCCCTTTATTCTCTGCTGTCAGTTCTTATTTATCTAATTGGTGTTACTGGTGAAGAGGCACTGACCCGCCGCCCTTCACCTCTTCCAGCAACCTTTCTCCCTCCTCCACACGGCCCTGCCTTGGCCCTCTCCCCAGCCCTTAGACCTCATGTCTCCGACTCCGTACGTGCAGGCCCGCTGCTAATTTTATGCGCTTCTGCACATTGAACTCTGGTTAACCCCTGGTAGTGATGCGCTTCGCTCCTAACAGATCAGAACTGGCTGTCTCATCGCTGAGAGACTGAAGGGTGCTGTAGATTCATAATACTGACCAAGAGAAACAAAGAAGTCGAGTTTGAAAACTTGTTCAAACCAAGCATCAGAATGGGGAAGAAAGGTGATTTAAGTGGATTTGAAAGGCATCAATTCACTGGATGAAAATACCTTGATGATCCCATAGGTCTGAAGAGAATTCTCAGACTGTTTCAAGCTGTTAGAAGGTCAACTATACCTACAATAAGAGCATCTCCGAACACACAAAACACTGAACTTTAAAACAGATGGGTGACAGCAGAAGAAGACTGTATCGGCTGCTTCTCCTGTCAGCTAACAACAGGAAATTGAGGGTGCAATTTCCAAAAGCTCACCAAAAGTGCACGCAAGAAGATTGGACAAATCTTGTCTGATAAGTCTCAAGCTCTGTTGCAACATTCAGATTGTAATGTTTTGGTGTGGACAACATGAAAGCATGGATTCATCCCATTTTTATATCAACGGTCTATGTTGGTGGTGATATCCTCTTGGCACACTTTGAGCCCATTAGTACCCTTAGCATTGTTTAAATGCCACGGTCTGGCGGAGGATCAAAGCTGACCATGTCCCCCTTTATGAGCACAGAGTACCCATCTTCTAATGGCTGCTTCAGGTAGGACAATACAGTGTCACAAAGCTCAGATCAGCTCAGACTTGTTGCTAAAAACATGACATCGAAATCTCAAATCTTATACTCAAATGGCTTGCACAGTGACCAGATCTAAACCAATAGAGCACCTTGAGATTTACATTATGTATTTGCAGCCTACAAATCAACCAAGTGTTGGCATCATATTAATACTTGTTAGAGCTAAAATCTCTGGCGAATGTCTCCAGCACTTTGTTGAATCCATGCCATGAACAATTACAAATTAAGTGCCTAATAAAGTGATTAGTGACTCTCAGTACTTGCAAGGGAGAATTCAGAGAACATTTCACGGTATCAGCTATAAGCTATTCTGGCTGTTATGTGCCTTTGATTTGTCAGTCGTGCTGAAAAAGCTGAGATAGGATTATCTCGGTCAGTGAACTCAAGACTGTGCATTATGACATTTAGTTGACAATGCAAACCATGGCAAAGAAAAAGAAATCACGAATTCCTACAATTCAGGGACATTACATCCTCAAATTTAGTTCTTAAATCACAGTGACGTCCCCAAGATTGATAAAATGCTACCAAAGGCAAATCCCACATTAAAATTCAATATTTACGCTCTCTTCTTTGTGGCAGGTTTTCTGGATGCAGAAATACAAACATGGGTTCGCTTCCATATATGTGACACTGTCTTAAAAACGGGCATAAGCACATTTGTTTTCAGGTCTGGTCTTTCCAGGAAGATATTATTGGTGTTTACTGGATTTCAAACATTTAAAGTGACAGAAATAGTTAAGAAAAAAAAAGGGGGGGGGGGGCTTGGAGTGGTTTTGAATATCGCACTGTCAGTTTTGAAAAGTTAATATGCAGGTGTGGTCAGATGTTTGGGGAGGTTGGTTTCCATTGCCTTAAGAGCATCTCTAACCATAAATAACACTTAAAAATATCACCATAAGCCAAGTGGTTATACACAGTACTCTGTTTCCTCAAATAAAGCTTACTTACAGACCTCATAAGCTACAGAAAGAATCAGAATACGGTGCTGATTCCTAGATTTATGTTGGAAGACCGAACCATCAACATGCTGAACAAACATGCATTTGAGAAAAAAATGTAATCACCTAGCTTAGACAAAACGTGAAATGTCTCTGGCTAGGAATCTTTAAACTAAAATGGTTCACAATTTACACCTTTGGACGCTGTAATCTATATGCAGTGCTCCAACCTGTCATACGCAAGAAAAGGAGAAAGAACCATGTGGTTTTTCAGCACAATTAAAGGACTGGGTTGGGATAGCTCACAAGGTCACAGAGAGAGCAAAACACTGCCCTGCTGGATAGAAATATCTAAATACCTGACATCAACAATGATATAAAGACCAGGACAGTGTGGAAGTGTGGAAGGCTGACAGGAAGAAAGGCCTGATTTTACTGCGGGAGTGTTAAGAGGGAGTTTTGAAATGGAGAAAGCAGAGAAGACTACAGCAAGAAGGAGGAGGGGGAGGAGTCGAGCGGACTGCCTGAGAAACGCAAACTGGCCCACTGAAGGAGTTTCAGTCAGGAAGGCACAGTGGCTGGTGGGTAATTTATAGCACAGAAAGGCTTGTAGGGTGAAAAACATTATTTTAGCGGCCCCCACATCCTAATAGAAGCCAGATGTGGAAGGATTAACAAAGACCATTCCCCCCTTCTCTTTCTCCCTCACTCTGCCTCTCCCTCTCTCACCCACCTCTCTTTCGTCTTCTCCCTTTCTAGCTCAAGTCCCTACTGTCTCATTTTCTTCCACTCTTCCTTTCATACTCAGTGTCAGGCTCGCCTCCACTACGCATGCATATTTTTCCTTCTGAGTGCGAGATGCACTGGGAATATGAGAGCAGTCAACACTCTGGTTTTTGAGGTGAGACTTAGGAAAGCATCAGTGAACCTCTTCAAACAGATCCTCTGTTTATTCCCGCTCCCTGCTCGTGTGCAAATGGGTGCTTTGTGGTTGCTGATGTCACTTTACTCTAGGGGTTGGTCGGGGTTGCCAGGCCACATGTCAGGCAGCAACAAAACAGGCTGGCATCACTTTACCCACTGCTATCAGGATGTAATTTGTTTCTCTTCTCAGTGAGCTCCCCGGGCCACTTTAAAGGTCTGATTATACAGTGGAGATACTGTTGTAATGCGGCGCCACAACCTTCAAAAGCTCTTTATAGCTGTGAGATGGTGGCAGCATCACAAAAGCCATTACCTGGCCGGCTTTGAAGAAAAACCAACCAAGCCACGACACAGCAGACGTGCTGAAACCCATATCGAGCGGGCAAGCCAAATGCAGGAGCTAAAGACAGTTAGATGAGAAAGTGGGACAGATGTTTCAAGTCTGTTTGAGTGCATTAATCACTAAAATGTGCTGAGTGAGAGTGCTGCCAATGAAAAGGTTCTGTGTTCCTTCCAGCAGAAAGGTATCGGTTCCAAAGTCAACACATTATGCAAATTGAATACGATTATTTTCGCTCTTCCCTCAGCGCTTACATCATCACCTGGGAATAAAAGCTTGATGTTGCAACTTGTGCCGCAGCCTGAGAAGATCTCTGGCTGCGGGATGAAGGGTGTCGAGTCAGGGCAGGTGCTCCTGGGAAAGTTTGCTATGTGTGAGCTTTCAACAAACAACTGTCTTTGCTCACATTTTTTGATGCTGCATATTTGCTATGGAGTGCATAGGTATGCACCTTGTTTGTTTGTTTTTTTTACAATTCTCAACGTACTATTTCTGCATTTGCATGTGTTTAAATGCGAGTGTTTTGGTAACTTTTTCGCCTGTGGTTGCTTGTGCATGTGTCACATGCGTGTGTGTGTCTGAAAGCAGCAGGGGCAGGAGCTCAAAGAATGACAGCGTGTCTGTGGCGGTCAGAAACTCAAACCCTCTGATCTCGTCTCAGAGTCTCCTGCCTCCCAGCTGTCACTGTGCCTCTGGTATCCCGCTCGGCCTCTCACCCCCTCCCGTTCCCTTTGAAGGCAGCTACCCAGGAAATTGAAAGCTGTTTTCAAACAAAGACAAGAGAAGAGAGAAGAGCACAGACACTGCAAAAATGGGTAGTTTGAAAGGGATGTGATGGAGAGGTTTATGGTTCAAAAAGTTCTTCATAGAAGTGAACTGAATTTTACTGTGAGTGCTGTTGTTATAGAGTCGAATCACTCTGAGAGTCTTAAAGTTATTTTGTCCGATTAGCGTTATTAGAAAGACTTGGTCCTCTTGTAATACTTGATCATCTTCACTAATAAATAGTTCATTAACCTTCACATATTTACCAGTAATAAACAACAAAGCAGTAATTAAGGATTGCAATAATCATCTGATGTTTGTCTTAAAGCATGTGTAAGTAGGCAGATGGAGTGGTTGTGGTTTTTCACAAGACTGGTAATGTGTACTTTTTTCTCTCACTGGTTAGTTTAATTTTTTACATGTTTTCTTTCACTTTCAGTAGCTGTTTGTTTAGGTTAAAGTACCAAAAATCATTTTTTTAAGATTTAGAAAAATAACAGTGATTAAGGTTAAAATGTGACTCAGTTCAGGTCAATTCAGTTTTATTTATGTAGTGCTGAATCACAACAACGGTTGCCTCAAGGCGCTTAATCCAACAGCTCACTGCTGACCCTGAAAACACACTGGATGCACCTTGTCGTCATCAAGTATGGATTAAGACAGACTCAGCACACTAACAGCAATTTTACAGTGTTTATTGAACAGAGAGCTTTGGAGCTTCGGGGAAAGATTTAGCAACAAGAACGCAACCAGTATCACTGTTAAAGAGAAGAGACAAAGACAGAAGTAGTCGAGGTAAATTCAGACTCATTTTGCGATTAGAGTTATGTGACTGAACAGTCTTACTTGTCAGTTCCCACAACTGAACCACGGGAAGTGTTACAAATGGGAAGGCTGTTATCCAAGGTGACTGGTGGTGGGCAGGCAGGTGAGTAGCTGGCTGGCGGTGAGAGCTGAAGTCCTCTTTAGGAGTGCAAATAAACAAGAGCAGGCTTAGAATGGGCAACTAGGAGGCAAGCAGAGAAACGGGGTTAGTGAAGGCAAAACACTAGAACTAAAGGTTATCAAGGAGGGGCCTGATTATCACCATACAGGCGTTAACAGTCTGGCGGATTTCTACAACACCATCCAGCCTTTGAATACCAGAAGCTTGACAAGATGATTCAGAACACATGTGGAAGGACACCCAGTGTGGGGAAGCTCTGCCCGAAGGTGAACTAGCAGGAACCAGCCCACAGCTACACCTGAGAGAGAGAAAGATTTTACCGATTATATTTACTGATTACTTTTATTTTTTAGACAACTTGCCACAAATAATTAATATTTTTCAAATATTTTCTTCAGCATAAGAATGGTTAGTTGTATTTCAATATTTAGTGGCTAATAAAATGTCCAAAGAAATACATGCACTGAGTCGTGGATATTCCATTTGCTCCTATATGATTAAAAATTGCATAAAAATTGATCTTTTGGGGATTATATAGATTTATTCCCTTTTCGGGTAAGATTTAAGGGTTGAATTGAGTTTACAGGTATAAACTGAGTTAAGTTAGCATTTCTGTGAAACAAGAAATCACTTCAAGGAAGGATCGATGCCTGACTCTTGATAATTTCAGAAGAGTATTTCGGTCAGTTTTAGAGATAAGTCAGAATAATGTAATCAAATTTTCTTTCGCTATATACCCAGTTTCCTGGAAAAATCTTTGATGACATTCTGCCAGATCTGAAATCTTTGGAATATATCTGTCTTGCATTCTACAAAATATTTCATGATATTCATATTCAGATAAGACCCATATAAATATCTGCGACAGATCAGATCTCCCCATATTTTCTCCATAAATGTTATGGATACATGACAGGTTTATAAATTTGTAGGAATACTGCTGGATCATCATTTTTCATCCAGTGATACATGTACACTGAAAATTCCAATCACTTGTGCAGAATCTATATATGAGCTAAAACAACTTAAACAGCAGAGACTTTCCAACTGAACGCATGGATGTGTATCAGCTGAGCCATCAGCTGATGTGGGCATTGAGATCAACTGATCTGATTGATCTGATTGTGGCTGTGCTTGATTTCATGGCCTGCTTGAATTAAGAGCATGCTGGTTATCATAAATATGAAAAAGCACAGGAACTTCTACATTGACAATGTGGTAATAAGCAAAAAAAATTTGCATTTGCATTTATAAAGGCAAACAAGACTGATATTAACTGAGGATTTTATGCAGTCTATAAATACTTAGATAAAAAAGAGGAATAGAAATCAAACATGCGGGTGAAGAAATAGAAAGACTGTGCTACTGTAGTAAGGAGTAAAACAAGTACACATGGACAAAGAAACAGGAGGTGTTGGTGTCTGACCATGTGTTCTCAGCGTTTCTGTAACAGATGAATTGGTGGCCTTTGACCTGACGTCCTGCTCGCCCTGAAGGCTTCAGGATCCTGGGGAGGCAAGCTCTGTTACAGTAAAGTTCCCTTCATACTTTCTCTCCACACTTCTCTGAGACAATACAGGAGTGTGCCAGAGCATCGGGGTTCCAGTAGCTCTACTGAGGTTACACTGGAATAACATTTTCATGATCCGTGTCTCAGAGGACGGGAGCCAGGGAGAGGGCAGATGGTTGTGTGGTTTAGCCCAAGAGTGGACAGCCCAGAAGACAGGAAAACAAACAGTGATGGACAGGTGGGCGTCACAGGGGTGTTCAGCAGCCAGACTGGCAGTCGAATGGAAAGCAGCAGCAGAGGATTCCGAATGGCATCTTGGCACAAAGGTTTAGACTGACGCTCGAGTCTCCCAGCCAACAATAATGTCTGCCTCATTAGATCTAGACCACGAGACCACGAGACTGACCGGTTGTTCCAGAGGGAAAAGAGCTTGTAAAACACTCCTGGTCAGGACTGTAAAGTTTATAAACGTAACAGATGGGTTAACACGCAGTTAAAGGACAAGGAAGAGAGCTTTGGTTCCTCTTTATGGCAACATGAAACTCATTGTTATATTATGTCAAGTTTTTTGTGTCTACTCGTTTTTACTAGATTATCAGTCAGCATGCTTTGCCTTTACTTTGCATTAGTGCAGATTTTCAGTATTAAATTCATGTATGGTGATGTCATCTTGTCTTGTTTTGTATATTTCATTTTATTTACGTCATCATACGTAGCCTAATAGAGACAATATCACCATAAACAAAGCTGACGACATCAAAAGTAATCAGAGTTTAACAGCCGATAAACTGATAAAATTTCACTGACAAAAGCGCCAAAAAAGCAGAATTCAGTGGTGCTTTTAAGGGTGTGACTCTCACTTGTAAAACTTGGTTTTGCAAAGTTACTATCTCAGATTGTTCTCCCACATATAAAGTAAAGACCTGAATCTCTTTAAGACGTCAGAAAGCTTTGTGGGGGGATTAAGAGATAGATAACTGTGGAAAGCTTTTTAAAGGTGGGTGAAGTGAAATGTGAAAAAAAAAAAGCTTAAAAGTAAATCTGACAGTGGATTTTATAACAAGTTGTTCAAAAAGTCAACACCCAAGTAAGTTTAATATCACCCTTCCTTTCCTGTCTGTGACATATTATTCTCTCAGATCATTTCTCTAAACGACTTATGCATGTCTCCCAGGATTTTTCTCAGATTACATCCCATTCACAAGTAGCCCCTTCACTGCATATAGCGGACTAGAATATTTGCAGAAGTAAACCATTACATGGGTAAGTATGAGTTGGGGAAAACGTGAAACCACGTAATTATGTACTAATGCAGCCTGAAAGGCTGGAGGGTTAATTCAACTGGCTTTAAATGTTAGCACACGAGCGCAGGTCTCTTCTCTTTTTCACGGTGCCTGAGAGTGGACTCGGCTTGTTTTACAAGTAGTCAGACGTATTAAATATTTTTAGAAACTACAGAAATCGGACCATGAGAAGAGAATGAATCCCTGCTGCTGTGTGATTTTCCACTGGTAACTGGAAGTTGTTAAATTATGTCCTCACATTTTATTATTTTGCTAAGAGATTAAATTCAGTTTCAGTCTGTAAATCTGTAACTTTGCCCTTGAAAGGAGGTCAAGAGTTCGCAAGAGTCTCTTATCACCTTCTTATGTGTCTACTTCTGCAGGTTGTCTCTATAACCTAAAGCCTGAAAGCTTGTAAAAACACCTACATACCTAAAACAGATTGAAAAAAAGAGATTGTTACCAGTTTGTTATACCACACAGTCAACAACATTTAAGAACTCTTCTTTATATTCAAAGGAGTCACTTGACTTCAGGAAGGATTCTTAATTTACTTTTACTGAGAGTTTGAAAAATTGTCAGACAAAGGATTTATATCTGTCTGTTTTTCTGTCTCCTCCTGCATCTCCTCCTCCTCCCTCTAATCAGCAGCAATAAGTTTTGTGACCTGCATCCCCAGGTGTGGAGGTGAGGGGTCAGAGCTTTATGGTGGAGTGGTTGGAGGTCAAGACATGCAGTTCATGGAATTTGGGTGTCACCATGGCTATCACAATGAGGCAGTGAGAATGACAGGTATCCCCTGCGGGCTGTAAATAGCAGATATGCTCTCATGCTTACGGGAGGGGGAGCAGAGGGGGCTAAAAGTCTGGTGGAGCTCAAAACAGGAAATGAGTATAAAAGGGAAGCACAAGGAAAACAAAAACAGACAAATGGGAAAAGATAATTGCATTTGAGGAGGAAAGGAATGCCACCAGCTGAGGAGCAGAATCTCATATCCCACTTATAAAACTTCGCAAACCCAAGTTCAACAGTTTATGACGACTCAAAAGCTCCTCCGGTCATGTCTGTTTCTGTAGAAATATCTGGATTAGTCTTCAGCTTTATTTATCTGTGCATAAAGTGGAGAAAAATGATAAGTGGATCTGACAAAAATATGCTTTCGAGGGCAATGATGAAAATTACAGAAGACACAAAAATGATAAATCGGTGCAGTTTGAGCAAACACGGTGGAAAAATGCAAAGAAAAAATAATAAATGGAGAAAAAATGTAAAACTGGGACATTTAAGATCACATTCGCATTTTAACCAGAAAAACATGCTTCCAGCACGTACGCAGAAACACACTAGTACTTGAACACTGATCATCCAGATGGTGCAAGGACGCAAGCTTGGGTCGGGGCCAGCTTTATTCCAGAAATATTGCTCGTCTGGTTTGTCAAAAAAGAGGAGCTAGGAGTGTAGCCGGGGCATGTTTTTTAAAAGTGTTTGAAAAGCAGAAAGAGCTCCAGCAACACTTTACTTTGGACCAAGTGCATAGGGGACAGATGGAGTGTAGTGGAACATATTTCTCCTGCAGGTCTAAGCTAACACAAATGTAGACGCAGTGTCAAAGAGATGTAGGGGGTACCAGAGGAGGGAGAGTGGTCAATATTGAAACAGTCATACCATGTTACTGTTGAGATCTCAACTACACTGTCATAAGAGGTTATTGTGGCATCATCTTTCTTAAGAACAATCTTGTGTATGTATATTCTTTTCATTTTAGTGTTAAAAAAAAGTACACACCTTTGACTTATGAACTGACTGGTTCTGAATCATCTTCTGTCTTTTTCTGTATACACAATAAATCAACACAACTTGCCAAAAAGAAAAAAAGAAAGAAAAAAAATCTAAAGTCTGGCTGGAAACTGGATACAGCGGCTTTTTCTGCACTGTCAGTTGATCCAAGAGAGCATAAGGGACTCAGGTGTATACAAAATAAAGAGATGGGGAGACACAGCGTATCTCTAAAGGAAAAGGGAGGGGGAGGACCCTTGCCCACCCCCAGGGTAGGTCACAGTCCTTGGCCTGTGACCTCTCTCTGAAAGGAGGGAATTTAGGGGAGGGAGAAAGAAACATGTCTGAGCAAAGCGAGAAGCAGAGAAGCAGAAGGAACAAAGGCTCAACAGAAGCCAAAAGTCTATTTGCCTTTACTTAGAACTAAATCTGCACTGATTTTACCACACATCATGAATATCTTCATATATTGTAATTTCATATGACCGATTTTTCTCTTTCTTTCTTTCAGTCGGCTGTAGCATTTTCAGAGCCACACCTGAGTGATGCTGTTCAGAGTCTGTCCACCCCTGGAGCCACTACAGACGTTTGTTCATCTCTGCTGTTCATCACTTTTCTTCTTTAATCTGCATTAAAGGGCCCGGGTGACCCCCTCACCCCTCATACATCTGCTTTAGAAGCCATGTGCCTTCCAGATGTGGAAATACCTGACCCCGAGACTGCAAAACTCCAAGCACTTCATGAATCCGTCAGTAGATGGCAGCGCACAAGGTTGACTTTTAAAAAGCCAACCAGTGGATTTTGGTTTGGCTTATTTCGTGACATATTTGGGCTTTCATTTCATTTCCATTGGTATAAAACCAACTTGGCTTAATAAAAAAGATAGTAAGTGGTTTCTAAATATGACAGACCGGAAAATGTTAATATAAGGACAAAGTCATTCAACTTTTCTTTTGCTGAGAGTGAAAAGACTCACTGACTGAAAATATTAAAAACTCATAAATGACGATCATGATATAGGCCAAAGTAATTACCTCATTCCTTAAAAATAATGCCAGTGACAGTGTTTGTCTTGTTGCTTGTTAAGCTTCGTCTTGTCCACGCCATCTCCTTTTCTGCTCCAGATGTTCAGTGTCAACAAAAAGCTAATTGAGAGAAAGTTGTAAGCTATCTTTGCGTGTGTGTGTGTGTCTCCTCTTGGAACATCTGGCAGAGCCGCAGCAAGCAGCTGCTCAAGAAGATATTGCAATTATTTTTTCCTCCTTTAATATGAAAAAATAGATCCGTTCCCTCGAGGGAGATGAGGAAGACTATTTAACGACAATAATTATGTCACTAAACGGTAATAAAAGTGGTGTCAGTAGGCTCAGTTCAGTTTGAAAGCATTGAGGTGGTGGTTGTGAGCTGAAGACACGATCCAAGAGTCAAACTTGGATCGTGAAAGTTAAGCTTTGAGACCAAGCTGCCCTGAAGGTGCCTTAAGGCAATGAATTTGAAAAGCTCTTTGATTGCTTACAAAGTAGCTAGGAAACAGATACAAAGATGAACAACAAGTAAAACCTCAAGCGATCATCTAATATATATATATATATATATATGTGTGTGTATTTTGCAGCTACTGTCTGTATACTTAATACATTACGATGTTTTAGAGCATAAAACTACACGGTCCCACTGACATGAAGTGAACTGTGTGAAGATAGTGTGGGATTTTACTCACAGTTTCCTAAACACTCAAAGAGACATGGAAGTAAACTGTGGCATGGCAGATCCCGACAGCTTTAATATTTAAATATTAGACTTATATCATAAATTGAAAAAAATTTGACAGACTGGATTTGCCTTTAAGGACTCTCAGCTGTCTCCAGACACACCATGGACCTTTCCCAAAAAACTTCCCTCGTCTCCACTGACCAATCATCTGGGCTCAATTTTGCCTCCTAAAAAATAAGGGGCCCAAATAAGGGCTCTGAACTTTTTT
The DNA here is from genome assembly GCF_057382095.1 of Aulonocara sp. 'chitande type north' Nkhata Bay. Taxonomy (NCBI): domain Eukaryota; kingdom Metazoa; phylum Chordata; class Actinopteri; order Cichliformes; family Cichlidae; genus Aulonocara; species Aulonocara sp. 'chitande type north' Nkhata Bay. The sequence goes on from NC_141357.1 coordinate 34,104,885, forward strand.
CCTCGCCTGCTCCTCAGTTCTCTGTCAGTCTTTACGTACCGCTCTATCTTTCACAGATGCGGAATTTCAACCCATGCTGATCCGCAAATTCAACATATATGTATGGCTTTCTCTGTCAACGACCTCCACACCCCATCTCTTGTCGTCACTCTTTATTAAGGAAGCGGACGCACATTTTCTCAGTCGCCAAAGCTTTCAGCACTACAACAAACTCCTTCCCTGTCCGATTAAGCACACTAACAAGCTTAGCCAGTCTGTGAAAGACAGATTTACCGCAGTTCCTCTGTGCTGGTAATTACTGGCAGAGTGCACTGTAACAATTCTGGTTATAAAACAGCTTACTGCCCTGTCACGGTCCACATCCCCACTGACCCTCCAACCTCCATCCTTTCTTCACACCCTCTCTCTCTCTCTCTCTCTTTCTGGCCTTCTCACTTGATCTCCTGCTCCCTCTCCTCCGGTTTAGCTCTGGCACCAGGATCTTCAGCAGAGCCAAAGAGCTAAGAAAGCCAGAGAGAGAGTCCTCTCTTCATGGAGGGGGGAAAATGCTGAGAACAAGTCAGAGTGAGAAAGGAGGCCATTGTAGGGGGCTGGCCTGGGGACAAGTCACCCTTTCAGATGCGGCCAGCCGTGTACAATGGCTAAACTAACATCACTGACATTTGGAGTTGCCCAAGCTTTAGAGTGAGAGGAATGAGGAGGGGTGGGGTTTACTATTAAGGGTGAGGAGGCTGGAAAGAGCAGCAGTGTTGGAAAAGGCCCTTCAGAGGCACCAGCCATTGATCAAAAAATCATGTCAGTGGCTGGGATCAGAGCAGCATGCCCTCTGTTAGCTTTCATGTGCTGGAGAAGCTGCAGGGTGGGTTGGGGGGGACACAGAAGAATGGCATGGAGGAGGGGAGGACATACGAGATAGCCACCTTTTTCAAACTCAGTCCCAACTGACCTAGCTGGGCCCATAACATTAGCCCACCCGAGGCCACTTGGGGGCCAAAAGGGTGATAGAAAACATGCAGATGCTTCATCAAAGCAATCAGATAGCACTGCTTGTTACACTCTATTGGTTGCCAGTAAGGGACATGGTGAATTTGATTAATGATAAAGTGGGCAGCCAAGTGGCCTTCATGGCAAGTACTAATGAGTCCCCCTACTGCTCTTGACTGATATGGATGTGGCCTGTATCAATGACAGCAGTGGACCATTAGGAGATGGTCTGTAGGTAAAATTCCACAGTAAATGGCTTCAGCTTGACTTGAGAGTACAGTTCTCTGTCCAGGAAGGCCATGCCAGACTCTAGAAACTCCGCACATCAGCCCAGTGAATTATCTGGGGCGATCGTGGCTCAAGAGTTGGGAGTTTGCCTTGTAATCGGAAGGTTGCCGGTTTGAGCCCCAGCTTGGACAGTCTCAGTCGTTGTGTCCTTGGGCAAGACACTTCTCCCGTTGCCTACTGGTGGTGGTCAGAGGGCCCGGTGGCGCCAGTGTCCGGCAGCCTCGCCTCTGTCAGTGCGCCCCAGGGTGGCTGTGGCTACAATGTAGCTTGCCATCACCAGTGTGTGAATGTGTGTGTGGATGGGTGGATGACTGGATATGTAAAGCGCTTTGGGGTCCTTAGGGACTAGTAAAGCGCTATATAAATACAGGCCATTTACCATCTTTTATTCAATAGTCTTTTTTTTTTATTCAGATTGACACCATCTGTTCATAATCCAGAGTACATATAAAATTGTATGTGTGGCATTATGATATGTTATGCGGCACTGCTGATCAGACGATTTCCCTGCTGATACAACAGTATGAGAAAGATGGACAACGTACAGTTCGGTCTAAAGGTTTTTGCACATTTCTCAAACTTTTGCCTCTGTACACTTCCCTAATGGATTTTAAATCAAGACTGAGTGAAGTGCAGACTTTTAGCTTTAATTCAAATGGCTTAACAAAAGTATTGTTTTGACTCTTTGGGAATTACAGCCGACCGTTTTCAGGCAATTGACCAGGTGAGGTATGTTGCCCTGATATTCCATTACAAAATTAAGTAGATCTGAAATTGATTCAAAGTGTTGAACTTGAACTATTTGATAACTAAAGCTATCAATATGAGATATGAGATGCTGATACAAATGAAGGAAGACATAATTTGAACAAAAAAGCAAAATTAATCAGAGATAGCAAAAACTTTAGGAGTGGCCGTATAAACAGTCTGGTACATTCTTTAAAAGGAGGAATGATCTGGACAAAGAAAGTAGACGATTGTGGAATTCTTTCCTTTGTTAGGAAAAACCCCTTCAAAAATCCAGCCAAGTCAAGAACGCTCTCAAGGAGATATACGTGTATGATTGTCAAGGTCTGCAGTCCAGAGAGGCCTTCATGAATGGAAATACAGAGGCTTTACAACTGGTTACACTTAAGAACAACTAGACCAGATTAGACTTTGCCAGAAAACATCTAAAAGAGCCTGCAAAGTTCTGAAAAAAAGAAGCAAAATCTGCAGACAGGTTAAATGAAGATCCGCTTCTACCAGAATGATTAAAAGAGACAAGCAGGGAGAAGGTGAGAAGCTTGTGGTCTGGAATATACCACACTATCTGTTAAACATGGTGAAGGCACTTTTATGGCATGGAACCAGACCACTAGTGCTTATACATGCAATAAAGAATATATAAAAAATCCAGAATGTTTGTTAAACACCCTGAATTAAAGTTGAAAACGTTGCCATGCGGTGAAGCAGGACTCCTTGAATACAGGGAATTTATTTACAGTGAAAATGTGCAACAGCAGCAATCCCAAAACTCGATTCTACATTCGTCTTTAGATCCCAATCTCACTGATCCTTCTCCAGAAGGATGCTCTCCACTGCACCTCATTCCATATTTACAATTTGCTCTCCACACCTCTGCACCACAGGTTTTGTAGTCATTCAACAATCCAGCACAGACCACTCCTTAGTATTGGCTCTTCACAAGGTCATCACAGACAGGTGCGTGATTACCTGCAAGTGTGCGGCACCAGGAGGCGGGAAATCTCCAATGAGACCTGCTACTGCACAAAAACCATCACTACCAGACACACACACACACACACACACACACACACACATGAACACACATACTGGCACAACAGACGAATGAGGCAGAGAGCTTCAGCAAGGACAGACAAACTATGACAGAAATTGTGCCACTGTCCGAAACATGGACTTTAAAAAAAAAAATCACTGAAAATTAAAAAAATGTTTGGGCAATTTTACCTTTTTGCAAAACCGCAAAAGTTTTTTTCATTGAATTAAAACTCAGGTATTCTCATTTCCTAATGAGACTAACTTTTTTTTATTAGAAATTGTCAGTTGAAAACAATTCTGAACTCTCTGAATGCATTAAACTTCACAGTAACAACACACAATCACTAGCTTCTCTAACCAAATGAAAGTGAAGCTACTAGATGCCCATTAATCAAGAGATGGTAACTAAAAAAATATCAGAGAAGCTCCATCCAAAATTTCACTGTCTGGAAAGTTGCTGTGAAATGAAAAATCACAATTTCTGTGGAGGTCAGGATAAGAGCTGGAATATTTGGAGCAAGATATTTTCCCAATAAAACTGCACATCTGCTGGGCAGGCAGGAAAAGAGGAACTCACTTATTGCACTGGTCCATAGTCCACAATTTATGAACAAACAACAGTCAATGTATGAAGTCTGTAGAGTAATATTTGGATAATACAGAGTTGTGTTGAAGCACTGCAGAAACGAGGTTCAAGCTGTGCTCCTTGGCTACAATTACAGAATGTAGGAATGAAGGAGACGTGCCTAATGAAAAGAACGCGTTGCTTTCTATTATCCATGGAGGGGACTTTGAGGTTGTACAGAATCTAAACAAAGAGAGTCAAGACACAGGAGATACACAAGGATAGGAAACAACCAAATTAAAACAGCAGGTGAAAGAAGACGAGGAAGACACTAAAAGCATCGACACAATAGGGGATGAGGACAAGATGAGGAAATGCAGGAAACAATAAGGAACAAAAGAAACAAACTGCAATTAAGTAAAGAGAGGGAGCGAAACTTAGGGACGTGAAAAAGAAACAGTTTATTAATGAATGTATGGGGTGAAATGCCTTAATTCCTGTATTATGTCTGTTTTTAAAGTTAATAAAAATCTTTTGTGTCTGTGGCTCTATTTACTTTTTCAACTTACCAAATCCATTAAACATACAAGTGTGCCCTTGAGAGGCTTTATCAAAGAACATTCCTTTTAATCAACATAATTAAGGATTTCTTTTATTTTAGTTAAACATTTTGTCCAGACAGTCAAAAATATATAGGCAAGAAATTTAGTTTTCAAACCTACTGAAACATAGAAAACATAATCATAACTTCATTGTTTTTTAAACATGCATCACTTTCAGCATTTTCACAACTTTCATGTCCATTGTCAAATCACAAATATACAAATGCAAACAGTCAGAGGATGTGAAAACGGTACCGCTGCTGACCGAGTACAAAGCTATACAAATAGGGAAGAACTGTATGACTGTACCTGTTATAAACATACTTTGGTTTAGTTTAGTTTTTTTAAATTTCCCACAGCCTGTGTGAATATAATCAAAAGTCTTCATGATCTCCCTTTTTGTAAGCTATTTCTCACATTAACTGTTCTTTCTAGTACTGTGTTCACCTGCATGGAGTAGGCAGCAGGTGATGGAGTGAGTCTAAAGTGATCACAGAAGGAGCTGGCAGCACTGTGGAGTGGAAGAATGTTGAATTGTTGGCAAGAGAGTTTGACTTCAGGATCCAAATGCTAATCAGAGCTGCCAGAGAGCCAAGATTTTGATGCAGTTTCACCATCTTTTTTGGCATCCAGTTATCTGGTCAAACAACTGGGACAAGGGCTGCTGTGGTCTAGCTTTTGCAGCTGGCAACATCTCCTCTCTCTCTCCGGAGTACACAGTCCAGGGTGCTCCAGGGAAAGGCCACACCAACACTCCCTGGTCTGATGACGTCCACAAGCCGAGCAAAGGCACCCACTTTGTTTAAACAAGCTTGTGCGTGCAGCTAAAAGGGGTAAATAAGGGTGGACCACCTAGCCTGTGGTGCACTGACTGCCAGCCTAGAAACAGCTTGGCATGGGCTCGTGTTAACGTATCTCTGCCTGGGCCGGGCTGTAGTATGTTAGCGTCACTGTGACAATCCAGTCTCCTGTTCGTCTCCACGCTGGGGCCCATGAGGGCAAAGTCCCCCTCCTCTGTTTATTCCTGTGATTCAGTGGAGGGAGCTCAGTCTTCTAAATGCAATAACAGCTGCTAAAAGCAACAAACCGAGAACCTGATATATACTCTGAAGGACTGACCCCTGCCCATGAATCAGACCCTAGACAGAAGGTATTGAGCATGGGTTATGAGCAGAGTTCCCTGCAGTGCCCTATAGATCTCCTTGTCTCAGTACCTGGCTATTTTTGGGCCACCCTTTACCCATCAAACAGCCTTCAAATGCCTCTTCAGGGAAGAGGGAATGTTTCTGGGCTGATTTAAAGCTGACAATGTTTTGTGGTATGCCATTTTTTTTTTTTTTTTTTTTTTTTGGTTGTTAAATTATATCGTTGTTTGACATTGTTGTTTATTTTTGAATCCAGTCATTTTCTGTGGTTCAGAATTCGTTCAAAGGAGGAATGCCTTGACAGAGTGTCCCAGTTAGATCTCAAAAGGCATTTAAATTACACAGGGTGAAGCTGTTGATGTGCTGCCATAGCTGTTGGTGTGTTTGGACAAGAAATGAGGCGTCCGCCCATTTTACCCTTGTTGAAATGAATTGACATATGCATGCTGTGTGTGTACAGAGATTAACACATACTGCAACCCACGCATCGAGGGCCAGCGGTTCCTTCGTCATGCATTCCCAGGGTGCATTGCTTTCTGACAGCTGTGGAGGCCTGTTAACACCCTGATCGCCAATGTGATTACGACTCTCTTAAGATACTGAACCACACGCAGCTCCTGTTGGACAAAGACAGGCCTGTCCCCACCGCCCAGGCGATCCTGACACAACCCCAGCTGGATCAGCCGTTGGGTTTATCTAGGCTCATGTCCAGCTCACCTTCTGTGTCCCAGGAGGTGAGGTGCACGGGGAGCTATGTTCCCCTTTGGCGAACAGGGCAGGGGGTGTTACAATTGCTACTCACACTGTATACAATCAACACTCATAGCATGCCAGGATGGGCCACCCCCTGAGCAAAGGCCACCCAGCGGACTTAACTTGTAGTTACACAGCTTAGTGCTGTTCAACGTTTTTTCCATTTGTTTATGTTTTTAGATTTTTGCAGTCTGAGTGTTTCCCAGGATTTCAATGTGTATTTTCAATTTAATATCAGTGAGTCCAAACAGGTGATGGGAAATGAGTAAAACATCCCTTCAAAAACCGGGATGTCCTGCCAACACCTCAGTTCATCTGGCATAGACATTTCTGCAGGAGTGATTAAAAGTGATCTAATAGAAAGCACAAACCTGCAATTTTCTTTTTTTTTATTGAGTGTCTCTTTTATTTTATATCACTTGCAGGTGATCGTCTCATTGAACAACTGTCTAAACTCTCACTAAGGTTAAAGAATGTCTACTGCTGTACAGTTGGAAGTTCAGCAGTGACAGCATGATGTCACTGAGGGGAAGGAAGCTGAACATCCAAGAAACAATTTTACTGCTGGGTGTGTGACCAGTGTTTTGACTTTTCAGACCTGACCGCATCCTTGCTTCATTACAGCACCAACAACTGTATATGTTGGACATTTGTCAAATATGACATGATCTCCTTTAAACAAGAAGCTTGTGTGCACACAGTCTTTGGAAATGAAGAAGCTGCCAGGTCTAAACACTCCTCTCTAATAGCTACAGTGCCACATGTAGCGGAAAAAATAAATAAACGCTTGAGAAAAAACAAAGTATGCAATGTTATTTCTGAAATAAAACAAAAGCATATTTATTTGGTAATTCAGAGCCCACTTAGCCAATCCCAAATCTCCAGCTTTTAGTCTACAGTTAAGGTCAGAGTCTGTCTGGAAACAATATAATTAAATACTCAAAAATGATCAGTTGGTGCTCAGTTGGTCTAACAGGTCGTGTAATAACAGAATACTGTTTGTTTATATTCATTAACAATAATACTCTCCTGGTAGTTTCTTTAGGCTTTGCACCCCAATTCCACAGTTTTTAGCAAAAGTCAGCAATTTTCAGTATTCTAAACATTTAGTCAGTGAGTGGGCAGATTAATGCATGTTACTGAGTGAATTAGCTAATTTCTCACATTCTGCAGATGACAGCATAGAGATACTTGTAATAAGAAAATAATTACATTCACAGCTCACACTTTTTTCCCCATCCCTTTGAGGTATTCCTAGTGCAGATGTACAAATTTCAGTCACGGTAGTTAGCATTTAGCTAGTGATACAGACGAGGAGTGAACATAAATGGAGTTAAAAAAATGGTGACAGGTCATTTCAAATTTTCAAACTGCTCAACAAATATGACAAATATGTACATATGTAGAATTTTTTACATTAAGCTAGCAGACAAATTGTTTCTGTGCAGTTTGTCTGCTAGTTAAACGTAAAACAGTGAGATGGAGAAAGATGTTTAAAAAAAGACAGGAAAGGAGAGGAAGATGGGAAATTGTTTTCAAAGGTAAGTACTGTTCAGCAGATGACATTTGCTAAACATAAATCTTATAATAATAAATAATCATATAATGTCCCAATTCATTTTACAATTTTTAAATAAATGATGTTTTGCTGAATTATGGTTTTGTAAAACATGGAAGATTACTGGATTTGTGTTATTCAGATGTTGCACGAAATTAGCAGACAGTGCAGTGCTGGCTAAACAAGCTACTTTACAGTACTGTGACAAAGTTTACAGTGATGCTCTTTGCTGAAATGATGATGCTCAGCATGCTGTGGTGTTCATGGTCAATGTTAAAACATGCATCAATGGAAGCAAGCATCAGTTGTTGTTAGTGATGGTGCTAATTGGATTAGATTAGATTCAGATGCTAAATTCCATCTTTCATACCAGCTCTAGTGTCAAGTCTCCTCTGTACTGAAAGGAGCCAGTTATGGTGGTTCTGGTACCTGAGTAGGATGCCTCCTAGATGCCTTCTAGCTTCTAGGCCTCGCTATTCTGACAGAAAAGCTGCAAAATAATGTAAAGCCTTTCAGGTTTTGAGCTTTTGTGTACCAAATGAACAACAAATATTCAATAAATTTATTTTATCGTTAATTTTATAGACAGCAAATGTCTGGGTTTTTTGGGGGGTTTTGGGTTTTTTGCTTGAACTTGAAACACCTGAGCACGATTATGTTGTCTAAGTTCAGATCTGATCACTGACCTTGAGCTTTCTGTTGACATCTCTGGGAGTATTAGCAGCCTTGACTGAAAACAGCACTTCCTGATCAGAGAAACAGGAAGTCGCCTGGAGCAATCAGACAAATCAGACGTCTCTTTCTATCTGCCTGCTCTCTTGTCATTTGATCTCAGTTCACAGAGATCGTATGCTGTGAACTGTTCTGGCCTAGTCTTTCTGTTCCAACAGCATAATTCAATTGTCTTTTTATCCACAGGCGATGAATAACCTCTGAATAGTAAATCAGCACCACGGCGTCTCATCTCTGGACTGGAGCGCAGCTCTAATGGATCCGCAGGGGCTTGGATGGAGCGAGACCAAGCAGGCTCCATTCCATCCCCTGCTGGTGCAAATCAAAATAAAAGCCCCTCTGAAAGCCCCAGCATGTGCGCAAGTCATCTGAGGCCCCGTCGCGAATAACCCGAGAGAAAACACATCCCCAAATTTCATTCACGTATTGGCAGGCAGACAAATCAAAAGTGTCTTCCTGTCTCAAGCACATCCACTCAATCTTTACATTTTGACTGGCTGCATAGGGTGTGATAAAAGACTACATATTTACCAGAAATGGTAAATGAAATGTATGAAGATGATGATCCTGTGACCGCTGAGCAAAGGACAATTCCCCGCACTTCATTTCGAAGTGATCTTTGAATATATTTGCAACGCCTAACATAAGGTGACTTTAACAGGTGAGTGGCCATGCAATAGTTTTTTGAAAGAGGTTTGATCCAAGAACTCACTGGCTTCACGACTGATCACATCACCAAGTGGTGTCTGGTTTTGTGCATCTCTCTATCCATGCAAGATTTGTTTATTCAGTCCCCCTACAAAAATGGAAGCAAACAAAAAAAAAACCAAGAAAATTTAACAAAACATTAACGAGGTTCAGTGACTGAACATCACAAAACTATGATTTCTAGTATTGCCAGGGTTTTTCTCAAAGATGCTATTATCATCATCATTATTATCATTATTATTATTATTATTTTACAAAAATTTTTTGTAAAAATGTTTTGTGTTGTTCAGTCAATGATTCATAATAAATCTGAGTAAATTATCAATGATGTTGCCGTGTAGGTGCAATTGGTTAAAGGTTTCTTCAGTTAAATTCTTCAATTTTTTGCTGTCTTTGATGTCATTTATTCATTCTGCAGTTAATAATTAGTAGGGATGGAGCAATCCGATATACATTATCGATATCAGTCTGATCCTCACCTAAATTACTGGATCGGATATCGAGGAGGAAAAAAAAAGTAATCCGATCCATTAAATATCCAAAAATACCTCACAAAACCTATGACATGGCGTAACCCAGGTAGTGGCCTTAGCATGTCGGAGCAGTGTGCCTCACCTGATAGAGCGGCTGTTGTGTGTGGTCTGGAGTTCACACTGAAAGTGTCTGGAGCCTCGCTACGTGCTGCCAAACCAGGTTTTGTGCCAAGGTAGGTATCCCCGACAAAATTTGTTCCCCCTGCGTCATGAGCATTTCCTGGTCACGGAGTGCGGATCCAGTTACTCCGCCTCCATTACAGACAATTAGACATGGAAGTAGTGATATTTCAGTTTTGTAAAAAAGTGAAAAATTGGTATGAACTTGTACAAAATGAAGCAAGACATTAAAAAAACAGTTTCATTGATTATAAAGTAGACTATATCGGATTCATAACAGTATCGGCAGATATCCAAATTTATGTCAGTATCGGCATCGAATATAAAAAAGTGGTATCGTGCCATCTAAAATAATTAGTATGGGCGAAAGTTGCAAATTACTTTGTGCACCATATCATAAAGTGTGCAGACCAAATGCAGACACAGCTTCCAGGGTACATTACAAACAGATGAATGGGATTCAGTGAAGTGAGGTGGGCAAACAATGTTTGTTTGCTTCACTTGATAGATATTACTGGAGAAATGTTATACCTGAAATTAGACTTGTCTGGTACACGCATAGAATCTATTGTTAAATATGTCTGTGTTTGCTTTTGTTAACTCTCACAAAGTTCATTTATATTTTATACAGTATATGCTGTCAAAGCAGATTTGTGTCCCTGCAGTGTACTGATGGTGCTTGTGACTACCATACACCAAGACTTGACTTTCTGTATGTAAATGACTGTGTTTGCATGTGTGTTTAATGAAGGGGTGTCTCTCAGCAGCAGATGTTGGTGTTTTGTTAGAATAATTTGGTGGGAATTTTCATGAGCTCCACAGAGCCACAGCTGGGTTACAGGTGGGAACAAGGGGAGATGGATGGATGGAGGTGGGGAGGGCTAAGTAAGAGCGGAACCCCGGACCCCTTGGGGACAAAACTGTGTTTGAGGCCAAAAACTGTCAGCGAGGCAGAAATAGACATATAGGGAGGCGGGATTTGGCAGTTTTTGTCCGACTTATTATACCCACATACACAATGTTCTGTATAAAAAAACGTCAAACCAGGTTTGCATGTACTCTACATTTGCTAACTTTTTGTTTCAATATCAAGCATGGATGCACCTTCTGACTGCATTTAAAACATGCTTAGATAAATGCTGTTGTGTTTTTATGGATCCCACTGAGCTCTGTTTTAAAGTATATGAACCAACAAAAAAAAGAAAAGAAATTTTAAAAAGGAGGCAAGATATACAGAGTGGCAATTACCTCAGCTCTTGGCAGGGATTCTAATTAAAACCAAACTTGTTTCCTTCAGTGAACAAACATGACAGGCGCTGAGCAGAAGAGCTTTTTTTTTCCACTCCTGCCAAAATATTAAGTGAGTGCAGGTGCTCCAGGAATGTCTACAAGGGTGGGGGCAAGGCTGAGCTGACCTTTTTCTCTCTCCATTGTGTATGTGAGTCTCCATATGTGTGTTTATTTATGTATTTGAGCATGTGTTTCCTCCCAACCCTGACTGTTTTCACGCATGCTTTGGTAGCACGGCACAGAAGTACACCCAGCAGTTTGCCTTTGCTCCCTTCTGTAGCTTTGACGTGTTAGAAAGCTGAGCAAAAGCAAGCGACTGTTACATTATTGTGGAGAGGCTGGGGACTGCCCTAAGCAGGACCATATGCAAGGGTCCTGGCAATTCCTAGGCCTGATTGAAGCAGGCTCAGTAGCCCCACTGGAGCCACAGACCTGACAATTTCCTCTCTGCACCCCATCAACACAATGAATATCGTACACTACATCACTATTCGATACAAACTAGTCTCTGCCATAATTCCCAGGTCACATACAAACAATGAATAACAACCATTTTAATTCAGATTTTTTTGTGCCTCTCACTCATTAAGGAGCCATCATAGCACCAAATCAGTAACAGAACAGCACCCCAAGGGGTCTAGCTGTCAGCCATGATTGAATTCAAGCTTTCTGCTTGAGAGACAGGCTTTCTAATCACTGCTCTACCCTGCTGACTCGATAATTGTTCATTATTCATTATTAATGTCCATCCATGGCAATAACTCATGCTCATTAGTGAAAATGAACATTTATTCAGTTCCGTTCCTGGAAGTTCACGATTACCAGATTGTACCTTCTACCAATCAGCAGGTTTAGAGGCTGGAGGAGTTGAAGGCCTCCAGTGCAGGTGGGGCAGGATATTTTGACAACTTCCTTGAGGTCAGAAATGCCTCACCAAAGAGGTGATGGGTACAAGCGGACACCTGGCCCAGACTGACACCTTGAGCCAGACAGCCAGGTGAAGAGCCTGAGGACAGCTCCCTAAAATTAGGCTGCACTGAAAGAGAAGTAGAAGCGATTGGTGGATTTGAGTTGTTTTAATGAGTAGGCAAAAGGAGTTTCCATAGAAGAGATGACCAGAAACAAAGGTTGCAGGAAACCAAATCTGGTGAGTGGTGTGGGTGGGGAGTGAAGATTGCAGGCTCCTGCACATGCACTTGCAGGTTAGGAGATGACTCTTCAACTGAAAACTTGATCATACCTGGAGACCTAGCACTCATCACCACGATGTGGAATTCAGGTCAGTTTGAAAGGAAATGTTGTCTCTTAGCATAGCTGTGGTCTGTGGTCAGATTGGGGAGTATACAGTGTGAGTGATCAGAATAGGACTTACTCAGAGGAATATAAAAATAGCAGCTGCTGGAAACTGGTCATGATGCCCTTAAATGTGACTTTGGTCAAATTTAAATCAATTTTGGTTTTAAGGACCTGTGCCCAGATCCTTTTGATCACATCTAGTAGGCTTTCACTTACGTATCACCTTTCAAAAGTACTTTACCATGTTTCTCATTCACACCATTCACACACCAATAGTAACTGAGCCGGCAAGGATGGCGCAGGCTTACCTTCAAGCACAGGGCCAGAGATCAAAGCACCAACCCTGTGAAAAGTGAACACGTGCAACTACTATTTAGATATGTACACGAGAGCTGACTCACTGTGCTGTTTTTTTAAACGGACAGTCATCCAAATTATACTTGTTTGTGAGTCATTTGGGAATCATGAGTGTTTTTAAAGATGTGAAAATGAAATGCACATGGGGCATCCCAGCCCAGGTTTAGAGTATCATTCTTGTATTCTGTCTTGCTTCTACTAACTTTCAGACATCTTCTCAATAGAGGATACCTCCACCTCTCCAGACTGTGTTCCACCTGCACTTTGCTCTCACTGCAGATTACAGTGTTGTCGGTAAACATCATAGTCCATGGAGACTCCTGTCTGAGCTCATCTCTCAGCCCTCACGCCTACCACACACCTGACCACTGCCTCTGTGTCCGCATACATTAAAAAAATCTTTAATTCCTCTCTTGAATAGTAAATTATTGTCAGGCCTTTATGACTAGATATAGTTTTTGTTTTGTTCTTTCTATTCCTTTTTATTTTATAGAGCGCAAAATATATTATATTTTCATCCCCACAGGTCATACCTGTGCATTGTGTTCCACATTATACTGTACTGTATATTCCAGGAGGGCAGACTTGCAGTACTTTTCCAGAAACATGCAAGAACACCAAACATGTTACTGCTGAGCTGCACTGCATTTGGTTGCTAAGCCAAAATGACATGTGTTCATGGAGTTTACGTTTTGTATATTTAGATGTAAATCAGCAGCTCTCTGTTTGAGTAACATTTACATTTTTTCTTATCAGAGATGGATGAATGTCACAAAATAAAGTCTGTAACTTTCTTTTAAATTATAAAGAGAAATTAGTTTACTTAATTTAAACCACCACTTTAGGGTAACCCTGTTCTACCCTCCCTGGCTGTGGTTAAGTGCTGGCTCTCCTGGTCATGTCTGCCTCTCACATTCCTCTGGAGTCCCGCCTCGCAGAGCCAGGCGTCTTGGCACAGCACTGACAGGGAATTTTCCACAGGTCCTCGGTGGACAGGCTACACAGGCCTACCTTTGTCTGTGCCTGTGCTCTGCCTCCTTCTCGTCAGACCTTGCTCTTTCAGAAGTAAATACACACTCACTGTATCTGCTATATCACAGCCACAGAGACTCACAAATATACACATACACACACACAGCAAACACTGACATTAAGCCAGGTCCAGATGTTGGCATTTAAAGTCTATATTTTCTCATTCCATTCTCAGCCATTTGGCCCAAAGTTGCATTTCGAGTCTCTTAGCAGTATCACATAAAATAATACATAGAGTGAAATGTGTAAAATCAGTTTACAGCTGTAGTCTCATGGTACTGACGTCATTGTTGGCTTTATTGATTGTTCATAGGAAGTCTGTGGGCCATTGGCAGGTGCAGCAGGTCTGATATGGACGCCACAGACACATGAAAAAAAATCTCAACGTTCACAAAGAAAGGCTCCTTTTTCAAACAGGGAGCAGTGCCCTCATCTTGTTACTTAGAAAACAATAAACCGCTGCTGTGTATATACATACAAGTCTACACATGTCTTCAATCTATACACCGATTGATATATTTTCATTGATTCTCAAATACAAAAACACTTGAATGCTATCTGGCCCACATAAATTGATTGCAGTGTTAGTGAGATAGCTTTTTAGATCAAATTGAATGACCTGTGCACAGTGTCTCACTCTGTTACAGATATGATAGGCTCTAACAATCAACAATCAAACAAAGTTGGATGGATGGATGGATGGATTAATTATTATTATTAAATCTGCTTTGCTGTGGTTCAGTGATGCAAAGCAAACTTAAGTTTATGACATTTAGAGTGATTTTAAGTAGTTTTGAAATTTTAAAGGTGGACAATACTAAACAAACACAAATGCTTTTAGGTGTTTTTAAAGTGTAGTGCATTCAGAAGCCTAGAAGTCAAGGTTAAAAATGGCTGTTAGTGTTTAGAAAAAAGTGACCTGATCAGAGGCTCTTGGGGATTATTCCCATGTAAAGACAGAAGCTTTTCCTGTAGGCCCTGCTTGATACCCGCTGGGCTGCTCTGAGGCCCCCTGGTGGCAGGGTAATTAAAGTACCATAGCCCAGCCAAGCTGCAGTAACCCTCCCAAATCCACAGAGAATGACCAGAGCCATGGGTGCTCCTAATCCAGTTTGCGGCCATCGGGAACTACTCCAGTCCCAGCCGGAAGACAAGGAGGTTGGGGACCATGAACAATAGCCCAGTCGAGGCAAAGGGAACAAGGGAGGGTGGGAATGAGTGAGAGTGAGGGCGAACCTGTATTCATCCTCGCTCCATGTCTCCCTCTGTTTTACTGCTTTAGTTGGAGAAAAACAATCTGCAGATCCTCCCTCTTCTTTTTTACCATTGTCATGGCATGTCTCACAGGCTCAGCCTCCATTTTTTTAATTCAGTCAGTTCACTGAACAGGAAGAGTACAAGGCAGTAAAGAGTTCAGCAAATGAACAGCCAGCTATGGTTGATTTTCATCTGTAATGGACTCAAGTCACACAAGTGTTTCATAAGTTTGTTATCATAAAAGTGTGATTTGGCGTGCACAGAACTTGCAGAATAACTTGGTGCAAGTTCACGAACTCTGTGGATATAATTTGAATAGCACTAGCTGACCTATGCAAGATTATACCTTTAGCATTCACATTCAGAGCACAATTTGTGTAGCCTCACATGATCTGCCCTTTTTCTTAACAAGCTAAACTCATGAAATGCTCCCTCGCCAGCCTTTCTGCTCATACAGACCATAATCCCCTACCTTGGGAAGACAGAGCAAGGGAGAAAAGGGCACAGTGGTAATCCAACCTACAGGTTTGTCTCCCTCATCTATTCACTCTTCAGGGGGTTCAGACCGGCACCGCCCTCTACTGAACGCCACGGCACCGACCCAAAAAATCCAATTACATTCCTTCATTAACAAACCCAGCAGGACACGTACAAACAGAGCCCTATGCACAGCTGCACGCTCAAACAAACACACATGTACACACGTGAAATCTGCACCTGTGTATTCTCCCACACTGTGGGACTGTAGACAGGACCGATGGCGCTGCAAATGCTTTTGGGAGTTTCCTGAGTCATTTCCGACAAGGCTGCTGAAAACCTGCCTGTCCAGCTCTGCACAGGCTGAGCTCTGTGCTCAGTTTTCCATGATGCGATGGCCCCAGCGGACAGACACAACACTTTTTCTCGCTGTGACACCCTGTTACAGTAAGTGTACTACCTCATTCCTCAGGAACCCACTGCTCAGGCTCACTACCCCCAGGCTGACTCTACCACCAATAACCAGAAGTCAACATTTTAACATTTCAAAATTCTTCTTCTCTTCTTCTCACATTTATAAACAGCTGCAGCAAATTCAGATGAAACCCCAAATATGATAGTATATTAACATTTCAAAAAGCAAACTTTATACTATAAACTGAAACTGAAAGCCCACCTTAAGGCTTATAGTTCAGCTTTTATTTCATCATGATAGCTTCTAATTATCAGGGCTGTAAAACCCTTTCTGTTAGGGAGCACATTGCTCAGTGAAAAATAGGCTGAGACAAGGAAAATCATGTCAGTAACAAAGTACTCTCACCCTTCACTCTTAATTCCCACCTCTACGCTCTGGTTCCTCTGGTCAAGACAAATAATTACAAGCGTCATTTATTCCAACACTAGTGAGCTGTAGCGGGAAATCCAGTATAATTAGGAATAACTGTAAATGTCTTAATTGCTCTCACTGAACCATGATGAACCCCATCTCCCATTTTACTATTTATGATGTTTTGTGCTCTTCTAAGCTGAATAACAACCATTTCTCACTTCTAGGGCAAACAAATCTCAACCATGATGTTTTTATTATAATAAATTTCACTGGCCAACATCTCTGTGAGTTGTCTAGCCCCAGAAATCCTGAAATGTAAAAGACGTCAAACCCTGGCCTGGGAGAGGTAGCAAGGTCGGGGAATTACGCGGGTTGGGAAGCTTATTGAGAAATGGCAGGTTGGCAGCTGGCTAAAGGCTGGTATCCAGACTGGTGCTGGCCAGAGTAAATTATGCCTGGCAGCCTATTCCCATACATCCACCCTGCTATCCCTTCGTTTCACACATACTGACCCTCCAAATAGAAATGGGAACAGTGTGCTCACATTAGAAGTCAAAACAGAAAGAAGTTTGCCACATTTTCTTCAGCTTCTCACCTTTGATCCAACACATCCCTGCAAAAACACAAGGGAGTAATTATCTGTGGCATCCTGATTAACTGTCACTTAACTGGTCAGGCTTGTAGTGTAACCTCTCCTCCCGTGATTGCCTTTCCCTTGACTGATGGATCAAACTGTGTCAGCTTCTTCAGGTAATCATCGCTCTGCACTAAAATGAAAGCAAAGCATAAAAGCTGTATACAGAAGTGCATTTGGATGCACAACACTACTAATAATTGGATTTCATAATAACTGAGAATGCTGATAATTCAAAGGTGCTTTAAGACAATTAGTATATACGTAAAGATTTCTGACGCCCATTTTGGCATCATAATAAAAAAAAATTCATTTTACACCACTTCTAACAGATGATATTTAAAAGGGAGATCAAAGCACAACTTCAACATCATTAGTTGCTGTGCACATCCGTTTCCTCTCTCATTTTCCATGCCTCTGTCTTGTTGTGTCAGAACATGAAGAGTGTTAGTCCTCTGTCTGAGAAGCTCTCCCTCTCAGCAGCAAACCCCCACATTCCAGGAGAAATCGCAGAATCAACAGCCATGAAATTCATTTCTCACATGGCCGCATCTGTGCCTCCTAATCATAACCTGGACTGACAATTCAATCCCGTACTCCAACGCCCGCTTCCTTCTCCCCACCCCGGCTTCCCCAATCACTCCCCATCTCTCACAAAACTCCCTCACCTCCTCCCCCCTCCTTCAGTTTCCCTAATTGCATTGCGACATCCGCACCCCCCTTGCCACCCCAAACTCATTAGGACCAGCAAAAAACAATTAACAATGCCAACTTTAATTACAGTAATGGTCGTAAGGGAGTTAGTGACCTGGTTCCTCAGCACAGCTCCATCCAGCCAGCCTCCTAGCAGCACATCCACCTTCTGCATGTGGGATTAAAAAAACAAGATGGGGTGGAGTTTGGATGGCAGACATGGTGTCAGGGTCAGTCTGAACTGGCTGACTAATGGCTGGTCATATATGGTGATTAGGCTGTAAGAGGCTAAAGGGGGTGTCCAGTTTGGTCCCCTAGTGAGACTAAAATGTTTTCTGGGCCCTGTACTGGGAGCTGGGCCTCATCATCCATGTGCCTAGTATTTTATGAAAATGATGGATGTGTAAAGTCAGGTAAATTACTAAATTAGAGTAATGGATGATTACAGCAATTTGCTCTTAGCATTGCCAGCAGTGTACATTCCAGGCTGCAGCACACAATGTTGGCAGATCCCACATCTCTGGGCCTGCAGGTGAGTGAGGAGGATGGTTGAGAGTTTTGGTCAACATGAAGCTTTCATGGATTTAGACATGTGCAGCCAATATTAAATTTTTGGCCTGATGCAAACTAGACCTGTGGAAACATAAAAAAGATGACCCTTAAGAAGGAAGACATTTAAACACACACGCTGCAAAACTATAGCAATTATTGTAGCTCGTATAGAAGAACAAATACATCTTTAAGGGGCTTTCTGAACGCCATGTGCCTGAGTGAGCGCACCGTTGTCGGCTCAGCTCGGAACTAAATAGTTTAATAAGCAGCTAATAATGCATTAATTCTGAGCAGAGCACAGGAACAGCCAAGCAACCATATAGGTTAGAAATAAGTGAACATACTACTCTGTTTATGAAATTTCTTCCCTACAGTTTGAGCCCTAAAAGGAATTAAATTTTACTATAAAAGTAGCTCATGTTGAACTCACCACCTAGATCCAAGATGGGGAAATCTGTATAACCAATATATACAACCACACATATAACCAAAACCACAGTAAGAGAAAACGAAAATAAATTATTCTTTAAAAAAACAGCTCTGCCAAAGTGCTAATTTGTAACTTTTTATTAAATAAATCTCGCATGTTTTGCAGTTTGTGATGTTGCTCTGGGATGGTATTTATGCGAAGAAAGCCCACTCTACCATTTTAATGCAACTTACTACTGTAGCATGTCTGATCAAAGGCTGCATGAGTCTATCAGTGTGTGTGTGTCTTGGTGTTCGAAGAGGTGTAGTGTAGCATGTGTCAGTACAGGCCAGGGTGAGTGCGCTCCGGCAGTCTGGCAGCACTGTGCTCCCGGCTCCTCATACTCTGGATTAATGCCGATTGTTTGGGAATGACTTGGAACTGTGGACCACACAAGGAGAGCGAGGGGGAATGCCGACCTGCACCGTTCTGCAGGAGAGAGAAGCAGACGGGAGTCCACAGAGAGTTTTTAGCAGGCATTATCTTTCTACTTCTCAGTGTTTCCTTTCGTTCTCCGTCTTCCTCCACTATGCACGCACACACACACACACACACACACACACACTTTCTCCCTTTGTCTCCCTTCACTCTCAGTCTTCCTGCTCCCTTTTTCATTTTTCATTCACCCTTTGAAAACCACTCAGCTGTACCCAGGCCTTTGCTTTCCTGAGGTCAAGATGAAACAACATTTCTGTAACTACAGCTCTTACCTGCCCTGCTGAGTATGTGCGTACGCGCGTGTGTGCGTCCACAAATACATCTGAATGTATGTTTGTAGTGTTCTGTGGGAGGTCTAAAGCACAGTGTGGGTGGACGCTTAGGGAGGGATATGAAGAGGACAACAATTCATCAAAAAAACACAGGCACTGGCTTCAATTAGCTGAACTCACTCTGTGCGAGGCTGCTTTTTAGCGTGAGCCATTAAAGATGGCCAGTGTTTTGCTGTAGTGTACATTCCTGGTGAATCCTGCTCTGTAAACACAGGGGTGCATCTCTAATATATTTCTTTGCTGCTTAATCGGTTCAGTCAGCAAGTAAGCAAAACTCTCCCACATCCAGCAACAACAGTGAAGGATGCTGACTGGGACCTCTCGGCCTGCTCAGCTGTGCAGCTCAAATTATGTGAAAGAGGAGAGAATAAAACACAGGAGCTGGCAATGACAGGAGACACAAGACTGACAGCTGTGTTTATAGAGCAGGGTGTGGGAGGCTGTAGCCCTGCGGATTCACTCCATCCAGAAAATGACTCCCATGACCTGCCCAGATGCTTGCTGTGACTTGATAGCATTCATGTGGAGGCTCTTTATAAATCAAATAGGAGCTTGATATCAAATGCATTTTATTCGGTGTCTAGAATGGGTGAAGTCACAGTCTGGGATGGTCGGTTTTTTGTTTCCCAAAGGACAAAGTACAGTAACGTGTGCTAAAAGAGCAGGGTGTGAGTAATGGCAGTGGTGAAAAGTAATCCAACTGCCAATTTATTACAATTAAAGATGAGAAGTGTCAAATACATTTTAAAAAACTGCACACTATTTCTATGCTATACACCCACAGTGGGAAAATACATGTGTTTTGGTGTCACTGTAAGCTGCCTGCAAGACAAAGCAAGCATTTAACACAAGTCTGAAACTGAAGTACCATAGTGGGATTTAGGCATCATTAATGGTTTTATTCGGATGTGATTTTAAAGGCTCCTCAGTGGGAACAGACTAGCTATCAGCCATTTAAACCTCATGGCAACAAAATCAGGTGTGCTTAATAATAACAGTGATTGGGGATTTCACCAAGAAAAGGGTCAAGTGCCAAAAAATAAGCAAAGTGGGATGAGAAGCACTAACAGTAGCTGTGGTGGACAGTTTCTTTTAACACTTTGTTTGCTTCACTTCATTAAAAAGAAGTTATTTTCTTCTCTGTTATGACTTCGGTCTTCTCTGTGGCATGGGCTAAACTAAAGGATTAAGAAGAGCACAAACACAAGCAAGTCCAGCCCACAGTCCAGCTGTTCCACATATTTTTTACCCTGCTATAACATGGAGACGACGCTCTCTTAAGATCTGCATACAGACTTTGCACAGGGCCGACGCACAGCCATGCCCACCTCTTTTTTAGCTTCCTGTAGTTTCTGTGCACTGTCATCATCATTTATGCCTGCGCTTTACTGTGTTGGGCTCTTAAAGAACAGCAGATTTTTCTTTTAAAATGTATTTTGAAAAATAATGGGAATGGGAGGAAAGGCCTCTGGATGATATTGTTGTCTATTTATGTTCTGACACATGCCATCAACTCAGACACATCACACATGAGCACCGGATTAAATATAGGCCTGCAGTGTTTCTGGCATGTTTGATCATGTTTGACCTGCTGACACTGAAACACCACCTTACATTCACACTTTAAATTTGAGCTGCCAGTGACGGCGCAACTCACAGTTCTCGTCTTGCCGCTGTTGTGATTTTCATCCCCACAGCTGCACAGAAACAAACACCAGCCACCAGCCTCCCTCTTTCTTCACTCCCTCCAACTTTTTCTTCCATTCACCTCCCCCTTGTACACTAAGCCAAATACTCCGCATCCACCCACCCCATAGGCTGCCTCTCTCCACTGCAGCTGCCAAGAATAAGACAGGCTGATGTGGGGGCCCCATGGGGGAGGCCCAGCGCTGGTGAAATAGTGCTTCTCCAGCCTGAGCTGAATTCAGCCACTTGGCTCTGTTTATTTAATATTCAGTCAGCTGTGGGGAGTGGGGTTAGCCACAGCTTATAAAACTCAGTCAGCATGACCAAGATATAACCCCCTCCCCATCATTATTCAACAACTACACATGCACGCATGCACATACTTACACATAACACACGCATGAGCACACACCCTGTACCGTTACACTTTCTCCTACAGGTTATATCATCCAAGGTATGACTACACCAATGAAGTCTCTCTTAGTTTTATGCATGAAGCAGCTTTTATGCAATAATAATACAAATGATACCTTTTAATTTTATAGTGCTCTTTAAAATAAAGTTGAGAGGCAAATTTAATCAGAGAAACAGCTCAAGATTTTGTGAGTCATCACAGCAATCACCTTTAGTTTAAATTTCATCTAAAAGTTCTCCGTGTCCAATGTGATGAGTAGAAACAAGGAGGGCAAAAGTTACATGCAAGCTTTTCATTTTGTCCTTATGTAAACTATAATAACTTTCCTTCCTACACATCAAAGGTGAACTCAAGCATGTAATGAGCTTAACTTTTTGAGTGGTATTAAGACGATTTAAACAAAGCAGGAAACAAGAGAGAACGGCTCATGCACTCCAAAAAGTGAGTTCAGACGATCGTGAAGCGATCGAATGTGGATTTGAGCATGAGAGAGGCGGGGGGTGGGACCTTCATAATTCTCACAGCAGTCAATATTCACCCTACCCTGCTGGGGGCAATACCAGCATGCTTCATCTATGCATCGACTGGAAGGCTCCATGGCAACTCCCGGGGTCAGGGGTCACACAGAAAGGTTGCTTTTATCCGCTAATGAGGTCGGTACCTGGGGCTCCACGTCTCCCCGCTTCTGTCTCTCTGCCTCTCCTCTGTGTAGTGAAAGGCGGGGGGTTCGGCAGTTATGAATGCCTACCAAGTGACACCAATGCCATCTTCACTCATCTTCGTCCTGACCTCTGAGGCGTGCACTTTGAGCCTGGTATGGGGCAGGAGGGGCTACTTGTATTAGGTACTGCCCCATAGGGAAGATAACAAACGGCTCCAAAATTGCTGTCCCCCAGTCTGGCTCCTCATTGTGAAATAAGTGTTCACATGCAAATTGACAATCGCCCCACAAGCCCTGTGGACGGTCCTGCCCCGTACCTTCACTTTAGTTTGATTGATTGCCTTTACACCAACATGGTTTGTGTAGGTAGGTGCTTAGTGTTAAAGTGCCCCGTGATTGATGTTATGTTGTTTTGTGTCTTACACACTAATCGGCTGTGGCGAAAGAGTAGTACCGAAAAGTCAAACAAACCATACGATTAACATTTGTCTTTTTAATGATTTACTGAAAGCACCGAGTCGACATGTTGTCTGACTTATAAACTGCTTAAAACAAAGAAGTGTTGAATGAGACACGAAGCTTCCTATTGGACAAGCTGCTAATGCCCCAGGAAAACACACTTCCACTACCTTCACTATATCACACAAGGCTCATTGGCCCATGTGCCCCTTCAATGGGGCAAACAGGCACCCTCACAGCCTCTGTCCCTCTTCCACACCCCCTTACTCTCACACACACGCCCCCTGTCATGTTCACAGGACTGAGAAAGGAGTCCATTAACTCTGATTTAGTGGCAGTGTCATGCGGTCCCCTTTTGTAAGGTGGTGACATTCGGTGAATAGGAATCAGAATTTCCCCACCACCACCACCACCCCTCCCTTCCTCCAACTTTTCTCCTCCTGGCTCCATGCGCAGGGTATGCGGAGGAGTTTGTGTGGCTCTGGTGGGAGTGTGAGGGGTTCAGCGTTGCAACTTTCGGGGGGTGGGGACATGGATTGAGAGGGTTTTGCTGCCACATGTCTCTGAGTGGCGGCCTCTTTGTGCCTGGGCCAGCCTGTTTGTTTAGCCTTTCCTCGGAGAGCTGCCTCACACATTGGTGCCTCGTACGGATGAAAAAAGAGACAGGTTCAAACTTTGAGAGGAAAGGAGTTGTTGTGTTGCGTTTGTTTTAAATAAACCCAGCTTCTAATATTCCTGTCAGTTATGGCACACCATGGACGTCTTTTAGCTGTACCACCTAAAAGACGCCCATCAAATAAGACACTGAGAAAGGAAGTCTTATAAAAAAAAGAAAATCCAGAAAATCCAGAAAATAGGACTTAACTTATCTTGTAAAAATCAAAGTTAAAGAACAAAATACTGTCTACATTATAATATAGAGTTATTCGTTAAACATAGGAGCTCGTGATAACTGACAAAAAAGCAAAAGAAAAGAAAATCTGGACATCAGAACTGCATCATCTGGCCTCATAACCTTTCCAAAGAAATGTTATTTCTTGGGGAGGATTGTTGAGAAATCAAACCATCAGTTTCTTTGGCAACAGAGATAAAACAAAATGATTAAAGACAGGTGATGTAGTGCATGCTGGAAGTTTTTTCAGTGTCATTAAAAAAAATAAAAAGATTTATTATGTAATATTTAATGCTGCAGACAGCAACATCTGGAATAATCCTATAACTTTGTGAGATTTTTACCTCACAAATAACCCTTGGTCAGATCTTTTCTTTCAAATGCAGAAAACCTTTTTTGTTTTAAATTTTTTACGCAACTAAAACCTTACAGTCATACTTATTCAGATGATGCTCAAGTGGTATAAGTACATGCAATTTAATGTGAAATAATGAAAACGTTATTGAAAGGCCTCACATCTGTTACTAACTGGTATCAAAAGCTGGTGGTGTGCACTGCCCCCGTAAAGTCCCTTCCCTTTCTGACTCTCCGCTCCCTGCAGCCAGTGGTGTCATCCGTGTCAGCACTGCAGGTGAGCTACATTTAAAAAAAAACAAGAGGCCAGAGAGGTCAGCCTTCATTATTCTACCCTGCTCGCTTGGGAAAACAAAATAAGAAAATATTTACACAAACAGGAAGCTGTGCATTTCCTAATGATTGGAAACATGTTGAGCGTGACGTTTGTTCCCTCCCTCCCGGCTATTGGTGCCGCCCTCTCACTCAGCAGGCACATATACACCCCTTCATGCACATATATAGGCTACAAGTCCACTGAACTGGATGGTATGTAGTATGAGAACAGGCTGGCATTATACTGGCACGAAAGATTTGAGAAAGATTTTAGGAGTTAAGCTTTCTTTGACATTAAACTCCGGATGGTGGAATGTTTCAACCCAAACTAAGAGCCCATTAATGCTGTTGAGTTTAGGCTTCCCTCCAGCCATGTTAGATCAGCCATAATAAGTTGTGAGTTTATGGACCTTTGCTCCCCAAATGTCTACCATGTTGCTAATTGCGTACATCTGTGGCTCTTGTTTTGATGTTTTGTCACAATGTGCAGCTGTCCATTCTATTTCCAACAAACTCTGATTAAAAGTGGCACGGCCCTCCTGTTATCTGTGTTCAGCCCTAATAAGAGCCATGCAACAGCTTTTGTGTTTTAGAACAAACTCTGAAATTCAATTTAGAAGCTCATTTTTTAGTCAAAATAAGAAAGAAAAATACGCCTCAAACCACCAATGATTCATTTTATTGACTGTAACATACCTAAGAGTTATTTGCCAAGATTATTGTTTGTTCATAGTTGCCATAACTAAACAGTACTTGAAAAGGAAACACATCTTTTTGAAATTGCCTAGTATCTTGTATATATAAAATATTTAATTTGCTGATGTCACAGATGTGTCAAATTAGAGAAATCAAAATACACAGAATATATGGACTATAATTCTGATTTCCAGCTTCATATTTTTATTCTTGGATATTATTAAAGTAGCTTTGATAGAGTCACAGTTAAAATAATCCTTATTTCTTATTTATACTCTGCCATGGTGCAGCTCCACAGCCTGTACACTCTCTAAAACAAGGCCACGATCACTTCAGGCCTACTTCTTATGGCCGTATCAGGGATACTTTTATTCATTATTGAGTCCTAAAACCTGAAAGCAACTGTTTCTGTCCAGTTTCTAACATAGAACCTATCTAAAAAGAATGAAATGATATACCGGATTTAAAAATGTTTATGATGTCAAGTCAGATTAAAAATTAAAATTTAATCTAATCACATACTAAGATGATTGATGCATTCATGTGTTCAAAAAAAAATGACTTAAGAACTGCTTGTTTGCACACACGTTATGTATGATATGTTACAGAGTGATGTCACGGCTGCACTCTTCAGATGTAGGTCTACATAAATTACCAAGGATGTCACTGCCGTTATTATAAAAGCTTAACAAGACCCCAACCAGACACACCCGCACACACACAACCATTTTAAATCTTAATGGAAACTTAATGTGGATTTTAAACAGTTTAATTAACTGTGATCTTAAGAAAGTTTCTTGACAAGGTCTTGAGTTTGTTGATATCAGATAGCAGTTGCTTATACTACGGCATGGTGTCATCAGCAGGGGGATCAGCACAAATGCGTGCTATGTGTACGCCAGTGAAACCTGATCTTGAGTAATTGTCAGGATAAGGCGAGGGATTGACCTCTGCCATGAACCATATTTTCTGAAACAACACATACTTGAGCTGGCTTTGAAATAGCCTCTGCTACAGGACCAGAGTAGCCTCTGAGGAAGCCAGCCATCAACTTTTTAGTGTAACTAAACAAAGCCTGTGGTAATTTCATTCGCTCACTATTGCATTTTCAGCAAGCAGATATCTGATGCCATCTGCTCTCCCAGATGCCATCCCTCTGATGGCCTTGGCATCACACGGCAGCAATGTGAGGTATGAGTTTATCTGGACACAGCCAGGATGTGCCCCACTATTTTGTATTGAAGCTCTGTTTCTCACCCTTTTAATTTATTTATTAAATCACCTAATAAAACATCTTTTGACTGTTGGACCTCAAAGCAGATGTGGTCATTGTTATTGTAACCAAGCATCCAAGACAGTTATGTTCTGTGTTTCCATTACTGATTAGTGGAAAATGTTACAGACAAACTCATGAGGCATGTCATAAAGATTTATTTTTTAAATTCAAACTCTTGTGTCTTTGAAGTCCAAACAACCAGACACGCATCTCTCCTTCCACAGGCTTTACATCTCTCTACAACGAAGTTCACACACACACTGTGTTTGTATCTTGGTGTTGTGACAGCTCAAATCCTGCAGTGTTCAGTTCACATTCCTTTCATCCCAAATCCCCCAGGGGTCGGCCCCACCACTCCCAATCACAGTGTGAGAAAATCAGACAGATGCATGATCTGGCAGATGGTAGGAAAGTCCATGGTCAAAATGACATCTATGTCACACATGCTGTACAGAGTCCATGCAACAGGCGCTTAACTGCGGCCATGAATGAACAGGTTTCTATCACAAGGCCTGCACGTTTCAGCCTGAAACGTTAGGAATCTGGCTGAGAAAACCATCGCCTTTGGTGTAGCGTTGCAGAGTGACTGAATTTGGATCAAAGATCTTTTAAAAATGGTCTAGAGGGCCGCTCAGTTTTTAGTAACAAAAATACTTGCCATATTGGCCTCCTCTCCCATAGGTTTTTTTTTTTTAACCGGAAACCTTCAATAAAAATATACTTCTTAAATTCAAAGAGATGTACAGGATAAGACTTCAATACAACTTTCAAAATCACATTTCAAGCACAAAGAGAACAGCTGGTGACCTTATCCAGTGAATTAAAATAACAGAAAACACCTGAAATATTGGCCCAAATTCAAATTTTCAAAACTATTTTTGACTGACTTAAGTTTGTTTGAACAAATGCACCCAATACTTTTATTTTGTTGACAGCAGGGAAATGGTTCACACTGGGCTCAGTCAACCTGAGATCAGTGTACATGTCCACATCGTACCTGTTTATTCTCGAAGTAACTGATGAAAGTGTGCCCCCTAGTGTTTGAAATGTGCTTTACAGTGAAAATCTGTTCTTGCCTGCTCTTAAATCCAAGAGGTAGAAAAGATAAAGCAGCTAAGTTAAAGTACACATACAAGTCAAAGCAATGCAATGACAAAGAGCAATAAATAATAAAATTTTAGGCAACCAGCAAATGATCAACATTTGAATATTCCTTCCCTAGCTCACTACCACATCATCTGCGTTTAAATACGTTTTTAACAAATCATTTCTTCCTTCCAGATATGCGCAGACGTCGTCCGATTGTGGAAGAGAAATGTAGCGCCAACCTCTTGCGCAGTGAGAAAGTATTGTCTGTTTTTGTGGCTGTACCTGTATCCACCGAGGAAGCAGACGTAGAGGAAGAGGTGGAGTTACGGTGCTCCACAGACACTTTACTGTGGGCATGATAAGAAGTCTGTGGCGGTACCGAGTATAAATGTGGCCCGCCAGCATGAGTGAGGGGCCCGGCATGTTTTTCCTGATTTTGTTTTCCGAGTCCCTCCAGGTGGGCCTGGAAGGTAGAGATCTGTTGTTCCAGAGAGGTGAAATTCTCCTGCACCTTGTCAAACTGAACGAAGAGACATGTTTTTATTCCTGGTGCGTTTTTAAACCTTGTTAAAGCTGTTTGTCTCAAGTTTAGTGTACCTGCTCAATATTAGACTGAAGCAAGAGCTCTGGCCAAACTGACTCACTGCTGCTGTTCACGCTGTTGCTCATGTGGGTGTGACTCCAGGTTAACTCCTGTGGAACAGGGCATTAGATTTCTGAGTGAATACAACAATAATAGAAATAACATATTCTTTTTGTCTTTCTTGAGGAGTTTACCTGCAGTAGTTGTGTGCTGCCCTTCAAATGAACCTGACAAGACTGAAGTTTGTTCCTGTAGTCACCCAAGACCGACAACAAATTCTACGGCAAACACACAATATCATGAACAACACTCAAAGGCAAGGGAAACAGCAATGTTAACAACAGCTGTTAAAATAAAAACTTCAAAGTGAAAATAAAAAAGTAAACTATACTACAGTTTGCTAACTGGTTTCCACATGTCTTTACCTGTGTGTCTCTCTGAGCAGAGGCCAGATCTCTGTGGCCTTGGGTCTCCTGTTTGAAGAGTGTGACCCCAGTATGCAGCTCCTCCAGCTGAGCCCAGAGGTCGTCTAAGCCCTGCAGCATGTTCTTCACACTGGCCTCAAAGTCCCCCTGCACCTGGACAAGAGTGCGCAGGGACACTCTCCTGTCAGACAGAAAAAGAGTGTCTCATAAATGCAACTAAACTATGGCTCCATGGAAGCAGATGGTTGGTACACTAGCAGCTCACCTCTGCTGCAGGTAGGTGTGGAGGAGTTTCAGTTTCTCTGTCACTACAGAGCTTTGGTCCACCTCATCCAGTCCCACCTCTGATCCCACATCAGTCACCTCCAGTGTGTGAGACACTGACTAACATGAAACAGAGAGGATTCACAGGCTGATTTTTAGTATTATGGGTTTGTTTTGTCAAGAACGATAGACAGGGGAGGCAGAAAGAGACAGAACATTAAATTCTTTTCTCATTCCACTCTACTTAATTCAGAGCAGGACTGACAGGAGCTCAGTGATGGCATGTGTTGCCTGCGGTTAGAATATCTATGTATTCCTGAGTAGAGGGTCTGATCTATATTACGAACAAAGACTTTACACTGCTCTAAATGCATAACGCAACTGAAAACACAGGAGATGAAAAGTATGGCTCGAGGCAAGTGTGTGTGTGTGTGTGTGTGTGTGTGTGTGTGTGTGTGTGTGTGTGTGTGTGTGTGTGTGTGTGTGTGTGTGTGTGTGTGTGTGAGAGAGAGAGCGAGAGAGAGAGAGTCATCAGGGTGGGGTGGGGTGAGGTGCATTTTTTTTCCTTAAGTTGGTTTTGTTTTACCTCCAGTCTGGAGAGAAGAGCCTGAATGTGGGGCACATTGGGGTCTGGCAGAGGTTCCTGCAGCACACACAGCAGCAGGCTGTCAGCCAGGGCAAGAATCAGATTAATATTCACACCTGGGTTTCTTGCCTGGTACATCCTGAAGAAAAGAGCAAAAAATTGTACACTACATGCAACACAATTTTTGGGTAATTTATTAGAAAACTGTTGCCAAAAAAAAAAAAAAAAACATTCATACCAACTGAAGACGATATAAGTGTGACAATAATAAAGCCTCACCGTAAACACTGGTCATTCCTGATTTCAGTCACAATCTCCTGTTCAGTCCCTGGAGGCTCTCCCTGGAATTGAGAAAAAGTCAGTGAATAAATATCACAAAAATAAAAACACAAACAAGTCCATGAGGCTGTGCTCACCTGGCTCTGTCCTGGCTGCAGGCAGCACTTCAGGGCATGGATGCAACCTCCCAGAGAAATCAACAGAAGGCACACAAAGAGTAGCCTCCAGCACACATCCACTATCAGTACAGAAGGGTGCGGCAGTGCCTCCACTTGGCAGACTGACCAAACTACAAAAACTGGAGTAAAGCCATACCAGGCTCCCAACGTGCCCACAATCTGGGACCACGGTGTGTGCTGGGACTGAGCAACAACTTGTGTTTGAGCTGAACTGTAGGTAAAGCAAACAAAACCAAGACAGTGTGAGATCAAGGTTACCTAATAATTAAAAACACTATTAAATGGTTGCTAAATGGGAAGGACAAGGGAAAGTTCTTTCAGGCCAGCACAAATTTTACGCAGACAAAAATTCCCTTTAATAAACATTAAAGTTTGATCATCGCTTGCCGCATAATGACTGGAATTTACAAAATCTTGTTTTTAAAACAGCACAAATAGTGATGGAACATTACAAATAATGGTATCCTTGAAATCCTCCAAATTCACAATAACAGACCAGCTGTATTTCCAGTTGTGTCAGAGAGGCTAACGCTTAAAATAGCAGTATACTAATTTATAATTACTTCAGATGTTTTGCCTTGTGTGTAATGGTAAGTTCTAAGACATGACCACCACAGAAGACTTTGGCTTTAAAACTTGCTGTAAAGCAATTACTACACTGACATATCCTTCCTTTAGCACCACACAATCAGTGTACTGAAGAACTCAAATCAAAGGCTAGTAGCTGAAAGATAGTGATCTTCCTACCTCTGCAGGTTTCGGCTCCTTTCTTCACGTTCTCCCTTCCCGACTTCCTTTACCCGCTCCATCCATTTACAGGCCCACACCCAGCTTACCCCATCTGCCTTTCCTGAAACCCCTTGCTTTTTGAGGTAGCTGACTGTTAAACAAGGCATAGGAGCAACACAGACACAGTCATTCTGGCTAAAAATAACAGCAGGTTGTGTAGATGTACTTGTGTTGAGAAAGTGATTAACACGTGAACAAGCATGATAAACTGGTTTAACTGGAAGAATTGTTTTAGTTGGGTAGTGCCATTTTCCTTTCCTTGCATTCCATCCATCTGGAATGTGCTTAACATACCGATCACCATTGTACAAAGGACAAGCCCAGTTCCACCTATTTACTCCAGGAGCAGGCAACAAGCCCTCCAAATGTCACGACTTTCTGTATGAATCACAAACTCAATGACCAGTTCCAATCTGTGCAACAAACAATCCAAGTTATTTTTGCAAGATTGAGCTTTACAAATGAAACAGAGCACATTTTCAATAAGTAATCCCCATGTATAAATCAGATTAGTAAGCACTGTCTGTTTAAGTTGTAATAATCAATGAATATGAGTTTAAGTGTGTTTCTGCTCTCTTAGGTCATGCTGCCATCTAGCAGCTGTGACAGGAATAAACTTCAAACAAGATCAATTCAACCTGAAGAGGCACCAAAATAAGGCACCAATGGTTTCACGATTAGAGATTTTTAAGAAAAAATGAAAAAGATCAAACAAAATCAACTAACAAGTAATGATAGTATGGCAAGGGCCTGAGCCTTAAAAAATAGAAAGAACACTGACAGTTTTTGCTTTTTTCTGTCACAGATTATCTCAAATAATAATTAAAATTAGCAACCAAGCAATCACCAGTCTCCTGAAATTAGCTGTCAACTGATGTCGATCGTTTTAAGTTGATTTTAAGTGCCTGTACATGCATGTATACAAATCCTTTCAAAGTAATAGAATGAGATTATCACATTTGTTATGATTAAGATGAAGGGTTAGGATATTATTATTATTTTAGTATATTATGGTGTTATTTTCTTAATGAATCTCTTATTTTAACACCTAAAAACCTAATAGTCAGTTTGCAGAATTTAAAACAAAAGCAAAACCATCCCATCTCATCAATAGCATTAAATAATTCATTTGACAAGGCTGCTTTTATGGAGCATTCTGTATCTGTCTAAAAATGAGTCTAAATGAATCATTTTAATTATTAGTATTCTATAATACATGTCAGTTTAAAAATATAAAGTGAACAGATTTTTATTCTTAAAAAAAAACAAAATAAAACTTTTTAAAATAATCTTTCTATTCATCTTTATTAGTAACCAGGAAAACAGAGAGGGAGGAAAAAGTAAAAAATACTGAATCTACTGACTCGTGTCACAGCTCCCAGTAGTTTAAAAAGATTAAGGTCTTCCCAAAATGGATGTTTTTTTTTTCAACTTATTTCCTTGTACATATCTAACCATTGCTATCAAAAATAATTCTGATATTAATACAAAATTAATTTTGTATTAATATATGATATTAATATGATGTCTGATTTTTGATGTCTTAAAGTAAGTATGTTGCTGCCGTCATAGGCAACTCTCGCATTTCAGTTCATTTTATTAGATATTTAAGGTTGAAACAATTAGTAGTTGAAATATTAAGAAATAAGAAATAAATAGTAATTCATGTTTTGTTGATTAATTTATATGTTTAGATGTGTTATTTGTGCTAATTGTGCAATTAGGAACCTTTTCTATAGTTTCGTCTGTTGTTGCTAAGAGGGCTTTTTTTTGGCTGTCACACAGAAAGATAAATAAAAGAGTGCCTTCTTTGGACCTCCCCATGACGTAAAGATGAAAGTTTTATTCCCTTTGAGTGACTGAGTTACTTGTAACGCCGTTATTCCCATCACTGATAGCCACAAGGAGCAGTACCCTCCATGGAGAAGGAGACTAGAGGCCAAGATCAAGGTAGCACGGAGGGAAGTTAGACAACTATCAGAGTTGCAGAAAGGTGCAATGAAAAAGGTGCCTAAGAAGTACGGCAAGTTGGCCACACCTGAGGCCTTGGATACTACCAGGAAATAATTTAAGCCTTGGCCCAGCCCATAACCGTAATACTGAGTGGCAAGTGGATCTAAGTGTAGAGTGTATAAGATGTCTACTGAAGACATTACTTTTAGACCATGCATTTGATTAATGCCTTTTTATAACATCAAAAAATCTGTTTTGATTATATCACCTTTTTCAGCAGAGAGTCTTGTTCATACATCAGTTTGATCTCCTCCTCCAGCTGCAGCTCTTCCTCCAGCTCATTCAGCCCTGCTCCTTCACTCACTCCACTTGTTTTATGGTTTCAGTTAAAGAACACAGAGTGGGAGATGTCTCCTATTCTCTGTCCTAGCTGTTTAACTTCAAGTAGAGGAAAAGGTTTGACATATTTCATGAGCACTAAATGTTAGAGAAGCCTCTGAAAACAAACACGGTTACTTCCCAAGCAAAAACCTCTGCTTATGCGCACAGTCCCTAAATCGCAACAAATAAGACATAATAAGACAAGTGGCTGCAAAGTGACACCAGAGGCTAGGAGAAGAGCAAGCATAAAGTGACATGTTGTGTGTGCACACTTTCTCTTGGTACCACTCTTCATATGCCAGTGTGATAAAGTCCTGAATGCAGCCTGCATCTGTCCATCAAGTTCCATCTGAGCTTTAAATAAAATACACGCAGCTTTTCCTTGGATTTTCAGAGTTGTTCAGTTCATACAGGAACTTCAGCAGTCGGGGTTAACATGTTGCCGTTTTGCTCCTCCATCTCAACCATTGAGACTAGTCAGAATTTATTCTGAGGGGAAAAAAAAGAGAAACAAAAGGACATTTTAAAGTTGTTGTTTTTTGTTGCTATTGTTTACATTTAAGCTAAAAAAAAAAAAAAAAAGAATACAAATACAAAGGATTATAATACATGTAGAGTTGCATACACATAACAGCATTCTGTTGCAACATAAGCAGTTTATAATTAAAGTAACACACACACCTTGAAAAACTAAACAACCACAACATAAACTCACTTTGTTTTTGTAGAGAAGGTGATCAGGCTTTTTCTTCTGTTTTTACAGATTTTTATTTTATTTTTATTTTTTTGACAGTGTGCGGGAAGGAAAATTGGATTTGGTAAGGGGGGGGGGGGTTTGGCTCGTTTGAGGGCCAGGATGTGTGGTAGCCGTTTTAATGTTGCCTTCTGTTAATGCTTTTCTTTCAGATTTTTTTTCCCCCATTTCAAGGTGGACCCTTGATTTTTACGGAGGGTGTTACAATCCTTGATTGGCTGGCATGGGATGATCGTCAGTTAATTCAGGTCACCTTTGACTTACTGGAAATAAAAGCTGGCCAAGATAAGTCTTCCGTCTATCTTCCATGCCACGTGACATCTATTTATTAGTGATCATTGTGTCTTGGTTATGTTATGTTAAATAAATAATTTTATATTCAAGTGTCTTTTAAGTGTTAAACAAACACATAAAGCCTTTCCTACTCTCTGTTTTGCTGCTGTCTTTTGCAGACTGATCTCTGCATTTGCAAAAACAAATGCAAGTACTAATTGCTATATTGTAATGTATTGTTTTACTGAATGTAATATTGAACAATATTACATTGAACAATATTACAATGTAACCATCTCCTGGTGGCTGCTTTCACCAGTATAAGTCACAAAACTCTAATTGTCACAATCTAGTTTCCTGAAATGAAAGTGGGTTCACTGTACTGTGTGATGCTATCGTGTCAATGTGGCTCAAAATCTCTGAGGAATGTTTCTACCACCTTGTTAAATTTATCCCATAAAGAATTAAGGCAGATCTGAGTCAAAAGGGGTCCAAAAATTGTGCCTAGTAACGTGTCTGCTGAGTGTATATTTAACTGTGTTCTAATATGTGGTGTAAAAAGTCTTCATTGGATCATTTTTCAATAAGAAAGACACTACAAATAAAGGTGGTTCTCTGGGATTTCAGAGTCAGGAGTGATGGAGTAAAGCTCCTCATAGTTATAATACATGTCTGCAGTCTTGTTCAAGGTTTCCAGGTTATTTAAAGTCTAACAGCAACTGTATCTCCAAGAACGTTGCATTATAAAACCAAACATCATTTAGGTATGAACTGTGTGTCAGTTACGACAATTACAACTGGCATCTAAAGTCAATAGAGTATCTTCAAAGAATGGAACAGTTTGTATTTACTTTACTAAACAGAGGTATGGTAACAAAGACAAATAATGTGAAATGACTCACTGGAAATTTCTGATTATCAAGTCAGTCCAGACTGTAAAAATAAAAACAACCACATAGCAAAAAGTAACAGAGTTCAACAGAGTAAAATCATACCAGACATGAGCAACAATATTCTAGGATAACAGATAACATGTAACAAATGTGTTAGGACCATGACCCATTTCTGACATTTTGGAATATTTATTCCATATTCTCTTTTTTTATTTATTTTTTTTTTTTCTTACAAATACTTTAAGGAATGTGTGCAAAATTACAGATATGCAAAATGGGATATCAAATCTGTAGAAGCTTCCCATCACTTCAATAACTCAAGTATTAGCAGTTTCAATCCCAGTATCTTTTTTTAAAACATGTATTTAGGTTAGGGTTTTTTTTAATTTTTATAATCTGTCCAAAATAAAAGCATCACATTTTTTACTGTCGACTGACTTTATTTTTCTCATAAAGTTCTGGCAGCTTGCAACACAACATTTAACACTTTACAGACACATAAAACTGTGTTGATGCATTTCATCTCTGTATATACACACGTGACAGTGGCAGGATCACATGACAAGGTATTTGTTTATTCATGTGCGTACAAGCTGCTGTGGACAACATGCAGGATTAGTCCGTGAGTCTGCACTGGCTTTGCAAAGTAACATCACTGCACAGTTCAGGGCTTAGTGATGTGAACTTCACTGGTGCCACTACCATTTGTGGTTGTGGTGATGATGTACTGTGTGGTAGCTTGCTGATTCGTCGGCTGCTGCTCCAGTGGTTCGGTGTGTGTCTGGGTTGTGCTCTGAGGAAGAGTCTGTTTCGTCTCAAGCTCAGTCTGACCCTCAGAGATCACGTAGTGTGTCTGTTGGGATGATAACATTTCAAGTTATACAATAAATCTTTTTTCTTTTTCCTTTGACTAGGAAAAAGCAGGTTTCAAGTTTCCGCCTCCTATTTTTACCGCATATTTACGTAATCCAGCTTTTAACTGTAAATTATGAAGCATCATCTACTGTTAAGCAACACTTTCAAGTATGGAGCACTGAATATAAAAACATATGCTCATTGTGTAGTACAAAGCCAAATTCAACTGTCATTTTCATCTAACAAATATCAAATTCACTCACCGTTTTCACCTGGTTGCTGCTGACTCCAGATACAGGAGTGCTAGCCTCAGCTATCACATACTGTGCATGAGGTAGTGTCATCATCTGGATTTCAGACGCTGGAAGAACAGGAATATATGATTTTGACTGGTAATCACAGAGCACAGAAGCATCAAAACATACGGCACGTGACTGGTTATGGTACTTACAGTAGCCTCGGTAGTTCCAGTTTCCCGGAATGTAAGCGTGCTGCACCGTCCCCTGCTGCTGGGGGCTGCTTGTCTGGAGGGTGTGGCTCTGGGCTAAAGTGACAGGAGTCAGTTGGGCAGGGCTCAACTCCTGACTAGTCTGCTGGGAGGTGGGGCTGAGGGGCTGACCAGTAACCTGAAAATCAGAAAAAGAGATTCGCGATTAACATTATGGTGCTTACAGGGTTTCGCTAATATGCAGAAAGAAACCTTGTTACCCAAATACACTTAAGTTTCAAAACGACTGTTTTAAATGAGTCCTCAAATACAATAACTAATTACTCTAGCTTAAAATTATCCCCAGAGTCAGTGTGGGTTCACCTGGGTGGCACCTTGTCCAGAGCTTGAGGGCTCAGTAACCTGAATGTGTTGCACCTGGATTGGGTGCTGACTGTAACCATGAGGGTCGTGTAGCTGGTTCACATCTACTGTCGGGTGCTGGGAATGTGGGGAAGAAGCCTGGAAAACAGATAATATTACTTATACATAACTGATACATAGCAAACACTGTAACTATTTTGCTTGCATAGTTTCACACACAAAGACTGAAAGGTTCTTTAGAAGCAAAAACTACAACTAAAAGCAGCAATTTTCCAGAATTTTCACAGTAGCTGGTAGTTTTGCAGCTCTAATTACAAACTCAAAAACCACAAAGAAAGTAACAAAAGCTTCAAAATTGCTAGTTTGAACCCTTAAATTAACAAGGTCAACTTAATTAGATAATGAGAGAAAATTCTTCTTTTGATCAGGTAACCATATATAAGCTTCATTTCTGGAACTAGACATGAGTTTACACCAGCATGTTGGCAGTTTATGGAACACCTGCATTCTTTTAGGCAGCATCCTATCGAGATTATCAGCTTCCTAAGCATCTATGAACTTTTTAAATAATGTAGATTAGACTTTCATGCTTACCGGCGCTACCTGGACCACCTGAAGTTGAATGTGCTGTGGCTGGGACAAAGTACCTCCTGCCTGGGAGACAGGAATGTACTGGATCCTCTGGTAATCCCCCTGAGCTGTTCTATAGTCTGTGGTTAGTGTTTGAGAAAGTTCTGTCATAGCCTGGGTCAACAGATCTGTGGTCTGTGAAGAAAAGAAAATCCATACATTGAATATTATGAAATTTCCTATAGGCAAACTTTTCATTTATCCATGTTAAGGCAATATCCTCCTTATGTTTTTGTTTTTTCTTTTCTTACCACTACAGCCTCCGCTGTGGTACCATCTGTACTGATGACTGCAGGAGTGCTACTGATCACTGCTGTAGTCGGGATGGTGTTGGCTAGCTGAGCAAACTCTGGATGCTTTTTCCTGATATGTTGAACCATCTTAGTCTAAGAGAAAAAAAAAAGCACACCTTATTGTGATTTCTACAAACAATCTCTATGGTAACAAATTTCTTCTTTGATAAAACTTCACTTGCCTTGCTGCTGTACTGTTTGGAGCAGTGTGGACAGCAGACTGGTGCAGTAGCAATGGTACCTGTCAGCTGTGTGTGTGTGCTCAACATAGGGTCTGGCTCACCAGGAGCAGCTGGGCGTAACTTACGGATGCTGGGAGGCAATTCTGCCCCTGGATGGTTTTTCAGTATGTGAGCTTTTCTCTTACTGGCACTCTTGTACACCTGCAGAGATCAGTTCATTTGATAGATTTAGGTCCCTTTGACACTAAATACAAACAAACTGGCACCAATTAATATCTGGCGCTTGACCAAGTGGGACTTGGTACACCTGGCATGTACTCATAGATAAAACAAAGGCAATAATGAGGTGTAGTTATTGGCGTTAGCTCCAGTTAAGAGTGATTAAAAATGACACAGAGGTGGACGCATGAAGTTATTTTAGTTGTTGTTTCCCATGGCAACGCCTATTAAGCGCCAAACAAACATATTTAGACATGTAACCGATGATATATTGGAAAACTAAGAACATAAAACACCTCTGCTGGTAGTGAAAGAAGAATTATCCAATAATTTGTTGTTTTTGGTTTAAAAACTCAATTTATATGAGACTGAAAGCTGATTACTTGCCATCAGAAACAAACTGATGTGACCTGCCCTCTGACAACCCAGACAGGATCCAGCCCCTCCACAACCACGATTTGATAAATGCATAGATGGACAACAGGCTATACTTTAAAATAAACAAATCAGTCCATCCCCAAGCTCCCTGTGGACAGAAAGGGGGGGATTAACAAACCTTGTCACAGTACTGGCAGAAGTAGTCCCTGTTGGGCTTGATAATTGGCAGCGTTAGCTCAGGCACGTCATCAATACGCATCTCTGGATGACGCTTGGACAAATGATTAACCTGTAACCAGAAGAATAAGAGTCACGACCACTGGAATTCAATATCAGGTTAAAATCTCTCCGTGAGTTGTAGCTCACCAGCATTCCTCTGCGTCTGAATCCCATCATGCACACTCTGCATTTGAACATGAAGCTCTCAAAGTCAGTGGTGGGGACCTTTAGTTTGAGGGTTTTGGAGCGGTGGATCCGGTCAGCCTTCTTGGCCTCTCTGTCAGGATTGTGCATCCGCTGCATGTGCTCCCGCAGCTTATCTTTTCTCTTATTATGACAAAAAAAAATGTCAGATTAGAACACATAACTATAAACTAACCTTATCAAGTGTTATCTCTCAATGCTGTTCCTTTTAATCTTACCTTGAACTGTTTGCCACATGTTGAGCACAGGAAGTCCTTGCGGTCAGAGTGGCGCAACATGTGCAAACGCAGCTTGTCAGGTCGACAGAAGGCCTTGTCACAGTCTGGGCACTGGAAGTTCTTCTCTGAATGGAAGCAGCGGATGTGCTTCTTTACCTAAAGAAAGGCATAGTTTGTGGTCTGGAACTGAGTGTTGTTATGTCTGTAAAGACATCTGAAACCTCATAACAGCATTAAACGTTTTAGTCACAAAAACATCAATGTTCTTGGAAATGGGCCATCTTTAACCTTGACCTACTAATTGAAGAAAACATTCAGCTTTAAATCCACCTGTTTAGAGCTGCTTGTAAGGAGAATTAAAAAACAAAAAAACATGAGGCTATTTCAAATAGCTTTATAGACTAATATGGCTTAATTCATAAACCTTTTTTTTGTTTATTCTATGCAAACCATAGACATGAAAGTAGGTCCGATCAACATGTTTAGTGACTATGCCCATGAAACCAAAAGCTGTACCTGATTTAAATTTGACTGCCCCCTTAAAGGTTTTCTCTTTCTGCAGCAACAACCTGCTCTGGATGCTCTACACTTGTATCAATACCTGAAGGTCTCATTCTGACACCTTGTAATTTCACTCAGGACCTCAAACTCAAGTAAAGGAACAATTATGAAATTCTCTGTCAAACCGACCCGACCTTCCTGTCGAAGAAAATCACCAGTGATGAGGTCTGAGTGTGATAGCACAGACAAAACCACAGATTTCACGCCTAAAATGGGCTCAGGTAACTGGAATGAAACTTATATAGCACCTTTCTACATAATTTGAGCACTCAAAACACTTGCCGTCTTTGTACGGACCGGCATTGTTCTCCTTCGTTTTGTACATGACTTTTTGGGGGGCAAAGAAAAAGCAAGAATTTATTGGAACCGGAGAAAGAACGTTTTGCGGTGCTGCAAATGCTTGCATTTGATGCGGTACTTTGATTGTTTTGCCACGAGTTCCCGGCATGCAATGCACGAAAGTCACGTGGTCTGTCAATCTCTATTCAGTCAAACATCCATACAGCACTTTTATCTTTTTAAATCTAGCATTCACACACATGCACACACCGTGGGAGCGAATATTTAGTGAAAATAACCTTCTTTCTCTACCTTGTCTTCAAAATAAAATTCTAGCAGGAGCAAGTCGTAGGAACTGTAGCCAAAGTTAAAAGCAGGTGGAGTCTGATTTTTTTTTTCCATCTTACCTTGTATGACAAAAGACTTTTTTAAACAAGAACAGAAAAATATTTCAGGTACAAGGTCAGAGCTGTACAACTGTTGGTCAGCTAAAATGTCACATGTTAGCTAAGGTCATGTCCAACAAATTCTGTTAGCCCTGAAGGCTAGCTGTTAGCTCATTTAAAAATCACTGTTTCACTAACCTGGATGAAATCACTAAATGTCTTCTTGCACGTAGGACAAGCAAAGAAGCCATCCACAGCATGGACGCCTACATGGTCTTTGAGGAGGTCCAGCCTTTCAAAAGTTTCTGGGCACAGGAGACAAGAATAGGAGCGATTCTCTGTGTGTACCAGGAGATGATCATCCAGGGCCGAATCAGTCGTGAAGCTCTTGCTGCAAATGTGGCAGGAAAAGGTGTAGGCTTCCCGACCATGGACTCGCAGGTGCTGTTCCAGCTTGTCTTTGTCCCGGAAGGCCTTCCCACAGTTTGTGCATTTAAAAGGACGGAAACTCTTCCTGATAAAAAGGTGCTGCAGCGCTGCATTCTGCAAAAGAGAGAGACAGAGATCTACTAGCAGATACCTCAGCAATGTTTTCTGAAATCAGCTAAGACACACAAAGAGGCTGACAGATGCAGTGGAGTGTGTCAGAGGAGGGTATCTCCTGAGAAAAACATTAAACTATGGAAAATGACAAAAGGAATCCCTGAACCTTGTGTTTTTCAGTCATCCTCCAGGTTCCACCTACCTGCACATCCATCTGTGAGGGAAGCAGGCATTGAGGAAGAGAGACACACTGTTGTAAAGCAAGCATGGGCACTATGGCACCACATAAGCTAAATGAAAAGGTAAATGTTGCCTTTAAGCAGACAGAATCTCCAGTTTTACCCGTATTCTCTTGGCACGACGCATGTCTTGCGATGTGAGATGAGCATCTGATTGGACACTCTGTGCCGGATCCTCCTTTAATGGAATAGGCAGGTCTGTACTGGGGGGCGGCGCTACAGACTCTGGAACGGGTTCCCCAGCAGGAGGTATAAGCTGACTCTCTGTCTCTGTCCCGACCTCCCCTTCTGACTCTATCTCCACCACCTTGAGCCCATTCTGAGCTCCCTCTGCATGGTCTTCCACTGGTTTCTCTGTCAATTCGAGCATTTCCTAATAAAAAGATAAAGGGGATATTGTCATTTAGTCTTCCTACTCATCATTTCCCTATTTAGCATTTTTTGACTAATGTTATGATTTGATGAGTTAACATTTTAGTTCTTTTACTTTGCTCTAAGACAAAAGTACAAACGACTTTTCTCATCAAACAACTATTTTATGCATTAGGATTTCAAATGATTGCTTCATAATATCTTAATCTGTAACTTTCCAAAGAATCACTTTGTCTAAATTATCTCGAATCAGTGTTAAATCTTGACCTACTCCATTAATCAACACAGCATGTATTAATGCGCCACTTACTGTTGTCTTCTCTCCACCAGTATCTACTGGTGGATCCAAACGTATAAATTTAGGTGGGCGTCCAGGTCGTCTTCCTGTCCCGAACCTCTTCCTGCCTCTTCCTCGGCCCCGGCCTCTAGACCTGTGCGATTTGAACAACAGTGAAGACGTGATCGGGGCTGAATGCATTAAAAATAAAAAGAACAATTTGAGATAAGGTGATAAAAAAAAAGTTTTACCTGGTAACAGAGTTTAATTTGTCATCGTGCATATTGAGATGTTGCTGCAGTTGTTCAGAGCTCACAAAGCGACGGTTACACTCATAACAAGGCCAGTTCTTCTCTTGCTCCCGAAGCACTGTAGAAACAGGAGAAAGTGAGAAACAGAAGGAACCACGACAAAAACAATAACACATCACCTTTCTGATAGTTTAATACTTCAGATTAAAATAAGCAGGACAGAGGCATGGTGTTAATATTAAGAACAGTAAGGACGGAGTGCTGAGACAAACCTTTTCTCTCTTCTTCTGTAACATCATGAATTTTTTGATTTACAAACTCTGCATATGATGCTGCATACCAGACCTGCAATGGAAAATCTCATTAAAAAGACAGACTCCAGTGGTTTCTTTAGATATCCTTCATGTTTTTCACACTCTATTAGTTCTGGTTTGCGGCCTCTTAAAGCAGTTAAATCAAACTCAAATGAATGCATTCTGCTCTGAACAACACTGACCTTTAGCTCTTGCTTGGGTTGGATATTCTTGATAGTTGTGTAAAATATCTCTGAGCCGTACTGGTAGGCCACCAAGTTCTGCTCTAGGTGATTCTGAGCAGGTCTCACAAACATCATCCAGTTGCAACTGTCCTCATCAGAAAGGTCCAACCACATGTCATTAGACTTCTCTCCATCCTTCTCTGCATCCAGCAGACACACCTTAGTAAAAAAAAGAAAGACAGATCACCAATCCAGTTTAAATCTCTGCTTAGGAGCTGTTTATATAGACATAAAAACTTTGTGGTATCCTGTATTTTCCCAGAATTCTCACTTACATTTTTTTCTTCCATAGAACAGTGCAAGAAAATACAATTAAATAAATATTGTAAATATCAGTGCTGTGCAGCAATTACTTACTTTCAAGTGAATGTAGTGGTCCTGCAACTCGCTCTGTGGAACCAGTGGCCCCTCCACAGGACCAAATTGTGTGCGCTTTGGGATGCGTCTCTTAGAAAACACTCCGCCCAGGAAGCGGTCAATGTACAGGACCAGAGGAAGACTGGCTCTTGCTTTGGACATCACCGGCCGGTTGGGGATGGGGTGGAGAGGACCGTGCTTCAGACAAACTGAGGGGTTTGCAATATTACACTCCTCGCACCCTGACAGAACACAATAAAAGAGCAAAGTCACCACCAATAGGTATAAAAAAATCTAACTGAAAACATTTTAAGGAAACTCACTTTCACTAAAATCTAAAAAGGCATTTTGGCAACCCGTATGAGGAAGCATAACTATAACATTGGACTTTTATTGACAACACTTAACTTACAGAGGTTGTGAGGGTTAAATGATTGAGGCTGATGCAGTTCCCAGTCGTCCATCTCAGAGTCTTCATCCTCATCTTCATCAGAATCGTCTGTTGAGTCTGTGGCCCCAAGAGGACTAGAAGGAGGGTCTGCGATGTCACCCATGGAGGTGAGAGAATTGGACACAGACAACTGCTCCTGTGGGAGGGGTGGAGGGGGGATTCCAAACAATGTAACAACATTCTTTGATCACGTAGTCATTTTAAAGTCAGGAAACATTTTTCTATATTCTTTTTGAGGGACTGATGCTGAAATGAAAATGTTAGCTAGTGAGATTTCTCAGGATGATTTTTGTTGCTAATCCATCATATGTCATTATTTATGCAGTGCAGTATGTCAGTAGAAAAAGAAAGACTGCATGCATCTGGTTACAGCAATAACTGGTAATGGAATTACAAAATAATGTTTCTGCTTGAATTTGTCAATTAGAAAGATGAAGCTCATCATTCATGAAACAGTTTGTGCTTGTGTTTCCCTACTTTGTACCTGAATGGATGTTAAAAACAAAAGCAGACAAAGGCTATTTACTTGTTTGAAAAGCTAAACAGCTCCACACAAACAATGCATCCTCACCTGGGAAACCGGCTCCAGGATAGCTTGTGGCGCATCTGCTACATTACTGAGAACATGCAGATTGGCTGCATTCATGTTCTGCCCGCCAGGCAGTAGCACTGTGACCTATAAACGACATTTAATTGGTTAAGGGTTCTCTAAAAACAATGTGGTGCAAAAGAGAGCAGGTAATTTGACAATAGCTGATAAACTCACCTGTTGAGTTGTACCGTCCTGCTGAATGTAAGCCACTTGTGGCTGATCAGCAAATACGGTCTGAAAGAACAATGAGGTGAGTATGTGGTACTTTGCAGTGAATAATGTTGTCAGCACATGACCTAAGTGAACAGGCCGCCATCCATCCACTGCCTGAAACCATCTGTTTTAGTTCCAGTTCCCCTCCTTTTATTTCAACCTTCTTTAACTTTAAACAGTTGGCTTGTTTGTCTGTTTTATCCATATTAGGAATATCTGTCCAAATTGACACCAGAGCCAAGACATGAAAAAAAAATACCTGATACCTGAACTTTTGGCTCATAGAGAATATTTGGACATCAACAACATTACTTGAAACTTTGGCTATATCGAATGTGGCCAAAGTATAATTATAATTATTATTTTTTGCAAACTGTCCTATATAAGTCATGAAGAATCGCTCTCATAAAACAGGAGCCTAGTTAACACACAACACATTGTGTCCTGTTTGTATTAAACACCAAACACTGCCTGCCTAACAGGGCATATCGTCCTACTTACACATGGCATGTTCATGCCTAAAATGTCAGATAAAAATATCTCTCCTCTGAATAAGATCCCATCTTACCTGAGTGCCATCTGCAGGGTGTATGTAGACCAGTGTGTGCTCTGCAGACTCTACCGAGGTATAGGAG
Source organism: Aulonocara sp. 'chitande type north' Nkhata Bay (assembly GCF_057382095.1). Taxonomy (NCBI): domain Eukaryota; kingdom Metazoa; phylum Chordata; class Actinopteri; order Cichliformes; family Cichlidae; genus Aulonocara; species Aulonocara sp. 'chitande type north' Nkhata Bay. Next base: position 34,149,216 of record NC_141357.1, read on the forward strand.
TTTCCATCTGCTGTATAAACCACCTGCTGCTGTCCTCTGTCTGCCTGATCCCCACTGTACACTATTTGGGCCACAGTGCCACCTTCAAAATGCACCTGCAACATGTGTATACATAACACAAAAGCTTTGAACCATCTGCAGCAATATTACATCCGATTTGATGAGCAGGAAACATTTATTTAGATGGGTCACTCTTTTCCATAAAAGTAAATGGTGAATTGACGATTTAGCAGCCACCTGTGCCAGCTGACAGAAAGTGGGTGTGTGCAAAAGATCAATTGTTAACATGCTTAAATTATTATTATTACACATCTTGCATCTTTTCAGTTTGTATGACTCTGCTGTAGCTGTTCAGACAAATCAAATAAGACGGTGGACCTGTGTGCCGTTGCTTGAGTCACTGTTAACAGTCTGACTCCACACTGCTGAGGGTTCCTGCTTGGTCTCCATGGCAGCAAGGTGCCAGGCCTTTCACCACAACGATAACTTCCCTCCTTAGACAGCCACGGTGTCTGCAATCCACAGAGATAAGAGGATTTGTGTTATTTTAATTAAAATAACAAAACATAACGATAAATAGAATAGCTAATACAGAAGGGGAGACGCTCATGTCATTGGTAGTTTGACGTCTAAAATCATAGACTAGCATTCAGAATTACATTTTTTGCAGTTTTTTTTTTCTACAGAAATGTTAATATTGTTAAGTATATTTATGAATGGGTGTCTGTCACACCTTCATCGATGTCATATTATACTTGTTGTATTAGTAGCTGTGAAGCTGCAACAATGGAGTACTGCAGTAGCCACTTTTGGGCTACATGGAAAAAGATACGAGCCCATAGGCCGTTTGAAGCTGAAATTTTGGCTCGCCAGACAGCGTTTCGCTCGGGTGACAGAGCATGCAAGCCAAAATAAAGGCAGCATGTTTCTTCGTGCACAGAAAGGACACACAAGACTCTCAGCGGGGGTACGAGGGAAAAGGCGGTTTGCCGGCAAGGCCTCCCGGAAAACTGTGTCTAAATACAACCGCACATCGGCACAAAAACCACGGTGAAAAATCATGTGTCGGTAAAGTAATTCAGAAATCTACTTGGTATAATCAATATTAGATTCAATTCCCCCCTATTTTAACCCCGCAGGTTCTCAGTCCCAACCGGACCATACCACAAAAACCAGTGCTGTAGAAACCCGGGCATATACTGCACTGCTACATTAGCATTACGCTCATATAGTCCCAATGTAAGGCCGCACTTTGAGACAAACATAACTTGTCAAGCTGAATGACATGGACCACATTTTACATTTTTTAGGAACATTGGTTTTGAAGCGCTAAGGGCCTGAATTATTTGGGTAGACCCACCCGTCCCCCATTTCTAGTTGAGTCCAGCCCTTCAAGTCTACTGTGAACAAGGAAGAACAGGCTCCATTTTGGGTGGGACTAACAACAACGGCTACATCTGAAGAGACCTACAGAAAAAAATACATTTTGTACCGATTTAGCTACGCTTAAACAATCCGCACATTTAATGTACAGTAACGGAGAGACTACGAAGCGATCGAGCTACAGAACGGGTCGTTAATCAGTCCCGGGTTTTCTTTAATTTTCTGGAAAACGTACAAGTTGTTCTTACCTCAGAATGGTAGCTGCAGAGATGGCCGCATTGCATATATTAACATAATCTGCCTGGTAACTCGCAAGCTCGTGGTTTCTGATTGGCAGTTAGTTACTTAAGAACAGGCGGGTGTGTTAGTTTAAGACGTTATTTTAACAAAATGTTTTTTGTATTCAGAGGACATATAAATTATTTTAAAATAAACACTGATGTTATAGTTGTAACTTCCTTTCGTTCTAGTTATAACATTTCAGTTTTAGCAGTTCATTTATAGCCAATCAAAAAATTATACCCTGTGGTCATCCAATTATATTTAATCACATCTACAGAGGCGATTCGCAACCTTTCAAAGTTGTGGTAACATTTTTACCACATCCATATGTGGAATATACAAATAAATCTCTTTATTTGTACATATAAATATTTTTTATGTCTATTAAAGAGTGGAGTTGTGACTTAAATACCACTGGAAGCACTACTGGTCGATTCCCTGTCGTGGACGCGTAGAAAGTAACGATCATCAAGTCAATTTAGCTGTAATACAGATTTATTTCCGGTACTTCCGGTTGTTACTGTTTTGGCCTGAAAAGGTCCGATGTCCACCTGCAACAGCGTATCTTTTCTATGTGCTAATTCTTAGTTTCACACAATTCTATTACTAATGTCTGAGTGTCTTTTGAAGCTGATTACCGGAACAATGAAATGCCTGTTTTTCTTGCAATGATGTTGCAGAATCAGAATACTTTATTTATTCCTACGTAAGTTATGTGATTACAGTTGCTGCAAAACAATAAGAACAGTAACAGATTAAATGAAGTTTAATAATACAATATAGTACAAAGTTAAATAATAATAAAAGAAATAGCTCTAATATATATAAATAGCTCAATTATAAGTATCCAGAATATTACAGGGATTGAATATGTATATTGCTCTTATAGTTGTAATGCTAGTGCCCTTAGATCTCCACTAGAGAGAGCCAAATACTCCTGGTAGAGGTTTTTCATGTTTATCTCGCTTTTAATGCAGTATTAAAATTATTTATTCTAGTATGATACTACTGGGTTTGCGATCCAGTAACGTTTGTAACCTTCAAGAAATTAGGCCACCACAGTGGTTGCTTTGTTTGATTGCTATAAAAGTAGATTTGCCATCACTTCAATCAAGTGCAATATAAACAATCATTGATTCTTGCACTTCAGTCTATGCTCAATCACCCACCATTTGTCATTTCCTGTTATTTTTTGTTTGTTTGTTTTACAAAACCATTAAGAGAACTTTGAGTGTTTGAACAGAAGGCCATCCATAATTGTGAAATGCAGCAATTTAGGAAAGACTTGAGCTCCTCATTCAGATAACAGCCTGGAGTAAGTATATGAGCAAGATTGTCAGTGGAATAACCTCACTGCAGAAAAATATTACGACTTTGCCTTTTATGGTGGAGCCGCTGCACAGAATAGACTGTAAAAGATATGTGAAACCCTGCTTTGTGTGTTTTGAAGAGCATTCAAATGACTTTTATTGAGGAAAACCATCTCGTACCTATTCGAAAAAGTACAGCAACAGGGAGATTGGCTAGAACTGATCTGAAGCAAGAAACTTCAAGATGAGTTTCTCACTGTCCTCAAGTGGTTTGGCTGAAACCCAGACTGAAACACTGAGTATCTGTGAATAAACCTGGTGATGCTTCCTAGTATGCTTAAGAGAATCTGCCAACAAGAATGAGAAATCATCTAAATCAAGGGTGTCAAACATAAAGCCCGGTGGCCAGAACGGAATCCAATTTAGTCCACTAGGTTGGCTTTAGGAAATGTGAAGCAAGGCATAAATGTTTAACTTTTAACTGTATTTTCATAAGTTTTACAGCTTTGGCTTCTGATAAACACTTCCCTCATTGCCATTCATACTATCCCAAAGTAAATGAGTAATATATAAACAGGGAAATCACAGAAAACTTCCTGTTTTTTCACATCTGTTATTTATATATATATATATATATTCACTGGTTCAGGCCACTTAAAATCAAAGTGTATGTGACCCACAGTATGAAATGAGTTTGACATCCATGATCTAAATCTTACTTGTAATGTCTACCCAGGAAGTTATAATGACTGCTAGATTGACTTCATGGGTCTGATTATATTTGACATCAAGTCCACAACACAAACCCACTAGATCCTGCTGATTTCATGTAATGAATGAGTACTAAATACTTAACTGGGGGAAACTGACACTTCGTTGTGAGTTTGGTTACTTCATACTGAGACAATTCCTTAAACCTCTGAAATGTAACTCCACAGTTCACGTTGGATTTTGAATGCCTTCAGATAACTAATTAATTAACAGGTAGCATTACATTCAAGTGAACTTATTTTATACAGCCAAAGCAATTTTTTATTAAATAAATAATTTTAAAACAACAACAACAAAGTAAACATGTCATTTGTTGCATTCTCATTGGACTATATTAACTGGCAAGCCGAAACAGGAAATTAATTATCTCTCTTTTTTTCTGGATGTATTTTTACTCAGGTATCTGGGGATCAAACTGACACATACCAAAATTAATCTAAACATATGCAAATTAGAATTGCTCTGACACATCTAACAACTGATGTTATAAAAATTAATAACCGATCCGTGCATGCTGCCTGGAGCAAAAATCAAATTTACATGAGGCTTTTTTCAATAAACCATCAGAGAGAAATAGAACTGACACTCTAGTAAAACAAACTCAAGTCACAAAACACCCAAGCTGCATGTGTGTGCGACTGTGTTTATAATTACCTTATGTAAACAAAGAAAATCTAATTTTCTTCTGTGATGTTATGTTCAAAACTGAGGCATGCTGCTCACATCATTTGCAATCTTGTAAAATAGTCAAAGTCTATTCACTATGTTTGTATACAAATACTATGAACAAGACAAGTATCAACGGGTATCGTTTTAGTGAAAAGTGCTTTTCCCTGAACATGTTCTGTTTAGCTAACAGCCTAAATGAGTAAGTTTTGCCAAATGGACCGTTGAGGAAAGACAGAGATGCCCAAAAGAATCCTGAAAGCTTCTTCAGAGCTTTCAGGTTGAATGTCTCCATAGACCTGGCATCCAGACCTCCACATGTACAAGACTGTTTATTTGTTTGCCATATGATGATGTACTCCTAGCCATGCTCTCTTTCAGCTTCAGTCCCATTCACAACATTACAGCATAACTTTTCTGATTTAAAAAGCTAAAAAAGAAAGCTAAACAAACTAAAGTGATGTTCTTAAATTAGAAATCTAACTAGAAAACTGAACCTTTCATGTATTACTACAGTTCAAGGTTCTGAGATTGAGTTAGTATCTCAGTACAAGTACTTTGAAATTACAATTGATGACTCACTATTGTTTACACCTCACATTAAGCAGCTGGTCAAGAAATATAAACTGAAACTTGGGTTTTACTTTAGAAGAAAGTCCTTTTTCTCATTTGAGGCAAGACAGAGCGTTGTAGTTTCCACGTTTATTATTGGACTTGATTACAGTGATGTTACTTATATGCATGTGTCCAGGGAAGACCTACATATGCTAGTTTCCGTCTATCAAGCGCACTGAGGTTCGTTACAAGTTTTAAAACTCTTATTCACCGCTGAACATTGTATGCATGGGTTGGGTGGATTCAACCACTGGGATATTCTTATCTATAAGGTAATTGTTGGTTTGCCCCCAATTTATTTATACACTTATATTCATCAAAATGTGTGGGAGGTCTTAGGTCCTAAGAGTTATTCATTTTATCTGTTTCAAAGGTTTGCAAATTATATATGCATTATATACACCGTATATATGTGTAGTATTGTTGCACTGTTTTCTTTTAGTTAAGTATGTAAAAGCTTATTCCACTAATCTGTTAAAAATATTAAATCATTGGCATCAGTATGTCAGTAAATGTGTGTAAAAGAATGTGTGTAGAGATTATGTCAAATTATTATTATTATTATGTAAACATTTTAAAGCCAACTGTACTCCACATATGTGGTGCAGTAATAGTAATGCAAACCTGAAGATTCAGATGGGTTAAAATTATGCTTCGGGATTCTGCTCAAGCTTTTAAGACGAATAAAGTACAAGCCAAGTGGTTGTGACCAGTAATGCTGCTACCTTTCATGTTGTGTTCATAAATTTTATGTATACATTTATTATTATAAAAATGCAGCGGTACTGACTTTAAGTGACACATGAAAAAGAAACTCGCCCATATTCCTCGTTTCCGGAAACGTTGGCACAAAAGCTCACTGTCTGAAAAAAAAGTTCGTCTTTAAGTGAAGAAGTCTTATAGCCCACAGCTTACTGCAGATAAATATAGTTAGGTATATTTCATTTAGTAAATGACATTATTCCTCCAATAAGTGTCCCAATATTTTGCGTCAGCTGTTAATTCTAATGTGCTTTATATTTTTGGGTGGATGGTGTTTGCGCGCTAGCCGCCTGATGGCGCAGTGCGCACTGCTCTGGATCAGAGGAACCAGGGGAGGGAGGAGGCAGCAGGGGCAGATCAGCCGCGCCACAGACACACAATCCACATTTCCAGAGGAGAGCGACAGTCAGCCCCCCCTCCAACGTTTTCTGTCGAGCTCGGGTAACAAAACAAGCGAAGCAGGACTCGTCTCGCTCGTCGGGGTCTGATCATCAGATTGTTCCCTGGACTTGATTTGGTCTTTATTCTCTCGGAGGTCACCTTACAGAAATAGCTCACAGGATATAAGTTATTTACAGTAGCATTATCCGAGATCCTGGAAGATGGGTTCGGTCCCAGCGATATCTGTCCTTATTTTGGGCATTGTGGTTCCAACGTTGGCCGGCTACATTGAGGTATGTGAGAAGAAATGTTTCCTGATTTACTGTGTAGGCCTACCAGGTTAGTCTAAGATCCAAAGACCAATGTGGTAGCCTCAAGCAAAAGCTGATTATTTTGCCCTGTCCTCACATGAGGTACTTACGGCTAAGCTTTGCCGATCTTCTAATGAATACACTATGTTACCTTGGTTGATGTGAAATATACTGATAAGACTTTTTCTCTTCCACACTCGGATTCCCACAGGTAGCGGAATGAATTCAGCAGGGAGGAAAGGGTTTATGAAATTTTTGTTACCTGCTTTTTTTTATAGTTGCAAATGCTTCGCCTTGTGTTCATACATATTAAAACTACTTAAATATTACTCAGTTTACTTCCTTTACTTCATTCTGATGCACTGATTGCAGTTTATTGGCGAGTTGACCAGCGTGGGGCTCAAATGTCCTATAACGAGAACTATAGCAGGATTTGGTGCAGAGATCAAACGAAAGACAATTGGTGCTTAGTCAGGCATTTAGGGAAACATAGAACCTCTGCACTGGATCACACACAGTCATGCAGCCTGCTGTACGTCATGAATGTATAGACGATATTACAGAAAGGGGTATCCTTTTACCTATGCAGTCTATTTTAATTGTAGCTTTTCCTGTGTCAACAGGATGTCCACCTTTTATAGCAGACTTGAGTTCCTGCTCTATAGAGTGGATAATATATTTAGAAGCACTGAATTACCTCTCAGTAGTTGATATGTTTGACACAAATGGTCCAATTGTTGGTCTCCTTGTTCAAGTACTCACGCTCTCACACTTGCACACTTATCTACGTGATGTCCTATTTTCCTGCTGGCTCACCAAAACTGTGATGCCTGCAGTGTCAGACGTGTGTGTCAGTGGATAACAATGCACCCATTTTCACAGCAAACAGCCCCACCACCCTCCTCCCCCTCAGAGGTTAAGCATAAGTATTGCTGCTTACTGTGGAAGCAGCCATGACAAAACATTTTAACGAGTTATCTTTTCCTGGCACTTGTATTTAGCAGGGAATGTTTCTCTCTCCTGTATTTGCGACCCCCAAAAAAAACCTCGGCCATTTTGAGGCGGTATTGGCTGGCATTGTGTGTGGGGAAATAATGGTTATTATGTCCCCAACAAAATCTATGCTGCTGCACACTCTACAAGGACCTCTCCCCTCTGCAATGATTGCCTCCTCAGTCAGCCTTACTAACCACACGGACGTGCTGATCGATACAGGACAGACTCTCCTGAGATGATTAATGGATGAAATCAATGAATTTCCTGATCAGTCACCCAGATTAAATTCAGAAATTTATGGAAGCTGCTCTGCATCTTGACTGTAATGCACATGCTGAGGATTCCTGTGGTTTAATCGATGGGTGTCCTGGAGGACGGGCCTTTTTTCTTTGTTGGATTATTGCAGTAAAACACTGCATGGACAGAATATGGATATTCATATTTGTTTTTGCACCTGCCTTCTTTGCAAATACACTTTCTTCACAAAGAAAAAGATTTGATATTGAACCAAACTATGCTGCTGTTAGGTAAAACAGAAATAAAAATGCCTTAGAGCTGAAGAAATAAGATGACAAACCCCAAGGGATAAATATTTTACAATGTATTTATTCAATTTATGATCTGACCATTCAGGATCAACATCAGCTCACAGCTCAATTTATTAAGGTAAAATACATATTCACAAAGGTTAGCTTTTTTCTAAGAATTGAGTTGAACACTGAGGTGTATCTAAACAGACACAATAATGAAGTCAAGCTGTTTTTCCCTTTCAATATAAATATCAGTAGTTTGAACCAAGCAGCCATCTTCCTCCTTTTCACTGCTGCTTTTGTTTGCTAGTGGAGTCGCTGGTGTGTGGAGATTGGGCAATGCTAATGAGGTTGTGGACGCACAGCTAAGGTAGCTGAAGCCACTGAGAGCTTCTAAGAATCACTCACTGTTGCTCAGACATGGTTGTTGCCCCTCTCATCCAATACTCACCTTCCATTGTTCCTCATTTCTTTTCAGTTGTGATTGTCAAGCTTCTAAGAATCACACTGACCATTTGTCAGACATGGTTTTCCCCTTTTATCCAGTATTCACCTTCCGTTGTTCCTCATTTTGTTTCTGCTGTGATTGCCAAACTGCTCTCTCATTTTGTAATTCCGCCTTTTCGTGTTTCGGGAGTAGCCTGCTGACTTCAGCTGTGCAAACAGTTTAGTTTTGTTGAATACCTGTGAGAGTGGCAGATTGTGAGCTTTTGTTTCTTCAGCTGTAGGTTAGCTTTCTCATCTGGCCATCTCTGTATTGCAGGGTTTACTGCAGTGAGGTTTGTTTTTTTGTGTGTGTGTGTTTTGTTTTGTTTTTTGACCGTTTCATTTCAGATCCAAAAAACAAGAATCTGGGTTTTTATTTAAATGTCACTCACTTGTGGAGAATCATGAGTGAACAGCTGCATCTTTTCTGGAGATAATGTGGAAATGAGAAGCAGGTTTACCCAGAGAATTACATCACACACAGGCATTCGCCAATATAGCTCCCACTGGATTAATAGAATACAGAATATCAGGAACAGCTATTACATTCAGTACATTTTATTCTCTACTTACTTAGCAAACAGTGATTATCACAACGCACACAGTGTAAAATGTAGTGTTATGCAACACCACATCACATTTTTGTGCCTGTCATTAAAAAATGTTAGTGTTTTCCTTCAAGCTGGCCTGTAGCATCAGATACATCATCATGTTTCTAAGCTCAAGGCAAGACAGAACTTGTATGGAAGAGACAGCAGTGCTAACTCATGCTAGTAGAGTGACTTTGGCAAAACTCTGTTTACAAACATGCATTAGTCAGAATAGCCTTAGAGGAATGGACGAGCAGAGGTAATCGAGAGAAGATTTTTTCCTCTTTCAACAATGTTTTCTCATAAGCCAAAGCCTGTGTGCGTGCTTATAAGCAAGCTGATATTAAAGTGTGCTTTCAAGTGTATTTGCTCTGGATATGGGCTGATAGTGAACAATTGCATGTGAATGACTGCCCCCACTTGGTTGTGATTGTTGGGGCGGGAGCTATGGAGCTGTCGGTTAGCAGGCTTGAATGATTTCCTATGAAGGCCTTTTGTGTGTCCTTGAATAGCCTGAGACAACCCAGGGTGTCCTTACCATACAGAGGGGATCTCGATGCCCAGCAGAAATAAGGACAAAGACTGCTGGCAATGTTTTATCTGGGAGCATTTGCATTTGATAATGATCTGTCAATATAACATAGTGGGTGGTGGAGCACAGTTAAAGCCTTCCATAGGCTGGTGCTTTTCTTTGCTCTGTAAGCTGTAAAGATTGCCTTTTTGACCTCCACGTTCAGCCATGTCAGTCAAGGTGAAGGCGGTGACATGTGCTCCATCAGCAGAGCATCAGCCTCACCCGCCCTTGAATTTGTAGATTAGCACCTAAAACCTTGCTTTCAATTGTTGGGACAGCCCCGTATCCCAAGAATCCTCTTAGTGACAAGAAACACTGGGTGCTTATAGATCTGCAAAGGGAACGGTACTAATCCCAGAAACCCTGTCCCAACACACACTCATACGCTCACTGATTTCACTCGCCCACACAGTGAGACCCTCATTTCCACACCCTGCAGAGGCAAACTGACTTCAAAGTGGCACAGAAAACAGTGAGTCACCTGTGTGTAATATCAGTGGCGTTCGCTCAACACTGAAGTCTGCTCTATGGCTAACAGTAGGAAGGTATGTCTGACTGAATCTAAGCCCTTAATCTCTAACCTTTCATTTCCTCAAAGATACCTTCCTGCCACTCGGTTCATCTAGACTTTTCTGTCTCCGTCTGTCTCTCCGTCTTTCTTTTCACTGCCTGATTCTTGGCTGATTCTTCCTCCAAGCTTGTGCATGTCTCCTGGAGCGATTCCATCGACAGACACACTCGCGGCTCATCCCGAGGATTTAAATAGAGAGGCCTCATCAGGCGAGCCTTGTTCTCACGATGCCAGGCTTTGTCTCCGAGGCTCTGCGTGCGCCCTAATTATCCAAAGTGAGCAGAGTTGTCTTTTTTTCTTTTTTGCAACTGGAAATGTGTCTGCGTGTGGGTGTGTGTTTGTGCACCCGAGTCCTCTTGCAGCTCTGCTCATCACATATTTAGTCAGTTTTTCTCGGTGAGAGATCCTGGGCGATGGGGACTTGGCTCAGAGTCAGTGGGTTCAAATCAAGACACCCATGGCTGCACATCACTTAAGTTGCATCAGGCCCTCTGCCATATGTAGGACAATCTGCACAGCCATAACAATCTACCCCATGTATATGCAGTCAAGGTGAACGGCACTACACCTGTGTCTGTGTATTCTCAACAATAGCCTGGCTCAGCACAGATGCCAAGATGTCAGTTTGTATGCCACAGTGCTCAGGAATGCATAGCCTGAAGTCCAAAGGCCTCACTTTATTGTGCTGTGAGCAGCTCTGTTCCTGTGATAGCACTGAAAGTAACTATACACTGTGGCGAGTTCAGCAGACAAACACATGCCTTTTAATCCGTTTTAAAGGAGCCCTGCCTTTATTTTTTAATGTAGTTTCTGTTTGACAAAGAGAAGTCAGTCAGTGTGGGCTGGATAAACCCTGTCAACCCCCTACTCGGTTTGAACGTGGGTTTGTGTGTGTTTGTGTGTCCCCGCAGCTCAGTGAGTCACTCTTGCTGCTTGAAATTTTCTTCCCATGAATAAAATATCTGGTGTGCTATCTATGAGTTACAGTGCACTCGTGTCTGTGCTTATGGCCCCACCTGTCTCACCCTTAGTCCCTGGTTGTCCATATGAGAGGAGGACTTTGTCTACTGTCCCCTCCCCTCGCTCCTGGTCTTATTCAGGTGTGCAGATCAATGAGTCATGTGCAGGCGCGAGCGAGGCCTCTGCACTGATTTGTCTGGGGGTTTTTTTTTCCTCTTTTCTTTTCTTTTTTTACTTGCACACAGTGGGATAAGATAGAGGCAGGCAGCAAAGAATCAAAGAGCCAGTTTAACTGTGTGCCAGGCATTGTTTCCTGCTGTTTGCATGTTCATTTGCATCACAACATGTAAAAGCAAAAATTACTCAAGGGGTGTGTGTTTTGTTTTTTTGGGGGGGGTTTTGCCCCCCCCCCCCCTTCCCCCTCCCCCCCTCAATCTGTTTGAACCCATCTTCAACTGAGTTTCGTCTCTTGGCAAACAAGAGGAGTGAAATCAGACCTAGTTTTCCAAACTTCAATCATAATTGATGTCTTTTCTTGGATGCCATTTTTCGTTTCTTTATTTGTGTGTGAGAGAGCTTGTGGGCTGGTCTGTTTTTCTTTTTTTGTGTGTGGCTATATTTGTGTCTGTCATTATTTTCCACGGTGTGTGCTTGCAGCATGCTGGGAGGTCATATCTTTTGGTGTGTTGTGTCTTGGTGTCGCATTGAACGTGCTTTGGGGCATGATGGGGATGATCACAGACACAGTGACTGCTCTGTTGTTGTTTTGGGATGGCTTGGGTCCCATTTGATAAGGTTTTTCTCTTAACTTAAACTGCATGCACAGGTATAAGCACAGAGTGCCTTTTTTTGATTGGTTAATGGGGGAAAGGTGGTAGTCTTGTCTTGATAAGCAGGCTGAATGACTGGCAAGCTATTTTGCTGCCACAGTGCTCTGTTTTGCTGAGAGCACTGCACAAATGCTCCACCCGCTGCCAGGGAAAACAGAGCATGCTAGTTCCAGCTCCCTCCCTGTCCGTCTTCCTGCTTACTGGGCTTCCTACATATCTCTTCCCACTTTGCTTCTGTGCCTGTAGTAGAAATGCTATCATCCAAATTGAAACCAAGGACAGCACAGACTTCATCCTTTTCTTTTATCCTTTTTTTGCCCCCTCCCCTCCTCTGTGTGTGTAAAGAGATGAAAATGTCAGAACAGTAAGAGATAGAAGCATTGCAGTGTAACTATATACCCCCAGAGAGAGGCCTGCTTCGGGTGCTTCTGCTTCTGCTGCCGCCGTCGCCATCGCTGGTACTCGAGCTTTGTGACGGCCCTGTTAGCAACCAGTCTGATACAGCACTTTCTCAAGGAGAACGTGGCCAAGGACAAACAGCAGCCCTGTAGGATGCTCCCCTGGGGACTAAGACATAACAAGGGAAGATTGTACCCATAAAAGAGAGAAGGTGAAAAGGGAAAACCTGGCATTGAAGCATGAGATGTATTTTTTCTTTTGATCGAATACAGAAAAACATTTTTCCTTTGAGTTTTGCGCCCCCATAATTATGTGTTCTGCTCCTATATTCATGCACTGCAATTAATTCAGTAATAGTTCTTCATGCATGGTGGAGAGCTACAGGCTGCCGATCCCCTCCCTGCCCTGACAATGGGAATAAATGATAGATTTTTGTGTTTTGTATAGATTAAGGACAGGCTAAAACATGGGAATGTAGTGTAGTTTGGAAATAAGGGAGTATTTCAGGATATTTACATTTAAATATTTTTAGGAATATATGTTTATTTTACAGGGTCAGGTAGGCAAAAGGACAGACTTGTGAATGGGGATTATTTTTCAGTGTTTTTCAATTTTCATTTTGAAGGAATTGAACTTGTCTTTACAAATCATATTTCTTTCACAATGCCCCAATACAGAGGTCGGCAACCTGCGGCTCTTTAGTCCTTATAGTGCGGCTCCGCGTGGTTTGGGAAAATAAATCTGAAGTGTATTTTATTTATGTTAGTTATTTTTTAACTTGTAGTTCTAAATTGGAAGATTATTGTAATATTGAAATACAAAAATTAAATTATATTATTTTTTTTTTTTTCATCGCTCAAAATAAGCGTCACACTCGCGGAAGCCGGTATACCCGGCGAAACGCCGTGCCTTTATCGAGACTTTCAACCCCAGGTAGGCCAGTTACGGATCTTCGGATCCAAATTATGTCAGCAGCTATTCTCCACCGTGAACTATGTTAAAAACAGACACCGCTCACGTAGAGCTGGGCGATAGAACGATAACGATATGTATCGCGATATAACTTTTTCTCGATAGAAAAATTAACCTATCGCGATAGACCTCGCCGCTCTTGTCCTCTTAAAAAAACAAAAAAAAAAAACAAAAAAAAAACCAGCCAATCCAAATTAAGTAGCGCAGAGCCGAACCAATCACAGCCGCAGCGTCACGTCACGTGACTTGTTACGTACAGCACAAGTGCCAAGCCGCACATGTGTATTTGTTTGGGAAGCAGCCAGCCACCGTACCGCCCGGGTAATGGAGGAAATGAGTGTGCCGACTAGAAAAATCAACCGAGCGTGACCGAAGGTTACCGAAGAGAAAACAGATGATGGTTCCAATGCCGGAGAGATTGTCAAACGGAAGAGCCATAGAAGTTCCGTAGTGTGAAGGTATTTCAGCTATTTCAAGTCTGACAAAAAACAGAGTAGCGTGCACTGTAAATTGTGCCGAAAGCAAGTCTGGAAATACAATAAACTGGTGCATGCGCTACGTCCACACGTACCCGGGTATTTTTGAAAACGCAGATTTTTCTATGCGTTTGCACCTTTCGTCCACACGTAAACGGCGTTTTTGGTCACTGAAAACGAAGATTTTTAAAAACTCCGGCCAGGGTGGATATTTTTGAAAACTCCGTTTTTGCATTTACGTGTGGACTAGAAAAACGGAGAAAACGCAGCGTCAAAGGTGTGCGCATTTTTTGACGTCACACTGTGCGCCACGTTATTGTTTCGGTGAAATGAATTTCTACAATACTGTTACTGTTAATTCTACTCTCTGCAGTGTTTAAATGCTTACATATACACACAGTTACTGTCCCTCCACACATACCACTCGGTTCTGCTTCTATGCCCCAGCTTTGTTTACTTTTTCCCACCGAGGCTTCTAGACTTCTGATTGGCCAACATTTCTGCACGGTTAGGAATCTAGCGCCACCTGCTGCTTTGGCATGTTCATAGCAGCGTTTTCCTTCATTTCTGCCTTTACGTGTGGACGGGATTATTTTTTAAAACGAAAACGGAAAATCTCCGTTTTCAAAAACACCCGTGTACGTGTGGACGTAGCCTCAGTCTCTGACTGGAAGCGCTAATTCGTCATTCGGCTTTTGTCAGACTAAAGTAACTGTTAAAACTGTTTGAAAAGCTCAGCTATACAACAAGGAGAGATTGAGAATTTCCTTTTAGTTCTCAGTTTATTTGATATTGACAAAAGTTAGTCAGTTTTGTCTGTTCTTCTGTAAAACAAACTAAGATTTATTTTTAGAATTAATATTTTGTTTCTAAGTGGAATTGACAATTTAGTCTGTTTCATTTGTTCTATTTTGAAACTTAAACGCTTTAGCGGCTGCCTTTTGTGTATTTTGCAATATTTGCCTTTATTTATCTGAAAAAGTCTCATGTTCCTTAAGTACATCTACCCTGTTGAACTTATTATGGGAAATAAATATTTAAATAAAAACAAGCTGCTGATTATTTCACATTTTACTTGTGAGCAACGGCACATTTAAATCTTACAAATATAGTTATTTGGCTTATATCGTGATAGATATCGTTATCGCCTGAAATGAAAAAAACATATCGTGATATGAAAAAATCTTATATCGCCCAGTCCTGCGTAAAGATGAAAGTGACTTCGTACAGCCCCGATTTGCAGACGCTGTGCGCAGAGGTTCAGGAACAGAAGTGTCGTTGTAAACATATCACGGCAGACCCGACGATGTTTGCATGAACATGCTTTTCAGCATCTCTTTATTGACCACTTTTCACACACAGTTGCTGTACGCATACAGCCGGCTGTAGCTTTGCAGCTCACAGCCCGACACATACCAACACAACAGCATAGATAGCACAGACGTTAAGGCGGCGAGGCGTGATTGCGGGTGCCGCTCAGGTGCGTCCATCTCCCCTGCAGCGGCGCTGCCGACCACGCCCCGCCACAACAGTTTTTGTTTGGATCATTTTAGTTCAGCTGGATGTCTTTCCTTTTGTTCTTTAGGAGTTCAAAATGTGTTAATTACATAAATAAAATGTAATTTTCTCTGTAGCACTTCATGGATTTCATAAGCAACACACCTTAGTTGTTCACACAAAGCATAAAGGTAAAAAACAATATATACAGTGTTATCTTCATTTTAGATGTCAAAAAGTATTTGCGGCTCCCAGTGTTTTCTTTTGCGTGGAAACCTGGTCCAAGTGGTTCTTTGGGTGTTAAAGGTTGCTGACCCCTGCCCTAATAAGATGCCTGTTCTGTCAAGCAGTATTCTAGTTTATTTATAATTAAACACAGAAAAGCAGCAGATCCTCATGTTGGTGAAGCTGGCCTTTTTAAACTAAAATTTGCAGTTCATATTCTGTTGGTAAGTTACTCAATTAATCAGCAAATTGTTCCTGCACTGAAAAGTCCCCTGAGCCTATTCATTGCTGCTCACAGTGTGTGTTACTGGGTATTGCTGCATGCTCTGGGCTTGATTTTTAGGAAGTATACTTAGCATTCGGTACCCGACTTGCATCCAGCCAGATCTGATATTAGCCAAGCTTTGACCCTCTTATCATCCTGGTAGTATTTGTCTTTTTAATTCTCCAACCAATGACCAGTATAGGTTTCCATTATCTGTTACAAGAGTTACTATCAGCCCACTGCGAAATGACTCTTGAAGCAACAATGACTGCGCATCAAGCCGTGAATTTAGAAGTGCTGTCAGATCACAAGTTGGAGGACTTTTGTTTGACATTATGTGTAAATTAAATTTTTTTTTTGTTAGAGCCATTTCAATTTTATGCATTTCTGGCCTGAAATGGGACTTTTTTTCTTTTTCATTACAAAACTGCAGTTAATGAATGCTTCTGCTGCACACCTCAATCAGCCATTTTGATCTGAGATAAATCCCAATCAAGCACTCTAGAGAATTCCATTAGTTTGATGAGATATGAATATGGCTCCGAGCAGAAATCTGAAATAGTCTGCTGTTTTCAGACAAACCCATTAAAAGTCATTTGATCTTCTGCAGCTAATTATAGAGCCTTGTGAGCTGCTAGCTGCCTTCAGCAAACTCCACCTTCTCCATTCCCCACCTTCCCTCCAACCACTCCCCTCAGTGTTCATCACATCCCATCCTTATGTTTCATATTTAGAATCAGTGCGCTATTATTGAGGTGCTTGGAGCTGACAGGCAGGCTCTGCGGCCCAGTCATGTGAGGGCAAAGGGATTTGTCAGCCTCATACTATTTGTCATTGTGCTGATTTAGATTTGGGATCTCACCCAGACAAGTAGCAGGATACCGCAGCAGGGTTTGACGGGCCGTACACTGCAGGGAAAGGAACAGGAGGTGGCAAAGCAAGGTCAGACAGTTGACAAAAAGCGAGTAGTAGACAGGCTTGGAGATGGATGCTCCTGCTGTGAAGTATGTGCCTTCTCTATAGGGACATGACTGATTAGCTTTTGGCCTCAGCACGTCTCACTAGAGTTATAATCTTCACTAGTCTGATTGAAATCCCTTTGCTCTCCCCCTGCTGAGAGGCCGAGGGAGGGCAGAGCAGAGCTTAATGACAGATAAGCATATCTATATTACATCCATCATGTTCCCCTGGTAAAGATGGCCTCCCTTGCATTGCCTGGAGCTGCGCAGGCTAATACAGACGTGTGGGCTGTGTCTCTGCTCCACTGCTCAGGATCTGCAGGGGAGTAGGAGAGGCAGGGAGCTCTGCAATCAGAGCACAGATTCATTTAAAGTCAGCTTGGGTGGTCATGGGAGAGCGACACTGCATGCCGCGGCCAAAGTCAAACTCAGTCGCCGTCCATAGCATGCCTCCAAATAGCAATCAGAGTTAGAGAGAAAAAGAATACAACTTCAGTAAGTGACGAAAAATGAATTTAATATAAAATGTAGGACTTTTAATATTTTCTTTCTCTTGAAAATCCATTTTAACATGAAATCCTCAGGGCTTATGGTACATGTAAATTTGTAATATGAGAATGATGAAGGCTGTCTCGCAGTTCATTGATGATAATGTTCCTGTGAGTAAGATTCAGACTGCTGGTCTGTCAGTGCTCCACATTTGGGAAAATGAACATTTGATATTTTGTATGATAAAATGACTTCATTTGAAAAGTTGTATTTTGTTCTCTAACTTTTGTGACAAAGTGATAGAGAGGAGTCCAATTAACTCAGATCTGGGATTTGCATTTGAACAGCAGTGCTAAAAGTCACAAACATTAAGCTGGTCAGTCTTCAAATACCTTCTGGGTGTCTTCAGGGAAAGTGCTGGAATTTTGTTGGTTGTAAAACCTCTTGGGCTGTTTCATTGTTGTTGACCAGCAACACAACCGCTTTCAGCACCACTGCGTTTGACTAATCAGTGACATTTTAGCATAGCCGACCTCTCCCTGAACTTTTCTGATCCTTTAGAAAGCATGGATGTTTTGGGGTGGTTAATCATTTAGACTTTATTTATAACCAGGTTTGTCAGCTGGAAAGGTCTCTTCTCCTGTGGGGGAGCTCCTGTAGTCAAAATGCTACCATTTGCTATTTACTGGATGTCAGAGTAAAACGGGGCAGGCTACTTGACGTTTGCATTTTTCATTTGGTTTCTTAATACTGAACCCCACAATGTTAAAACTGGCTGTGGCATCAGAGTCAAATCCCTGGTATCACTGGACAGGTCAACAACCGTCTCCTCATACACCGTGAATCTGTAAGCTGCTATCATTTCCTGTTGTCACACATTTTGGAAACATTGCTACATGCCCTTGATCTCCTCCTTTCTCCAGCAGTTTTCTGGCTGCACTCCCGCCCCAGGATGGCCTCACCGCAACTCATGGCTGCATTATAGCGAGCGAATGTGATATTTCCATGTTGCCCTTGAAGCTGCTTGCTGTCAAGGTCGGCTCATGCTGAGCACCGTTCCCCCCGCCAGCCCTCTGATTTAGACACTACACTATGTTCTTCCTCTGCTCTCTTCTCTACTGCACCGCACATTTTGGACAAATTGGCTATTTTATGTCTTACTTTGTTCACTAGAACAGTCCGTCCTTGTGCTTCCTTCACCCGGCTCTCCTCTCAATATACTACTCGTCAATTGCACCTCTCACCTCATAGCTGCTTTTTCCTCCTCACTTCCCCAGTTTCTCTTCTGCTTGCTCAACAATTACATGCTCATTAATTGAGGGAGTTCAGGCAGCTGAGAAAGACATCAGTGACAGGGCTGGAGGCCTTGCTGAGGTACCCTGTTACTGGTTCCTTTATTGACAAGTCTGCCTGCCTGTCTGCCAGCCTCCCTGGTTCTGAGGAGCAGCGGTGTGGTGCTGCATGCTGATGAGCATGAAGTCATCCAGCAGAAAAATGAAAAGGCAAGAGTGGGAGTGACGAAAGGAAGGAAGGATGCAAGGTAGGAAGGAAAGATCCAGTTGTGTTTTCACTCAACTTGGAGGACATGAAAAGAAGAGAAGCTAAAGAAAGTGAAGGAGCACAGGTCATTTTTCCAAAATCCCCTCTCCTCAGCATGAGAGATTAGGTGACTATGCTCTAGCAGATGAGAAGGAGGCACACTCCTGTGTCTAATCCTCCCCTTTTAAACTGCTGAGAGTGCAGTACAAAGTAGGGGAAGAGTCTGCATCCACATAAAGTGGCCTGTAGAAAACACAGGCACATAGTTCAAAACAAGCTGAGCCACGTCTAACAGTTGCCTAAGCTCCAAATCTCCCGTGAAGCCACTTCTGGAGTCCTCCCCACCACCTGCTTTTCCGTGCCTGGTTATCACTTTTAACTGAGCTATCGCTTCATAACATGACTTCAAATCCCTCACAAAAAGCCTGCATTAACTCATTAACTTGTCCGCCTTGGTGCCACTAGGCTAACCACACACATGACACTTGCAAACACACAGCCCATCCATGTTTACTCAACTCACTGACTAAAAAGCACTTCCCACACAGGGGCTTTTAATAAATGCGCAGCCGATGGCCAGTTTAATCATGCTAATGTGTATGTTACACCGGACAGCGTGTCGGCTATTTGATCTCCACTGGTTCGCGAGAAAGAGCTGGGAGAAGAATATACAGGGGAGGAAGAATCTGAAGGGAAGGGAAAACATGAGAAAATGGTAAATTTAGCAGTAAGTAACAAGAAGGAAGCAGTTGTGAGGAAAGAAACATTTTTTTTTTAGTATAAATCGTATTATTAATGTTGTTATTATTACAACAGAGGAGCCTCCTGTCAAGCCAAGTATATATGCATTCTTTTGACTTAGTGGTGAGGTTAGATGTTATGTCTATTTTAGTCATAAACATCTGGCATAGTGATGTCAAGAATGTAATCCGCTCCAGGACACGTGGATCGTAAGCTGGGATAGAGAGGGCTGAGAGGGTCGCCAGCTCACATGCCTCAAAGAGGGAGTGAGACATACGGACAGAGCGGGAAAAACAGGCCGAGAGGTAAATGTATAGAGATGGCTGAGGGAAGAGGAGATAGGCTAGCAGAGAGTTGTCCAGAGCACTCAAAGTGAAAAGAGATGAAAGGAGTGGGATGAAGGATTGAAGGGATTGCTCATGCTGAGAGCTTTTAGTGGGCAGAAGAGAAGAATGGGTGATTGTGGTGACAGGAGCTCTGCAGAAGAGACACGCATGCTCAGCATACCGCGCAGCTGTGAAGATGCTGCAATAAATTCACCTGAAAATGGACCTCAATCATCGCAGTCCTTGAGTCATTAGTGCAAAAATGAAAAGCAATTATCTTCTTCCTGGAAGAAATGGTTTAAACTCCGGTACATTACTTATGCAATCATGCACCTGTTTAGCTCGCAGCTAAGCAACAAGCTGTGGGTAAAGCCCTCGGTGTAATTATCACTTGATCGTTGCAGCACCAGACTTATTTCCAGTAATTTCTCTAACTTATTTTAATCCATATGCCAACCTTCTGTGCACAAAACATCAAGGATCTTAGACTCTGAATTTTCAGCATGTTTTGCTGTTTTTCACAAAATGATAAATTCTTAAATTCAATTACCTATTTAAAAAAAAACTCAAAGTAAGAATTGTGACTCTTAAGTAGCAATCACCAATTTATAGTCTCTTTATTTCCCATTTTAAAGCTATTGTGACAGCTCATTGCTGTGCTTTACGAGCCAGCCCAGGAGAGACGCAGATCAATTTTTCATGATGGATAATTATTGAAATGGTTTTGCGATAGATGGCAGACTCTGTTTTATTCTCTAATAGTAGCATTCTTCAGCCCTGCCTCTGGCCTTCAGCACCTCTTTGTTGCTGTATTCCCTCCCCGACTTCTCTTGACAGTGATTGGACTAACAAGGAAGCTTTAGTCAGCCCCTTGCAATCACTTGACGTGTTTCTTCCCAAATTTGCAGCATGCACTGCAAATTCTACTCCCCAAGCAGAATCAAAAGAAATTTGCTTCCTTCCTCCATCTACTGCTCCATTCACTGTGCTCGCTGCCTCCCGCTCATCCACCAGAGAAAAACCAATCTGCTCTGTATGTAGCTAATCTAACCAGGTAGGAGGGAAGACCAAATGCAATATTATGATGGTTGTGGATGGTCCTCAGGCAATGTTTGATAGGGCTGGAGAGGTGAACGGGTTGGAGAAATATTCCAGGGAGATGAATGCCGTCTGAAATCTATGTCAAGAGGGGCTGTGGTGGAAATGGCTCTTCATTTCCCTCCTGCTCTGCTCTGCTCTGCTCGCCTCGCTTCAGCAGCAGCTCCTGCCCTCACAATGAAAGAATAATAAAACACAGGATGCAGCAGGCATCCTCATGTCAGCCATCAGTAACTGAACAAACGGGCATCTGAACAGCAGCTCAGTGTGTCTGACGTGCCACAGATAACAGCTGAGAGAAAGATGGTGTGACCACACAGCACTGACAGCACTCATGTGAGAAAATGTATTACAGGGGAAGCCTGCATGAAGATTTAAATGGAGAGGAGTGAAAACCTTTTTCCTGTGATGTCACAGAGTGGACACGTTAATCGTATCCGTGGCCTTTTTTTTTTTTTCTTTTTTTTTGTCCCTTTGGTTAACCTGTTGGACTCAGGTTATGGATACATGATGCACACTTTGCATGGACTCGTGTTTTTGTCTCTGATACACTTGGACCATCTAACCATACTGTCTAAAGGCAAATTCTACCTTTGTATTAGTTATTAGTTATCAACTCATGTATGGTGTAGAGAGTCAGACTCAGCATTTCCATGAATGTATCGATCATGTTCATGTGTACAGTAAAGAAACAGGTTGATTTGCAGCAATGCACAATGCAGCCCTGTTATCGATTTCAGTTTGCCAGCACAGCTGGGGGTACTAACACTGTGGGCATTGGCGATAAAAATAAAAAAAACCCCACAAAAATTCATTCTGCATTCAGAAGGCCTTTCACCACGGATTCCCAAATGAATGCAGTGATAGGATAAAATCATCACAGCTGTGAGAACTTCTACAAACCCTTGGCAGTATTTTCTAATCTCAGAGGCACTCAAAGTCTTAGATCTGTTTCTTTAGCCATTTTCCCACATGAACACAGACAATATCAGGAGAATGAAGTCAGCACTTTGTCTGAAGTTGTCCTTTCTCACCTGTAGCACAGAGCAGAAGATAGATCGCTGCAAATAGATTTTCACTACTGCAATTACTTTGATTTAGTTGAGAGGGCTCCCTGGAAAGAGCGTGCAGGAGGCAACACACATCATGTCTTCTTGAACCACATGATTAGCTTTAGATAGCTGGCAGGATAACACCACAGAGTTTAACGCTGCTTATATTTCCATCCATCCACCTCCCCATATCCACTTAAGGGTTACAGGAGGGTGGAGCTTACCCCAGCTGCCATAGACCTGAGGAAAATGGACACAGAAACGGGGAAAACCCTGACTGTTTTGCAACCTTATTTCCCACAATCCTTCACCCAACCAGTTGGTGCATTCAAACCCAGGACCTTCTTGCTGTGAGGCTAACCACTATGCCACCATGCTGCCTACTCCCTATATTTATTGATGAAATGATGATGTAAATATCACACGGCTCTTACACTACCTACAATAACATCAGGTAACTCACTATATAAACCCACGTTACCTGCTTGTCCTGTAAACATGCCATTGCAGACTGGAATCACTTTGAATACCTTATTTGCAATGTAAATGTCACAGAAGCAGGTTTTTACCTGTTTTAATCAGCTTTCTGGTAGAATTCTTTATCAAGCGAATGAACCTTTAAATCTATTTCACCATTGTAATCCCACTCTGAGCTCACTGTTGTAACACTTCATCAAATGAAATGCAGTCCTAATGAGGATCGTTTCTCTTGACAAAACAACAGACTCTCATCAAGTTTGTGAGTGTTTATTTTTTTTTCTCTGAATGAGCTCCATTGGTCAGGGCGAGCCTGCAAGACAAGACCCCACTGGCCCACCAACTGGAGCTGCATATAAATAGCCCAGACGCACCTTCTCCCCAGTGAAAAGACTGGAAGGAAAAAAGTACTTTGCTCTAATTAACAGTGTTTTTTTTTTTCTTTCCTCTTGGCCTAGTATCTCTCCACTTCCCTACATTTACATTTACATGGCAGCCTTTTAGTCGGCTCTTGTGTCCACAACCTCTTAAAATGAGACGTAGCATAATTACAAGGTAATGATAACAAGGAGCATACAGTTAGGAGTACAGAGATGAGAGTGACAGCACGCAGGCAATATTCTTGTGACAATACGGTGATCCTTTAAGAGAGGAGAGGAAAACAAACATGAGTGAAGTAGATGTCAGCCTTCTTTTTTTGTTAGAGCAGTTTATAGCAAGCAAAGGAGGGAAAAAAGAGAGATGGCATTTGTATGATTGAGCAGTGAGAGGCTGCCATGAAGTTCATCTTGAAGAGATGCATTTTCAGGCTTTGACTGAAAATGTGAAGTGACTATGAAGGCCTACTAATAGGGTCCCAGCTGCTTGACAGTGCTACATTTGGAAATGATATTGAGTGACTGTATATATTAGGAAGCTGCAAAAATGGTCAGAGTACCAGCTAAATCTTAAAATTGGCTGCTAAGCATACAGAGTCTGGGTGAAGCAATGTGGTGATGCTTTTGTGAAAGTCAGCCCGCCTGGGATCTTTTTAACTCTGTGAAAAGTTTAAAGCAGACTGCATTCAGACACAATGTGAATTTGAATTTGCTCTCACTTTGATGGCTGAAGCGATTTTGCAGTCATCGGCTTTTCACCACAAAAAGCCAACAGACAAATACTCTGACTTGCAGGTCCTCCATTTTCACACATGTTCGTCCAGACTAATTTAGTTTCATTCCTGTCAGGGAATCGTACATCAGCATGGAAAGATTTAAAAACATTCTCAACTGGAATGAACATCTGGTAAAAGTCAGATCTTTATGTGCATCCAAATATCTTTTTCCAGTTAAATCACCACATTTGTGGGCAGCTTGGAGGTTTGACAGGTGGTGGTAATGATGTTTTTAGTAAAGTTAATGAGCTAGTTATTCTTCCTTATTTGTATTTGCAACAGCCATTTAATTTAAAATACACCCCCAGTCCCCCCACGATCCTGAATTGGATAAGCAAAAGGTGGGTGGATGTTTGCTAATGTATGTGAATGTAGTCAAACTCAGCCCTGTTTTGCAACCTTATTTCCCATAATCCTTCACCTCTAAATCGTTTCACATATTGCAGAAATAGTATAACCACACTGTAAACTTGGATAAACACTGACTTTCCCACTGATGCTGCAGTTTTACCTAGAAATTTCTTTTTATATGATAAATAGCAGTGCAGTATATTCAGCACCTGACACAATCCTATACAGCTGTTGCATCGCTTCATTTTGAAGTGCTTGAATTATCAAATCCATTTGTATTTACACCTACTTGTGCTCTAAATGGGCTCTCCTCACAGTTTGACTTGCAGTATCTCAACATCATGACCTCTCATGCTAGAACTATAATAAAAACATTGAAAACACAAAAAAAAAAAAAAAACTAAATTCCTACCTTTTGCCTGTTTTGGGTGATTTATTCTTCTTCAGTTACCCAGATGGTGTTGATATGAGTGTTTAGTAATTTATCTGTTGTTGCAGCATCACTGTATCTTGTAACAGTGCTATCATGGGCAACATATTGTGACATCTCTAATTTATAAACTGCTTTTATTCGAGTCAGGATAGTTTGGGATTCATTTGTCTTGACAAATTGATCTTTGTCCCTCTAGCGCTACCTTATACTAAATGTAGAAGATTGATGTGGTTACTATGACATCACCAATTGTTTTTAAGGCTTGGAGTTTTTTGCACTTCCACCCTGGCTTTTTTTAAGCCCCCGATGTTGCCACTTGACCATTACTAATAATAACTAATAACTCAGCTAAGATCAATCACTTCATATGTTTTTTTTTTTTACCTCTTGAAGTCACAGTGTATGTGGCATGCAGTTGTCCTGAAACTCTAGCACTGTTTAGTATTTACCTCCCCTGATCAGGATTCCTCCCATAAGTCAACCCGTGACTCACTGTCTGGTAAGTATTTTAGAAGGAACCAGCAGCAGTTGGTGCAGTATTTGCTTGTGGCATTGCTGAACAGACTGACGCACACTGCCATGGCAATGAGTGCACTTTTTTTTTTGTTTTGTTCAGGAGAGTCCCGAGCACAGACATAGCTTTGTTTACTGTACGTCTG
Organism: Aulonocara sp. 'chitande type north' Nkhata Bay; assembly: GCF_057382095.1. Classification (NCBI taxonomy): domain Eukaryota; kingdom Metazoa; phylum Chordata; class Actinopteri; order Cichliformes; family Cichlidae; genus Aulonocara; species Aulonocara sp. 'chitande type north' Nkhata Bay. The sequence continues at coordinate 34,174,345 of NC_141357.1, forward strand.
CTCTGTATATGTGTGAACGCCAGGGAAAATGTGCAAAATCCTATAGAGCTGAGGGTCATTTTCATGTTTGCACACAAGGACAGAGTGTTGCTGAATGCACCAAACGGGGCAGAGCAGCTGTTATTGTTGTGTTATCCCCAGTGCCACTCACTCAGCCTTCGCAGCTCTTCTCCCTCTCTGCCACACTGGCTCATATGCCAGTCTCTTGTAACTGTGGCCTCATTCCCTCTTTATCCATTTTTTTTTCTCTTTTTTTTTCTTCTGAACCACCCTCTTTTGTCTCTGTCCTGTCGTTCTGTCGCTTCTAATGATCTGTCTCCCTGCTTTCTTCTCCTCGCTCTCCCCTGCTCCACTTCTTCAATCTTTCACCCCATCATTTTCTCCCCTCTTTCTCTTTCTCCTTCTTTTCTTCTCTCTTTCCTCTTGCAGACCCAATGTTCGTCTGTGTGAATAGCTGGGATGCTTTTGTAGATCGTTTCCATAGTGACGAGACATTTGAACAAGTCGTTATTCACGTCCGTTTGCTGTAAGCTGGAGAGAGGCCATGTTATCTCCCCCTGGCATACAGGCAGACCCGCGCAGCTCAATCACCACAACTGTTAGCCTGTAACCAGCGAAGTGCGCGTGCTTTAGCTAGAGTTTAATTACAAAAGAGTCTCATTGATGTTTATCTCCGTTAATCAAGCATATCAGCCTTACAGAGCAAGAGATCCGAGTTTCAGCTAAAATCTGGCTCGTTTCAGGAACTGTTAACTTTGTTTTAACATAGAACATGTGGAAGATTAACACCAGTGAACACTTTACTTTGCAGTTAAAAAATAACTTTAAAGTGTTTTGCTATAGTCCACAAAATCTTGGAAGTTGAGTACATCTTAGACCCCTCAAAGTTCTTATCAGTATAAAATATGATGTCATCATGTTTCCAAGAAAACACTCACCAATGAGCCATTAAAATGACACATTTGTAGCAACATATTATTTTAATTTCCCAATAAAAAAATTTATATCCAGAAAACGTGAATATTATGACGGGATATATTATGATCATGATGCCTGGTAGCCACCTACCAATAGACTAAAAATAACGTTGATATAGTAGAGCAGTGTTGCAGAAGGAAAACGGCTCTACTATATCAATGTGGTTTTCACACCCATATTTATTTTCTGTTTATTAATGTAACAAATGTGTAGTAACCCCCTATTTTTGCTAATATTTCATGTTTTGGAGAGTATCGCACTCTGAACAAAATCACTCATGTTGGTCAAAGAGAAGGGTACACTTTGGTCCTCAGTCCATTGCAGAGCTAAAGGCCAATTTAGAACCTCCAGTAAACCTAGCATGGATGTCTTTGGTCTGTGGGACTAAACCAGAGTTCTCAGAAGAGCCACACATGCACACTCAAACATGAAAACATACACATCCCAGATGCAAAGCTAGCAGCCAGTCAGACTGCTCAAAATCAGAACCTAACAACTGATTTTGTTAACAACCTAACAACTACCAGAAGGTTCTGAGTTTGAACGTGCTGATCACCTGGGGTTTTTGTGTAGAGTTTGCATGTTGTTGTGGGTTTTTTCCTGTGTTCCACTTTCCTCCCACAGTCCAAAGACATGAATGTTATGGTATTCGGTGGCTTTTTGTGGGAATAACCAAGTTTTTTTTTTTTTTTTTTTTTTTTTTTTCTTCTTCCTTTTTTTTTTTTTATAAAGGATCCAATTCGAATTTCAGCAAGATAAAGGTCAGCAAGCACAAAACCGTCTTCTAGGCCTTTTTTTCCCCCTCTTTTTTTTTTTTTTTTTTTTTTTTTAAATCTCAACGCACATGAACCACATTTCTTCAACCTACTTTTACTCCTGTCTCACAGTTTTAAAAAAAAATACTGGGTTAAGTAGTGATTTTAAACTGACTGTAGATGTGAGTCTGTCTCTGTCTTAACCTTGTGCTGAACATATCCGGGCGGAAAGGCTCAGTCATAGTTGGACAAGCTGTTAGAAAATTGGATTGATGATACATCTTGAGTCAGAAAGGTAAAAATTTCCTTATTGCATCTCACTGAGATCAATCATCCTTTGAACTCTCCTTAATTGATCAACTCATTGTCAAATTTGAATCATTTTCCTGGCTCGAGAAATGAAATGCATATGGTTACATGACTGTATTTTTACTCTTTCACACTTTGAAGCAGTCCCACACAGTCTCATTATCAATGGCATGTTCAATCAAGCACAGGTGGAGCATAGAGAATTACTAATAAGCTGACTGTCTTATCTGAGGCTGGGGTTGGGGTTGGTGTGTCATGGATAATTCAAGGGTGTGGTAAGAGTATTTTTCTGCTCCCATGTGACAGTTTGAAGGAGAAGGAAGAGACTTTTCTCTCACGTCCGGTTCAGTCTGGCTGTGAATGATGGGAGGTTAATGAACCATACAGAGGTGACCACTAGTGATTAGAAGCATTATGTTCGGTCCTCTGTGAAGCATCTCCCTGTCACCTTAAACTCTAACAAACACCGAAAGACACACTCAAGAGCAAAAAAACTTTCCTTGAAAACAATTGTACTTTAGTTTTTTTGTTTTCAAAGTATTTTTTGACTTTTTCAATGTTGAAGAAGAACTTTTTTTTTTCACTCGCTCAAACACATGCAGACTTTGTAGTTGGACAAAAGGACACTCATAGAGGAAGATCACAGTGAGTAATGTTTCTGTGTAAGGAGGAGGAAGCAGAAGTGCAACTTTCACATGTTTAGGTTTTGACTTTAGAGGGGAGAATGTCATTAACTGGAATCAACTGTTCCCTGAAATGCAAATGCATTTTTTGCACTGTTGGTTTGGGGCAGTGACTCATAGGGCATTTCCTTCTAGGGTAGTCTCAGGACACTTTAGATGGTGAAGACAAAAGGCCATTTTGCTCAGACAGAGGAGCCAATTTGCATTGCAGTGAGGGTTTGCCCTTTGGATTCCAATTCTACAAACATGACACCTTTTTCCTTTTGTTATTCAGCTTTTACTGTCTACCCTTTGAGGGTGGGAGGTGGCAGAGGTGTTTGGTCAGTAGGAAAATGTCACTGTCACAGTGCTGCTGAAAGTCTCTCCCCCACCTCTCGTCTGTTATCTGTTGTTTGTGTAGTGATGGTGCCAGTGGCTCACGCCCAGCCTTCCCATGGGCTTCACGACTGGCAGGAATCACAGCTACGTGTGTGTGTGTGTGTGTGTGTGTGTGTGTGTGTGTGTGTGTGTGTGTGTGTGTGTGTGTAATATAAATGTTACGTTCTTACTGAAAGAAGTTAGCTTATATATATATATTGATTTTGATTCCGTGGTTTACACTTCTCATAAAAAACTATTTCCTGTGTTTCTTATTGAATTAAACTTTTGGCAAAACACGACCATAAGACCGAGGGGAAATAGTTGCCAGCTTTTCGGTATAAATAATCAGTAAATTCCAGATAATAAATCAAAGTTTTGTCATTTGTTTTTAATCCCTGAACTGTCACCCACTTCCTGTTAAGTTGTCATATCCATTTTAATAATGTTTTCCTAATCTCAGACTTACTCCTCATGTATTCAGTTTCCTCTAAGCTGCCAACAGTAATTCCTATAACACATGTCATTATTTCTTTTTTATTGTGATAGTCACCTTACTCCAACACAGTGGGCTCAGGTAAACAGCTTAACCCCCCTTTTCTTTGCACACATTAAGCTCATAATCTAAATAGGCAAAACGTAAGCAGGCTGAATGCTCCTCCATACTTCAAATCACTGTCGGCATGAACACGTCTGTGTCCGTTACATTGATTCTTGTCTCGGTCCACAGCGGCACCCAAAGTGAATCGAATGAAGCGCTTTGTTTGGAAAAATATCTGCGTTTATGTCACCGCTGAAATTTCGATCTGTGCAGCATAAGTTGCTCCGTCGATACTTAAACGAGATAAAAATGCCAAAGTCTGTCTCCTTCCTCTTTTCTTCGAGCTAACATTATCCACAGATCCGTCTGTACGAGTGAAATTCTCTGAAAATGTTTTCTTTTCATTAGTCGTGTTCATGGGGGTGTTTTCATGTCTAAATCTGAACACCGAGCAAAGTATTTATTGATCAGTGACTCAAACCACTGCATATTGTTTAAAGGGAAATGAATTATGTTTGCCTTTCAAAGAAAATGCAGTTACAGAAGCAACAAACTAAAGAAACAATAAACAAGCCATACTAACGGCTGTTATAGAAACTAATACAGAAACGTGCTTTAATTGCTCCCCCACACACATTAGCACAATGAAACAATGGCTGCTCAGTCACACGTTTTACTGCAAGCAATAAGACATCTCAAATCAATATTACATTTATTATGTTCCTGTATATTGTCCATGTAGGTTTTCCTCCTGTACATGTGAGTGCAGCTTTCTCACTACTGCATATCTTGTTTAAGTATTAAGTCACCAGAGGGAAGGATTATGTGGATTAACGATGCCAGGCATTTCTCTGCAGAGTCACATGGACGCTAAGCATTCTGTGAACATGAGAAATCCTGACTGGTGCCTCGTACTGGAGCTGCTTTTAAAAGGGGGCCAGACTGTGAGAATGGCTTCACCATACCTCTGCCAAAATTAGACCGGTTGCCACCGCTCAGTGAGGCCTGAAAAGTTTATAGAACAGTTGACACTGGAGCTGACTGCAGTGTAGCTGTTTTTATGCACAACATGGGCAGATTACCAGAAACTGTTTATGAGAGAAGCCAGGCTCCACCGTTTATTCGACTGTCTGGTCACGGAGGAAATTTGTGTACAGTTTGTTTTGGCATGTTCAGAGTTTGCACCTCTGTGACTGCTTTGGTGGATCACCTCTGAGGTGCGAACCCTGCTGTTTTGAAGATTATGACTCTTATGTATTCATCTCCCCTTTCCCACTGTTCTCTCAGTGTGTGTCCCAAGCTCACACGCTTTTCATGCATACTGGCCTGACAGGTCAACCTGAGACCACACAACCACACACATACACATACACACAGATTGGATTAGCTTCTTCTGGATTTTGCCCAGATGCTGTGTGGTAGGTCATGTAATAATTGACCCGCACTGGTCCTGCAGGGGCTTACTGAAGCCTCATTAAGGAATGTTTCTTTCTCTTTTCTTTTTTGGGGGGATGTTTTTGTGCCAGCTGTCTTAGCTACACCTTCCTTATTCTCTTATTTCTGCACACAATCTGCATTGTTACCGATATCGGGCTTTATTTAGTCCTTTTCAGAGCTTGCATGGAAAATCATTTTCTCCCTTTCATATCAAACAGTGGGAAAATGTCTTCCACAGACTTGATAATGGCCTGAACTTAAATAATCCATCTCAGTAAATGTAAAGCGTTAATCCATTTAGACCGTTTCTGTGACTTGTTGTTATTTCATTTCATGTCATGTCGATTATTTTCAGCATTTCTTGTCATTACATGATAGAAATAGTGGGGCGAAACAGGAAATGTTGGTAAAAAGAGAAGGGAAATGACACAGAGCAAAGAAAATCACCATCAATTATCTTCTAATGACTTATCCTCTGGAGGACAGTTTTTCAGGGCTTTCAGCAAAGACAGTGGATGTCTTTATGTCTTTTCCCATATGCCACAAGTAAGTGCTTATGAATTCAGATACATTTTAAAATGCTACATCATGCATCATTATCAGAAAACACCCGATCATCCTTATTTTCTTCTCCACAGTCCCCGTAGAGAGCATGCTTCCAGTCCCAAAATCTTGTCCCTTGCAAATTTATGTTGATTCATCTTTTACAGAGATTTCACTGCACTTAGGTTCAGCATTTATCTTGTAAATATATTATTTTGAAGTAAAAAGAGAATTAGAAGTGTTTCTCTGTTTCTTTATATTTATGTAACAATACAGCAATAAATAAGTCAAATGTGTACACAATGTATAGCAAACAGTGGTTTAATGTAGACTAGATATAGATGCTTTAACTCGCTCATGTTTTACCCTTCAAACGACAAACACTCTGTTTGTGTAGCTTGGTTCTTAGAGGGCCAGGCTCTAATATCTGTGGTATATTTATCTGTTACGGGAATAAAAAGGAGCATTGTTTGTGTGTTCATTCAGTGTTTCATGCGTTACAGCACAACATGCCCTGCCATGTCTTAGCTTGTTTTATGTGGAACTTGGCTCGGCTCTCAGAGCAGACCAATAAAACATGTTTGTGTGTAGGAGGCGGACTGGGAAAGCGGTGGCACACACACTGGTGTGTGTTTGGAGTAAAGAGTGAAAACGAGCTGAATGATCCTCAACCCACACAGCTTTTGACAAGCGCCTGTCTCTCCTGCGTTCACGCCACCTTCTTTATTGCATTACAGTCTGCATTGACTTGAGAATAATATTTGAAGCTGGGATATAAGCCAATCGGCGCATGTTTCCTGCTGCTGTTTACCCAATTTGCCTGAGCTTTCCTCTGTCTCACCGCCTCTCCCTTTTTCCAGCTTCCACTCCCTCTCGCCGTCTTTTGTCTCCCCTCTTGCTGAGCTTACGCACAGGAGCAGGTGTTCACACTTACACGATATAACATCTCACGGTGAGTCAGTAATGAGAGATGAGAGGGCTCGATGACTTTTTAGGCGCGGTGGCTTATTTGTCCGTGAGGTGTGTGCCTCAGCAGTTAAAATTACATTCAGATTGTTTTTGTATTTTAGCAGCATAGAGATACACATACACACACACACACACACACACACACACACACACACACACACAATGGTGGTAACGCATGACAAAGAAAATATTTTGTATCGAAGCATATTTCTGTATGCCAACAAAATCTCAAAAGACAGCATGATTTTCAGTGCAATCCAACGCTCCCGTTTGCTCTTCAAAATATGCTGAAGGCTCATCTTTTTTTAATCCCACTTATTAATCTATTACTTCATGTCTCCAGGCAATCTAATCTGTTTTTTCTGTTTGTATAAAGCCTTCAGGTCTAGCGAGCTGAATTAGCAATAACATTACATGAGGATTTTTTTACACCCTGATCATAAATATCAGCAAAAATAATTGACAGTCAAAGGGCTGCTGTACTGTAAAAATTAAAAAATGAAATAGTGGCCTGATCTTCTATTTCATGTTGAATCACATCGAGATTGAAGAACGTAATTAAATATTATTGCATATAACCTCCATTTCGCTGGCCCTCGTGGGTTGACAGAGCACATCGTTCTTGAATGACATAAAGAACTGGAACAATGACACTCCAGTTGTGTGCTTGACTGCTCTGGAAATGACATTCAGATGAGCGACTGTCCAAGGCTGAGTCGCAACCAAACAAAAATTGTCTGTTTCAAAGTTGGACCAAAATGTGCGACATGTTGAATCAAGAACAAAGGAATCTACGTCTCCTGTAGCAGTGTGCACAAAGGAGCTAGTTTTCTGTGTGTCACTTCTCGCGCTCTCAGACGCCCTCCATTGCACTGCTCTTTGTGCAGGTCTGGCTCCTAAACTGGCATGTGACTGCAGATTTACCACAGTGGTATTAACTGCCTCCACTCTTCCTACACTGCTATTGTTGTCTTTGAAGAATTAAATATAAAGCGGGAGTCAAAGGGGTGTCGAGACACACCCAACACTTGTTTTTCAACGGCAACCTTGTAGTTGTAGTCAGGCTGTCACTATCCCCTCTACACCTCTCTGCTCCTGAGGCACTCTGAGAATACCTGAGAAAGCAGGTGGAGAGCAAACAGGCTTAAATTTTTTGTTCAGGTCAATCCTCGCTAGTTGCTGTCTTTTCAACAATTAACAGTTTGTTGGATTTAACAGCGTAAAAATATACATAGTTCACCATGCAAAGTCTACAAAATTTTTCAAATAGAAGAATTTGTTAGGCCAGCAGGTAAAACATTATTATATGTGTGTATAAGTAAACAAAGTGGAAGTAAATTCAAAGAAAAGAAAATGTATATAGTATACAGTACTGTATTTGTTTTTGTAAGCCTCTATCTAGCTACAGTTCAATAACTGTAATAATAACCTAAATCTTAGTGTTCAGTTTTTAACCGTTTGAGATTTGCTGCCGTTTTATTCCTTGTTTGATTGCCTATTTTAGTTCAGAGAGGGAGTATTGGAGCAGGGTAAAGGCATAATCAGGTAGTCTGTGTGGACGGACATGTTTTGAGGATGTGCTTGTTGCTAAATGTGCACGTGTATACTTATGTAGGTATGTGTTGGGCTGGAGCTTTATTCAGTTGATGTGTGTTTGTCTGTGTGCAAGCAGACTGAGCTCTGGTTAACTCTGCAGCTCATCACGCAGCACAGCCAACTGCTGATTACACAGCACTTGTTTTGTCCTCACTCTACTCTGTTCTGCATCCATTGTCAGCCTGGGAGCCTGCACAGAATTAAACAGAGAGCTTTGTCTAACACGCTGTTACTCAAGCGTTGCTCTTCAGCTGTTTTGTCCTTGGCTCAGTGCTACAGCGGCGACACCTCTGCCCACATCTTCTCTGTGTTGAGAACCCAGCAAATGGTCAGAAATGTGTCGCCACTCATTGCCTTGATCTCCCTCTGGGGCTGAAGCGTGTTTACTCAGTCTGATGATATTATGACAATCAAGTGGGCATCAGTTCTGTTCCACTCCCTGTCTGGAGACTCCCTAGTGTCTGCTTTGGGACAGTTTGGCATGCAGACCTACATCGCTTCACTGATTAATATGAGATACCTGTGCAGTAGCACCACTAGCATCACGTGAACATTAGCAGGATGTGACTTATTGTTTCAATGAGGAGCCGATGACACGACCCATGCTAAACACACACCGAGCCACATGAAAGCCAATTGTGCAACAGATGACTGCACAGTAGCTTTGAATGTGTCCATTTGATATCATAAGAGCTGTTTAGTTATCAAATGAAGGACATGCATCTGGGTGTTTGTGCTTCCTGCTTGCTTAAAGAGGAACTACAGTATATTGTTTAGGAAATCATAACAGAGAAGAGTATACAAAGATAGCAGAAGCTAACAGTTAAGATCAAAGGGTGTGCAAGTAAACAAAGATGGGGAATGGCGTTAGAAGAAAGAAATATTATGGATATATTTCCAGAATATCTTGAAAAACCTGCTTATCTTGTTCTAATATGTCTGCACAGCTGACCTGATGATGCAGAGTGTGTGGATTGTTTACTCTGAAGAATAAATGATCTCTACTTTGTAGAAAGACTTTGGTCCCGGGAGGTCTAGACAATCAAAGCTCTGCCTTCAACTAGGAATGTCCTGGTTTGTGAGGCGTGACGGACTGCAGTTTTTTTCCCCGTCTGATCTCCTGCTCTCTGTGTGAAGCCTCTTAGTTACTCAGTGCACATCAGAGCTAAAAATGTTGTGCACAAATCCAATCAAACCTCCACTTGTTTAACCATCCACCCTGCCAAATATTCCCCAGGTGCAATTAATTTGTCTCCTGTCTGAATCCCTCTGCTCTCTCAGCACTGCAGCAGAGAGTTGGCAGCAGCCAAGACATGCAATACTTCATGTCTTATAAGTTCTGTATTACAGCACATAATCCGAATCTGGTTTATCCGATCAGACTCCATAATGCAGAATGGTGTTTATGAGAGATGGGAGTGGGGCAGACAGCTTCTCAAGTCTGTCAACCAGCTTATTCCCCAGCTTTTATGGGCTTTATGATGACTGAGTGTTTTAACCCTTATTTCTCTCTTTGCTCTTGTCCTTCTGCAGGCACTGGCAGCAAACGCAGGCACAGGGTTTGCCGTGGCCGAGCCACAGGTGGCGATGTTCTGTGGAAAGCTCAACATGCACATCAACATTCAAACCGGCCGCTGGGAACCAGACCCATCTGGGACTAAGAGCTGTCTAAGAACCAAAGAAGGTATACTGCAGTACTGCCAGGAGGTAAGACATTGTGACACAGACACGTCTTTATCCTGTCAGTCTCACAGACTTGATGAAACTCATTTACTACTTAGAACGCTCAGTAGCTTCATGAGTTGTCAGTTCATTAAATTAGATGGCTAGGGATGCAACTGTGTGAAAGTGCAAGAAACGTGTTTGAAGTAACAATTGCAAGGATTTTTATTTTATTATTATTTTTTTGGATAGTTGTTTTTATATGACTGCAATTAATCAAATTTAATTTCAGAACCACTTTCGGCTTTGAATGATTATTAAAGCTAGATAATCGAGATAAAGCAATTATTTTGCTGCGTTCTGTTTTGCAGTAATTGTTTTGCTTTCCTTTCCATTTACCTCTCAATGAATGTGCCAGACCGTGGCATATTTGGTTTCTTTATTTATTTCTAGCAGTTATTTAGTTGTTTAATTTGAATTATAATTAAAGTTCAGAGAAGTTTTAACAAATTAAGCTTTGCCTGTTAAGTAAAGTCTTTGAGTAGTTGTGTTAAACAATCCTGGTCTCAACACTGACCAAAACAACTGTGATGATGACTTTTGTGATAACTGAGCATGACATTACGTTGCCATTTATCCCCCATTTGTGCCATAGAAACAAGGAAATTTTCTTAAATTCATGTATTTTTGAACATATATTTTGTCACATTTTCTTTATACTTTTTATACCTAAATAATAAAATAATAATTTCATCATGTCTGGTTGATTTTAAGAGTTTTCGGGTGGCACATGTGTGATGGCTAAACCTGCAGTCTACTGTGTGCTTTTATTCATTTTTCTTGTTCCATTTAGCAGCTTATTGGTGCTGCTGTCAGGAAATATATTAAATGTCATTTACTGAGAGTTAACTGAGAAGAATACTTTGACATTTTTGGATACACGCCTGTTTTCTGTCGGGTGGGGAGTTAGATGAGAGGATCAAACCGATCTCATGTCTGTACAAAAATAAAAAAGCAGTGAATTGGAAAAAAAAACAAGATATCCGGTTTAATAAGTGAACTTTAGAGCTGCTTTCAGGCAGATTTTTGGACAGAGCCAGGCTATTTTCTTTTTTCAGCCTTCTTGCTAAACTAAGATAACCTGCTCGTGGCAAATGAAAATGGTGTCTGTTCAAAACAGCTGGGTTTGCTTCACAGTAGGTTCACATTGAAATAACAAACTTTTGCACAACTTTAGATTATTAAGTATAAATTATTTGTTGAGGACATTTTAGGTTAGGTGGGTGGCATTGAAGACTAAATTGATGTGTACTGAGGGAAATTAGCTACTGTGGTGAGGGGAAAAGCCAATTTTCATTTTTCTGTGATTTGTCACTAGAGAGGCTATAAGGTGTTATTTACACTATGGTGGGTGGCTTTTAAATTCCCAGATCTTGTGACTGTCATTTTCTCAAGCTGCCTCTAAAACGAAGTTTTACACAACATGGATATCCTCACTCTTATTTACTCAGTACTCCTACTATACCTGCTAACCCAGGAGGCTTCTGGAAATGGTGTCATGGTTTATTATGCAGCCATCCAAGGGAAGAAAAAAAAAAGCAGGGCTGTACATTTTCAAGCAGCCTATCTCAAAAGCTTCAGTTGCATTTACCAATGACATTTTGTTGGCATTTGGGGAAAGTGTAAATCATATGCTCTTTCACGGATGAACAGATGGCATCTAGAGAGTATAAAGTGTGGATTAAAGGATCCTACTGAAGCTCCACTTATCTCACCTTCTCTCTCTCTTTCACACACATCTACACACGGACACACACGTACACAAATGTACGTTCTCTCAGTGCTTAATATTAATTTGGGTCTTCTTCTTCCTGCAGATGTATCCAGAACTCCAGATTACAAATGTGGTGGAAGCCAACCAGCCCATTCGCATTGAGAACTGGTGCAAGAAAGAGAAGAAAGTGTGCAAAGGGCACGCCCATGTTGTAGTGCCTTACAAATGCTTAGGTAAGCTTGTGCACTTATGAGTGGTTCAAGGGTCGGGAGAAATCACTTAGGTGGTAAATAACCCTTCAAATCTAGATGTTCTTCATTTTCCCCCTTTGTCTGTATTATCCATCAGGGTGGAGAAAGATTAGAGTATGATACATCTTAGCCACAGGCAGAGGTGACATAGAGCAATATTGGATTCTGATTCAGTTGACTAATTCTGGCCTTGAGCTGCAGATTGAGCAGATCCAGGCTGGATGGGAGCTAATGTGTTTCAGAATGGATGGCTTAGGGCCATGAGCCTTTTATTGCTGGGGAGGCTTGTTGAGCAATAAACTGCAATCTTATCCCCCCTTCCTCAGACAGTGGCCATAAACTCACACAGACACACAGGGTCAGCAAGAGAGGGGTCTGTGAGGAGGCCTACTTTATTACTCCCCATTTCGCCATTCGCCTGCACTGTCATAGACAATGCTCTCTCTCCCCTGTCTCCTGCAGAATCTCTGTAATCAGCAGTGGCAACATGGCTATATTCTGGTTTATTAAATGTCAGATATAGCCCCAGACTATGCAGGCCACATGCCTCTGTGGCCCCTGACTTACAAAAACACAGTACACTCCTGCTACCGCTGAGGATTGCAATAAGATAGAAATGGAGTCTTGAAACTCCTCCCTGTATTTGTCCAGCCATGTCAGGAAGAAAAAACATCTTCCTTCATGCTGCTAACACTTTCCGACATTCTTCCTCTGTCCAAAGGCCTCTTGCTGATTGAGTTGTGCCGCTTTCCAGGATGAAAAAGCCATTAGCACTTGCACTGGACTGTGAAATAGGCTACCATTCAAGAGCATTTTTGGCAAATGCAGAGAGGTGGTTTTGGGGTACTCCATGGGACAGCAAACACACATCCAGAGCGGCTACTTGGTGGCTGAGACGTGAATACAGATGAGAGATTTAGAGGCGGAATCATTTTCCAAAATTTCACTATGGCTTCCTCTCATCTGACATCCAGAGGCTACAATACTTAATAGGACTGTACTTTCACTACAGCTGACTGTTGCACCTGAACTCTTTAAGCATAGTTCAACAGCAGTGAAACGACTTCCATTTGATTAGGCCAATTTCATTACCTCTTCTAGAATAATTAAGGATTCACTCTTGCACATTTTTCGTCATCATTGTTAAAGGGGTGACACTCATGCCCTATCAATTTACAGAGCCCTCTCTGCTGCTCTGCTAAGCTCCAAATGAGGAGCCTCAACTGAGAAAGCAGAGGACAGATGGAGAAGGAGAGATAAACATAAGGTGTTGGTGAGAAGAAGGCTGTTCAGAGGGTTACTGCTTAATTATGTAATGGAGCATTTTAGGGGGATTAGTTGGAGGGCTCTGATCATACGCTTCATGACATGCCATGCTTCTGCCACTTCACCGTGGCTCCTCTCTGCAGTCCATTACTTGTCAGGCCTCTCTATCATATCAAATGCAGTAACAAGTGCTTTTAAATTATTCATTGTTTGCAATGTCTGCATAATGTTTCAGAGAAATGGACATCAGAGGTTCCGCCTTTTGTTTGTCAGTGTACTTTAATTATACTAGATTCAAAAAGAAATGAAATGCTCCAAAGGGAGCTGGGCTTTAGCTGGAAGGATTTGATTAAAAGGGCTAGACCTGCACCCATGTCAAATTAATAGGTTTATATGAATAATGCAAGTGCTAAGGAAGAAGCTCAGTGTAAAAGGAGAGAGATGGGTTGTGCTGTAGTCCATCTCTCTCCATGCAAAGGCTCAGAGCCACAATCCCTCCATGTTTCCTGTCCTCAAACAATGGCTCTGCAAATGAATGCGATTTTTGTTCCATGGCGCTTTAATCCCTGCAGCATGATGTCTTTGTCAGACGAGTCAGGATTATTTTAGAGACTTTTTTATTATTATGTCTAGAATGGTAAAAACGGTTATTGCACATGTGTGACTCTGGTGTTTGTTGGCGTGTCTGTTACATAGTGATTAAATTAACTGCAGACTGCATGTTATTGGAGAAAAATATAGGTGCACTCTTTGTATTTGCAAACACTGATTTATTGAGACAACTTTACATTTGCATTTTGGTTTTATAGAACTAGGGGCTTAAATTCTGCTGCCCCTGGTAGCTGTCTCCAATATGGCATCATTTATTTGAGGCATATTAAAGCCTTTTTAAGATACTTTGTAGACTTTTCAGGAGGCATTTTAAAGCGATGTTTAGGTGGGTGGGAAATGTACATAATTGCATAACATTTATGCACATGGCACATTCTTTGCTTTTCCTGTTGACTAAGTCTATTGGTGGAACAAAGGGCAGGATACACAGTGACAAGTTCAGTTGTCGTAACAGATGCTGAGTTGTGCTATTGTGAATACACTGAAAATGTGTACAAAAAAAGCTTGGTGCGCTATCTGTTAGTATTCCATTATGGCTTGAAAAATGTTTTGCAGAGTCAGAAATAAGTCTTCAGGCCATCACAAAACATTTTCTAGGGTCTAAAACCAGTAGTTAAATGAAGTGTTCTTTCCATTATGTGTCATCGAACTCCAGCTACTTCCTGATTTTAGAAATGTCTGGTTCCCTCCCCAAAAAAGCACAATCCAAATGTAAATGACAGGTTAGCCAAGAAATCAAAAATAACTTCACATTAAACGAGCTATATGGCTTAAAATCAGACAAAGCAACAGGTGCATGCATGTATTAATAATATTCCTCTAATTTATTTTAAAATTATGTATTTCAAACTATTTTTGTCCAGGAAACACTCATTTTTTCCATCCATATTTATATTTGAATTTAGGGTGTAGAAATTATCACTGAAATTAATGACAGCAGGTTTCACCTTGAGAGTCCTTGAAACACAAAAGCTATGCGCTATGATTTAGCACCTTGCAGCAGTGAGAGGATCTTCAGTACATGCCTTATATGCATTCGGTGCAGCCAGACCAGGAATTTGACAGTGTTAGCAAGGGCATCTGATAGATGGCAGGTTAAAGGAAAAGTGGATGAATAGAGTATGTGGAGAGGAGGTCACCGAAATAGAAGAGTATGCTCACACTTGCAACTACACAAACTGATAATGCACAGAAAACACACGGTGCTGGGTTTCTTGCAGTGAGCAAGGCACAGCTGCTCACCGAACACCATCATCCATCACCCACTGCAGTGTGACTGCATACGGCATCTGCTTGAAACCCACTCCACCTCACAACCAGAGAAGCCTCTGAGAGTGAGTGGACGAAATGAAAGCATAAGTAAATGAATCGCTTAGCATCCGGTGGAGAATATATGGAGCTGAGGGTTACAGGGAGTCATATTCGTCCTTGAGCTTCTCAGTTTCTCTGGAAAGGAGGCCAGAGTTAGTAAAGCGGAAGGCAATTTAAATCATTAGCAGCAATGAAATAAAATAAAAGTTGTTCTCCTACAAAGTGAGCAAATGTCATTGTTAGAGCTCTACTTGCTTAAAAGTGGAGGACAGAAATATCAGCAGCAAATCCATAAAAATGAAGGGAGTAATCATGCAGAATGGCCACTTCAAGTGTTTATTTTATAATAATTTTGTTATATTATTGGGCTTGGCTGTTCTATTATTCTACTGTAATGCCCTGTGGAGTCATGACAGAGCTAATTTTTACCCGTTAACAATATATAGAATTGCAGATATATGGGACAGAAATTGAGCTATAAAATGTGGTGAAATAGAAGTAGTGCAAGAACAAGTAATGAGAATAAAGGGTATAAAATGTTCACAGTGACAGAAGTGTCAAACAAAGCCATGAATCATATCTTCATTGAAAGCCAGAAGACAGATAAAATGTTAAATCAGATGCATTCAGTATTCTGTTGAATAATTTTGTGCCAACCAGCAATTGCACAATTACTTAGATGCAATTGATGTGTCTAAGTAGAGAACCTGGATAAATCTGCTTAATGTGGCTAACCTTAACCATTGGTGGGTATAAAGCAGACGGGGGTCTGAAGGGGGGGTGGTGAGAAGCAGCTGCTGAGTCCTCTACTATTTCAGGCTCTCTTCTCTTCCTATCCTACCCTCTCATTTTCCAAAACACTGCTTTTTCGCCCTCTACCCGCCTGCCTCGCCTCGCCTGTGCTCCAGCAGCCCTGCCTGAGGCCGAGTTTAGGGCGAACCACTAAATGAGCAGTTATAGGACAGCTCCCAGCCCTCATCGTGAAACCTCTAGACCCTGATTTGTGTGCTTTCAGCCCGCGCTCTAAACCTTCTATTCATTGGGCCCTCTTTTTCTTTCCCTGCCTGGCTGCCTGGCTTTCCATCTGTTTCTGGTGGCCATGGCTCTACCTGAGCAACTTGTCACACTGCCAGCATGTGAGCAGTCACTGTCCTTTTTAATCTTTCTTATGACCCCTGCACCATTTTCTCAGACGTGCATGTTTTTCTTTTTTCATCTTAAATCTATTCATAGGAACTCACAAGAAACCTTTCAAGCCATTTATTTCTTCCAGATCCTCTTTCTGTCAGCTCGCTCTATGAATAAAACATCGCTGAATTGAATTCATCAAGCAAATGATGTCATTTTCTTGCAGGAAGAGCCTGGACTACCTTAAAAGAGTCACAGTGTGAAACCTGATTTTCTCCACTGCCATTTTGACTGCAGATGGGTAACAGATGCAGCTATAGAAGGGAGATGAATCCCTCTCAGGTTCTGAGGCAGCTACAAGTGTTAAAGTGCCAAATGCCCTCTCTGTTATACCGCTGGAATGAAGTATCTAGGACCAGGCAGCTATGAATTATTGAAT
This sequence comes from Aulonocara sp. 'chitande type north' Nkhata Bay, assembly GCF_057382095.1. NCBI lineage: Eukaryota > Metazoa > Chordata > Actinopteri > Cichliformes > Cichlidae > Aulonocara > Aulonocara sp. 'chitande type north' Nkhata Bay. Next base: position 34,190,956 of record NC_141357.1, read on the forward strand.
CTCGGCCCCCTTTTTTGCTCTTCATCTATTCCTTTTTAGTCCGACTATGAGATATTTTTATAAACCCTGGCAGTGCTGTTAGGCAGTGATTAGGCTTTTTTTGGACAGATTGGTGGTGTGAATAACAGGCATATTGGTCCATTTTCTGTTTTGCTGTTACAGTGGGCGAGTTTGTGAGTGACGTCCTTCTGGTTCCTGAAAAGTGCAAGTTCTTTCACAAGGAGCGTATGGACATGTGCGTCAGCCACCAGCAATGGCACAGTGTGGCCAAAGAGGTAAGGAAGGAATCACCTCACAGGAAATGGTGGGAGGCTGTGTATCCTGTGGGAAGACGTTGTTAGCTTTAACTCGCAGATTAAACAAGTCTCTTCTTCCTGTCATACGGATCGTTCTTATATTACTTGCCCGTATTTCCACTCTAATGTCTTTCCACCTGTCTCTGAGAGTCTCTGAGGTCCTCTGATCATAGACGGATGGGGAGTCCTCACATTTCAGCTGTTAATCAGATTAGTGTTGTGGCTGTAATGCAGCTAATCCCACAGGGCGGCTCCAGAGCCACCCCTTTGGGGCCAGTATGACCACGGCTCACAGAGCCAATCATGTCACTCCCTGCCTCATGCTCCCTCAGTCCTACAGTCCAAAAAAAAATAGGCCAAAGACTGAGTATCATCTTCAGCCTTAGTTTGTGGGGCATCCAAAACAACCTGTAGTCGATAACAAATATGTTACACCTAAGCATGGATAAATCTTGGCAGAGGGAATAAGTGAGTAAGAAAAATGCTTCAAAAACAATCTCTCCCTCACCACCTGCCACTGGGATGTTCTTAAGCAGGGCAGCAAATTCAGTGGAGTTTCTCAGCTGCCATCAATTAGAGCGAGCTTGCACTCAGTGCTTGCATCAGCATTGTTGAAAAATAGCTTGGCAGTTGAAGGACTACATGACTTTTTATCATTCCAGTCAGTATGTGGCTGAAGAATGAGCTCTATCCTGCTGGTGAAGAAACCTCCTCTGCGCAGCACTATTCTTGAAGTTAGAATAAACAATGAAATTCAGCTTACATATAAATGTTCTTACAGTGCTGGGAAAAAGTATTTCCCCTTTTCTGAATTGCTTTCTCGTTTGCATATTTGCTACACTTGTATATTTCAGATTCTTCAGACATATTTAGCAAATGTGAGAGCAGCCTTTTTGTTCTTCTTAGTCAGCAGTGATGTTTACATTGGAGCTCTCCTATGAATGCCATTGTTGCCTAGTCTCTTACTTATTGTTGAGATTCACCAATATTGACTAATCTTGATTGAATGGGCTTGGTTGCACCTTTGTAAACAGTCACTTGGAATAGCAAATAACCTTGTTATCAAAGATCAGTGAAAGAAACAGGAAGTCTTGTCCTTGGCATTCTACACTGGAAGTCCTGGTGGTTGTGTCCTGAGGCTCTTAAGATGATTGCTTCTTCCATAACTCACATACTCCTTTATCAGGCCAGGCTTTCGTTGATGCTGAGGTCTTTTAAAATTGTCTCGATTAATAAAAGTTCAACAAATATCACTTTGTCAAAGTTAAAGCTGGTAAATTGGAGAGTGACCGACCCCGTGCCACGTGCCCTTTTCTTTCACCCCCCAGGCCTGCGGCAAGAGCTCCATGGTGCTGCACAGCTATGGCATGCTGCTGCCCTGTGGCATTGATAAGTTCCAAGGCACAGAATACGTGTGCTGCCCCGCCTCTCGCACAGAGTCCACCCAACCTTCCCTCCCCTCCCAGGAGGATGACGAAGATGAAGAGGTAGAGGATGAGGAGATTGACGAGATGGACCTGGATGAAGAGGAGGCTGTCGAGGACAGGTGAGCAATTGCGAAGGTGGAGGGCAGACTGCATCTGGATGTGTTCATGAAATATTGCAAGCAAAATAAGCGCTGCGTTGGGAAGGGCGGATGTAACTGGCCATCTGGATGAATTAAAGTTTTGTGACATTGATCCATGGCAGCTGCTCTGTCTCTCTTGATAAATCACTCCTTTCAATGGCTTACACCTCTTCACTTAACCGACTCTTTCCCTCATCAGCGAGACACCAGCTGACGAGCAGCCCACACAGAAGGAGGAATTGGTAGATGAGGATGAAGATGAGGAGGTGGAGGACGAGGAGGAGTACCACTATGTCTATGAGGACGAGGAGGCTGACAAGGAGGATGAGGATGAGAAGAAAGAAAGCAAAATGTCTGACAACCAGGATGAGGACAAGATTCTACAAGAAGTGAAAGGTTTGTAATGTGCTGTTAGATGCTGTCATATCATCCACTCAACCCCCTCCCTCTAACTCTCCCTTTATATGCACTTGCCACTACCTACATCTTAAATATAATCAAACCTTTTCAACCTTTCAGCTAGATCCAGTTATACCTAAATCCCCACCGGTCTGTAATTAGATAAGCTGAGCTCACACCAGATACTGTGATGAACTGTTCTTCTTGTATCAGACTGAAGGGACATATCACCCTTTCTCATTCTTAGATAAGTCCAGCTCAGGCTGAACAGAAAGGAGGTTATGAACATGTTATTATCTAGTTTCTGTAGTTTTCTGAGTGTTTGTAATTGAGACTGCTGCCCAAAATGGCTGGTTGATCTAACAAGCTGTACTCTGGCAGCGGTGTGCACCCTGGAGGCTGAGACCGGCCCCTGTCGTGCCTCCATGCCCCGCTGGCACTTCGACATGAGCCAGAGGAAGTGTGTGCGCTTCATTTACGGTGGCTGTGCCGGCAACCGCAACAATTTCGACTCAGAGGAGTACTGCATGGCCGTGTGCAAACGTCTGAGTAAGTCTCACGTGACAGAGGCCGCTTTAACAAACCCTCCGCTCTCTTTATCTGTTTGTGTCTTTGCTGCAAACTTCCCACTGAAAGCCTTCAAGGAAATTATAGATGTAGTAAACAGAACACCTGTTCTGCAGTCGTTCTTTCCACGTTATTTCACAGCCACGTCCTCCTGAATATACTCTAAGCTGTTCTCTTTTGCTTTATTTTTCCAAACAATTATTTTTATTAATTATTTCAGTTTAAAAAATCATATCAAAAGTGACAGAATCTTCTTGGTGCAAAGAAGGTATTTTTTTTATCATCAGTTAAATTAGTTGAAATCTGTTTAAATGTGAGTCAGATTTTGTTTGATATTTAAATGATGATGTAAACCAATTCTTCAAATTACCATTTATTTGCTACTTCTTAATCCGTCAGATTTCATCCTTGCATCACTACACATAATGACATTTTTCATTTACTTTTTTTATGAAATAGTTTATTTGTAAAGACAAGATATAGCAGGTTCATTACTTTAGTGAAACGCTCTACTAATTTTGAACTGCAGACATTTTCCATATTAGTATTATCTAGTAGAAAGAAATCACATTTTCATTAGGTTTCATTTGAATATAAAATTATTTGAATAAAAGATTAAATACTGGAAATGTTATTTTCTTCCAGTCTTCTGCCTGACTGTCAAATCGGAGTTCTCTGTAGCAGTAAAAGAGAAAACTGTAAAACGCATTTAAAATTTAAACTAAATTTCAATTAAAAAAAAAAACACTCATACTTTCCCCTCAGTATTGTTCCTCTTTCTTCTTCTTTGACGGTCAATGTTTGCTCCCGGCATGAGTTTGTTTCTGTCTGTCTATCAGCAACCTGTCTCTTCTGATCACAGAGCACTGCAACTATTTTTGTTAGAAACCACCAGCATATGTCAGTCAGTAGCCCCTTTTTTTGCACCTGCAGTGATTTACTTCCCATCAGGTTAGACATAGTTCACAGTTGTAACCAACTGAATTTTTTCTTCATTTTTAAGGACTGAAGCTGCTAAATTTAGGAATTAGAAAATAAAGGTCCTTATTTTTAACCCATTCCTCTTTTTTAAGATGACGGGGCCAAAGTGCTTGAGGTGTCTTTCTATTTGCCAGCCTGAAGCAGGACTGTTTTTGCAAGTTGCAGGGATATGAGGAGGGAGCGGTGCGTGACTGTATAGAACAGAGCCCTCTGGCTTCACCCCCTGTGACCCAGTTGTCAAATACGGAGATATTTCTATTAGTGTCGGAGATGCGACCTGTCAGCAGAAAGCCGATTGGAAGATGAAAAGAACTGAAATGGAAAGACTGTCAGATTCTCTTAAATTTATCAGACTTACTGAGGGTGGAAGAATGCCAATGAGAGGAGTGCATCTGTGAGGATTTAGGTCCGGCGTCAATCTCCTTTCGCCTTTCAGCTCTTTCTCTCTGTGCCCAGTTGTCTGCCTGTGTGTCTGTCTTGCTGCCTACCTGTTTCTGCCAGGATCGGCTGGTCTGCTAGCCCGTCTCTCTATGTGTGTCAGTCTGTCCGGTTGTCAGTTTGCTGCCCTGACCTCTCGCCATCTGTGTCTGACTTTGCAGCCATGCCCCCGACTCCTCAGCCCACCGATGATGTCGACATCTACTTTGAAACCCCCGCCGACGACAAGGAGCACAGTCGTTTCCAGAGAGCCAAGGAGCAGCTGGAGATCAGACACCGTAACCGCATGGAGAGGGTGAGTTTACCAGCAAGAATCAGGACGCTGATTCCTGAGAGGCAATATGTAAGGATCTTTCCACTCAGCTGCACTGTGTGACCACATTGTACATGATCGCAGATGCTTTGAAGAGATTTATTTCAGTAAAGCTGGTAGCTTTTTTGTTGCATCATTGGCAGTCAAATAGATATTTGTAGGAGGAAAAGGAGCAAGTGTATTATCTATGTTGTTTTTAAAAAAAATAAGTTAGAAGTCACATAAATCATTTGAATTTGAGATAACAACAAGAAACAAAGTCGTACTTTATCAGTTTCTTACCTACCTGGTATTGTTTTCCCAACAAAATAGCAGTTTTCTGAGTCATCGTAGGACTGCCTTTTATCTCCATTTCACTTCCTTCCCTCTCTATGCACTTCTCTCTCCAGGTAAGAAAAGAGTGGGAAGAAGCTGATCGCCAGGCTAAGAACCTGCCCAAGGCTGAACGGCAGACATTGATCCAGGTAAGACACTGATCCTTTCCCATGGGAGTCGCCCCTCCCCTCGGTTTGTCCCTTTGTTTGAATGAGGGATGATGGCTTGGGTCCCTCACTCCCTGTACCATTAAAGATCCCGTTTCCCTGGCTGTTCCATCTTTATCACTCTAAGGCTAAATGAGGACATTGTTTGAACGGGAAACCTTCTAAATGAGTCCCCAAGTCCCTTAACAAGCCTGGAAGGCGACATGAATGAAATTGAGACTTGTGTTTTTCTGTTAGTAGAAACTGAAAGAGTGCTATGCAGTTTAGTGTGCATATGTAAGATTTTGAACTGGTTTACAGCACTTCCAAGCTATGGTGGAGTCCCTGGAGGAGGAAGCAGCCAGCGAGAAGCAACAGCTGGTGGAGACTCACCTCGCCCGGGTAGAGGCCATGCTGAATGACCGACGCCGTCTGGCCTTGGAGAACTACCTGGCTGCCCTGCAGGCTGACCCCCCCAGGGTAAATGGCACACACCTGCTTCTCAGAGCAACTTTGTCATCCTTACCTTTCTCCATCTGGATGTTTCTTTTTCCTTTCCGTAGTCAATTTGAAAATAAATCTACGCATATATTTCTGTCAGGCCACATTTACCACCAATTGCAGCTAATCTCATATCCTGCTAAAAAGAGCCTCTGACAACTTGCAGTCTATCATGAAGAGAATGGATTACTGCACCCATAAAAACAGATATCCCCAAATCCCCCAAAGCACAAAGTCAATCACATTTCACCCTACAGCTATAATCCTTGTGTCAAGTTATTTTTAATTCCTTTTATCTAATAGACTTTTGATGCTTTTTGCCAGCACACAGTTTGGCACTCTGTTAGAAGGTGCTGGTCACCTTTCCAATACCACTAATGTTGGGTTTATCAGCAAAAAGGGAATTGATTTAATGCCTTCATTTGTTCTCATTTCAAGTTTAATGACGTTGTCAGATTTAAGAGCACAGCTTTCGTTACACCTCCAAAACTGTTAATTGCGTCATCTGTAGTCTGATGCTATTTCTGTAAGTGCTGCAGAAGATTTTATGTTATGTTTTATGTGAAGTTAATCATTTTGCATTTCAAGCCAGCATTCTCATTGTTCTTCTCCTCGGATATATGACGAGCAAGAGAAAAATAATTTTCACTTATTTTATGTCTAACATAAAGCTAAATGGGTCATTTTTAATGAGAGTCTAAGGAGCTTGGAAAGAAAAGTGTTTGGACTAGCTCCTTAGACTACGATGACCTGGATGACTGAGAACCTTCACAGACTTTTTAATGAGAGGCACATAACAACAAAAGGGCTTGTCATTTTGAGGATTGGTTTCTTAAATAAACTTAAATCTGATTAAATTTGAATCCTATGAATGAAACATTTGGCTGAATGAAAACAATGAATATCACTTTTTGGTTGATAATTAAAAATGAAAAGGGAAATGCATTACAATGCATGTCAATTATACTCTCACGAAACAGGAATATTCAATCATGCAACAGCCAGTGTTATACAGAAATGTTTCCAAGGCCATATTGTACTATTTGACCCAACTGATCACCCTGCCCCATTTTTCCGCAGCCCCACCGCATCCTGCAAGCCCTGAGAAGGTACGTCCGTGCTGAAAACAAGGACCGCCAGCACACCATCCGCCACTACCAGCATGTTCTGGCTGTTGATCCTGAGAAGGCTGCTCAGATGAAGTCACAGGTCAGTGGGTTTGTTCCTGATAATTATCACTAATACCTCATTTGATTTAGGTTAAGAATTGTCAGGGCCCAGAGGTAATGACATAAAATCCCCACATAATGAACGTGTGATTCAGGAAATGTTTATCTTTTTTTGTTAGAATTAATTAGATTAAAACAGCTAATCATTTATCAATGCGTAATATTTTGCATTTGTACAGTTCAATTTTCTTAATTGGTCCCTGCAGCTGGTTTTGACAATGAAGATGTAATGTATTGGACACCGTCTCAATAAATCTGAAACCTCATGCCGAGCCAATCTAAGATCATATACTCCTATTCCTGCTCAGACAAGGCAGGGATAATGATGTCTCCTGCTCATTTCTGCCCTGTTTGTAAGTGTGTAGGAGGTAGAAAGAGTGTCTGTTGCTCTTAGCTGAAGCCCAGGAGGAGTGAGTAGGCTTGCCTGATGGAGGGAGGGCGAGTGCTTCATTCACTTAAGCCTCAGCCGAAGATTAACATTGCGCAGGTCTTGTGTAATGCTGGACTCTGAGCGGCTGCACGGGGATTTGGCTAGAAGCTCCTCTATTAGATGTACTCGTCTCTGTGTGTGTTTGTGTGTGTGTGTGTCAGTGCCCTTCGACACCATTTATCCTCCACCATGACTGATCATGCAGCAGATGGATGAAAAACACAGAGAACAGAGGAACGGAAGAGACTTTCTTTTAAGATAAATAGTTGGATCTGGGAAATGGTGAAGAAAAAACAATCTATGCTGTTGTGCCCTGACAATTTATGTATTTATTTATTTTTTTTTGCCAAGCCTAGAGCCTCTGTCTTCCTAGACTTATTTTCAGTTTTACCCTCACCTGTCTGACTTTAGTAAGGTTGCTTGATGCATCAAAATTGCTTTTTCCAACATGGGGACAATGTAGTTTCCTTAATCAGAAATGCTTCTTAGACACAGACAGGAAGGTGCCAGCGGGCTGCAGAGCACCTTTAATAGGGAAAGGTGCATCATTGCCATCTGTTGCTGGCGCTGGTGCACTGCAGCCATGTGCTGGGAGATTAAAGCAGTCAATCATCATAGTTGGAAATAAACACCGGTTACCTGCCAAAAGCTGGTCAGCTTTGTCTGTAGGGGCTTTTTATTTCCTGCCAACCATTTTGGCAGCAAGAATACTGAAATATTTCTCCTCTTCAAACATGTTGTTTATAGAAATAGTGGTAGTGACTGGAAATGTTTTTGGACATGCCACATTTTTTTAAAAATCTTTTCCATCAAACGAGTTGCTTTTATTTTTGCGACACTGTGATATGGTGGCGATCATTGGGGCCGACAGGCTGCAGATCCTGTCAGAGCGGCTCGGAGCTTCAAGACTAATTTGAATATTACACGCAGCAACTTGTTTTATGTTTGGAAGTCAGCTGGCTGTGAGCGAGTCTGGATTCATCTCAGGGAATATGCACACTTCCTGAAAGCGCAATTCTTCTCTGAGGCGGCTCTGTTTAAATGTGTGGTCATGAAAAGCTCTCTTTAGTTTAGTACATAAATATGCTAGTTGGAGAACAGAGAGCTGTCTGCCCTCAAGTTTGTACTGTATAGTGATTCATTACATTTGGGGAAAATTTTAAGTCAGTTTCCAACTTTTCCCTTTTCTTTTTTGTCATTATTTTCCTTCAGATTTCAGTTAGATTCGACCTCCTTTTCCTGCTGACACCAATATCTGAAGATTAATTTTAATCGTTTCACACACAGTGACCTCGTGTCACTGTGAACAGCTTCTCTGTGCAAATTTCCAAACATGAAAAGTCAATGCTGTGATCTGAGATATTATTAGGTGACAAAAGGTAACCAGTGGCAACAAAGAGGGATTTTCTGGGATAATCATGTTTGGGTTTTTTTTTGTTTGTTTGTTTTGTTTGTTTTTTTCACTGGTGTATATTCACTGGTTTAATGTTACAGTAATTGAAATGTGTTAAATACCATAAAATTGGCCATTTAAACTAATGTTTCATGATCCAGAAACATAATCCTTCTTGATCATTATTAAGGATTTTTAGGTTTCCTATAAAATTATAAATTGAATTCAATTATGTGTCTTAAATGGGGAAACTCTTTTGGGGGTCTTTGGGAACTGATGCTGAATTTGAATTATCAAAGCGCTTGTCTCCAATTGGTGGATTGGTTTTAATTAAACTAAATAGAATCATGTGCTAATTTCTTTTGTCACGTGATACCCTGTTTATTTTTTTTAATTCAGGTGATGACTCACCTGCGAGTGATCGAGGAGAGGATGAACCAGAGTCTGTCACTGCTCTACAAAGTGCCATATGTGGCCGAAGAGATTCAGGATGAAATTGGTGAGTCCTGTTCAATGAAAGATCCCTGGGCAACTTGATGAAATCAGATTAAAAACAGCAATGGAAATGTGCCAGAAAGAAGTCAGTACGTCACATTTTCTCTGGCTCATTTGGGACTCATTTGTATCCTTTGCCATTAGTTTCTTTGTGCAGAAGGAAATACAAACACTAAAAGAAACCAGATGGAAGGTTTTAGCACTCCAATTATTAAAAACAGAGAAAAGGCTGAGTTGTGGAAAATTGAATACAGCTATGCAGCTGTACATACAGCTATTACTGTGTTTTTAAGGCGCCTCTGCTCACAACCCCTCATTTTTCCAATTAGACCTGTTGGGACGTAGTGGTGCAATTTAAAGCAGACAGTGTCCACTCATTAAAATATTTTTTCTTTTGTTTCCTTTGCTCCGTTAAAGGAACCATAATATAGTGATGCAGCACACGTTAAAGTGGAGTGGGTGCAGTGACAGAACTGGGTCACAGCTTTCGCCGTGCAGTGTTCTGTTGGGAGTTGTGCAGATTTACACGGAAAATAGCTCTCAGAAAAATAATAATTGGTAGTTAGCAGAAATGGGAACAGACGTTTCTTGCAGCAGTTCTGACTGCTGGGGAAAAATATGCTAACAGTAATCAATGAAGCTTATTTTAGAAACCGCTGCTGCTGCCATGTCCCCAGTTTACAGGTGTCGGCATGCCCCAGGTTTATACTCTGTCATTTGCCCTTTTCTGCAGATGAGCTACTCCAAGAGCAGAAAGCTGACATGGACCAGTTCCTGTCATCCATCTCAGAATCACAGCCAGATGTCACCGTCTCATCAGAGGAGAGCGTGGAAGTTCCTTTGTCTGAGGGCAAACCCTACCGGCCCATCCAGGTCACATCCTTGGGGTCCCGTCCAGATCCAGAGGGTGAGCAGACACAGTCACGAGCAAGATCGTGAACAACGCTGTGGCTGTGAGGAGAACAATAGGCCTTACGCATAAGTCTTTCTGAAGGGCAGTGGTGACGAAGCATGTTGCACAGTGAAAGAGAATAGGTTTACATTGTGTTTTGAGCCAAGCAAATGTGCACTGTAGTCCACGGTTGAGACTTATCTGCGCCTGCATATTTCCCACTGGCTTAGCCTTCAACACAGAACTGCTTAGATTTTTTTTTTTTAAAGTCACAAAGCCTCAGGGTCTGCTACTAAGCTTGAGCCAAAAGCAAGAGGGAAAGAAACAAGCAGTTATGGTTCTATTCTTTTTTACATCTGCGCCAATCAAAAGATTGAATCCTCAAGGAGAGAAAAAATGATGGATGGAACGCTTCCAGCGAGAAGGAAGGCAAATTACTAGTAAAGCCCCAAGCAACATTTAGTATCCAAACCAACAGCCCAGAGGGCTTAGACAGAGCTAGCCAATTCTAAAATGGCTCCCTTTCTGGAGTTTAGTTATCTTTATCATTTATTTTTGGATTCTTCCCTGCTGAACTCTTCCTAATCAATTAACACAGCTTGATAATCCTGCCTTTTCTCTTCTTACCTGAGTTCTTTTCTCTTCTCTCCTTTCCCTTTTCTGACCTTCTTTTTTTCTGTTGCTCATTTCAAATGCCAAGGCGATCTATCAGACTCCCCACGTGCCTTCAAGAAAGGTTGGTGCCTCTGTTGCATCTTGTTTTTCTGCCCCCACTCATCTCCCCAAGCCATTCCCATCTACTATTTTGTTTCACTCTGCTCCTTCTCCTCTTCCTTTCGGTATTCTTACTGTTTCTGTTTTATCAGAAGCCGTCTGGTTGTTTTCTACTTTTTTTTTCCGTTGGCCCCCAGCTATGTTTTGTGCTTTTTGTCATACTAGGATTATCACTTCATGGTAAATAACACATTCAGTGGCTTTGAAATCAGGTAGAGCTAGGTCACAATGAGCCCCGCGTCAGAGACACTGTTGTGTGTTCGTTGTCATCCTGTTCTCAGTGCATTTGTCAAAATACCGTAATTATTTCACCTCCCACAAACTCATTTTCCTCCTCAGTTTCCTACTTCCTGATAGAAGTTGGTAGATTTAGTGTCCCTGTTTGAGGCTCAGTGTTTCCTCTGCTGACCCACAGCCTGAAATACTCTGTTTAATCTGTTGATAAATGACTTAAATTCTTTTTTTTTTTTAGCAAAATAGGAAAACTGCTTCAGGACTTATCAAATCTATATACATGAGTGGTCCCATTGTTCCCATGCTGCTGTGACTGTTATAGCTGGATATAAGATTATGCGCAGCCTGCAGTACAATCTGATAACCTGCCCTGCCACAGAGTGATTGGCACCACTGCTCAACGAGGCTTGCAAACGTGCATACTTGTCCCACACTGAATCAGAAGACAGTTTTATTATTCTTAATTGTTTGGTACTGACTAGATTGGAGCACCCGCCGAAGGCAATAAGCTGATACTGAATGTTACTCTCGTTACCTTTTCTGATGTGTTTGTCCCTGGTATGAAACTGTAAGTGTGGCATATATTTTTGAAGATTTGTATGAGTTGAACTACAGTGATACGGTTATGTGAGGGATACAAAATACCAGGATATTCACAGTCGTTTAGTGGGGTCTCGTTCAGTGACTCACTGCATGTTTACAGAGAAATTGCAGATAAATGCAAAGCACCACTTCGAGGGGGCCTTTGTAGAAGGTCAGTGTCATGCTCACAGTGCTCGCTCTGTGCTGAAGGGAAGAAAGGTCTTTGTTGTTACCAGTGAACTAAGGAGACTGATGCAACGGGTGCAAGGACAGTAGCTGGATATCTATGTGCAGCTATCCACCACCGATACCGCCATCCCAGTTTGGTTGTTTGCTTGTGCTAACTTACTGTTATTGACTGTGCTCCTTTACCTCCTCCAGGGTCTGCCATGTCTGGCTTAGATGGTTTAATTGGTGCTGAGGAGAGAATCATCAACAGCAAACCAAAGGTCAGCGAGAATGTGGTAAGAGCTCTATTGTCAGTTTGTGATTGTGTTCGTGCCTCAAAACATATTTTTCTTTCTGACTTGAGAGAAGCATTGTTAAAGCAAAACACAGGACACGAACAGTTAGATATCATTCCAGCAACCCCAATTTGATACAGTTGTGCTGATGAGACAGATTAATGAGTACACTGTGCTTTCACATAGCTCTTAAGTTCAGCATTTAACGAGACAGATTATTCCAGTAACTATGTTGTCATAGTTACAGCTAACTAACACTGAGCTATTTGCGTGTCGGCGTTTGGCTTCTGCCAACCGACCCTCATTCAGATCAACTCCACACTTTGTTCAGCAGTCATTGCATGTTACTTTCCTTTGCCAAGCGCAGCAGTCTTCTTCATGGATTTCAAATTATGCTTGGCAGCTGTGTGCGCGAGTGTTATGTTTGCTGTTTCGCATGCTAATCCAACATCAACTGTAAAGCTGCGTGTACTTTTACGTGTCTGTGTTAATGTGAGTTGTGCAAGTTTTTTGAGTGCATGCATGTATTTTTTTGGAAATGCTAGTGGGTTGTTTTTTTTTTTGTTGTTTTTTTTGAAAGCGAAGCAAACTGGAAAAAAATGTAAAAATGGTGGTGACAGCTAAAATGTTCGTCGTGGTTATGTTCTGTGACAAACAGACTCTGGAGTGCTCTGTCTCTACAAACAGCAGATTTAGTTTCTGCCTCCTGAACACACCCACTCCACTCATCGTGCTTATTCTTCAGACCGGGGCTCTCAGTAATGAGAGGCTGACAGTCTGCTTAGAAAGACTTGTTAACTGTGTTCCTAGAAGAAAGTCTGTTGTTGATGCTTGCAACCCCCTTCCCTCTCTCCTTCCAGTTTGAACAAGACAGCTCCAAATGTATCATCACCCAAACACAGATAATCCTTAACAGTTTACTGCGTTGCACATTCACACCCTCTCACTCTCCCCCGCCTCTCTCTTCCTATTTCTCTCTGTCGTACATGCACGATCTCACACACACGTTGTGGTGAGTGTAACCTGGGCTCCCCTGTCTGTGTTGACAGGTGATTGATGAGTCACTGGATGTTAAAGAAGTGGTTTACAGTGCAGAGAGAGTCAGCGTTATGCATGATGATGAGCTGGTGAGTACAGCAGCACCCTCCAAAGGGCTCTCTGGGGAACTGTAGTTATCAGTAGTGGGAGAAGATGAAAGAAGGAGGGAGTGTGGGAGTGTGCAAAGACACCAGTTCTGCAGCTGATGGTTGTGTAAATAAAAAGAACAGAATTTATTTTTTTAAAAACAACAACTGCACTGAAACAGACCCCTGAACCCCTCACTTTTATCACCATATTTTGTTGAGGCTAACTTGTTTTGGTTATTTCTGCATGGGTGCATGCTTGTTATGTGACTGTATTTGAATGTACACATTGAAAATCTCAGTTCATATGATGGATGTGAATCCACACAAACTGGGCGTGCTCAGCTTATGTGTGAGACCGAGCGGTGAAATCCCCTCCCCCCCCTTACCCCAGTGGCTGTCCACATATGATTAGTTTGTGTCATATGTGTCAGGTTAGATTGTGAAGATGAGCGGAGGTGACTGCGATTGTGTGCATATATCGAACTAGCCAAGATACTACACAATCCTCCACAAAGATACCTGGCATGCATGTGCACACACTATTCACGAGTCAATCGTGTCCCAAAGAACAAAAAAACTGATTTGTCTCTATGGTTTCGTAACGTAGCTTAAAGAGTCTGCTCTTTTCCACTTAATTTATTTTCTAATTTTAAAGCAACTTTGAAGGATGGCTGAAATCTCATTTCAGTTCACTCTTGTTAATAATTTACTGTCTCGGGTTTTAAAGGGAAATTCTTACATGAATTACATTATGACTATTGATCGTGATAACAAATTACACCTCATGTCACAGTTGCAATTGATCTGATTTTATTGATTTAGCAGTGAACCACCTACAAAACGTCCCCAAAAAACGATCACTGCCAACAGTTCTCTTTAAAGGGACAGAGAGTAAGCAAAGGCAGTAGTGCCTTGGGAATCTGTGCAGCTTTGGAGGCAAACTGCACAGCATAGCAGATCTACTTTCAAATGATACGTTCATATTCATGTTTCCACTCATTATATGCATATCACAGAAGTAGCAGCTACTACAAGATTCCTCTGTACCCTAAACATAAAAAGGTCCAGGGGAATCTTGTGTTCAGAATGGCTAAATAGAACGAGGTAGGATGAGGTAGCTAGTACGTACATGCAGTGTCTTCATTATTGCAGAAAAACAACTTCGCTGTTTCTTTTCATTGCTTCAGTGGTCTGCTGTGTTTGCATTTGTTGTCTCCTGACTGCTCTCCCTGTCTTTCCCTGACTCATTCTTCCTGTTAGGAGTCCTACCGCCCTCTGGGAGAAGACTTCAGCTTCGGTAGCAGTGCACTGATTGGCTTGCTGGTGATCGCAGTGGCCATAGCAACTGTGATTGTGACCAGCCTGGTGCTTTTGAGGAAAAGGCAATATGGCACAATCAGTCATGGCATTGTGGAGGTAAGCCACCTGTTATTTGGAGGGCGCATAACCACACAGCAGAGCTCTCTAATGAACTGTGGCTCTTCTTATTCCAAGTATCAGCTAGCTATTAAATTATCAGAATAGAGCTGGATATGGAAATGCAAATTAGATTATTGTCCCCCTGCAGCATTTATGTATGCCACAGCAGGAAGAGTTGTCATATGTAGGCCTTTGTAGTGGTCTTATTTTTTAAAAAGTGCATCTGTCTATCTATCTCTCTATCTTGCAGGTTGACCCCATGCTGACACCAGAGGAACGACACCTGAACAAGATGCAGAACCACGGCTATGAAAACCCCACCTACAAATACCTAGAGCAGATGCAAATCTAACCAGAGCCTACATGGGGTGCTGTAGAGTCTGATAAGAGGATGGCAACCGAGGGGAGCATACTACTGACCAACATGATGCTATTGTTAAAATCATTTGCATACATCCAAACTCCATTTACTGGTTTGTTCAAAACAATCCTTAAGTAATGCTACTACTTCTACTACTGCTACTATTGTACTATAGTGCTCTTTTTGATCATGTTTCTTTTTAAAAGGTGATGTATTTGCCAGTTTGCATAATGGAAAATGTGATTCTGCAGATTTATCTGTAATTATCATACAGCTATCTCAGATCAAGATGTATAACTTTTTTTTTTCCGGACATTTCTTTTTTTTTTTTTTTTTTTTTTTTTTTTTTGAAAGGCGAATCATATTAAATTTTATTATTTTTGAGCAGCCATCAATAAACCCGCTTACTAGACACTATGCTTTTGTTTCCCCATCATGCAAAGTGTCATTCATGCAGTTTCTGATGGTATTCTCAAAACTAATTGACATTTTGTTCTTTTTCCTCTCGATAGATTGCTTGTATATGAAGGTTCTTTGTACCAATTAAAACGTTTAGTGAAACAACAACTGAGAAAAAAGTGAAATCATGAATTATTTACTTTCTGTTCTTTGTTATGATAACAAAATGCTGTATACATATACAACTGAAATATATATAAGAATAGATGTTTTTATTCCACCTTTTTTCCCCCAGGGGAGATGTTATGAGTTGGCTTAGGGTTCTTAGCTTTGTCGTCGTGAATGTTTGCAGGCACACAATAAGAAAGCTTCAGGAAAGGTGTGCACAGGCCCCCAGCTCAAATACATCTCACAAACCCTGCTCCAAACCCCTTACTAAGTGAATGTGATGATGTATTACCTTCTGCCCACACAAATATTTTATCATTAGGGAAGTTCAGTAAATAAAAAGACTTACTGATATGTGTTACATAGTTGAATGTATTATGGAAGCCATTTCCATGCTATGTATTTCACAGACGCCCTTTAGGTTTTAATTTCAGTGTAGTGTCACATAGACTGAGGTGTGCAAAGACATACCACAAACAGACAATGCTTTGTTTTTAAAGGGGGTTCTTAAGTGTTGAAGTAAAAACACAGTATAAGTGAGGCTACTCTGAATACAAATTTAGGAATGATGTGCATTCATATTCTAGCTAGCTTTGCTGGTCATAAAGTAAAGAATAGTATGGAAACTTATAGCAGTGCTAGTCCAGAGGCACAAATAAAACAATATGCGTAGTATGGAACAAGAAATCTAGGAAATGACTCAGTCTACCTTTTTGTGGAAAAAAAAAAAAAGTATGAATTTTGGCTGGTAATAAAATTTTGCTTTTTTTATTGGGATGTGTAACAAATTTTGCAGTGTTGATTTTAGGATTTTGGCACTGGGACATGCTTGGGCCGGCCATACATCAAAGCCACCTGAAAACAGTTTGGAGCTGGAGGGCTGTGCAGGCAGACAGAGACACACAGAAAGTTGAAGCTTGGAGAACTGGTTTCTGGAAGAAAGATTTTAAAAAAGCAAACTTGTGTAATTTTACAGCTTAGAGATCGACACAAACAAGTAAACTGAATCCTAGGATCCTCTTTTCTCTCTCTTTATCTTAGTATTGTCTTTGTATGCCTGTATAGTTGATGTTGCAATCATGGCTTTTTTCCAGAGGATTCCATGTGGTGTGCATTGTTCTTATATGAAAAAAAATATATATATATATTTGAGTTTTTTTCTTGTTTTCTATTTTTCTTTCTCTTCCTGTGACAGTATCTCTGTATGTGACTGTCTCACTATGCACCCAAACGGCTTCAATCTTGTAATAGCCTGCTTGATTGTGGAGGGGACTGGGAACTAATATATTATGCATATTAGTGATTTAAAACATTTTGATTGACACCAGTGGAAACAGATTTATGGTTACAAGGGGGATACACATCAATAAACTCACAACTTACATATGGGTGTGTTGTTTTTTTTTTTTGTAGTGGGAGCAAAAGTTAATACTTAAGAAGTGCTTTAATTGGACTTTCAAAGTAATCTACACATAAAAACTCAAGGTAGAAATAATAATAACACTAATTTCTGTTTGATCGGCTGTCCAAAATGTAATCATGTTTAGTTTAATGAAAACCAGAAAATATAAATTTATTTTTCATTGCACTAAAATAATCACTTCAATACGGAAGAGCGTTAGGGCCACTGGAAAAAAAATCTTCAGAATTCAAGAAAAGAAGAAAAAAAAGACGTGTCCACTTTCCCCCCCCCAGTGGCCCTAATCCTCTTCCGTACTTCAACTAGTTCAAAGAGTTCTCATTCATTTTCTGTTTCAGACGGATTCATCAGCTTATATCAATCCGCCATGTTCTGCGGTTTGATACTCTGGTTGAATGAAATACGTCTCGCGGACTTGTTTCTGTTTGGCGGCATAACAAAACCGTTTCACTATAAGAAAAAAAAAACGCAGGTGATTCAGAAGTGATTCATCACTGTTTCACGAATAAGCCCACGCAATCACATGACTGATACTAACTATAAGTGAAGCTTTAACATAATTATAAAAATCACACAATTAAATCATTGTCCTACTTTAATTATGCTGATATTTGTAGAAATCCCAAATATAAGATCACAATAAAGCGTTTTTCCAAGAACTGGAAGCGCAGTTCACCTGAATGAATACCTGAACTCTAGCCCCACCTCGTAAACAGGTGTATCCTCTCCTTTACAGTGAAACCTAAAACAGCCACCATTAAAGAAAAGACAGTTCTCGCGCTATCTATATCTAATCTAATAGATTTCCCATTATTTTATTTCATATGTTTCGCCCGTGTCAAGTAAACAGGAAGTCGTTACAGGTGTGTGGGGTGGAGACAGAAACCTGAAGCTGCCGGAAAAAGTTTTTTTTCCCTAGGTTGTTTGGTCTGGTAGTCACCTGTTGTCACGAAGGTAGGGGACGCGTTCTCGTCAGGGAGACATTTGCGAACCCCTCGACTGAGAGGAGCCTTTTTTTAAGGACAAAAACACATTTTTCTTTTGTTTTTTGTTTTTATTTGTCGAATTAACACATTTAAAAACAAAGAAAAAGAAAAAAAAACAAGGCCTGCAGGTTCACCTCGGAAATTGGCTTTTAGAAGGAGTGGTAGGGCGAAGAGGAGGAGGAGAAATTCAGACGTTTGAAGTCGTTTTCCATTTGATTAGTGACCCCAAGATGGATCACTTAAGCAGTGGGCCGCGATACACCCCAGCGTCGGTAAGTCACTTGCTTCTTTTTGTTCAGTGATGGGGCTTCACATTGTTTTTACTTATTTCCTGATACTCACGCATAGACGAAGTCAACCAAATTGCCGTAGAAATACAGTGAAAGACGTGTGGGTAGAAACATCTCCACTCAGCAAATTTTTCGGACTTAAAGTATAAGGCTACTTGTGTTTGTGTTACACACACACACACACACACACACACACACACACACTTACTTGATGTCAGTGTATTAAGCTGTGCTATCTTGACTGACTCACTCAGCAAAAACTGGTTTGCCTACAGACAAACAATTTAGTGAGTGGAAAAGAACTTCAATACTCAGAAACAGTTTTCAGTTTCATGTACAGACGAGAGCAGTTGATTGAGCAACCCACACTCCCTATTCAGCTTTTCACCTTTTTAAATCACCAAAATTAGTAATTAATAGCTAAAGAGTATTTAATGAGCATCTAGACATCGATTAATGCACACACTGAGACAATCAGTGCCACATAGCCACACAGTTATTTGTGCATCTGTTTATTGAGACTCAATAACAAGTTACTCAGTATTTGTGTAAATTGTATTCTAATATAGTAACATGCATGTGCTATACTTCTAAAATCTTACAAATGTAATCAGTATATCATAATATCGTATCATAATGGCCAAAAACAAACCTTTACAAGGAAATTAATAAAAGCTGGTGGTGGTTTGCACTGCTCCCTAACAGCAAGAAGATCCTGAGTTCGTCTGGTCAGGGACTTTCTGTGTGAAGTTTGCATGTTCTCACTGGGTCTGTGTGGGTTTGTTCCAGGTACTCCGGCTTCTTCCCGTGATCCAAAGAATGGCACTTTGCGGGGTTAGGTTAATTGGTGATTCTAAATAGCCCGTAGGGGTGAATGTGACAGTGTCTGTCTCTCAGGGCGTACCCCACCTCTCGCCTTATGGCAGCTGCTGGGATAGGGTCCAGCCCCCCTGCAACCCAGGAATTAAATAAGTGGAAGCGGATGGGTGGATGTATGGAAAACTCTAATAATTCTGCTTATGTGGTTGCATTCCCAAAGCTCATTAATTACACTCAACAAAATGAGCTATGGAATCTTCCAATCTGCAAAATGCCAGAAATTATTGTTTCAGAACCTGTCGACAAAAAGTACTCAAAACTCTAGATAACCTTCTTTTCATCAAGTAACTTCGGCATATATTTTTGAGGGGTTTGGACATAAAAACATCCAGGAACCTTCACAGTTCCCAGAGCAGCTGGCCCTCCCAAGGTTGCTGTCTGAATTCCTCCACCTTGTTTCAACTTGTTCACTCTAGTCATTCTCCTTTGTAGATTATTATCTATCCAAGAATACTCTACGTCGTAACATTGTGTCGATAAATAAAACGTGTTATTGTGTGATTAGTCCCTTATAGAGCTGGGCGATAGAACGATAACGATATGTATCGCGATATAACTTTTTCTCGATAGAAAAATTAACCTATCGCGATAGACCTCGCCGCTCTTGTCCTCTTAAAAAAACAAAACAAAAAAACAGCCAATCCAAATTAAGTAGCGCAGAGCCGAACCAATCACAGCCGCAGCGTCACGTCACGTGACTTGTTACATACAGCACAAGTGCCAAGCCGCACATGTGTATTTGTTTGGGAAGCAGCCAGCCACCATACCGCCCGGGTAATGGAGGAAATGAGTGTGCCGACTAGAAAAATCAACCGAGCGTGACCGAAGAGAAAACAGATGATGGTTCCAATGCCGGAGAGATTGTCAAACGGAAGAGCCATAGAAGTTCCGTAGTGTGAAGGTATTTCGGCTATTTCAAGTCTGACAAAAAACAGAGTGGTAGTAGTAAATTTTGTAGTAAATTGTGCCGAAAGCAAGTCTGGAAATACAATAAACTGGTGCGTGCGCTACGTCCACAGGTACCCGGGTATTTTTGAAAATGCAGATTTTTCTATGCGTTTGCACCTTTCGTCCACACGCGTTTTTGGTCACTGAAAACGAAGATTTTTAAAAACTCCGGCCAGGGTGGATATTTTTGAAAACTCCGTTTTTGCATTTACGTGTGGACTAGAAAAACTGAGAAAACGCAGTGTCAAAGGTGTGCGCATTTTTTGACGTCACACTGTGCGCCACGTTATTGTTTCGGTGAAATGAATTTCTACAATACTGTTACTGTTAATTCTACTCTCTGCAGTGTTTAAATGCTTACATATACACACAGTTACTGTCCCTCCACACATACGACTCGGTTCTGCTTCTATGCCCCAGCTTTGTTTACTTTTTCCCACCAAGGCTTCTAGACTTCTGATTGGCCAACATTTCTGCACGGTTAGGAATCTAGCGCCACCTGCTGCTTTGGCATGTTCATAGCAGCGTTTTCCTTCATTTCTGCCTTTATGTGTGGACGGGATTATTTTTTAAAACGAAAACGGAAAATCTCCGTTTTCAAAAACACCCGTGTACGTGTGGACGTAGCCTGAGTCTCTGACTGGAAGCGCTAATTCGTCATTCGGCTTTTGTCAGACTAAAGTAACTGTTAAAACTGTTTGAAAAGCTCAGCTATACAACAAGGAGAGATTGAGAATTTCCTTTTAGTTCTCAGTTTATTTGATATTGACAAAAGTTAGTCAGTTTTGTCTGTTCTTCTGTAAAACAAACTAAGATTTATTTTTAGAATTAATATTTTGTTTCTAAGTGGAATTGACAATTTAGTCGTCTGTTTCGTTTGTCCTATTTTGAAACTTAAACGCTTTAGCGGCTGCCTTTTGTGTAGTTTGCAATATTTGCCTTTATTTATCTGAAAAAGTCTCATGTTCCTTAAGTACATCTACCCTGTTGAACTTATTATGGGAAATAAATATTTAAATAAAAACAAGCTGCTGATTATTTCACATTTTACTTGTGAGCAACGGCACATTTAAATCTTACAAATATAGTTATTTGGCTTATATCGTGATAGATATCGTTATCGCCTGAAATGAAAAAAACATATCGTGATATGAAAAAATCTTATATCGCCCAGCTCTAGTCCCTTATAGTGTCAAGATTTTGCACAGTGGAGCAGGTGTGAATGGTATTTGACTTCTACGTTGCTTTGCTGTACCGTGCATGTCGTGGTTGTTGATAGAGAGGCTGGGGCTGATTGTATGTGTTCTTCAAGTATAATTAGCAATTTTCTGTTAAAACCTGACATTTTAGATGTTGGGCCATTTAAAGAAATTTTCTCTAACAGTTTAACCTAACACTAAGACTTACATTTTGAGCTTCACGAAGAGTTTAAATACACTGTTTTTACATATATGAATGGATCTTAGTACTATATCTTTGTTGCAAAGGCAACCACAGTAGTAGTAGGTAGATGGGGCTCTATGAGATATATTCTTCCTTTTATTAACCTAGACCCTTTACGTTGCAACTTGATCAATGAATCCGCACATGAGAACAATGAAGTGGATATAGATTGCATAAACTCTTCAGTTAGCATTTAACATTATGATTAATTGTGACAAATATAAAGCTTGCTCTTTACAAATAACTATTCTGCCAAAGCAGCACATTTATATGCTTGAGTCATGACCTCATCAATGGAAAATAATATATTATTTAATTATATAATGAGCTTCAAGTTTAAACAGGCAGAAAGAAAGCCTTTCCAGTGGTTTATAAAGCAAAAAAAAGGCTAAAGCATGTCGTAGTCTTTTATTTCTTTTATTAATGTTACGCTACACAAAGCACTTACAGAAACATGTTGTTTGTGAGTAGTTGCCGCCAAGCAGGTTTGACAGGATTTTACATGCTGAAACCTTTGTACTCCCTCCCCCCCAGTCTCACCTCTGAAAGGTAACAGCAGAGCATGAGTCATGGCATGAAGTTCTCGTTTCATTCATTAACAGCACAAGACAGTGAATCTCTCTTTTCTGTTGCTCACGAGCCAATTTTTTGCTCACAGATTTTTTTAATGTCTCTTTCAGTTGGAAAATTATTTCAAAAGAAAACTATTAGAACATTTCAAGCTTCAATGTGTCACACTTCTTGTATCTGAGAACAGTCATGTAGGTCACCAATAGCAGGGACATTCCTTAAATACGCAAGTGTTGGCTTGCTGTCTGCTGCTGTTGCTTATCTTTATGATCATATTTTCATGAGGGCGTGAGATGCTTTGCTTTGCTCTCCTTTGCACCTTTATCTGCACAAGTCTAAACCTTTGTAATTTTGATTAATATTTAGAGCTGGCTGATATTAATGCACCTGAGTTTTACATGTTGATCTTTCTCTCATCTGTTCAACTGTCTGTCTTTCATCAAGGAGAAAGACTGGGATAATGATTTCCACTTACAAGCATCGGACATCAAAAGGCTTGAGAAGAAAAAGCACCCAGGGAAAATTGGGGTTGTGATTGGCGTGGTGATCTTGGCCGCTCTTGTAGCTCTTATGGCTGGAATACTAGTCTGGCATTTCCACTGTAAGTACATCTCTGTTTAATAGGCAAATGTACTGCACGTACATTTTGTTCAAAACCTGCAGCGTTGAACAAATGGTACACACTCTGCTACAGATAAACAATGAAAAAATGTCATAAAAACAAAATTAAATTTACAGTAAAAAACACAAGGTTGAAAGCTTATTGCTAAAGATTAAGTAACTAAATCATTCCTATATTTGTGGCATGCATGAGTCATCTCTACCCATCTGTAATTCTCTAACAGTTTCAATCTGTTGCATCAAATTTCACCGAAATCTGACAAGCTTCAAGAAACAAATGCAGTCCCAAGTTTATTTCTATAAATGTGTAAAAATATATAAGCATACGTGGTTTTCAAAAGTTCAAAAATAACTTTTTATTCTGCTTGTATGTTTGCACATGGAAACCTACACAAGTTTAGACAGTTTTAAAGCTCGTTATTTAAAAGAGCTAGAATCGAGGGTTTACTGAAGGGATAGTTAAATCTCAATGAGAGAAAGAAACATTTGAAAGCCACAAGAAGTAACAGCAGTAACACTTGGCATAGGAGAAGAAGCAGTAGTGAATACTAAGCATGTTTCTTGTGCCGTGGTTCACATTGAGTCTTTTGTTATCCTATAGTCCGTAAACACCAGCGGGTCAAGAGGATGTACAGCGGGTCCATGCGGATCACCAACCAGGCATTTATCAACGACTATGAGAACTCCAACACTCCAGAGTTTAAGGCTTTAGCAAAGCAGGTGATTTCACAGGTAAGAATGCCACCAACTTCTGTGTGTCAACACTATTTTCATTTTTCATTTCATTTCATTTTTTATGATTTTGCTTCAATCTCTTTTCAGCTTAAAGTCGTCTATTCCAAAAGTCCTCTATTGTCAAAATACTACCGCGAGTCTACAGTTCAGGCCTTCAGGTAAGCTCATGAAGTGTGAAGGAATAAATCCTTCACACTTGCCATGTATGTATGTATATGTGTGTGTAATGGTCATGTGTTTGTTGTTTCTAACCCTGCTGTCATTGCTCTTAGTGAGGGCAGCGTCATTGCCTACTACCTGTCTGAGTTCAACATCCCCGTGGGGCAAGAAAGAGCAGTCGACAACGAAATGACTTCAGTAGATAAGCTAGTGAAAAAAATGCGCATGTCTATCAGTGAATTGACTTTTGAAAATGTGGTCACTTCAGGTACAGTGAAAGCAACTGCTTGTCATTCTATATCAAACATACACTTTTGTTTGTTATATTGTCAGTTGTCAGTTGTCACGTTCTATCTGGTTGTGATTGTTTTTCAGTCAGTCCTAACCTTGTGTCTTTTTACTTCTCTTTTTTTTTTTTTTTCAACTTTACAGCTCTGGATGATCGCATGTTTTTAAGATCCTTTAAGGGTAAGTGTTCAAGTTTTGTTTTTTTGTTTTTAACATTTCAGTAGAAGTGCTACTAACAAATCCTCTACATAGACCGAAAATAGTAAACCACATATACCTTACACTATAGAACATGTTACCAGGGACGACACCTTTCTTCACTATTGTTAGTCTCTTTTTAGAGTAGAACATTTTTCTGCCATGGAGTTGAGTAGAAACCAAAAGGGCGCTTGTTTACTTCTTTTTTCCATACCAAATGTTTTTTGTTTTTTTTTTAATAAATAACCATTTTTTTTATTCAGTTTCACTTACATCAAAAAATGGAAAAAGCTTACTGCAGAATGGTCATGACCACTAACGAAACTACATTTCATTTGCATACTTTTAGTAATATTAATATATCTGTCTTAAAATGTGTGACAGTGATTCACAAGCTTAAATTCTAAATCTTAATGTTTCTCTTTCAGATAATCTGCAGTTTGCAGAGCATGCCAAGGTTGATTATGTAGGACAGATCGAGTCACCGGGTTTTCCCAACAGTCCGTATCCTCCTAACACCTTCATCCAGTGGCAGCTGAGAGCTGACCACGGCTATGTAGTCAAGCTGGTATTTGAAACATTTGAACTGGAAGAGAGCTGCGAGAATGATTTTATCAAAATCTACGATTCCCTGGTGCCCATCGAGAGTCTGGTTATGCAAGAGTGAGTTAGCCCTTTAAAACATCAGTTTCAAGATTCCTTCAGATAAAAAAACATTGCTACATCTGGTATTATTATTATAATTTTTATTATTATTATTATGTTAATATTTATCATCGTGATCATCACACCAATTTTTTACATGTTTTTATTTTTATTGCGCTTCATTGAGCTCATTTTTTTTCTGTAAAACAGTGAAATACTACTGATCTCACTGAAGGATTACAGTAAAATATGAAAGCATGTACCTGCTGATGCTTTTGCATTGACATTTCTTTTACTAAAGTGTAAATTTGGTACTTTTTGACTGCTAACAATCTGCTAGTAAACTCTGGAGTGCAGCTTAAAAATTCTAGGAAATTATCTAATTGTTATTTTTCTGGCCGATATTTCGTTTCCAATTCGATTCATGAGTTTCTTCAAATTAAGCTTCAGGAAAAAATTCTAAATGTACAGTAATATTTATAAAGATGATAGAAAATGACATAATCATCTTTTTAAGTAAAATTGAAAAGTAACGGTAACAAAATTAAACTTAATGAAATAAAGATGAAGCCAACAGAAACCTCTCATCTGCGAAAAGCAGAGATTCTGAGACCACCCGAGTAAAAGCCACTTGGCTACACCTAGAAATTCTGTCCATAAAATTCTGAACAGAATCGGTGACAAAGGTCGGCTCTGGCGGAGTCCATCACTCATCAGAAACCAGTTCGAAAGTAGTGTTTTATGGCATTAGTCATCTCCCAATGTCTTTTGCTGCTCTTGTCTAACGGAGTTAAACTGGCAAAAGATGCAGTAATTGCAGGCTGTTTGTGACCATGAGCCTGAGCACCACTTTCACTTGACTCTTCGCCAGACTTTTTTTGTCATGCACTCTTCATGCAAAAGCCTGTGGTGATTTTTCAAGTGCCGGTATAAGTTGGTTGCGTTTCTGCTAGATGTTACAACTTTAGTGCAACAGGTTTTGCAGTACCTGTTTCTGGTGCACGTCTCCAGTCTCAAACACAAAATACTCACAAATTACTGATGTGCTGTTTTTCTTAGGTATTAAATCTCCTAACTGCCCTTCCTGTTCTCCATATGTGCAGTGAACACAGTATATGGTTACTGTTCACTGTTGTGAGATCAAGCAACCCCTTTATCACAATCTGTAGCAGCAGACACTTTTCACTCAGTTCCCTGTTTGCTGAAAACATGTTTAGTTTTTATGGTACAATATTAAGTGGTGCATATTTTGCTTTTAAGTTTGGAGGAGTTACTTATTAAGAAACTCTCGTCGAACTGTACATAATGGTGCGGTTATGTTGGTTAAACCTCATTTTAGATTAATAGCACTTGCAAATAATTTGTTCAGAATTTGTTGAGCACTTTGACTGAAGCTGTAAATGTAACTGTTAGTTATAACCAAGACTACATGTAATCAGAAAACAAAGCTTTCCGCAGGAAGGACTTACGAGTGTGTGGGTAGTGGTTTTTCTGCCCTGATGAGATAAGTGCAATAGCAAAACACTTTTCTGTAAACATTTTTCTGTAGAGAAGCTAAATATAACCTCTGCTGAAAAATGAGTCACTTTCAGAGGTAATGCACTGTTACATTTTCTTATTATGTGAAAAGAAATTCTGCCAAGAAGCTGATTTTTAAGCGTTTTATACATAACATTGAACGATAGTGAAAAGTAATTTAACCACACGTGAAGGAAGGCAGGGGATGAATCCATGTCACGAAAGAGTGAAATATGTGCTTTTTAAAGGACCAAATCTTCCTTGTGTATCAGTCTGTTAGCAGTGTGTTCAGAGCGTTATTGTTTTCTCTTTGCTTTCTACAGGTTGTGTGGCAAATATTTACCTAGTAAACGTTTGAGCTTTCTGTCTTCTGGCAATGTAATGTTGGTGACAATGGCCACTCATGACCAGTCCTTCCCAGGTTTTAGAGCACAAGTCTCACAAGTTCAAACAGGAAATAGAGGTAGGAGTTAAAGTTTACCTGCAGTTTTTTAAGGAACAACTTAAGTGTTTGACATTTGTGCTGATGCATCTTTTTCTTTTCTTTTTTCTTTTTTTTGAACAGCTATAGCATGTGGTGAGAGGCTGATAGGTTCAAAAGGCAACTTTACTTCTCCCAACTACCCAAATTACTACCCTCCTAAAACTACATGTGAGTGGTTAATAGAGGTGAGTGGTCAGTCCCTTAAATGGCGTACTACTCAACAATATGACATGTTTCATGCATATTTCTGCTCTGTACCACCCCTGAAGATCACATCCCATTGTGGGATGTAGTTTTAATCTTTTTTTATTGTCATTAAGGTCCCTACTGGAAAGGTAGTGAAGCTCGTATTCAAAAGGTTACTCTTGTCCCAGCTGGGAAAGAAAAACACAAACTGTGACAAAGACTATGTGGAGGTCAACGGAAAGAAGTGAGTCCTTGTTGTGCTTTAAAAAAACGGGAATGCCAGAACAAAGCAGGTGTGTCATTGCTTGTACATTTCATTTTTTTCAGATGGTGTGGAGAAAAACCTGATGGGTCAGTGACAGAAACCAGCAGCACCAACAAAATGACTGTGGTGTTTTATTCTGATGAGTCTCGTGTGGACCAGGGCTTTTTGGCACAATATGAGGCCATTGACATCCAAAATCGTAAGCAATTTAGTTTTTCAAATAATGAGTATTCTTTAACATTAGGACAGTGTTTCTCATGTTAACCATGCCATTCACAGCTTGTCCAGACAAGTTCCAGTGCAGAAATAACAACTGCATTAAGCCGGCACTAAGATGTGATGGTTGGAATGATTGTGGAGACATGAGTGATGAGGTGCAATGCAGTAAGTACCATTTAGTCGTGATGCTAAGACTACACATTTTTTTTTTAATTGCTCTCTTTATTCTTATGAGAGGATTTGTCACATCCTGAGAATCATTTTAATGTTTAATGTTCATTATCCCCCCTTCTCAGGCTGCAATTCAACTGATATTACTTGTAGAAATGGATTCTGTAAGCCCATGTTCTGGAAATGTGATGGCGTGAATGACTGTGGAGACAACACAGATGAGATGGATTGTAAGGCCTTCTAACATTGATGGAATATGTTTCATATCAGCACTGGAAATGCTTAAACATGCCTGTTACTTTTTGTATTAGGTGGGTGTGAATCTGGGCAAATAACGTGTAAGAATGGCAAATGTGTTTCTGAGAAGCTGAAATGTGATGGAACGGACGACTGTGGGGATGGAACAGATGAACAAGACTGTACAAAAGCCACAGGAGGTACAACAGATAAGCCCAACTTTGCTATACATATAGATAGATGGTGGGAGAGAGCGAGAGAGAAATGGCTAGAGATGGATTGAATTAGCTTTGGATTGATTTTTCTCCTTTTCTTCTCTCCTTAGGTTTAACTGTAGGCTGCACAGATTTTACATACAAATGTAAAGACAATAAATGCATCAGTAAAGTGAATCCAGAATGCGACGGGACGCCGGACTGTGGTGATGGATCTGATGAGGAGAACTGCAGTATGTCACAAAAAAATCACATTTAAATTAATCATTCATCCTTCACCTGTGCAGTTTAGGTTGTCTTATCCAAACAGGTGTGGAGCTCCACCCAGTTCACAATAAGCTGCAGCGCACCAGCCCTTTGACTGATTTGTTGTTTACTTTGCAGACTGTGGGACACGTGGGAGGGGCCAACGTATTGTAGGTGGTCAGAATGCAGAACAAGGGGAGTTTCCTTGGCAGGTCAGCCTCCATGCCAAAAAATACGGTCACGTCTGTGGCGCATCCCTCATCAGTCCGAAATGGCTGGTCACTGCTGCCCATTGTGTGCAAGATGAAAACTCTTTAAAGTAACTTCTTATCCTATTCTTTGTCTCTCTTTGACACAGTACATTGATTTTTGTGAAAAATACGATCTTATATTCTCTCTGTGTAAAATGAGAGCTATTTGTCTCTGCTTGTTGTTCCTATTTTACATATTTAGAAGATCTTATAATCCAGATGAATGAAAATGAGTACCATTGGCGTATAACAGATTTAATATTTGTCCTCAGTACATTATTTTTAAGTCTACTTTAGAAAAATCAAAGTTGTTTACAAATTCTGTGTGACTTCAGTTAATTTATCCTTTTTTCAAGACTTTAAATATCTTTACATAGAGTAGAGTATGGTACGCAGTCAGTATAACAACAACTCTGTTATACACTTTAATAAAACTAAGAAAAGCCTCAGGTACTGCTTAAATTATTTAAATAATAAAGCTAAAATAAGCAAATCATGAATTTAATAGTTTCACTTGAAAGATGTAAATTGAACGTTTTTTAAATTGCAACAAAATCCTTGAATGTGGTGAAAAATAATTTGGCCCTTGCCATTTTGCAAGCAGTTATCACAGCCAGACTTGCATCTTATTATATTCAACAAGCACTGAGAAATCAGACTTAAAGTATATTTTAAAAATGCCATATAATGGGAATTATATATAGTGCCACATAATATGCTAATTATTATAAGTTCATTAATAATTGAGACCGTGAATAAAATCCTTCATCTGTTTTGTTGCTTACTTCCTCAGACTCTCCCAGCCTGGCTCTTGGGAAATTTACCTCGGCGTTCATACACAGAAAATGTTAGAAAGTCCAGTTCAAAAGAGGAATCTGAAGCAGGTCATACCTCACCCTAACTACAACCACTACACCTTTGACAGTGACATCGCCCTGATGGAGCTGGACAGTCCTGTCACCTACAGTGACTACATAAAACCCATCTGCTTGCCAGCTGCGCAACATGAGTTTCCACCTGGCCAGGATGTGTGGATCACTGGGTGGGGTGCCACACGAGAAGGAGGTGAGTAAATGATTTGTCACTTTAACAAATATTTGTAGCCACCAAAACTAAAAATATAAAAGCCTGAACTTGAGCTCAACATTACACATTAAATCAGCATAAAATGAAATAATTTCTCTTGTTTTTCTGTGTTTTAGATTTAGTTTTAGTAATTATTCTTTGGGTTTGTACACACCTTGTAAATCAGCCAATGTAAACTACTATATGTCTTTATATAAACACCACTTGTAATACAAGCATTTTCAACTTTTTAAAGATGCCCAGTGATGTGACTTCCTCTTTGTGTGTGTGTGTGTGTGTGTTTGTTTCAGGATCTGCTGCAGTGGTGCTCCAAAAGGCTCCAGTCAGAATCATAAACCAAGCTGTGTGTGACGATTTGATGGGGGGCCAGATCACATCTCGGATGTTTTGTGCTGGTGTTCTAAGTGGAGGAGTTGATGCTTGTCAGGTACTTTGATATTCTTTTTTTCTTCTTTCTTGTTTTTTTGGGGAAAAACACACAAAACCCTGCTTGTGCTGCAGACAGTGGCATGATGTAGATGGAGGAATTAATTGATTGAACTAAATCTGTAAATGTCATGAGAGAACATGTACAGTTTTAGGTCGTCTTGGATATATTGATGAATAGTATATGAATAGAATGTGACATGCATTCATACAATGGGGTAAGCAGAGGAATTTCACCTTAGAAAGTAGAATTAATGTGTTTGTTTTGATTTTCATTTTTGGCCCGCTGCAGAAGTCAAGAGGATAATTGGATATTCATAATATCCCCACACCATCCCCATGTATTGCCTCTATGCTAACATGTCTACCTGTGTTCCTGTGCATTTTTCTGCTTTAGGGAGACTCTGGGGGTCCTTTGTCCTGTCCTTCCGGCAATCGTATGTTCCTGGCTGGAGTGGTCAGTTGGGGTGATGGCTGTGCTCGCAGAAACAAACCAGGCATCTATACAACAGTTACCAAATTCCGTGGCTGGATCAAAGAAAAGACAGGAGTTTAGTTTGTATTGTCAAATAAGGCCAAAGGCATGGACATAAATGAGGACTGAGGAGGAGTGCCACAGTTTAAAAAAAAAACAAAAAACAAAACACTCTGATTATCCATGAAGTGGCTTTTACTCTCAATAGTAGCTGCAGTGAGGAACATGCTTTAAGAGCAGTTACAACACAATTTAGGTGCACTGTGATTTGGGGCTTGATGAAATATTTTTGAATGTAAATAAATGTTTTATTTTTGTGTATTTTTATCATGTTTTAATGGAGAATAATGTTATTTCCTGCACAGTAGATTCCAGTGTGATTGTTACCTATTTCATACATGTAACTCTATATCTTAAGAAATTCCCAACACTGTTTTTGTTTGTTTTGTTTTTTGTTTTTGTTTTTTTATATTTTTCCTCCCTGACTTCTGAATTAAAAGCTCTGAGGCAGCAAGCTCATTGCAGCTTACCTCCTATGGATCAGTTCACAAGTTCAGCTGAAATCTCTGGGAAAAAAAACTCATTTCCCTTTTCTAAACACAAAATGGTCAAACACAGGTTTAGTTTAAATTTTCTCTTCTGCTGTAACATGTCACCACGCTTCAATTCTCCACAATATTAGTACTAGCTGCAAAGTTAAATTGTTTCCAAATATTTGTAAATGTGTGTTTTATTGCAGATATTTTTAAATAAAAATATTTCTTATCTCCTGCACAGTCATTCACCTACTCTTTGTTTCAGGACGCTTATGTATTGCATCGAGCTTGACCCTCAACATACATGCCCGATTTTTTTTTTTCTTTTCTTTTTTTTTTTTCCCTCTGGCACAGTTGGTGTGGAGCACCCATACTTTTATTGTACATGTACAATGACAATAAAGCTCTATTCCATTCTAATCTTCAAACGAGAGTGGATGAAAGTTTTCAGTATCATTGGTTAAAACAACTGTATGCAAGTACATGTTGTTTGGTTACATCACCAGTTTACCAAGGTCTGAAGGAGGACCTCAACTGTCGCCCTCAGGAAAGAGAAAAATGTTTAAGATGTTCAGGAACCACCAAGACTAAAGCCTGGCATGAACTGGAAATTTAAAGAACATCAGTGTCACTGTTCACAGTGGAGCGAGTTTTACTTTGCCATGGACTGAGAGGGTTCCAACCAAGAAAGAAGCTCCTAATTCAAAGACTGAATTATTAAGCCGCATTGACAAGAGGTGGAGTAAAGGTGAAGCTTTCAAACATAAGAACACCAAATTTTGTAGCATAAGGGTGCCAGAATGATACTAGAAGTTTGTTGATGGGTACCAAAATGATCTGGTTGAGGTGCAACTTGCAAAGGAACATGTTTACAACTAATAGTGGGGGTGTAAGTATATATTTGACCCTTTGTGGATTTGCGGAAATCTCAAATAATTGTCCATCCAATTCTTGTCCCCCCTTTTTTTTTTCTTTTTTTTTTTTTTTTAGTAATTAAAGATATACTTTACGATCATTCTACCATGGACAAAGGCAAATTCAAATTAATCATGTGAGGAGCAGGTTTAGGGCGTGACATCTCTTCAAATCACCATTTCTTTTTTTAAACGCTGGCTTTCACCGGAAGATCGGAAGATTTTAAAGGATGGAACGGAAGTTGTCCACCCGTATTATTGTCCCCTATTTAGACTTTCCAGTTTTCCCACCGGCTTTTATTTTTTAATATACAGTTGTCTGTATTTAGCATTTTAAAGCAGTATTAAAGATTCGTGTCATTCAGGCAAATGTAAACCTTTAGGGTTTGAAATGCGCTCTCTAGTTTATCTAGTATAGATGTAACATAAGGCTGCTACGAGCCTGGAAAGGCGAATACATGTGGAAGTTGTGTATTATATGGGGGGTTAACCCGCCTCCTGCTTAATTCTGGTGGAGGTAAGTAACGCTGTTTTTTGCTAGTAACGCTATGGCTTCAGAGAAGAGGAGTTGGGACTGGGGCAGCTCGCAATGCCGAGCCCAGCTGGACGAAATCTTTTTCCGGGAGCATGACTACATCCAGGTTGGCAGCTCTGAACATAAAGAGTTCTGGGCTTTCTTTGAGCGCTTCCAGAGGTTTAAAACGAAGAGAGACATGTCAGGCGCGGAAATCAGAAAGGAGGACAAAGACAAAGGGAGGGACAGGGGCAAGGTGGATCTTGGCCTTCCCAAAGAGTACGATGCTCGCTACCGGATTAACGTATCTGTGTGCACCAGGGACATCGAGGAGCGCATGGGAAAATCAGAGCATAGAAGCAGACAGAGGTCCTCCGGACCAGGGGCTCAACAGGTCTCCGACTGCCGCCTAGCGCTCCTGCATTTCCTGGATTTTAGCCAGAAACAGAGTTTTGGAAAAATTGCCAAACTTCGCCGGGAGCAGAAGAACCTGCCCATCTTCCAGTACCGGGATCGGATAGTGGAGCTGGTGCGACTTCACCCAGTGGTTGTAGTGGCAGGGGACACGGGCTGTGGAAAATCAACCCAAGTCCCTCAGTACCTTCTCTCTGCTGGCTTCAATAACATCGCCTGCACCCAGCCTCGGCGCATTGCCTGTATATCCCTCGCAAAGAGAGTCAGCTTTGAGAGCCTCAATCAGTATGGATCAAAGGTTTGTCAGGACAGATTGTTACATTTGTTGAATTCAATCCCAACCTTTCATCCAAAACAGTTAAAAGTACAAAGTAAAATGACTTTATGGAAACTTTAGGAAACTCTAAAAACTTACTTTATAATTCGGGTCCATCTGTTGACCGAAAAAATATCAGCTGGAATTTTGCTCATCGGTTAACTAAAAGGAGGGAAAAAAGGAAATAGAAAAAGAATATAATCAATATTTGAGCAGAATAAATACAATTTTAACATATGGTGGAGTAAATAGTTATTTGATCCCTTGCTGAGTTTGTAAGTTTGCCTACGTCCAAAGAAATGAATGGTCTCTCATTTTTATACGACCGCTAGTTTTATTTTAATGGAGATACACATAATATTAACCAAAAATCTTAAAAACAGACTAAAAAAAACCCTCCACCATTTTAGATAAAAGTTATAAATTGATTTGCATGCCACTGAGTGAAATAAGTGTTTGATCCCCAAGTAAAACATGACTTAGTACCCTGACCCTTGTGGGCACGCATGATGGTAAGACATTGTAGTTGGTCACCAGGTTTGCACACATCTCAGGGGGGATTTTGGCCCTCTTGTCTTTACATAAATCTCTAAATTCTTTAAGTTTCTTGGCTGCTGCTTGGCATCTCAAAACTGATTCCCTGACATCCTTTGATAGAGGTTGAAATGAAAGAAACTGATTCTGTGGACAGGTATGCTTTATATACATAACTCAGAAAGCAGAAGTATCTGTAATTGATTTATTGATTGTAAATTGTTTGTTACGTGGATACACAGCCAATCTGTGGAAGCCAGAATTCTGCCGGCTTCGTAGGGAATCAAATCGTTATTTCACTCGGTAACATGCAAATGAATTTAAAATTTTTATGGACTGTTTTTTGTTCCTGATTATTGATTATTGGTTGATATTCTGTCTTGCTCTATTAAAATGAAACTACCATAAAAGTTAGAGGCTGTTTGCTTCTTTATAAGTGAGCAAACTGACTAATTCAGATGAGGATCAAATACTTATTCACCCAACTGTATTATTTTCCGTCTAGATGAGGATAACTACAGCAAGTAGAATAAAATCCATATTTAATTTAGTGAAATATATTATAGAAATTTGCTTAAAACACTGACTTCATTATAACTGCATTAAATATATGATATTTTTCAGTTTCTTGGAGCTCACAAATGTTATTGGTCTTTTTCAGGTGGGGTACCAGATCCGCTTTGAGACAAGTCGAACCGCAGCAACCAAGCTGCTGTTCCTTACAGAGGGGCTGCTGCTTCGACAGATCCAGCAGGACAGTACGCTGGCTCGGTACCAGGTTGTGATTGTTGACGAGGTCCATGAGAGACACCTCCATTGTGACTTTCTTCTCGGGGTCCTGCGTTCTCTGCTGGCTGACCGCCCAGACCTACGTCTCATCCTCATGTCAGCCACCATCAACATCAAACTGTTCTCTAACTATTTCAGCGGTGCTCCTGTACTGCAGGTCCCAGGCAGGCTGTTTCCTATTCAGGTAACCAGAGGCAAACCCTAAACACAGGTGTAAATATGCATTTTACTCAAGATGATGTGATTTTTAAAACTTTGCCTCTTGCATCTAGTAGGCAAAAAACATGCACTGGAAAGATACTGGCCCAAAACATTTTCATTCTTTATATATATATTTTTAATTTAGGATAAAATGCAAACAACGAGTCAAATGATTGAAGTTTTAAGAAAGCCACTTTTTAAAAAATGATTGTACTTGCTGTATTTGTTTTAAGTGCACAATGCAAATTTTGGTAGTCTAGGTGTTGGTTTCTATTTACAAATTTAAATGGTAAAATTTTGTATCAAAGTAGCAGACATGTCTGAGAGTTGTTTTTGTTTAATGTCCTGTTTTTCCCCTCTGGCATGGTACTTAGGTTATTTACCAGCCCATTCCTCCTGAGGAGCAGTCCTCAAAGTCTGAGAAACTGGATCCTAGACCGTATCTGCGCATCCTGCAGGGCATCGATCAGCGTTACCCCCCAGAGGAGCGTGGTGACCTGCTGCTCTTTCTTAGCGGTGTGGCAGAGATCTCCACCATCCAGGAGGCCTGTCAGATTTATGCCACACACACACGTCGCTGGATAATCTTAACACTGCACAGCACCCTCTCAATTGCTCAGCAGGATAAGGTACAGTCAGCTTTTAAGCTGTTATTTAGAGTTACGATTTTCTAATTCTAATTGTGCCTCTGTTACTGTGTTACTCTTCAGGTGTTTGATATTGCTCCTCCTGGGGTGAGAAAGTGCATCATCTCTACCAATATTGCAGAGACATCAGTCACAATAGATGGAGTGCGCTTTGTTGTTGATTCAGGTATGGAACGAGTGGTACATTTATTCTCACCCCCTAGAGTTTGATGGTCCATCCTTGAAATTTAAATTTTGCAGCAAAGCTTTGTTTTAAATGACAAAACGTAATTAAATGAGGACGTACAGTGGGGCAAAAAAGTATTTAGTCAGCCACCGATTGTGCAAGTTCCCCCACTTAAAATGATGACAGAGGTCAGTAATTTGCACCAGAGGTACACTTCAACTGTGAGAGACAGAATGTGAAAAAAAAATCCATGAATCCACATGGTAGGATTTGTAAAGAATTTATTCGTAAATCAGGGTGGAAAATAAGTATTTGGTCACCTCAAACAAGGAAAATCTCTGGCTCCCACAGACCTGTAACGTCTTCTGTAAGAAGCTTTTCTGTCCCCCACTCGTTACCTGTATGAATGGCACCTGTTTGAACTCATCATCTGTATAAAAGACACCTGTCCACAGCCTCAAACAGTCAGACTCCAAACTCTGCCATGGCCAAGACCAAAGAGCTTTCGAAGGACACCAGGAAAAGTATTGTAGACCTGCACCAGACTGGGAAGAGTGAATCTACAATAGGCAATCAGCTTGGTGTGAAAAAATCAACTGTGGGAGCAATCATCAGAAAATGGAAGACATACAAGACCACTGATAATCTCCCTCGATCTGGGGCTCCACGCAAGATCTCATCCCGTGGGGTCAAAATGATCATGAGAACGGTGAGCAAAGATCCCAGAACCACACGGGGGGACCTGGTGAATGACCTGCAGAGAGCTGGGACCAAAGTAACAAAGGTCACCATCAGTAACACACTACAACGGCAGGGAATCAAATCCCGCAGTGCCAGACGTGTTCCGCTGCTGAAGCCAGTGCATGTCCAGGCCCGTCTGAAGTTTGCCAGAGAGCACATGGATGATACAGCAGAGGATTGGGAGAATGTCATGTGGTCAGATGAAACCAAAGTAGAACTTTTTGGTATAAACTCAACTTGTCGTGTTTGGAGGAAGAAGAATACTGAGTTGCATCCCAAGAACACCATACCTACTGTGAAGCATGGGGGTGGAAACATCATGCTATGGGGCTGTTTTTCTGCCAAGGGGACAGGACGACTGATCCGTGTTAAGGACAGAATGAATGGGGCCATGTATCGTGAGATTTTGAGCCAAAACCTCCTTCCATCAGTGAGAACTTTGAAGATGAAACGAGGCTGGGTCTTCCAACATGACAATGATCCAAAACACACCGCCCGGGCAACAAAGGAGTGGCTCCGTAAGAAGCATTTGAAAGTCCTGGAGTGGCCTAGCCAGTCTCCAGACCTCAACCCCATAGAAATCTGTGGCGGGAGTTGAAAGTCCGTGTTGCTCGGCGACAGCCCCAAAACATCACTGCTCTCGAGAAGATCTGCATGGAGGAATGGGCCAAAATACCAGCTACTGTGTGTGCAAACCTGGTAAAGACCTATAGTAAACGTTTGACCTCTGTTATTGCCAACAAAGGTTATGTTACAAAGTATTGAGTTGTATTTTTGTTATTGACCAAATACTTATTTTCCACCCTGATTTACGAATAAATTCTTTACAAATCCTACCATGTGGATTCATGGATTTTTCTTTCACATTCTGTCTCTCACAGTTGAAGTGTACCTCTGGTGCAAATTACTGACCTCTGTCATCATTTTAAGTGGGGGAACTTGCACAGTCTGTGGCTGACTAAATACTTTTTTGCCCCACTGTAAAAGGCTTCAGAGAAGTTGAATGTGCAAAGCTACATTTTCTTGTTTAGCTTTTAAAATAGAGAATGCTATAGTGTTAACGACAGCAAAATAATGCACTACTTAAAAGTAGAACGGCAACTATAAAAATTGTTGTTGTTTTTTTTAACTTGCTTTATAGGAAAGGTGAAAGAAATGAGTTTTGACCCTAAAGCCAAGATGCAACGCCTACAAGAGTTCTGGATCAGCCGAGCCAGCTCTGAGCAGAGAAAAGGTCGAGCTGGTCGTACGGGTCCGGGCGTTTGCTACCGGCTCTACTCAGAGTCTGACTACAATGCTTTCGCACCTTATCCTGTGCCTGAAATCCACAGAGTTGCTCTGGACTCCCTCATTCTTCAGGTAATAAGATTCTGTGAATAGCAGGTTAGTAGAATAGTAATAGATTTTTTTTAAACTCTTCTGCATAAGTTTTAACTTCATCTATTCATTTCTGTTCTTGCAGATGAAGAGCATGTCTCTTGGAGATCCACTCTCCTTTGTTTTTATTGATCCACCCCCGGCTGCAAGTATCCAGAATGCTGTTTTTTATCTAAAGGAACAGGGGGCGCTAGACAGTCGTGGTGAACTGACGTCTATTGGTAGTTTGCTGGCACAGCTTCCCGTTGATGTGGTCATAGGTAAGATTTCATACAGCAGAACCATGTTGGAGTTTGTTTGTTTGTTTTTGTTTTTTCCTAAGTCACTATTAGGATGCTTGCAAGAGAGTGAAATAAAGTGGAAGAAATAACAAGAACGTTTTTAAAACGTTAAAATACGTAATATACATAATTTAAGGCTTTTCTTTCATTAAAAAGTAATTATACAAAGTTTCACATGGATTGACAGTGACACAGTGGTGGTCTTGTGATCATCCATCAGCTGGATTCAGGTTAAGCATGTTTGTGTCTGTTTAGGGAAGATGCTGGTGCTGGGCTGTTTGTTTAACTTGGTGGAGCCCGTGCTGACGGTGGCAGCAGCCCTCAGCGTTCAGTCACCTTTCCTCCGTAGTTCACAGCACAATCCAGATTGTGCCACTGCCCGGCAGCCCCTGCATAGCAACCAAGGAGACCCCTTTACCCTCCTCAACACTTTCAATGCCTGGGTGGAGGTCAGTAAAACAAGCATCATGTTGTGTTGGATGTTTAATATTATGAGAATCAACACTGGAGCAGTTAGGTCATAAAATGGTCTTCACTGGACGCAAAACTGATTTCGAAAACAGGTAAAAGGGGAGAGAGGTGGTGGATCAAGAAAATGGTGCAGAAGGAGAGGCTTGGAGGAGCAGCGGCTGTATGAGATGGTGAACCTACGCAGACAGTTCAAGGCAGGCTCCTCACAAAGCATTTCATACATTCATAAAACATTTTCAGGCTTTTTAGCGATTGACAACGAGTATTGAAATCCCTCTCATTATTAGGACTTGCTGAGGAGCCACAGCCTGCTGGAATCAGAAGATAGCACTCCCTCTGGTGGTGACCGTGTGCAACGCAGGGAGAGGCTAACTGAGAGGAGAAAGCTGCATCAGCTGAAGAGAGATCATGAACAGCAGGAGGGAAGCAAACGTAAAGTCCTGAGGCTGGAGGAGGGTCAGGAAGGAGACTCTTCAGGATCAGACACAGAGGAAACAGGAAGGTCTAAGAGGAACAAGGAGGGGTCTGGACAGAACTTGGACATACAGGTATCTTAGAAGATGTAACAGAAAAAAATATCACTATAAACTTGTTCTTAATTTTATCACATCCCATCCCAAGTTTTGTTTTGCCTAGTTTTTATTAAAAATATGATCTATTCCTGTTTTTCAAACTAGTAAGTTCAACTTTCAAATAAAGCAGCAAGTATAGCAGGCTCTGGTGAAAAGCTGAAGTCAGTTTTGTTATTATTAATATTTTTTTTTCCCATGGTGCTGTTTGGTTTGCAATAGGAGGTGAAGTTCAAGTTACGACATAATGTGTCAGAGCTGCAGGAGGCTGTCAGTCAGGACTTGTCCTCACACCAGCAGGCTTTGCTCAAGCTCCTGCTTTGCAGAGGCCTGTACCCTCAGCTGTCACTGCCCGATGAACACAACTCCACCCGCAAAGACTCTGACCAGGTCAGGCTTCCTTCTACACTGAATTTCCTTTTATAACGTATAAATATACAGTAATCTGATTATTTCTATGGTGACTGAAAAAAATTAAGTAAGGAGAAAAATGAAACTTCCATTTTGTGATCTTATGTTGTGTAGGTGTTTCACACAAGGAATAAGCAAGGAGTGGTGATTCACCCAACCAGTGTGTTTGCCAGTGACCCAGAAGTGTTACAGGTGCCTGAGGGTGACACTGGAGAAATGGGTACAACCTACCTTCACATTCTTATTTTTTATTTTATTTTTTGTACAGAAGATGTAAAATAAAAGCCGTTACACAGTTGATCTGATGATACCTCTTGTCCAAAGTTCCCAACAGTGTACAAACTTTCACCTTCCTTTCTCTGTTGAGACTGATGCTAACCTTTTTCTTATAAGAGCTTTCTTACTGGCTATCAGAAAATACTGAACAAATATTTATTTTTATTTCATTCTTCTAATATATCTAGTCTCAAACCTTAACAGAAAGGGGCACTTTTACATTGGATATTTATTCCATGCTCGTCTTACACCTTACACCAGTATTGCTGTAGTAGTGTACAACACCAAAAAAATGGGGGAATAAAACCCCTCCAGCAACAATTTCCTCGAGAAATTTCAAAAACTGCTTTGTGCAGGTGAAGAATCTCATCACGTTCTTTCATCGAAACTCTCTCCAAGACAGAGTTAATATACTTTTTCATTGTTATGTATTTAATTTTCCCCATGTTTTCAGCTACAGTATGAAATTCCCTCTTTTTCTAATTTTCCTTTATGCGTATTATGCCTTCTTCTTTCATTCTGTTAATCCACTGTATCATTTAGGAAAACATCTAAACCTTGGCATTGATTTATAAGCTTTTATAAAGATCCTCGGAACAACAGACTACGTCTTATCCAAAGAGTTACCACCTCTATGTGATGTCTAATTTGTAAAAATCTTAATCTGTCCCTCATAAAAAGAGTCACTGTATTTGTATTTGTTTGATTCTCTTTGACCATCAGTTCACGCTTAGATGCTTGGTTGATTCTGATATTTTGAATTTTTCTTTGACAAATTAGATTGGATTGTAAATAAAAGTATTTTTGATATTTGTACAAATTTGGCTTGTAATTAGATAATGCTTTTACATTGGTGGGTTAATCTGGTCAGAATTATATTTTAAGATATTTAAACACAGCATTTCACAGATTTTCCTAAACAATTTTACATTTCACAGCCTAAATTCTCAATCAGATACCAAGGAGGAGCATTTCTTTTTCAAGGTTACTTTAAAACTAGCAAAAACAACATCTTCACTAATCTGATTTATTATATGAAACCACATTTCCTGTCATATAAAGTCCAACTTTATATGACAAAGAGAAACCGTAACCTGCTCAAGGCAATAAAGGGTCAGCAGTGCTTTCATTTGTTTCCAGTTAAACAAAATCTCTCTTTTTCCGCCCTCTGATCACTGAGTTTACCTTTGATCTTCTATTGAATATCTCACATGTCATCTGTGTTTCCTGCCTGCAGGGCCTGATAGGAGAGACAGCACCAAACACCAGCTGTTAGCCTTCGTCACTCTGTTGGAGACCAACAAACCCTATTTGTCAAACTGTGTGCGGGTTCCAGCGCTACAAGTTAGTACCTGATGTGGGATATCCCTATTTCCTCCACAAACCACTACATTTAAACAAAAAAACATGTTGGATAATAATGCTCTGTATTATCTTAAAGACACCTGATATTGTGAATGTAAACAAAACGAATCCAGTTCGATGCTATTACCGATTCAGAGTAGGACAAATACTTAACATAGTAATATTTTCTTGAAATCCATTAATGCACTCGCTCCAGTGTTGCACCAAGTTGCATGCTTTAAATTAAACTAACCTGGATTACATGGAATTCTCTTTGTATTACGATGTGCTATTTGGGTACGCACCACACATGGGACAGTAAATTAAACTGGACGGTGTATTCCTTTCTTCCAGTTTAGTTTATTTTTTTCACTTAGTAACATATTAAGTAGCAAGAACTGTGGCACAATGTTGTCAGTGTGCAGGTTTAATAAAGAGAGGAACATCAGAATATACGGATGAATAATGGCTGTGGGAAAGAAAACTTTTTGGGGGATTCTGTGCCAGGTTATGGTTTTATTTCATCGTCTCTTCCATTACTTCCAGTTTTTGCCAGTTCATATATGATGTATTAATCATTTCTAATTTGTTCACCAGGCGCTGCTGCTGGTAGCAAACTCAGTGGACACTAACGCTGACTGTGCACGACTAGTGGTGGACGGCTGGCTGGAGTTGGAGCTGAAGGAGCCAGAGGAGGCTCTGAAGGTGCTGTCCACAGCGCTTACTCTCAGGGCTGAGTGGGAGCGCCTGCTGCAGGCCCAGCTGGGACAGAACTCAACAGGGGGAGCAGCAGTCGGGCAGGGGGTGTCCCGCAGAGTTGTGCAAAAGCTGAGTGAAAGCCTGGTCCGCTTTCTGCTCTACACTGAGGTACTGATGTGCCAGCTTGGTTGTTACTGTATAATGGCCATCACTTGATGATCCTAGAACACAGAGAAGCAGAACGATAAAGTTAGAAGAATCGCCCATTTGTTCCAGAAACAATTTAACACATCACTAAACAGCTGATAAAATGTAAACAATGTACATAAGACCAATACGTTAATAGTCAAAATGTTTTTTTGTGTATTTTTTACTTTCCCTGACAGGTCACTTATAGCCTTCGGCGACTCTCAGCTTTCCAGACCCAGAACCTGTACATTGGTCCTCAGTCTGAGTCTGTGTCGTCGAACACTAAAGCTGGAGATTTAAACCCGCTGTTTCCAGGAGCCGAGGCCAAGCCAGACCCCAT
The DNA here is from genome assembly GCF_057382095.1 of Aulonocara sp. 'chitande type north' Nkhata Bay. Lineage (NCBI taxonomy): Eukaryota > Metazoa > Chordata > Actinopteri > Cichliformes > Cichlidae > Aulonocara > Aulonocara sp. 'chitande type north' Nkhata Bay. Next base: position 34,233,136 of record NC_141357.1, read on the forward strand.
TAAAGGAGGCCTACGTGTCACCAACTTTTTCACCTACAACTGTCTGGCTGTGAGTTTGTCTAAAAACAGCAGCAATTCAGAAATGCATTGAGTTAAAGTTTCAAAGAAATTATTGTTTCAGCTCTTAGGGCTGTATTTACATATTACATTCCCTATATAGCAATGGAAGTTGAAAGAAGGACAATTCTAGAGTTTTACATATCAGAACATAATTTAAAAAATCATCTGGTCTCTAAAACATCCTAAAAACATCCCAAAATTAAGAAAATGAAACATATATATAAATATAATAAAAGTAATAATTACCCAAATTGCTTTCATGTGAATTAAGATGGAAAGTAGCAGCCAGTTGTTAATCAAATGCACTTGATTAATTGAACATCTGCAAGTGTGACCACCTGTGTTAAAGTAGGTTTGGATGTTTGCTGGTCTGGAGTCTTCCTGTGTATAACAAAGTATACTGGAGTCAGATGTGACGCCATCTATCTGACAGCTAAAGCTTGGCTAACTGATCATCTACAGCAGACTGGCTGAATAAGAAAAGAATCAAGGTGCTGGAATAGCCCTGCCAAAGTTCAGACCTCAGCCCACTTGAAATGCTGGCAGGACCTTAAGGGGCTATGCTTAAACCTCTCATGAGAAAGAATATAGTTAGGACCAGGTGATTTTTTTTTTTAATATGTCCTGATATTTGAAACCACAGAAATGAAAAACATTGGAAATTTCTTTTTCATGACTGTAAGTTTGTCTGGGGTTTTTAAAAAGTTATTTGAGAGTTCTTTATATATTGTTTCACTTATCAACCTCCAAAATCAAAAGCTATGCCAGAAATTTAATCTCTTCCAAAGTAATACAAGTGACAAAATGCATTTTTTTGAAATACTTTTACCTTGTACGTGGAATCCATAACTTTTTAGACAATGACCCTCAAAATTACTGTTATATACTAGACTGTCCCTTTCAATGTTATTCATATAGATGCAGAGTGTACGTCAGAACCAGGATTTTAACCTAACTGCATCAACAGAGACATCAGACAAAAAAATAGTTAAAGACCTGCAGTTTGGCTGTATATGGATTATAAGGTGCCATTTCCTCAACCAAGTTATAATGAAAAAATACAATTAAAAATTAAAACAATAGATGGTCAGTTCTAGGTTTAATGTCTCGAGTATTTTGTTCATGCATGAAAACAGATCATTTTGGAATGAAACCGCGCAGCTTGTCTTATTAAATCTACGCATTATTTTAGTATTTCTAAATTATGATTCGCAGGATTCAAAAGACCTCTACAGTGAGTGCTTACGTACTTTCTGGAGCTGTCCCAACTGTGACCTGTACATGCCTCTAACTCCACTGGAAAGAATGCATCATGAAGCTTCCTGCAGGCCGGCTGGAGAACAGCAGCAGCCTGAGGAAGGTCAGGAATTTCTTTTGTACTCTGATTGGTTTAACACATTAAGCGTTAGGCCACATACTTTATTTTAGAAGAGCTAAAGAATTTGATACGAAGTGTGCGTGCGTTTGCCAACTGTGTGTGTTTTTATTTTGTATTTTATTTCAGAGCCAGAGGGTGGAAAAGCAAGCTCTTCATCAAGCCTTACCAGAGTTTATCACTGTGATGTGTGCAATCAAGACCTGACCCTCACCTCCACTGAGATCCTCAAACATAAAAGGCAGCACATGTATTCTGCAAAGTAATGGACCCCAGCATCCAAAGGATAACAGCTAATCACAGTTTTGGTGGTGGTTGTGGGGGGTGTTGTTTTGTTTTTATTTTAATGGAAAATTTGTGTCTTCTTCCTCCCTTTTTAATACTTGTGGATCTTTTTTTAAGGCAATGTTCCTGCCCTCTAGTGGTCACTTGTTATATTCTGTTGTAGCTTACTGTAAAGTCCTGTTCCTGTAGGAGAGATGCAGATTTAGAAAACTAGTCTCCTTAATTTTTTTTTTTTTTTTACAAAATATAATATAAATATTTGAGTAATAATCAAAGGCAAGAAATAAATGTGTGTTTAACAAAAGAATACATTTATAGGCTTTTTTCTTTTAAAAAAAAAAGAAAAAGATTCCTTCCACAGCTCTATGGAACAGTTATAAAGCAATTTGAACCAGTGTTTGGGAAACGGCACAGTGAGTTTTATACATGCACACATGAGAAAGAAGAAAACGCTTTTAAAATATAGAGTGAGGGTTTAATAATGATACAAACCCACGATATGTAACACCTCAAAGCAGCACATTGGCACAAAGTCAGAAGTAAGACAGCACAGAAGATAAAAACCTGTCTCAAAAAAATAAAGAATCAGAATAAATATCTCAATAAATAAATAAACAGGTAATATCTCATTAATTACTTTGAAACTAATAAATACGTACATTTGAAAATATGCACATTGGCAGAAATTAATAATCAAAAAAGGAAATAGTACTTAATACAGAGTTACTTAGAAATCATAAGTTATTGATTACTCAAATCAAAAGGCACATTTATTAAGATGTAAGAATGGGGCCTGCAATTGTGATCGCATGACTGTCAGTACTGTACTCTAACACCATTTCTGAACCAGAAGCAGCAAACTGTGTGCAATGGCTTTACTAGTTCTGCACCATCGAGTGAACACGTGTGTCTGTGTGTGAGGATCTATCAGATTTGTGGAGAGAGTGTGTGTGAGTGTGTGTGTGTGAGAGAGAAAGACAAAGGTTTTGAATCAGGGGATGGCAGTCTTGTGACTGGGTTTGGATTTCCTGCCATTGTGACAGGGCGTCTTTAAAAAAATTAAAAAATTAAGAGGACCAACAATGTTGGCAGGCTGGCCTAGTAGTAAAGACAATGTCCCATAACCAAGAGATCGAGGCTTGTGTTCATCAGCAGTTGCATGTCCTGACTCTGAACCCTACTGTCTCTTCACTCACTTTAAGTCACTTTGGATAAAAATTCTTGGCTAAACTTAAAATGTAAATAACATGGTGAAGCTTCTGAAAGGTTCATTCTGCCATAATTTAAAGTCCACCCAGGTGATGCTGCATTTGAGACAACGAAACTCGGTCAGCACTGGTTTCCTTATACAAAAAAAGGTATATCCATCACTTACACTTGTATTACCTTTCTGGGATTCTCAGTACATTCCATGTGTTATTTAAATTTGTTGACTTTTGTTTTTTTTAAAGCTGCAAAATCAACAACAATCAACTTTTTTTACTTTGTGATGATTTTTTTTTAATGACTTAAAGCTTATTGCATTTAATACATATTATATAACCATTATGGCCTTATTTAAGTTTTTTCACTTAACAGAAAAAGCCCAAATTTTCTTGTTGTATTTAATTTTGGAAGTGACGCACCTTTCTATAGTGGAACTGGTGTGCTTTTATGCAATGTGGCAATTTGTAAGGTGAAACAAAAAGACATACTGTAAACAAATATCCCTGTACCTGTATTCTAAGGAATTCCTACAAAAATGAAAGGATTTTTTTTGTCCATTTCTTGGTCTAAATGAACTATTAATGCACCTTTAACTGGTTATTAACTGGAAGTAGAAATGTATCCTGCCAATCAGCAAAATAAAACATAGAAATGCAAGGTACATCACCAGCAACATTTTTAAAAATGTCTCAGGGCAAATTCATCTTTAATGCCAGCTTTAAATTTACAAAATCTTCCGCACCCTGGGTGGAACAGAAACTTGGAGCTTTGTTTCTAAATCACGCAACCACTCCAGTTGACAACAGGCAGTGGGAACGTTTGAATAGAATAGCGTAAAAATAGCAGCTTTTTTGACCTTCCACTTAAAGCAATATAAAAACCGCATCGCCTGTTTCGTTCAGTGTTTTCAAGTTAATGTGTCTTTTTCTAATCACAGCGTCAACAGTCTGCAGCAGACGCGTTCGAATGTCGCACCTGCGAGCTACGTGCTGCTGCTCAAAGACAACTTTGTGTTCCTGTTTTTCTGTTATGCTTGATGTCGAGCACAGCAACACACTACAGTATTCAGTTTCAACACTTTTCCATTACTGCTTAGTGTATACTAACATGACTAACCAGTACAAAAATAAATTTTGAAACATTGTTCATTGCACTTAAATTTTTGGTGGTGTCTCACACAGAGGCCGAGACACATCAACAGATTGGTTACCATGGGGTCCTGTTTTGTTTTTCTTTGGGGACAGTGCAGTCACTGTGTACATTAGGTAGAATAGACTCGCTCAGAGGCCTCAGTTGTAAGCACCTTGACTGATTCAACAAGTACAGTGGTGGGATATGAGGATTTCTATGATATATATTGAAAATACTTGGGAATATGGGAAAAATACATGTATGTGCAAATGTGAGGGTGCTGAATGCTAGACACATATTCTCCTTTTTTCTTTTTGGAAACAAAAAAGTAACCATGTGTTTGGTTACAAAGGATCATTATGAATCATGTTATGACTTTTAAGTCTTGGTGGTCATCATTGCAACTTCCCTTAACAATAATTGTCTCTTTGCATTTGATAACCTTTCTCCCATTGTGGTATAATGCGGTATAATCAAAGGACAACACTAGTGGTCTCAGATGCTTGTACTCTCTTGAAGACTGCATGCACCATGTGCTCATTCACACCAAACATCTCTCCTTTTTTTCTTTCCTTGTTTTTAGTAACATCTGAGGTAAAATTAGAGGTAAAGGGTGACATCTGTTCATCTGACTGATAAACAGGCCAACATGGAACAAATAACTTCCCCAAGATCTCATGTTTGTGAGTACGTGAATGTGTGTGCCATTTGGGGATTCTGTCAATATGTTTTACATTTAATAAAATATACCAATTAAAATTATAACAATCATATATATAAACATCTTTTGTTTTTTGAGTTTTTTTTCCTTTCTAAATTAAAAAAAAACGGACATTTGAAACAGTGTACACTTCACTGTTGCCTCTGCCACCTTCTTTCTGTGATAAAGTCACTGACAGCTAACTCTAGATCAGCCACTCCTCAATAAATCCACTATAACTCCCACAGAGCCTGGTCTGAGTGCAATGCACCTACAGCAGGCATGGACCAGTGAGGAAGGCCCCAGGTTGAAAAGAGAAAGAGCCGAATGCAGCGGAAGGCTGTTGGGCTTTGGCGGGCCAGAGGTCTGGGTCTACTGAGAGCACTGTTCCTATTTAGGGCCAACCTTCTGCGTCCTAACGGATGCTCTCTTCTCTCAATACCCAAACCCCCTCGGTCCAGGAAACCCCTCCCTCCCAAAAGCCTGGCTTCATCGGACTGCCTTGTGCTTTCCCCCACAGCAGCCACACCTCTCCCCACATCGCAGGCAGGCGCGCAAAGGCAGGTAGCAGCACATGCAGGGCACAAAGAGAGACAGGGCCAGGAGGGCCAACCAGCGGGCACAGCAGAGGGGATGCGGGTGGCCCCCCATTGAGTCATCACATGAACAAGGCTCCCAGAACTCTCCCTCAGAGTCCGACATGCAGTGGTAGAGCAGACTCTCTGCGCACCACACACAGGTCCACTGGCGCAGGCAGTGCAGGGCCGGGTCTGGGGCATCTCTGCATCGGCCCCGCCCATTCTCTGAAGCACTGAAAACAGAGCGGCAGTACACACAGCGAGACGAGCATGACGATGAAGCCTGAGGGCACGGGCTGTCATCATCGGGAGAGATTGCTCCTGGGTCACCACTACTACTGGCCCCTCCTCCTCTCTTACGAGTCCGCGACCGGGGAGTGGCCAGCGATGTGTGGATGCAGCAGGGCGACGGCGAGCCTTTACCCGTCTCCTGGGGTGAACCGGCACCTGAGGACACGCCGGATACAGCATTGGGCATGGACATACAGATGGGTGACGATGAGGATAAACGCTGGGAGGCTTTACTGTCCAGGCTCACAGTCACATCACAGCCCGCCGAACCCACTCCCGCCAGCTCCTTCTCAAAGCGAACCACGCACAGCTCTGACTTGTCCTGCAGGCTTCCTCCACCACCAACAACCACACCGCCAGTCAGCCCCCCAACCATAGTCCTTGTGGCCCCTGCCCGTCTGTAATCCTCATAACCTCGAGAACCCCACAGGTCTTTGCAAGGGTCCACACTGTGCAGGTCTCCCTCCTCCAGCAATGAAATAGTGGGTGAGAGGGGGGACAGGGGAGATGAGGCTGGGGGACCTACAGGAGGAGTAGGTGGAGCAGGAGGTGGGGGCGGGGGCGCCGGGGGATTCAACACAGCCGTCATTTGTGAGAGTTGGTGCTGGCCCGACCTGGTGTGGATCTGTGGAGAGGGTGTAGGATTACAGAGTGAGTCAGGAACATTGTGTACTATGGCAGTGGTTATAGAAGGTTTTCATTTCTCAGATATCCCACATCCATACACAAGAAATAGAAAAGGCCACACCTGTTAAAATCTCACTTTATGCATTCTCAATGTAGAACAAATAAACTTGCATGGACTTAACAGTGGGGACAGAGGGGGGAAAAATCAACCAAAACAGTTGATGGGGTTTTTTTTGGGGGGGGGGATCTAAAACAGCTCACAAACCTCTTTCTAGGTTGTCTGCAGAAATCATTACTCAGCTTTTAAAGTGTTTATTGACGAGAAATAACTGCAAATAAGTGCAAATAACTGAAAAATCAGTTACAAATGCACATATCAAGATGTGCACATTATTCTCAGTGCAGTGGTATGGTCTAGTCAGTAAACTACAGCTAGAGCAGGAGGTGGTGTGCTACCTGAGCAGGTGTTTGCGTGGTTACAGCATGGCTGGATCCAAAACTAAACTCTTCCGACCGCACGAAGCAAGTAGACGATGACTCGCTTGTCACTATGGTGATGGGTTTGGGAAGCATCTCCTTTCTGCTGTTGGATGACGACTCACTTCCTGTATGAGACTGATAGAGGTTGCATGCCACCCCGCAAATCAAAAATCAACAATGACTGCATTTGGGTCAGGTGACAGAATACACAAACCCATTTTATTCAATATGTGGTCAAACAATGACCTGTTCGGTTACTCACAGCTTGTCCGTCATCCTCAGTGTCGGCCTCTTCTGGCGTGGAGGATGAGGGCGAGTCAGAGCCTTGTAAACGTAAAAAGAGATGACTTAGGTTTTCCTGCATATTTTCTATGAATCATATTTTATACGCAGCTCATGTCTACCTCTGTCGAGCTTGTCTATGACAGTCTGAAGCCCTTTCTCAAAGGAGATGGCATCGGCAGGGCTCTGGAATGTAAGGCCAAACTTTCGATCCTCTACTCGCCAGTGATGGAAGATGGGGTTCACCTTGTTGTACACTAACCCTTTTTGCACTGCACACTCCAGCACCGGCTAGACAGAAACATCATTCCAGACAATTTAAGAAGTTAGTTAACCAATTAAGATCTAGTCCTTCCTTAAGTTTTAAGACAGCATATATCTACAGTCTTTGGATGGTGTTGACAAGCAACGTGTCACCAAAGACAGGCATAACACACGCACACACTCACTGCTCGATCTCGCAGCCGTTCTCCACGTATGATGTACTCCCTCCGTCCCCTGCCATCATGACTCCGCCCCTTACATATGACCACATGACTGAGGCCACCACCTCCAAGGGGCACCCAACCGCCACTGGAGTCATCACGTGTCATCACCACCGCACGAACACGCACACTGTCAGGGAAACCAAGAGTGAGCCGAGGCCATGGCTGATTAACCAGTGTATCCTAATGTCTTGATGCATGCTCAATCATCCAGGTTAGGAAATCCCAAAATGTCTATTCTCTTCATCTGGCTGTAGCCTTTTCAGTGGGAGAAAGACTTTGTCACTCATCCAAGTGACTTTTTCTCTTCACCCTGAGACTAAAAAGCTCTAAGTCCAGATGAACAGAATAAACTTATTGGTATGCACTATAATAATAAACACACACTGGCACACACATGTGCACAAATACCTGCAGCAACTGATATGCACAGTCATTCAAGTGAAAACAGGTAAAGCCAGATCAACTTTCAGAACACAAAAATTCAGTACAGTGTGAGGATTTCAGGGTCAGGATTGATGCCAGCACACATGTTTCCATAAAGAAATTCACACAAAAACCACAAAACTGACAGCTTAGTTGGACTATGAGTCGTGGCTATGCAACATGACCACTCAAAGGTATATCATACAGTAACTCATAGCTAAGGCAATTACTCATGTGACCGGTAAATCTAATTTTAAGTATCAGTCTGGCTTGGTGTTAGCATTTCCTAAGCATTTCTGCTGCTAATGTTTGAAAGCTAGAATGTTAAGCTATAGTGTGAGCTATATGGGCTCAAAATTAAGGGGCTATGGAGCAAATTGATAGAAAGAACGCCAAGGTTGAGGAGGAGAGAAATGGCCAAATGGGAGGAGGGAGGAAGAATGAGTGTTTCCAAGATAGACGTATCAATGAACGCACCCATCGCCATCAGAGGCCCGGCATTCTTACAAAAAGAAGAAGAAGAAGAAGAAGCTGCTCTCGCCAAATCGGCTGAATAATTCAGCACTGCAGTTCGACATGTGTTTGTAATGCATGCACAGCTGCATCTTTTTGTCATTTTTCAAAGCACACTGAATTTTAATTGTTGCAATTATTTTTCTTAAGACGCTCCCTGTCTCCATTCCGCCCCTGCTGCACGCACTCATTAACACACCCCGATATTATGTTATATTTTTTTATGAATGGGATGGAGCGAGACTGGATTTGACACTGCACTGCGCGTTATACATTTCGCCGCAAAAAACGTTTTAGGCCCAAATACAATGCAATCGCGTGTGAAAAGGGAAGAATGAAGAAGAAGAAGAAGAAGAAGAAGAAGAAGAAGAAGAAGAAGAAGAAGAAGAAGGAAAAAACGAACGAGTGGGTGAGAGGATGGAGAGGAAACGAGAGATGGGGGGAGGGGGCCCGATTAGAAAAGGGAAGAAGGAGAGGAGGGGTGAGAATGAGGGAGAGCGAGGGAGAGAGAAAAATCACATTTCATTCATAAAGTTTGGCTTTAAAAAATCATAATGAAACCCCGAGACACGTTGATAAAAATCACAACGCCTCCATCCCTCCCTCGTTTTACTGTAGCCATGTCTTGAATGACGCGATGCTGGCCCCAAACTCGCCATATTTCGCCTCCCCCCTCCATACATTTTACACACTGACTGATTTCGTGCTTGTTTTTACCAATCACTAACCACGCATTTCGTTTTTGAATTGCTGCATAGCACCCGATGTTTGCTCAGTACAATAATTGTTGTTATTTCGTTAATTTTGTGCGTGCATGCCGTGTGCCAGTCATCCAAAAAGCACAGGTCCACATGTAGGTGGCTTGACATTTATCACAATTTGGCGTGGATATATCGGAAATGGGGTGTATGCTGTTGATTCAAAACTACGTAATGGTGTTTTTATTCTCGGCAGCCTGCTAAACTGTAGAGCACCGAATGTGATAACAGTGCATGATACTGGTGTAACACTGAGGGTGGTGGCGTTCTTTCCTATCCGTTTTTTTTTTTTTTTTTTTTTTTTTTGGCGGACGATTGAATATATATGTGCAATGTTAAAAATGAAAATGTAAGGACTTACTCGCCCTCCATGGCTCGGTGTTGCCCGCCGCTTGCAGCAGCCCACCCCAGGGTCTCCTCTCTCTCTCTCTCTCTCTCTCCCTCTCTCTCTCTTTTTATCCTCCTTTCAGGAAACACTCAGGCTCGCTCACATTCTCTCTCCATCTGCTCTCATTTTCCTAATCTTTCTCTCTCTTGCTCTCGCTCTCTCTCTCCACCTTGATGTCGTTTCGGTGTATCAGGATAGGCTTGAGGTTGCAGCAGCCATTTTCCGCTGGCAGCATCCTCCCTCTCTCTCTTTCTCTCTCTCCCTCCCTCCCTCATTCTCTCTCTCTCTCTCTCTCTCGCTCCAAATCACTCCCTCTCTTATTCCTTTTCTCACTCTACCTGCCCTGTGCCAGCACATCCACACTAATCATTGACAGCATCGCGGCTTTAGCTAGCCTATAGGGTTTTTCACCATGTGATTTTAAATGGCTGATAATGATACCGAGTTGCTGATACATGCAGTGACGTGGGTGGTGAATGAAAAGCTCGGTAAAACCATCAATGACCTCTGGTTGATCCGTGATAACTGTGGAGAAAACTAAATTCTATGAAATTCTATGAAATGCAGGTAAAATAAAATCCGACTGCATAGTTCCTTTAAAGTATAAGCCCGGCACAGTAATATGCGTCTGTATTAATTACATTTTAACTGTTTATATATACAGTTTATATGCAACCAAAAGCAGGGCAAAAATACTATTTAGTCCACTACAAGGTCCATAGTTTGGGCGAATCCACAAAGGTTTCAGCACCATGGACAGCAATTCACCTTAGCGTAATGAAATGGTACATCCCCAATGTGAAGGCATTTGGGGTTAAACGCTGTGTTTCAATACACTCTGGTGACTTTTTACTTTATGACCATTTTTGTTACTTTTTAAACAACGAATATACTGTATACTACCTCACTGCGGCTATTCATATAGGCCGTATATTTACCGCTAGTGTTTTCTAAGAGAAATAAATGCAGGTAAAATAAAATTAGAATGCATATTTACTATTTTAGTATAAGCCAGTGTATATATATATATATATACATATATATATATATGTCACTGTTTACTACAGGGAAAAAAAGTTTGCTACTGGCACATAACACTGTGTATCAATGGCACTGTGACAACCTTTTATTTTGTGGTAATTTATTACTTTCTTCTGCCACAAATATACCAGCCTACTGTTTGAACTTGGAAAAAAATATATATCACTATGGATGTTCCTATAAGTTACATAATATCCATATTTTTTAATGTACAATTTACCCCATGTGAATAGATGACACTCTGGCCACTAATCATTTTAGTTTTCAACTCTAAGGCCATAAATACACCAAATGCACTTGTAAAAATTATGCTGCACTGTAGCTATTCATAAAGACTGCTTTCTCACGACGTTTGAGAAAAGTAGCCCAGCTATGTTTTGTCTCTTTCCGTTAAAATTCCTGCAATTCTTCACAATGTCCTTGGACTGCTTTGAGTTAAAGCAGAAATACCACAATGAGAACTGTAATGTAAAGCGGCAATGATAGGCATTGCTGCCACGTGTTTTTAATGTCTCTTTAATGAAAATTATAGCGTGAGCCTATTCCATGTCCATCAAATTCACTTATTATAAATTAACTTTCTACTGTCCGTTCAGTCCCTCTAATCCATTTAGCATTTTAATTTAAAAGAAAAAAAGTAAGTGTGAATTAACAACAACATACCAGACAATGGAGATTCTTGGAAATCAAGCGTGAAAAGAAATTTTTTCTTAAGTTGAGAAAGAGATTACTTTTTCATTCATCCCTGAAGCTCAGTTATGTTACATCAGAAAAATAACCTGATTTAAACACACAGGTTCTCACAACTTTAACATGTACAATTCTTTTAAATGCAAAAAACATAATCTCACGGCACTTTACAAGATAAAGGACTTACACTATTAGAGTAACCAAACTAATCCCTTTAAGCCAACTCTCTTGGTGATAGTGGTCTGTCTCGCTCTTGTAGTTCTGTAGAAGATGTTGTGTTTAAATACCCAAGGTTAGTTTTCAGCACCACGGACAGTCCCTTAATAAACGGCTCAGACGCAATCACAAACGAATCTATGTTTTATGTGTCTTCATCACTTTTAAGTTAGTTTAGAAAAAATATTTCATGAAGGCTAACCCAAAACATATTTAATGTTAAACCTTGACATAATTTACTAATTTTAGTAACAATAACCTACTACTAACAACAACAACAATATGAGCTCGTTATTCGCCAAAATGTCAGGTATTAACAGTGCAGAGACAGGTATTTAAGATATTATAATTTTGGGGGGGGGGGGGTGGATCAATTCAATTCAATTTAATTTATACAGCGCCAAATCACAACAACAGTCGCCTCAAGGCGCTTTATATTGTAAAGTAGATCCTAGAGATCCTAGAGAAAAAACCAACAATCATATGACCTCCTATGAGCGAGCACTATGGCGACAGTGGGGAGGAAAAACTCCATTTTAACAGGAAGAAACTTCCGGCAGAACCAGGCTCAGGGAGGGGCGGGGCCATCTGCTGCAACCGGTTGGGCTGAGAGAAGGAAAACAGGATAAATACATGCTGTGGAAGAGAGACAGAGATTAATAGCAGGTACAATTCAATGCAGAGAGGTCTATTAACACATAGTGAGTGAGAAAGGTGACTGGAAAGGAAAAACTCAATGCATCATGGGAATCCCCTGGCAGCCTACGTCTATTGCAGCATAACTAAGGGAGGATTCAGGGTCACCTGATCCAGCCCTAACTATATGCTATATCACATACTGCATTTTTCCAAACTACGTCCAGCACCATGTCATGATCTCTATGTGTTTGGAGGCACACCACAATTTCACTTTAATTCATTCATGGAATAGCATTGCAGTTTTATCAGATGCAATATGCATCATGTAGATCTCCCTTTTCCACCACTTCTCAAAGATTCTCTGTTGGATTGAGGTCAGGTGACTGTGGAGTTCATTTCAACACAGTGAACCTGACATTGATATGGTCAGCAAACCAATGTGATATATTTTAAGCTCGTGAAAGCAGCTAAGATGGGCACACTTTAGTAACAAAGAGGTGGACAGCAACAATATTAAGACCGACTATAGTGTTTGAAAGATGTTCAGTTGGTACTAAAGGGGCCAAGGTGTGTCAAGAAGATATCACCCACGCTATTAAACCACTAGAAGCAGTCTAAGCTACTGATTCAATGCAGGATGAATCCACACTTCATGTCCTTTATGCTAAATTCTGACCCCAAATGTTGCAGCAGAAATTGAGACTCATCAGACCACAAAATATTTTTTGACTCTTGGATTATCCTATTGGCGACTTGTGGAATTAGAACCGTTTCGTTCTTAGCTGACCAAAGTGGTACCCTGTGTGGTCTTCTACTGCTGTAGCCCATTTGCTGTTTCGCATACCTTGGTTGCAACTGGTTATTTTAGTTACTGTTTCCTTCCTTAAAAAAATGTTTCCTTTCTTCACAGTTTGAAGGAGTCTTGCCATTTTCCTGTGACCAGGAGATGGATGTGAGAATTTCCCAGTAGATCAGCAGTTTCTAAGACACTCACCAACAGCAAGAACCATACCTAACCACTCAAGTTAATTAAAGGTGAGTTAAATCACCTTTCCTCCCCATACTGATGCTCATTTTGAACTTCAGCAAGTCATCTTAACCATGCCTAAAGGATTGAACAGATTGATTGTTAATACAAATGTCGAATCATTCAAACCGGTGTAACTTAAAAAGTGGCCGGTAAGTGTAAGGCAATGACAAAACATGGCAGCGTCATTACACATCCAAGTACTCAAAAAACTAAACTTCCACCGTGAAACCAGTTTATTTTTGTTTTGTTTTTTGGTTAATCTGTCATTTTAAGGTTATTTGAATACACAAAATATTACTAATGATTCAAAACTTACATATCTTATTCACAATGCTCTTACAAACCTCTACCTGGCCACATAACACCTTAATTTGCTTAAATGGCCTACAAATTAATACAATCAGGAAAATAAGTATAAATCAAATGAAACCCAGCAATGGCAGTGAAACAATACACAGATTGATGGACTCAATTCCTGAGCGATTGTGGCTCAAGAGTTGGGAGTTTGCCTTGTTATCAGAAGGTTGCCGGTTTGAGTCCCAGCTTGGACAGTCTCGGTCGTTGTGTCCTTGGGCAAGACATTTCACCCGTTGCCTACTGGTGGTGGTCAGAGGGCCCGGTGGTGCCAGTGTCCGGCAGCCTCGCCTCTGTCAGTGCGCCCCAGAGTGGCTGTGGCTACAATGTAGCTTGCCATCACCAGCGTGTGAATGTATGGGTGGATGACTGGTTGTGTAAAGCGCTATACAAATACAGGCCATTTACCATTTAGTTTGCCCCTCTGAAGCAATGAAAAGATTCACAAGACTGTGACCCAGTAACACAAATCCCACAAGCTGCATCAGCTCCAAGTGCAATTCACATCTCTTAAAAACAAGCAACCAAAAAAACCCAACAATCGTGGATTAAAGGAGTTGTACAATGAAACTAAAACAACATACCACAAATAAAAGAAAAATAGTCTGTTTTAAATCTTTTTTCATAATTGCAGAAAGGGATAATGAATAACTGAATGGATATTTATTTCAATTGCATCATCACCAGTTGCTGGGTGCTCTGAAGTCAGATATCCAACACCACCTCTGGCATGTCAGAATAACCAAAACATGCTTAGCACCCAAAGAAGTGCACAGGAGACATGTGGTATGGTATGGTATAGTATACGTTCAACATAAGGAATCTGGCTATCATTAATAAAATCTGAATAACTATGTGATCGTAACTAGGACCCAATCTTACCCTTAAGATGAAAGTTCAAGCATTTTACTCTTCCTTATATTTTCCTTTGTACCATTGGTTAATAATCAGTAATTCTATTTTTGATTCCACTTCCAAATGCACCAGCTGCATCCAGCTTACTCAACATTGAAAGAGACTAGAAAAGACACTGACCAATGAAAGAAGGCATTACTATTGAGCTGCTATCAGTGGCTTAATTCTGGGGAAAGTTAGAAATGTATAAAGAACACAACACTAACATGCAAAAAGTTTGTTTTATGAATCATTTATTGTAGATCAATGTGTTTACAAAATGTCTAGTGAGGAAGAGTCAAACACAAACTTCAGTGGCAATTTTAGATACAAGGCAAGGGCAATACATTTATTTTTGTTCTACCCAGGAGAGAAAACTTTGATACAAAAAGAATTTGAAGTTCAGGGAAAAAAATGGTGAGTTTATTGACAGTTGTTTGACACTGAATACCAAAATTAGGGTGATGACTTTAAATTTTCTTACAGTTGAAAAAGAAGAGACCCAGTGTTTAAAAGAAATATCTGGGAATGACTAAAGAAAACTAAAGTTTAACGTTGGACAGATGGTATTTTGAATAAAAGAACCGGCTTTAAACACTCAGACTCTCACATGTCTGCAATATAGATATTTATATAGCAACTGCTAATTAGACCAAAGGTGATATTTTCAGTGGGGGGTTTTGTATTAAAATAAAAACCAATCTGTCAGACTTCCAGGTAGATTTGGGAAAACAGGAATAATGGATGCCAGTTGATTTGTGAGGCATAGGAAACAAATAAACCACTCTGGCAATAAAGGAAGTCATATCCCTTAGTGAAACTGTGTTTGAGCTGACTGGATGTATACTGGACCAGTGGCGTGTTTGTCTGAGTGCATCTGTACATGGTTGAGTGTGTTCCTGGGGGCGGATTACACAATCATTTCCAGCTGTCGTGCGTATTCGATGACCTGTTGTGCCAGCTCAGTAGAAGGGATGTTCACCTCTTCTGTCCGCTGTTGCTGATTGGTGAAAGAGTAATAGCCATCTGCACTCAAATTCCATCCTCTCTGAAATGGGGGAAAATGTATTCATTTAAACAAATAAAAAATAAAATGAAAATCAACAGTTACAGATTGCTTATGTAGTTATTTGACTTATTACATGCAATAATCTAGGAAGGATTTTTATTTTAATTATAGACAACTTGTTAAGGAACATCTGAAAACAAACAGTAAAATGTATCTTTTCCATCTGATGTTATGAATATTACTTATTTTTCAGGTTCTGCCTATGCACAAATTTTATCTAACATCTGGAGGGACATTTTCCTGTATATTAACAAGCCAGTTTCTGACAACTCCCCTTCCTATATCCAATCATAATGACATCTACAACATAACACGTTGATTAAGAACCAACTTAGACTTTACATAAATATTTCAGGCACCAAGGCCACCTGACAGCCAGTGTTTACCTAATAAATCTTAATAAGCATTTGCATAAGCAGAAGCAACAGAGTTAAGCAGGAACTTAATTTCTTTAAATCATGTTATCACAGCAGGAATCTAATGTCTCCTCCTCATAATATCTGGATTTGACTACAGGCTTGATTCCCAAATGAAAACAGACTTACCTTCTTGGCATAATCTGTCATCTTTTTGGGGGAACTGAAGAAAAGCACACGGGTAGCTTCACTGAACTGGATCTGCTCATACGCCTTCTCTATGCAACCTGCAATCTCGTCGCTGCAATTGAAAAGGTCAGCTTTAGTTAAAGTCATCTTCAAAGGACAGAGTTGTATTTTTAATGACGTTTTATACATTTCTACATTATTATGGCACAACACAGTGAAATGAAGTTGTTTTTCCCCCCAGAGTTCACAGTACAAATCAAGAAAACATTAAAAATTAGACAAAGACAGGAAAGATATTGTTTAAAAAGGTGTTTAAACTGCCATCTATTTCACATTTGCTCAGGTTAAAGTATTGGTACAACTATGAGAGTAAAATAAATCATTGTGTTTGTTGTGTTGAGTTGTCTTTACACTATTCACTGCAACTATGTAAAATGGATTAAAATAGCTTTTGCACACCTAACTGTTGTTATGTGGTTGTAGGCTACTGATAAATATTTTAAAATTCACAACGAATGCAGAATGTGTAAAAGGCATAGAAATCATTATGGTCCTTACCGAATTGTGTCCAGAAGAATATCTATAAAAAAGGTGTAGCTCTCAGCAGGGATGTTGCCTTTGGCTAGGAATACTTTGTTGTAGCTTCCCTCCATCAAGTACTGAAATTAGCAGAGAGAGAATAAAATATTAAGATTGCATTTACATCAAAGTTACTATAACAGGACTTAAATTATTGTGTATAAGTAAAACTCCAATAAGCCAAGCATTTGTCCAAATAAATATTTAGTTTGTGTAAATTAATATATATACACCTTTAAATACATAATGGGTATAAAATATCAGAGCACACATCGATCTACCTCAGGCCAAAAGCAATCTATTAAATCTTAGTGAAGCATATAAAGGAATTACTGCAAATAGCAGTCAAACATAACCCTCTGATGCAACATCTATTGTAGGATCAAAACTATTTTACAAATGTAGCTTCTATAATTTCAAGTTAACACTAATGCTAGCATGCATGCATATATATATCACTAATTTTGAGCAATTTACGGGTACAAATTTCCAATTGGACACACAAATTTTTTTTTTCTTTAACACCTGATATTACACAATAAAAATCATCCAAATCAAAATCAGGCATTGTCCATAAGTAAGCTATAGCACCTGCTCTAGAGACACTGGGTGTCTGATGTACACGTTGGTCTGAATATCTCTAGCACTCAATCTTTCGAGTTCTGTGTGAAACTCAGACACGCGATTCTGCGAAAGCAGGAAGAGCAGGTTCAGTCCAAGTAACTGATGCATGTAAGCAGCTTCAGGCAGCTCTTCCCTAAAAAAGAAAAAGATGTAAATAATTACTTCAGTTACAAAAAGACCTCAATCTTGGGCAACAAATTCTCTAAGAGAAAGTGGCATTTACTTGTAATCAAAGTAGTAACATTTTAGCTGGGCCATGTATCGCTCAAAGGATGGGATGTCCTTCTTGAGGATGCTCCATAAGGCTCCTATTTCAAGTACATCACCTAAAATACAAACATAAATTGTACTTAGAAATTATTTTGCAAGTAACTTAAAAAGCTGTTGTGTTAACTTGTGGCAGCTTGATTTGCAGGTACTCACGAGCTAAAATGAGCTGCTGCTTGGTGAGAGAGGATCCACTGGTAGGTAAAAAGTTCAGATCCAACAATGAAATCTGTTTAAAAAGAAAAGATAAATGTAACAATGTAAATCTAAATTACAACACATCATTTGTAACAGAACAAACCCCAAAGTTGGTTTTCATTGAGTTCTAACAACCTAGACAACCTTATAAAACATTTATTTTGATGTCAGACTCCTGTTGAAACTTTTTTCCTTCGTTTCTCAGTCAAACTCTGTTTTAAAAAAATAACAATTACATATACAGAGCATCTCAATGCCAGGGTTATATCACAAGAAAAAAGGAAGAAACAAGGAAGAACACAAGATACAGAGGAAAAAGCTGTAACAAGCATTAACAATCTAATTTATCAAAGTTATATTTTATTGTAACAGTTTTTTTCCCTTTTCAAGATCTTAACTATAGTGCCGTGTTGTAATAGTAATAGTTCCTAATTTAAAAAATGAATAAAGCTTGACTTGGAGATGGTCCACCTTGTTTTGTGAATGTGAAATTTCCCCAACATTATCATTTATACCCACCAGAAGTTGTCCAATAGGATGTCCTTAGTAAACAAGGACAGCAAACTGGTGACATGATGAACCAAACCAAAGATATCAAGAACCCTTTTTGTTTTTAAGCATTGAAGAGAATGCTAGTTGTGTATAGTTAGGGGGGACGTTTCAGATTCCCCTTGGAATGCACTTGGTTATTACATTTGTATTTTTTGTCATTTAACAAGAAGCTGCAATGAGCTCTTTATCTCCAAGTGGCTGTACCAAACGTGGAATTGATTGAATTGAATAGGTGTATTTTATATATAGGCTAATATAACTTTCATAATGGTTGCTTCTTAATAGAAATATAACAGATTTGACTGACTTTGCCTTGCAAAACTGGTTGTATATACGAACAATTTTTGAATACGAAAAACATCTTTGCTGATGTCCTTATCACGAGTCACTTTAAAAAAAAAAGCAAAGAAAAAAAGGTTCTTCTTTTTAGTGATACCTCTTTCAACTCGGCTTAAACTTGCCAAACAGAAAACTGAGCTAACGAAAGGTACAATGACGTTAGCTTTCATTGACTAAGTTAATCATTTGTTTCATCATTATCCTAAAATGATGATATTGTTCGATCCCTCTCCAAACATTGGTTTGTAGTTAGCAAGTGAAAACTCTACACTATTCAACCAAAATTAATTTAATTATCGGTGTTTATCCAGTTACTGACGTTAACGTACAGCGTTAGCTGGGCTAGCGTAAGTTAGCAATCTGTTTGCTAATAGTGCTAACGTTTACAAATAGAAAGACTTCCTTCCTACAATCAACCCTGGACAAGCAAATGTGCGACTTTACCTTAAGCTTGCTCAGAAGGTCTCCACATTTGTTTAGGTTTGGATTTTTCTTGTTCCACTCCGCTTTAAGTGTCTCATACAGCCCAGCGGTCTCTTTCAGCGCCATGGTGATTCTGCAAAATATACGACACCGGCCACCGTAACACGTTAAATGACTGTCGTGAAAAAAACCAAAACACGTTACTGCTTCCTTCAGAAATCAGACAGTTGATCAAGATGGCGGCACTCAATTCAGAACGGTGGCTCAATGATTTACCGAATCACACGATATTCAAAATAATACGCGAGAAGTTGGATTTGGAGTGCACCTCGAGTGAAAGAGGGATCGCTAAGAACCTCACGTTTTGTTTGGGAGCGGATTTGTTCGTGTGGGACGATTCAGACCGCGTGTTTTACACAACCAACCTGCGGCACTTAAACTCAGAGGAGAGCTCCGGTAGCGGGAAGTATCAGACCTTGCTGTGCATCAACCCGCCGCTCTTTGAAGTGTGCCAGGTGCTGGTGAGCCCGACACAGCACCATGTCGCGCTGGTCGGTCAACGAGGCGTCTCGGTCCTGGAGCTTCCTCTGCGGTGGGGCAAGAGGTCCGAGTTTGAAGGCGGACGCAGCAAAATCAACTGCAAGACCATCCCGGTGGCGGAGCGCTTCTTCACCAGCTCACCGTCGGTCAGTCTGCGACAGGCTGCTTGGTACCCTAGCGAGACTGACGAGCCACATATGGTGCTGCTCACTTCAGACAACACGATCAGATTTTACAGCTTGAAGTCTCCGCAGACACCGGCCAAAATCCTGCCAGTGTCGCAGTCAGAAGACGAGAGCAGCCTCGACCCTCCGGTGCATTCGTACGCAGCTTCTCTGGGAGAGATAGCAGTGGCGTTTGACTTTGGGCCGATTTCATCCCCTCCTCGGCAGCTGGCAGGACAGGTCTCCAAAGACCAGCTGGTCTACCCTCTCTATATTCTTTACGAAAATGGGGAGACCTATGTGAACTACACGAGCCAGGTAAACGGTATAAGTCTGAGTAAACCCGTTGGACCTCTCCCCATGTATCCAGCAGCAGAGGATAACTATGGCTATGATGCTTGTGCCATTCTGTGCCTGCCATGTGTTCCGAGTATCTTGGTCATCGCCACAGAAACTGGCACACTGTATCACTGTGTCGTGCTGGAGTCTGAAGAAGAGGATGACACGGGGGCAGTGGAAAAGTGGATCCGAGGCACAGAGACAGTGCCAGCTCTTTATGTGTTTGAGTGTGTTGAGCTAGAGCTCATACTTAAAGTGGCAACGGGAGAGGACGAGGAGCCGCAAGAGTTTGATTTCACCTGTCCAATCAAACTGCACAGAGACCCTCTCTGTCAGCACCGGTATCATTGCACCCATGAAGCAGGAGTGCACAGCGTGGGGCTAATCTGGGTCAACAAGCTGCAGAGGTTCCTTAAATCAGATGAGGAGGATAAGGACAGTCTCCAGGAGCTGGCTGCTGAGAAGCGCTGCATTGTAGAGCACATTCTTTGCACCAGACCGCTCCTGACCAGTCAGTCGGCTCCAATTCGTGGTTTTTTGATTGTGTCTGACCTTGCCTTGGGCGCCACCATGATCTGCATCACCAGCACTTACGAGTGCATTCTGTTACCCCTTCTGAGCTCCATTCGCCCTCCTTCCCCTCCCCTGCTTTGCTCCCACCCAGGTCTGGGCTCTGCCAGCTCCCCTCTGCGTGGGCTGGCCGAAGACTCCTTTGAGCAGCACATTCGCAACATCCTGGCACGGAGCTCCACCAATCCTCTTGTACTTAAAGCTGGAGACAAGGACACATCACCACCACCTCCAGAGTGTCTGGAGCTCCTCAGCAGAGCCACACAGGTGTTCCGCGAGGAGTACATTCTCAAGCAGGACATGGCTCGTGAAGAGATGCAGAGGAGGGTGAAACTCCTGACAGGCCAGAAGAACAAGCAGCTGGAGGATTTGTCTCTGTGCAGGGAGGAGAGGAAGAGTTTGAGAGAAGCAGCAGAAAGGTTGGCTGATAAATACGAAGATGCAAAGTATCGCCAAGAAACCATTATGAACAGGGTTAAGAAAGTGTTGTGTAGCCTGCAAAGCCAGCTACCCATACTGTCAAACAGTGAAAAGGAAATGAAGAAGGAGCTGCAGACCATCAATGATCAACTGAAACACCTGGAAAACTGCATCAGACAGGTGAACATGAAGATGGAGTACCAGAAGACACAAGTGGGCAAGGATATGCCCGGAACTAGGGCAACAGTTTCCCTCAACGCTCCCCAGAAGAAGGTTGTTCAGGATGTCCTCAAAGAACAAGGACAGCAAATTGGTGACATGATGAAGCAGATCAAAGACATCAAAAATCATTTTAGTTTCTAAGCACTGCAGAAAAATGCTAGTTTTTTTTCTGTATAGTTGGGAAAATATTTCAAATTTTCCATGGAATGCACCGTTATTACATTTCCGTTTTTCTGACATTTGATAAGAAGCTGTAATGAGTTCTTGAGCTCTAAGTGGTTGTGCTATCTTCTTATATGCTATATCTTATATGTGCTAGTGTAACTTTACCTTTCATACTAAATGTTTTTCCTTAATACAGAATACAGAAATACAAAAGGTTGGATTTTCTCTTACAAAAAGTTGTATATTTCTACATCAATATTTTTGACATGTTAATGATTGAATCACTAACATACTCAGTTTAATGTCCCGTGTATAGGCAGGAAAAATTAAAAGTAATTTGTGCTAAACTAACCTTATACAGCTGTTTTCAATTTTGTTTGCTCACCTTTTTGCATAAAAATAAATAAATGAACTTGAAATTATTAAACTTGTTTGTGTCTCAATGTAGGATAGCTACAAAAAGCAGAAATATTAAGAGACAAATCCAAGTTAACAGTTTTATATTGACATGCATTAACTGACACGTTCACAGCTGCTGGTTGCTGTATTTGCCAGAGTACTTGGAGAAAACCTGTGTAAACGGGGAAGATGCAAACATCACAACGAAAGTCCCAGTTAGTAATTTAACTGCGAAAAAACAAACAAATGTGAACTGAACTAAATATTCCACGTCCTGGCAAGATGTTTGAACTTCTAAAGGAGGCTAAAATCATGTGAGTGTTTGGTTTGATATGGATGTTTAGCATAGATGCAATACATAGCATGCCCCCAGTAAGAGACACAGCAAGAGCATAACTCCTAAACAGAAGGCAGGAAATTATTTGTTTTGTCTTGGTTATTGTCTTAATAAACATTGCAAGCCAAAATTGTAAACAATGTTAAAATTCAAGTAGGGCTTCCTACACACTAGGGATTCACTTTTTCTCCCGTGTCTGAACATGTCCTTCAATGTGCACAGCTGCATGCCTCCAGTCTGCCATCTACAGCTGGGAACTCCAGTGAACAATTTCAGCATAAGATTGCCAAGAATCCTGTATCCACCAGGTGTCACCCCATCTCCAGAGCTGACGGCCTCAGTTTTTCTTCCACCACAGGTTTCCTAGTGAGGAATTCCCCACATAAACAATCAGTGACGTATAAGGAGACCCCAGTTTTGTTGAGTAAGCTTCATTGTTGGGGATCTTTGTCGTCGCTGGGGTCATCAACTGTAATTTAGGCTGCTTGCAGGGTTGCAGTGGTAGCTTGATTTGAATACCAAATATTTGAGATGGTTTATGACCCAGAATAACTATTTACATAACAGACAAGCACTGTTCAAACTGCTATTGGGATTTATTTATTTTTACTCTCTAAGAAGGTGTTGATAGCTGTGACTTAATAATATACAAGGAGAGCATTTTTAGTCAAGAAACTGCATGTCTTTATGATGATTTAGCTGTTTTTTCCACACACATCACCTCACACTTTTTCTCTCAGATACATAGAAGAGGGTGTGGTAAACAGCAGGGCTCACTCGGGAACAGTCCAAAAGGGGAATTTTAAGTTCTTTCATAAAGGTACAATGTTTAGATCCTGAGGAAAGTTAGCAGACCCTAGGAAAGGAGATATTAATAACTCCCAGTCCAGCCCACCACATTCTTCACATGTGAGTCACTGTAAGCTGGAGAGCTGCGAGGAAAGGGCTGCATTGCCTCTGTTTCTCATTTGTGTTTCTTTCCATGGAGGAGTGGAAAAAGAAGGCGGGGAGGCCACTCCTTCTTTAGGAAAGCCTGAAACTCTTATGTGAAATACGCAGCTCTACACAGGACACATTCACGCTCATACCACATAGTTTACACCAAAACCAAACACTGTGTGCTGGGAGGCTAATGTGAATGCAAACATAGAACTAAACTGGGATGAAGGGGTACAAATAGACTGCATGTGTATGTGCAAGAGAACGAGGGGCAGAAAAAAGGCTTCAGATGGTGGGAACGACAAGCCTCGGAAAATGGTGGTATGGGGACTTGGCAGAGGAGACTGTGAGTCACTGTTTATGTGGTCTGTCACTGAGAGACCAAGTGAGCTTGATAAAACACAAAATGTTGTTGAAAAAGAGTCAAATCAAACCCCCATAGCTATTACTTCCATTTTAGGTTATTTATTTTCAGATTGTAGGCATTTTGATAACTAAGTTTAAAAACCTTTTCAAGTTGTACAAAAGTTTTTGCTTGTATGAAAGAATAACCAAAGACACTAGACACAGTCAGGTAGTTTTATTTGGTTACAATGGTTGTTAACATAAGAACAGTTGGCAGAGCTGTGTACAGTAGTCAGTAACATGGCATTCATTCAGTCTAGTTGAGAATGTAATGTTCTTTTATGCAACGCAGATCCTGATCCTGCACATACAACGTAAACAGCGACAATTTACAAAATAATGTATAAATTCAGCACAAAAATGTGACATGTAAAGCATCAGAGTGAAATGCATTCAGATTTTTAGATTTGTACATGATTGTTCTGTTACATGGAGAAGAAAATGCTGAAAACACAACAAAATAAGTTGAAAATAAATTTCTAAATGATGCTTCACTGGACTGATCACATGTGAAAAAAGGCATATTCCTACAAATAATCTCTAATATCTAGACACTGAAGGAATGTTAAAATGTCAAAAAAGGTGTTTTTTTTTTAAGAATAAAATTGCTCTGGAGTTTTTAAAAGTACATGCAGATTTTTGCTCACTTAGACTCAGCCTTTCATTTCTGCTCAGCAAATATATATTCATCATAAAAAAGCCAACTTTGAGGAGTCAAAGGGAAGAAGCAAACAGATCCTTTGACTTATACACAATCCTTTTCTGAAAGCCCTTGTTTGTCAACTTATATTTAAATACAGCATGTTCATTGTGCAAGATTATAATCATTCTCAGAAGAAACGTTGCATACCTAACATGCAACGTTTAGATTTGGGTCTGCAGGAAAATAAGAGCAAATACAACAGTAGCATAGGTGTGACAGCCAGTAGATGGTCTATGCATCAGAGCCTTTCTGCCTACGTTTGGAGGGTGGGATCAGACGGTTGGGAAGCTCAGGGGGAAGACCATGACCCTCCAGCTTGACCTCAATTAGGTGGCTGGCCAGGGCAAATTCTTCATCATCCAACATGCCATCACGATCGACATCTGAGAGCTTCCAGATGCGACCCAGAACAGAGTTGGGCAGGCGGGAGCTCACCATCCAGTCCTTTGCCTTGGTGCCGCTTAGTTTCCCCTCGTTGGGAGCAAGGTTGTAGAAGATTTCATCATATTTGGGCTTGTCTTTGGTCACCACCCAATCTTCCTCCTCCTCACAACCCTCTCCATTTTCCTCAACAAAGGGGTCACCTTCTGAGAAAGGTCCAGCACGGGTCCCCAAGAAGGCACCACCCTGCACACCTGGTTGATCACCTGCTTCCAGCTCCTCTTGCCTCAGGAGGGGCATCAGTTTGGCAATGTCACTGGAGAGCAACTCATCCAAGGATGCCATCAGATTAGGCTTCAAGGATTTGAACTTGGTGAAATCATGAACCATCAGTTGTTCCTTTAAAAATGAGAATAATGTGTTAGTCCTTAGATTAATAGTTACATTAGAATAAACTTTCCTGTTGTAACCACAAGTTAACAGAAGTTGCTTGTAAACAAAGCCAGTGTTTCAAACAAACCTGCATCTTAGCACAGTCTGGAAAGTCTCCAGCAGAAATGTTGTGCTGAAGCTGGATCTTGGAGAAAATAACTGGTAGCTGATAGATCAGATTCTTCTTTTTATTATCCTTCCTGAAGACAGAACGCATCTCCTGCTTCAGGTGGCTGATGATGTGGGCGTGGACCTAGGATTTAGAGAAATAAAACACACAGAGTGCACCAATATGACTTTCTGAATAATCATTTAATGAAAACATGCTGAGACGTGAACAAATATGCAACTCGCTCACCCTAACCAGACGGGC
Source organism: Aulonocara sp. 'chitande type north' Nkhata Bay (assembly GCF_057382095.1). Lineage (NCBI taxonomy): Eukaryota > Metazoa > Chordata > Actinopteri > Cichliformes > Cichlidae > Aulonocara > Aulonocara sp. 'chitande type north' Nkhata Bay. The sequence continues at coordinate 34,258,570 of NC_141357.1, forward strand.
TCTCTTGACCAGATCATTGAGTTTGCGTATGGCTGCATTTCGAGGAAGGTTTTGAATATCAGCAAAGAGATCCTCCTCCTCCAGCTCAAACAACTTACGGTTGTCGTTCACCAGCAATGGCTCTGCCCAGAAGGAGCCGATATAGACACGTAGAACCTCTGGAGTGCCAAATACCTTCCCCAGGGACCACATCAGGGCACCATACACTCGCATCAGCTGCTGGGTGCCCACCATGTCTGCTTTGTTTAGCACCACACGCAGTTTGTCTTCGTTGCCTTTCAGGGCACCGATGGCCTCAGAGAACTCATCGGATATCTCTAGCTTGTGAGCATCAAACAGCAGGACGATGCGGTCCACACGTTCTGCAAACCAGCGCAGTACAGCTGGGAAGTCATACCCTGTTTAAACAAAAAAGATGCAATCACTGATTCATCCGTAGACCTAAATGTGGAGTATGCATTGAACAAACAAGGGTCAGGAGAGGGAAGAAGGTCGACACAGACACAAACCCTAAAGATTATAATCTGTAAAATCCCAAAGACTGAATTTCTGGTCACAGAGGCTTCATTTTTGTGCAAGACATAATGAAAAAGAATTCTTTGACTTAATGTATGAAAGTGAAAGTCTAATAAATTAGTTAATATTTTTTCAGGCACTGGTTGATCTGTATCAACATGATTCTACTAAATCATAAGTTCATCAAAATCCCCCCAAAGAAAACACATTCCACATACTTTTTGTGGGATGGCCACATAGATAGTTTTGGTTTTTATCTTTTTTGGTTTTAAGAAAACATCTCTAAATTTTTGATAACTGAACTGTGGTACACACAGCACAAGAACTGATAAAAAAAAAAAAAAGTAGTAGCCTACTTTTAAAAGAGCATCTCAGTATCTCTGAATAATCCAGTCCATTTGTTGTTGAGTGAGAAACTGAGACTTCTCTTTTAACATCTTATTTACTTCCATCCTCTTAGGATATAGAAGCAAATCTTGCAGATGAATATTTTAAAAAATTCTAGTGATCAAACCAAAACTGTTTACATGGCTAAATACCACCAGCGGTAAGCAAGGAAATATGTTTTCATAATTTGGGTATACTGACACTTTAAACTTGTTAGTTGCTCATGCAGATTGATTGGAATAATGGTTTGCTTGGAGCATGAGTGAATATTAAATTAGAAAAAAACAAAATGGTGTGAGGTGATTGTGATAGTTAATGCTCAACAGTACATTCTTCCAGATGTGCTCGCAGAATTGACTGCACTGTTTCTGTTCCTTATTATGATTTTATGGCTGCTGTGTACTGCAGAGATGTTTTTTTTTTTTTATCTCTGCTGCCAAATGTCATTGCAACAGAGCATACTGGTCCCATGAGTTAGCCAGGCGTGCCAAGGAGATGAGTTTGTGAGCTGATGTTCAAGGACGTGTGTCTCTGCAGGCCCCCCATGCCCTCTCCTCACCTTTGCCTTTTCCCTCACCTCGGCTCACTCTCTGTTTGGCACCAGACAGGATCCCTGGTGTGTCAATAATGCTGATGCTCTCCAGAACCTGGTTAGGCATTTGGGCACACTGGAATCTAGCATATTCATCAGCAAACAAAGAATGACATAAGATTGTTTAAGAGTCTAAATTATGTGGAAATAGTCAATTCTTATCAAAAAAAGCCAGAGCGATCTCAGGAGCAGATTGAAAGCCACTCTGTCCACACACCCTGTCCCTCCCACTGAAGGCCATTGTGTGCAAGCAGGCCTCTTTTGCTCTGGGCTTCCTGAAGGAAAATGACCATTACTGCCAGAATCAAACAATAAGGCCTGCTAACGATGTGGGGCTTAGAACAACACCACTGCTTCCTGCAGCTTATGGGCTTAACGAGCCCACTGGTTCCTAGAACAGGAAGTCAACGCAAAAGGAGAGACGCAAATACATTCTCAAACATACCCTGCTGAGGGAGACAGGAACGCATGCTTGGAAAACTTGCACCAGAATGTCATGATGGAGCCCATTAACAGAAGCACTCTAAGTTCCTGTCACTTCTGGCCTGCGTGGCTATGCCTCTAGTACCTCACTTCACTGTAAGACGTAACTTCTTCCTTGGCTAACAACAGTGGAAAAACATCAGCTTGGGCAGTAAACATGACAGGAATAAACGTCACGTTTGTCCTACAGTTTCTCCAGTCCCTCCACAGTCTGTGACTTCTGTGTTTCTCTTTACCCTAAGAGGCTGTAGACCCCACTAACCTCAGTTTTCAACTTTAATACATTGCAGTTCCTGCCTGAGTACATGAACTTTCATCACCCTCTTGGGTGATATCGCTCTGTTTCACCATTTTTCCACAAATAAGGCAAGTGCCTCCTCCTCTGAAATTTGGCACAAGCACTTGAAATTCCAGAGCTAAAACACTCTCCGTAATCTTAATATCTCCTTCTCTGTTTTCCCTCCATGAGTTCTCTCACATGTTCTGCCTATTTCATGCTAAAATGTAACTGTCTCGCTTAGTGGGGAAAAAAATCACAACGCACTGTGAATAAAAGCCAGATTCTCACCTGTTGAGAAAGGTGTTTCCAAATGGATTGAGTTTGCGGAAAGGCTTGTTAGGGTCTACAATAAGGGCATTCCCTGGGATGACTGACTCCACGTCCCCATGCATGATGGCAGTGAAGCAGTCAGTGGTGGGTTCAGGACCTATCCTGCTCCCAGGAATATCCTGCTCCAGCAGATACCTGTAAATCAGACAAAAAGCTTGTAGTTTGTTTTGTTTTGTTTGTTTGTTTATATTTGCTGTCACTTAAATAAAGTAGAAATACTCAGGAGATATAAGAATGGGCAAATGTATACCATAGCATTGTAGTGTCTTACTTGATGAATGTTGTTTTTCCAGTGGAGTACTGTCCAACAACTAGCACCATAGGCTTATTGTCAAAATCTGCATCCTCCAAACTAGGAGAATGGAAGTCATGGAATCCATAGTACTGCTCCAGAGGCAGCAGTTTCTCGCGGTACAGGGACTTCAGTCCCTCTGTCACAGTGTGGATCACCTCAGGCGCCTTCTTCACATTCTTTCTCCCCCAGCGTGACATATTGATTGACAAGAGGATAGAGAGCTTCTTGCAAAAATCAGTGTCAGAGTTATATCAGTTGCTTGGAGTTATATTTCCTGTGGCCAAGCCTTGGAAAAACCTTCAGGTGTTTCCTGTATTTATACGAATGCTGCTCACTTGTCCTTGAGCCCTTCTCTGCACACACTTAGAGAAACGATAGGGCTGGTGTTTAGTTTAAAGTTGGGAGTTTCTCCTTTGAGTCAACACACTGAAACCTTTAGATCCTGAAACGCAGAGAGAAAATGAGGCAGGTAGAGGTTTAATCAAACAGAAAAAAAGAGATAACTCCACATCCCAAAAGAAACCTGTGTGTGCTTGATCAAAGTCTGCCACATTCTAGAGAAACAATGTGGAATCTAAAGCAAACTTCAGCCCACCCTCAGTCTGCCAAGCATTTTCAGTGGATGCCTGGAAAAAGTTGGTGTTCATGTTGGAAAACTTGCAAACCCAGCCCTGCATCAGGATTTGCTCAGGCACAGCTCATGCCTTTACAGTGAAATGAGTAAGACATTCTTTTATCCGCTGCAGTTCCCCTAAGTGGAACATGTAATTCGTGCACAGACTGCTCATACAAGGAGACATCTCAGGAGATAGTGTTCTCATGGAAAAACAAATGTAACCCTTGAGTAATTATCTTTTTACAGCAGTCTATATAAACAGAAACCCTGGATTAAGAGTCAAAGGCATAACTCATTATAGAAAGAGACTGACATTAAGGAAGATAGGCAAGACACATGTCAACAGATGTTAGCTCATCTGTGAAGAGCTTCTCTTGCAAATCCAATTTAAACTAGGATATTAAAAAATCTCCCCCCGAGGAAAACAGTAATCACAGTCCTGACATGTCATAAGACCAGTGTGGAAAGCCCTCTTGTCAAAATGGCGAACCCTGGAGATCTAATGGAGAGGCATTAAATGTAGCCATTATATACAAAAGTTCTGCTGCGGCCAAGCTGTACGAGTAAACGTGGATTTATGGTCTCACTGTGAAAATCAAAAAGCTGGTTTAGGCTTTGGGATCCGTTTATAATGTTTAAGGATGAAGGAAAATGCCTCGTGGGTTTGCACACCGGAATTGCAACAAAATTTTGGACCTGGAACATGGAAAGTAACATTGAAATGTGCAAGAGCAGCAAGTATCAGGGGAGTGAAAAATATCAGAAGCCTATACAGAAAGTTATTTAGCTACTTTATAAATTGTTGCACTCATTATATACCAAATCAAAGCTTAGTTTTCCCTCTACTTTACAATTACAGCTACATATTTTCAGTTAAAATGCAAGCCAATCATTACTGCCACATTTAAAGTTTAAAAGGAGTATTTACCAAGTTATTATGCAGGCTTCTTCAGGGAGTTCCCTCCAGCTCTCCAATCTTGCCCTCTGGAGCCTGGAAAATATTTTGGCTTAAGGAGATGAAAACAGTCTCTTGGGGAGCTGCAGCTACATGTATGGGTGTACCTCTAACAGCAAATAGGAACCCTCAGTGGAGCGTCAACGCAGCTGAATTAGAGGATCGTTCTTCTCCTGGGTTTAATGTATTTCAGATGAGCTTCAGATCATCTGGAAAGGGTTCCCAATCTGCTTGCTGAAAAAACCCAAGGCAAACACTCAGACACACAGGCGCACCACACCGAGGATTTTTTTTTTCTCTCTCTCCTTGCTTGCTTCTCTAAGTTTAATACACCTCCTCTTCCAGGGATGCCTGGCAATATGTGGGCAGCACTAACACTCTACTCAGGGCAAGGATGAACTAAGTCGTGGCTAGAGGGCGTGGACTGGAGGAGGGGGTTGCGAATAAATAATTTGGGTGGAGTTGCTTTTTAAAAAAAAAAAAAAAAAAAAAAAAAAAAAAAAGTCAAAATCTCCCACAGTCCTTATGCACATTTTAAATATATACAACTTCACTCTGCAATCTTTTGACTATACCTTGGAAGCTCCTTGTTTTACAATAGTTGTATTTCAGTATAATCACATGCCTTAGATTTAGACATGCTAGTCCCCCACCCCCCATGTAAAAATGACTTATTCTTTCCAAATTCTGCGGATTCTCCAAGCAATGACGCATACAAACCAGCTCTATGATTTCACTTCTATGCACCACCTGCTGACTGTCTGATAGAGAACACACCCCAGTGCTGAAACCATTACCACCATCTCCTCCTCCTGACTATCATACAGTCCTCCTCGGTCAGCGTTAGTAAACGAAAGGAATGCAGCCTCGAGTGGTGGAACAGAGTTGAGGAATAAAAGAGCAGAGGACAGGACGCTGCAATATTTCATAAAAGAAGCAAGGTTTAATTTACAGTTTTACTAAATGTACATTTTCTTTTTAAAAAGTGTCATTATACACAATAAATACAATACAAAATTAATCTGTAATACTATACTTCAAATTCTCTCACGGTCTTTTTTGTACATTATTATTGTTCCTTTTTTTCAATTTCAATGCTTGTGCTGTGTTTGTGTTTGAATTGTCCACCAGGCTTATACAAAGGGGGGAAATAAAAACAAACAAACAAACAAAAAGAAAAACAAAAACTCAAGTGAGGCAGGCATACAGTGACAGGAAGATCCAAAAGACAGAAAACACAGAAACCTTGCCTGACCCCTGCTGACTGAAATGCATAAAGTCCTAACCTGGCATCACAGGCAACAGGGGGGTGAGTGGAGGTGCAGTCTAAAAACAAGAAACTGGAAAATCATCTGACAATAGAAGCAGAAAAAAATGCATTTCTTACAAGTTCATTTACATCCTGACAGTACAACAGCATCTGAGCAGTCAATTTCAAACCAATTTTACAAACGTTCAATTTTTTCCCCTCAACATTTACTTAAAAAAAGAAAAGAAAAAAAGACATGATATCTGTTTAAAATGGAGACACACAGAGGTTGATGGTACTCACTTTTTTCAATTCAAGAGGAGTTTACCTTAAGACCAAAGCAACTGATATTTAGGGTTAATACACTACATAAAGAAGCGTGGTCTTGATAAAGAGTTGGACTGCTTCATTTTAGCATTTGTTGTTTGCATCTCTGGAGCAACACTATCTTTGTGATAAGAGAATCAAATATGGTAGGTCCGGCAGCACACTGGATGTATTATGACTGTTTACAGTACTACACTGCTGTAACCTCTTTGGCCTTTCTTCTGCAGCTCTCTTAGTGAAAAGCTGTTACCTTTTAAACTGTTTGAATAAGATGCCTGATGCTCATTACGACACTGATTAAACCAGAAGATGAACCGCTGTGGACAGAGACTGGTGCTCAGACCACATGAAAGGAATGTATGAACAAGTGAATGAGGGGGAAAAAAAGACCAAAGTGAAAAATAAAGACAGAATTAGAGAACAATAGTCACTGACAATTTCATCTTGTTACTCGAATTTGGCTGAGGGAGCACATCTGTCGAGCATGTTCAAGTCTGCAATTCACCATTTTTGACTATGTTTGTATTTCCATCATGGGGCAACTTTAGACTGTAAATGACAAAGAAACGTTTGGACAATTCAAATAAACAAACAAAGCCAACACAGCCTGGCAGAGTACTACAGTGATACTGTTTTCACAGTGCCCCTTTCCCCTGCCTCGTTAAACTGTTTCATAGTTCCCCTTGTGAGTCCGAGGCTGAGGGGCTGTTATCTACTTTGAGTCTGGGGCACCAGGCTGCCGTTGTGGCCGCGGCCACCAACCTGAGGGTGCTGGGCCAAGGAAGAGGATGAAGAAGCAGAGGAAGAGGATGGGACTGAAGGTCTGTGTGATGAGGGCGCTGAGCCCCCAGGGCGCTGACTTTGGTGTTGGTGGGGTCTGCTGTTGCCCCCTTTAATATGGTGTCCGCGGGTAGAGGGTTCCTGCTGCAGATTAAGGATGCTGTCAATGGCGCACTGCAGATGCTCATTCAGTGAGTCATCTGGAGGGCTGCCGCTGGAGAAGCTGGCGTTATCCATGTCAGGAGAGTCTGACTTGCAGCGTTTGGCAGGAAGCAAAGAGTCTCGTGTGAAGGAAGACTCTGGCGACGGGGGCCCAGGGGCATGCTGGTCCATTCTGAATGTTCCTCCTGCCTTATGTCGATTTTTTCCACTCAACCTCTTATATTTACTTACATCTGTCTCTTGGTCTGTGTGCTCTTCCCCTTTCTCCTTTGCCCCTTCTCTGTCTAGAAGCTGTGGGAGATGATGGTGTTGCGTGGTTTTGATACCACGACTAAACACATCCATTTCGTCCAGCCCCTGCACTGCACTCCCCAAACGGCCAGTTTCGTGGCTTGAATCTGTGTGAGTGAGTAAAGCCTCCCTGTCTCTCTTCTCTACTTTCACACTTGCTATCACTGTCCGCTCTGAGGGAGGATTTGAGGCCTCGTGTCTGGGGGGTGATGGTGTGGTTCTGGGGTAGGACAAATTTTCATCTCCTCCACCTGGGACACCAGGTCTGACCCGAGGACTAATGTTTTCCCGGTAAGTTTTTCGAAGGGGAAGACGGCAAGTTGTCTGTGAGGAAGTGGCAGTAGAGGCAGGGTTGTGTTTGACCCCACCTGTGTCGTGGTGATCCAAAGTCCCATTCATTTGAATGGAAGATGAGGAGGTGGATGAAGACCAAGTATGGGATGAAGAGGTGGAGGAAGATGAGGCTGAAATGGGGGGAACACTTCCTCTCAGTGATGGGTTACACTGAGAGGTTGATATTGTGACTGACAAGCCAGACGAAGTAGTGCATACAGGGGACTGAGTTCTGATAACCGTGGCCGAAGGGGTTGATAAAGGGTGAACCTTCGCTTGTGATACAGCAGCTTCAGACTGCGGCTGAGTCTGGGACATAGACTGGCTGCTCAGCTGAGGTTGAGGTGTGTGCACTGGGTCTAAGGCAGTGTTGTGGACCACCTTACTGAACCCCGTTTGATCCTGCTTGATCTTTAGCTTCAAACCAATTCTCCTGCGAGCCTCATAGGTCTTGATAGGCGGTTTGCTCGTTCGCTGTGGAAGAGCATCATCATCATCAGCCGCTTGAGAGTTTGATGTCGAGGATGAAAATGAGGATGACGATGCTGGAGTACGAACTGTAGAGATCTGGCTAGTGGGTTCAGCCACTGGCTTGACTGGTGGAGCTGGAGGAGGAGGACAGCTACTGGACCAGGACACAGATGCACTGCCTCCACCCTGCTTTATCACGAGCTTGGTAGGAGGGAAAGGGGAAAGAGAAGGGGCCGCAGAAGGAACTGAGACAGGAGAAGAAGCAGGAGCAGAAACTGGTGTGGGTGCAGGCGGAGGGTTTGGGGCAATGATTGGAACAGGGGATGGGATGGCAGCAGGAGCAGGAGCAGCAGCAACAGCAACAGCAGGCGCTGGAGCAGGGACAGCAGCAGATACCCCTCCGCTCACTGGGGTGGGTTCAGCAGATGATAATTTCTGCTGGGATGAAACACTCTCCAACATTCGCACATTTGCCACAAACTCTTCTGCAAGTAAATAAACAAATGTATAATTAAAACACACCTTCTTTATTTTTGAATACCTACAAAATTTTATTAATAATTTTTTTAATTATTTATTAATAATTTAATAACCACAGACAGTGGTAAAATACCTGGCCTCTCCTTTGCCAAAATCTTGTCCTGGTTTAATGCAACCTTCTCCTCTTGAATGAACATCCGGTCGATCATCACCATCTCTGCCGAGGGGCCCAGTCTCTGCTCATGTTCATATGCCAAACAGCATCACTTTTAAAATCAATTCAGGACAAAAACGCACTAAGAATGCTTGCAGTGAACATGCTGATTTATAAACTTACTTTTGACTCTGCAAAGAGCAGGTAACGATATTTATCCAGCATGGCCTGAGTTCTTTTCAGCAGCTGGCTGGAGACCTTCTCAAATTCATCATCCACTGTGTAAAAGAGAACCAAATTGTTGAAAATTCTCAACTATAAATCAAGCAATACATTGGTAGCTAGGGATGGGTACCGATATCCGGTGCCACGATGGCAGCGGTTCTGACATAAACGGTAGTAACCAGACCGAAAAGCAGCGCACATTTCGGTGCTTTTTTTTCTGAGATGTCATACACTTTGGATTCTAGCCAATCATTTTACGTTTCTGAGGATAGTAGGCGGGTCCAGGTACGTAAGTTCTTTTAGAGCAGAGCTACAGATTAAAAATGCCCAAGGTGAAGCGGTCAAAAGTCTGGCTGTACTTCACAGCAAAAGATGCAAACTCAGCAGCCTGCAACAAGTGCTTTAAGCTGATACTGTGATACTGTCAAAGGAGGTAACACCTCGAATCCGATGAAACACCTGGCAACGCATAGCGGTTTTTTTTTAAAGCCGAGAAATGCACCGTATTTGATAGCTTGCTGCGAGACCTCACACATCTACTGCGGGTGGGTTGCCTGTTATCGGACCCGGAGTTAGCAACATCCCCCAAAAACCCAAAGAGGAGAGTCCTGGCCCCTAGCCCTGCCAGTGTAGCAGAAATGATGACGGATGGTGATGGCAGCAGCAGCCGTTCTTCTCTGCGTGAGTAGCTTAATGTTGTTCGTGTGTAATTTACGTTGAGTAGGCTAACCACGTTATTACATTAATGCATGTAAGGTGAACTAGCAAACACCGTAGTAGTTACATGCGGCTGTCTTCTTTTTTGATGGCAGATACTCCCGTCACCCTGGCCAAAAAGGCTAAAATGACCAAAGAAAAAGTGGAAAACAGTTAAACATGAGAGGTTTTTGGACAAGGTTTGTGTTTTTTCCATTGTTTAAGCACTGCTTCCAGCCAAGAGTGATACCATATATGCCCCATACCTGCAGAAAAGGCTAACATTATTATCTTTTTACAAACAGCTGAACATGAGAGGTTTTTGGACCAATTTTGTGTTCTCCATTCTTTAAGCACCGGTTTGAGCACCGTTTAAGCACCGGCACTGTTTCAAAAGTACCGGTTTGGTACTGGTATCGGATAAAACCTAAACGATACCCATCCCTATTGGTAGCTTTACAAAAGAGGCAATTTGTTACCTCTTTGATAATCTTGAGAAGAGTTGGCAGTTCCCTGGTAGAGATGGTAAGGCAGGAGTCTGTGCAGTGTGTCCTCAAATGAGCAGAAAGGGGCACTGTAGTTTGGGTGAAGCACTGAACCCTGATGTTTCCTTAGCTGTTCTAGCATCCTGCAGTGAAGTGTGTAAAATTAATACTGTTCACAAATATGGCTTTTAAGAATCAATTAAAAGAAGCCCTGGAAAATTACCATGGAACATACCTGGCTTCTTTACTGGGCTCTGCGCTGAAAGGCATTTTCATTATTGTTGTTGTCTGTAACAGGAACAAACAAATATAAAGTGTAAGGGTTAAAACCCTTCATACTAAAACTTAAATACCAGAGGCAGTACAAACATGTAGCAACGCTCATTTACCTGAGCTTGTATTGAAGCTGGGGGCTGTGGAGCAGGCATTTGAGTCAGACTAGCTCCCAACACCTGTATCTGCATGCCACCTTTCCCCAGAGTCACCCCTCCAACAGAGCTTATCACTCCTGGCTTTGGCTGAACCTGAGAAAGGAAAACAAGAGGGAAATTTAAAAGCAGAAAGTGACAAAACATACAAAAGGAATGTATTGGGAAAATACTATCCCTGTTAAATTTTATATTCACTGACAAAGGTGTTAGAGTAGCACAAAATAACGCCAGGCAAATACCACACATATGTTCTTACTGGGAATTGGGTTATATTACATACCTGTGCAGGCTGGGTAAGGCTGGCAGGAGTGACAGTCTGATTCACCATTGCTCCAGCTTGCCCTTGGGCTCCTGAGAATACCTGTAAGTCACTTGATGCTAGCAATAAAGAATAAAGATAATTACAAAAGGAAACACTTCAACGTCTGTTTTGCATCACTGACAATAATTAATGTCTAACCTGTAGGAGTTTTGACAAGCACTGATGTCGGCTGCAGCATTGAGGGTAGCTGAGCAGGTGTACCAGTGCTGGCTGATGATGATGCAATCACCACTTTATCAAGAGGCACATCTTGCTGGGAACTAAACTGAGTGGTGATTTGAGGCTGAGGCTGAGTAGGCTGCTTAGCTTGTAGCATGATGTTCTGCTGGACCTGGAAATACCATCAGGACAGATATATTTGTACCTACATTCAAAATATTTTGGAGCATGCTTAGGCTCCTAATTTAGTTATGCTGATATTGTACTGGTAGGTTTATTGGTAATGTTCACAATGTATTTAACCCAACTGATAACAGAAAAAAAAAATCATAAATGGAACTAAACTGAACAAAAGGAAAATAACAACTAAGTATATATACAGAAATCGCATATATTATTTTTCCACGACAATACAAACTGTACTAGTGAAAGCAACTTAGCATGCTGCTCAGAAAAAAGAATAAGTCAAAAATACACACAGTGATTTTACAGTCAAGATCCCTAATTGTATGCTAATTACGTTACAAGTTTTCAGTAAGAAGAAATGTGTAACATTGTAATGATACCTGGTGAAGCCTTTCCAGCAGCTGTTTCTGCTTAGGTGAGGGTTGAGAGATGGCTGAAAGAGTCTGAATTTGTGCTCCTACTAACTGCAGATTATGTTGCTGATCTGATGTCAGGCCCTGGATGGGAACATGAGTTTTAACCACAGTGGTGGCACAAGCGCTGACAGGAGCTGCAGTGAACTGATGTTGTGCAGGTGGAGGCTTCGGTGACTGTGACATAGGAGGCATGTCTTGTTGGTAAGGGGCAGACTGAGAGGCCGGCTGAGGCTGAAGTTGAACTTGAATGTGTGTCTGTTGGGGTGGCGTTTGCTGTGGCTGGCCCTGTAGAGCTGGTTTGGGGGACTCTGCAATTTGGTTATGGACAATAAAGAGTGGAGGGTGAGATGAGGGTGTGCATGAGCGAGAAGGAGTTTGCGACTGTGGCTGAGGCTGAGAGGGAGGGCGTGACTGCTGTTGGTGGTGTGGTGACTGGATCTGCTGGCTCAGAGTAAGAGGAGACTGGGAAGGCTGGGGACTTTCTGCCACTGGTGGTGCTGTGGCAGGTGGACAAGGAGACATTCTATGGATCTTCAGAGGCTGCTGATGTCCACTGGAGGGTACCTGAAGAAGTGGAATCAAAATACAGTATGCTTATCTGATTCAAGGGAGCAAACAGTTTAAGGAAGAATGAAATCAGGATATTAAGCACATAAAAAAAGAAGAAAAATCACATACAAAAAGTCTATAGCGAATAAGTGTCCAGCACACAATCTGAGATTTGACACAAAGTAGGGTTGGGCGATATGGCTTTTCACGTTTTTGACATCAATATTTATTATGATGTACTATATGTATGCATCATAATACTGAGTTTAATACTTACACCTAGGTTAAAAATCCTAATTGCAAATATCATAATACACTCACACACTTTAAAATGAAAAAAAGAAACAATCAAATAAACTAATAGATAATAATACAGATTTATCACCCAATCCCGACGTACACAAACACAAGTAAATAACGACCAAACAAACACAAAAGCAAAGTGTTAGAATTAAAAACTAATAGATTTTAAAGTAAAAGTAGTAGAAGCTCACAGATTTTATTTCTAGCATTTACACATAAGAAGAGGGCAATGATTATTTAGCGAGCCAAAAAGAAAAACTGTAGACAAAAGCAAGAAATCAAGATCTGTGGGTCTGTGGTGGTAAATTAGGAGGTGATCTGCAGACTTGAGGGACGAGGGATAGGTGAACATGTCATTTTGGTTTTGGGGGGGCTCATTACCCTGGTCACACTAGGGGACAGAGGGGTGAGAGGTGGAAGATAGTGTGGAGTGAATCAATTCATCAGTCCTTAATCAGTAATGCAGCAGATGAAGATGAGTTCATTTACTGTGACTAAGCAGTGTTAGTGAAGAGATTATTCTAGCCTTGCTGCTGTAGGCAGAAATCCAGAAAAGGCCAAAAAAGATTAGATCTCGTATATTTCAGCATGCTAAAATATATAGTCCAATTATACCATAACTTTTGCCCATTTCAGCTTTGAGTCAAGGATGTTAGAACTGATTAAGAATATCAAATGAATTTAAAAAAAGAAAAAGATATTCCTTTGAATATTGTTTGCCAGTCCTAAATTCAGAGTAGTTAGCACGCAATAGGTATGGACAACTGGAATGATCATGCCTTTGCATGTAATTAAGCAACGTAAGAAACACACAGAAGCCGCAAGCCAACAATCATATTTGTTCTTTGGAAATGCAGAGCAAGGGTGAGCGCCATAGAAGCAATGACCAATGCAGAAGAGAGGTACAGAATAGTAAGGAGAAAAGATAAGATATCCTAACATTGTTGTGGAGGCAGCAGCAGCAACAAGGGGGTGGGGCTCAACATAAAGGGGCATTTCTACCTGCTTTACCATAGGGGAAGGGCTGTGGCTCTGGCCCACCCAAGAGTCAGTTAATTGGCTGTCATGGACAGCAGGGGCCGGAGTAGTGATGCTGTTGCTGCTGACGATTACAGATGCAGGTACGCCCACAGAGGGGGTTGACTCATTCTCTGTTTGGTGGTGCTGCTCCTGATTGGAGTACATTTACCATTTCAGGATGAGGGAGGGAAGGAAGGAGGAAGGGGATTGGAGGGAAGGGGGAGTAAAATAGTAAACCAAAGAGGTCAAACCAAGATATCACTCCATGCATGTTATTCATCTTTTTAGACAATGTTAACTGAACACAAGGTAAGCAAAAGTTTTAAGTTTGAACACTGACCTGTTGAAGAAACATTTGCAGAGACTCTTGGCTCAGGATCATGCTGGGGCCCTGGTTGGTGAACAGTAACCTCCCTGGACTTTGCTGAGCCTGAGGGGGGACCAGCCCCACTGCTGTGACAGAGGAAGAGGTGGAAACTGACATGGACGGAGAGGAGGAAGATGCAGTGGTAACCGTGGACACAGTAGAAGCCGGCTGCATGGCAAGGATAGATGGCTGTGGTACAAGCTGCTGAGTGGGATGAGTAGCCTGGTCTGTGGAGCTTCCCAGCACAGTTACACACTCTCCAGGCTGTCCTTGAGCCATAGTTGCTGCTACTGTGCTGCTAGGGACTCCACCTGGCTGAGGCTGCAAGGCTGGCTGAAGGCTGACAGCGGGGCTCAGTCCTTCCACCTGGCTCAGCATGGTCAGGGGGTTCTGAATTGGCATGCCCTGTATGACTGTCTGGGCATGACCTGAGACAGTCTGGGTCTGTGTCTGATTTTGGCTCTGAGCCAATGTGACAGGCATCTGAAAGAGGGTAGGCGTGCCCATCTGGCCAGGCTGGAGCTGAATGGGTGCAGAGAGGATGTGGGCTGCCCCAGGATGGCTCTGCGACGTCAACACCTGACCCAAGTTGATATTCTGGTTTGCAGTTAAAATCTGGTTTGCAATGATTTGTCCACCAGGACCCTGGCTTGTGATGATGTGGCCCCCGGGGTGCTGGGTCAGGATCTGCCCACCTGCTTGCAGCTGTGGCAAGAGAAACTGGTGGTTCTGACCTTGCAGAACTGTCTGAGAAGGAATAACAATGCTGCTAGATTGGTTTAACAAGTGTACACTCAGGGGCTTGCCAGATGGTTGTGCTGCTTGTGGCTTGAAGAGGGTTTGCTGAAACTGAGCGCCTTGAGTTGTGGCTTGAGTACTCAGGACAACATTGGAGCCTGGCTTTCCTGTCAGGAAGGCTACATTCTGAGCAGCAGAAACTGGAAGTTGCTGCAGCCCTAGGGCCTTGTGGGCATCATTTTGCAAGACTTGGGGTGCTGGCTGTGGCTGCTGCTGTTGTTGTTTGAAGAGTTTCGGTTGGATGGCTCCCCCCTGAGGGGGTTTAGGCTGAATAGGTGGTGGTGTGCGCTGGATGATCACGTTCTGCATGATTTGGCCTTGAGGTTGTGTCTGGGATCCTATTCCTGAACTTAGAAGGGTGTTGCCAAAACCCACAAGCCCAGCAGGAGCAGTCATTGTACCACCACTGCTGCTGTTTGTGCTGCTGACACAAACAGCCGGTCCATTTAAAGCTGGGGATCCGAGAGTAGCTTTATTACTTTGGATCAGAAGTCCACCTCCTGAGCCTCCAAGCCCTGGCTGAGGACCAGCACCTGATACCTCTGGCCCAGACTGGTGCAACTGGTAACCACTCATGGCTTTAGCCAGGATTGGCTGGCCAGACTGATTGATAGTCATGACGGTAGGCTGACCCACAACCTGAATCTGTCCAATACCCAAATGTCCAGATTGACTCCCATTAGAAAGAGCCTGAAGACTTGAAATGGGTTGAAGCGTCACATTTCCTAGGCCCACTTGCTGCATAAATGGCTGAACACTGATTGCCTTGTTCATGACCTGGGATTGGAGTTGAAGGCCCTGTTGAGCAAGGACTGACCCTAGCATGTCAGTTGTGGCGTTGGGGGGAGTAGCAGTGGTGCTCGTGGCTGACCCGGGAAAAATTGTTGCTGCTCCCCCAACACCAATGCCTACACCAACAGCACTGTTTCCAGCCCCAGCAAGGCTGGCATCAGGCAGTGTCTGAACCACCTGTGTAAGGCCTGGAATTCCAAAGGAGCCCAGGTCCAGCTCAGCTTCTGCCTCCTGTAAGCTTTGCTCTGTGATGTTGGCTTCAGCCAAACTTTGCTGCAAGATGTCACATGGCTCATGATTTGTCCCAATGCCATTGCTCCCACCTTCTCCACCTGGGGACCCTCCCAAGATGTCATCATCCTCCAAGAAGTCCAAGTCAACACTGACTCTAGGAAGGCCTGTTGACTCATTGGCCGACAGCTGGGCTGTAGGCTGGACCTCTGGAACGTGGCCCTTCAAGGAACGGAGGAAAACGAAGAGGAAATAAGTGAAATCAGGTAACACGTAAATTTTTATCACTAGATATGATGGTAAGGGGTGGAAATGAACAAAGTAATGCAAATATAAAAACCCCACAAAAATATCTTGTCAGAATGCAGCAAAACAAAGCCTGTCAAGTGTAGATTTGTTAGTAGATGGGAGAGGAGTAATAGGTGAAGCATGCGACATATATAAATAGAAAACAGAAGGAAGAGCATTGGGGGATTTTACTCACCCCAGTGGCAGAGAAGAATGAGCTGGAGGGGTCACTTGAACCATCCAAAAGGTCGTCAGTGTCCAACTACAGACACACCCACAAAGGATAGGAAAGATGGAAACCAAAGGCACCCAAACCAGCAGGCAAAAGTCACCAGGACAGATAAATATACAAACCATCAGCCAGGGGAAGGGCAAGGAAAGGACAGAATACAGTCCAGGAAACCCAGATTGTAAAAGAACCAGTAAAAGGATAAGTGACAAAAATGCAAAATGATAGGTGTAATACAGAGTTGGGAAGCGTTAGTATTATCGTTTCTCATTTTGTGAATATGCCAAATAAAAAGGGAGGCTGGAACTACAAATAGTGCAAATCAAAAGCAAAGAAAACCATTAAGCAGATACAGCAATAAGAAAATTACATGAAAGCAGTGAGGGAAGCAGGTTTCAGAGTGCATTAACGTGTAATCTAAAGTGACTTAAGTACAGAGTCACACTTCACTAACTGATGCCAGCACTAACAAAAATATGCATAATTATGACTCCTCATCACATCAATTACAAACTCACTTTTTGTAAATAGAAATCATAAACTTAAAAAAAAAAAAGGAGACATCTTTCTTTCTTTTCTTTTAAAAAAAAAAAAAAAAACCCTCCCCCACTCATACTCACATGGGTCTCAGATCCATGAAGAAAGTCATTGAGAGCTTCTGGGTCACTGCAAGAGAAAACAAAGTGAATCTTCACAGTACAAGGGAAGAAATGGCTGACCAGTTTGTGATGAGATTTAGCCGATTTTCATCGAGTCATCATTAACTTACCAAATTACATCTAGAAGGCACCTGCCGTCTTCATCATCCATGACAACTGTTAAAGATGAGAAATTGTTTTTATGACAACTTGATTTATTTCATTGTCAGTGCACGCTTTAATTATTATTATTATTTTGATAGGGCAGTAGGGAGCAATGCAAAAGAACAGTGAGAGTGAGGGGAATGATACACAAGAAATGTCCAGAGTGGACTCGAACCCAGCCATTTTTGTCTCCATGTTTACTAGGGCTGCCACGATTAGTCGACTAGTCACGATTATGTCGACTATTAAAATCGTCGACGACTAATTTAATAGTCGACGCATCGTTTGAAGCTTTGTAAGATCACAAAGGACGCAGGAATGAGTAGTAGGATTTAAGAGTGTAAGAGTGGCCAGTGCGATCCTCTATGCTGTTGCATGCTGGGGGAGCAGGCTGAGGGTCGCAGATGCCAACAGACTTAATAAACTGATCCGTAAGGCCAGCAATGTTGTGGGGATGGAGCTGGACTCCCTCAAGGTGGTGTCGGAGAGGCGGATGCTGTCCAAGATAAAGACAATGTTGGATAACACCTCCCACCCACTCCATGACATGTTGGTCAGTCACAGGAGCTCGTTCAGTGAGAGACTGAGATTACCGAAAAGCACCACTGAACGACACAGGAAATCATTCCTGCCTGTGGCCATCTCCCTGTACAACGCATCCACTTAACACACTGTTTACTGCTACAACTACACATGTTTCTTTTCCAAATATTTATTTATAAGTGACTTATGTATGTATGTATGTATGTATGTATATATATGTATATATTGTACTATTCTTAGTTAGCGTATTGTCTGTCTTGTCTTAATGTTGGTTTAAAATGGAGCACTGTAACAAAAAATAATTTCCCCCAGGGATCAATAAAGTATTCTGATTCTGATTCTGAAATAACGGACTGAAACAGAAGATGGCAGCACTGCATGTACAAGGATGCCAGCTGCCGTTAAACCCCGAAGAAGAAGAAGCTGTGTCCCAGAATTCATAGCGCAGCCCAGCGCAGTTGTCAACAATGGCGGCAGCTAGTTAGTTTTAACTTTACTCTTATTATTCTTTCTGGGTCACAAAATAAACGTTTAACATATTTTCAGGCGAGAATGTAGCTGTGTAAACCTCAAATATCTGCTCAGTTTATCAAGACACCACATATTTTCAAAAGCGCTCCGACGTTTTCGGAGACGTCTGTTACCCACTAGCTCGTCAGCTAGGCGGGGGCAAGGCTAACTAGAGCCGTGAGAACACCGGACTCCCGGCAAATCGTTTTCAAACCCACCGCCGTCTTTTGCTAGTCAGGTTAAACATATATATAAGTCACTTAGATAACTTAAAAATGTTATTGTTTGGCTTTCTTTAGTATTTTATTTGTTCCTGAGTAAATCGGTTTGGCTGAGATTAAAGTTATAGTTTTTGCACAGCTAAAACTGTCAAGCAGACAGCTGATTATCAGAAGTGTGAGACGCTGGAGAATATACTCCGGTGTCCTGTTATATTTTAGAAAGCAAGGAGTTTATTAAACTTCACCGAAACAATCTGCAAATTTCATTAAAAATTAATAAACTACCATCTTGTCTTTATTTTTAGTTAGCACAAACACTTCAAGCTGTAAGCTAATGATAGTTATATAAGACCAGATGCTGCTGGTGCAATAAGCTGTACGCTGTACGTCCAATGGATGATGATCTGATTAGTCGACTAATCGCAAAAATAATCGGTGACTAGTCGACTATCAAAATAATCGTTTGTGGCAGCCCTAATGTTTACACAGAAGCTGATTTATGGCTTGCCACACTTGATAGTGAACTACAGAACAGTGATGTTTTTCAAGTCCTATGCTTCTTCAGCATGACAGGAATTAATTTCATATGATTATTTAATATTACTAATCCTTTGAAGTAACAAATTTTTGTTAATTTTTTTTGTAAAGCACTGCAAAGTGGCAATAAAACATATTTTCAGCACTGCTTGTCATCATGAGAAAACGTCAAAATTATTCTATTGGTGCAAATATCATAATCACTATTACTTTGTTCCTAATTAACTTAAAAAAATAATGAAATAATATATTTGTTGCTCCCCGTTGGACTCCTGGTTATCAGTCGGTTTCCAAACAGATTAATTTGTTTTGCTTGTTAACCAAATTTAAACTGTCACAGCATCTGGGGGCGTGACTTGGGGTTTTTAGTGAGAGGCAAATAAACACCACTGTAAAGAAAACAAGTACACTGGATTAAAAAACGAAAGGCAAAATTAGCGTACTGCTGCAAAAAGAAACTAAAGAAAAAAAGAAAGCAAAAATATTTCTGTTACCTCATTTATCTTGTTTTCATAACTGTTGGAAGTCATAATTGTAATTGAACATAGATTTGAGTTAGCTGCTCACTCCTTAGAAGAACTACAAAAAGAAACCACAGATCTTAATATTATGTTCTCAGATCGTTAGTTTAGACAAAGAGGGGGTTCAAACTATATTCAGTTAATGAGCCACATACAACTGAATTTGATCTCTAGTGAGCCACACCAGTAAAACAATTTCACAATAAGATACGTTCCTTTTAATTTATTAGAGTACAACTAAACATTTAACATTTAATTACCTATCGATGTGCAACACTGATGAAGAACAGCCTATACTAGCTTACAGTATCTCTCTAAAAGCACAAAACCTTCTAATTCTGTTTTTAAACTGAACTAATGTATTATTTTACTCTTTATGACTAAAAATTTGTCAAGATACAGAAATACTTTCAATTCCAACATAGTTTAGGGTATGGATTAAGCTGTAATGTAAAAATGTCATAACTCTACCAGGTCTAGAAATGCATTTTATTGAAAAATCACAAGCATTAAAAATCTAAACATTTTTCTTGCTTCCAAAGCTATCCAGTAAGCTGGACTAACCATCATGGTCATTTGGCATCCAAAAAGACTAAGTTATATTTAAACACTCAGTTCAGTTCATTTTTATTTCAAACATATACATTCACCAACATTTCATAAAATCTTTCCATGTAGTTGTTTGAAAAGTAGGCAGAAGTATATACTTATTTAGCCCTACCCCCTCAGGTTTACATCATCATCATCTAAATTTGAACAACAAAAAACGTATACAATGCCTTCAACTTAGAACATAACATCACAAAAATATATTTTCTCATGTTCAACTAAAACTATATTTAGATTTGCTAATTTGCAGAAGAAAATAAACATCAGTTTAACTGCTGTCTTGGGTTAATTGCATTTTCTTCATTCTTATACTTATTTAAAATTTCTTTTTTGAGTTTTATTTTAAACTGGTTTATATCACTACTGACCTTTATTTCTTCTTTTAATTCATTCCAGAATTTAACTCCCGCTATTGAAATAGACATCCTTTTCAATGTTGTTCTTACTCTTTGTAATTTTAAATTCCACTTCCCTCTAAAATTGTACCTCCCTTCTCTTTCTAAGAACCATTTACTTATTTCGATTGGGAGCATCCCTTTCCTTGCCTTATATATTATTTGCACTGTTTTAAACTTCACCAGATCCTGGAATTTTATAGTTTGCGTCTTAATGAAGAGTGCGTTTGTGTGAGCCCTATACCCCTCCTGATTTATTAGTCTAATAGCCCTTTTCTGCATTATGATTATAGTCTGAATATTACTTTTATATGTATTGCCCCAAACCTCTACACAATAACTCATGTATGGTAATTGTAAAGCACAATATAACATATACAATGTTTTCCTATCCAGAAATTGTTTTACTTTCCCCAAGACAGCAATGCCCCGTGCTAACTTTCCCCTCACATAAGTGATATGTGATTTCCAACAGGCCTTATGATCAATGATCACACCAAGAAATTTTATGGTATTAACCCATTCTAGATACACATTATCAACACAAATTTCAATGTTAATGTTTTTCTTATAGTTTCCGAATAACATAAACTCACTCTAATTACTCTTAGGTAGTATGGGCTACATAGTTAGTTAATAACAATATTAATAAACATTTATGAAGTCCATCACATTAATTTCAAAGTCCTTGATTTTCCCCTGTGTGACTCATTAAATCATTACATCACCTATCACTGTCAGATATTTCGGTGTCTTGTTAGGATAAAGCAAGCATGACGTGATAAATAAAATATGAGGTCCTTAAATTATAAAATAATAATAAAGTTTACAGTTAAATACAGAAACTGATTTTCAAAAAATTCAACGTCTTTTAACACCTACACTTATCAACAACAGAAATCCCCATGTGGTAACGAACCCATCGAGAGACCAAGCAGAACTCATATTTGTTAAAATCCGAAAAAACAGCGGATGGCAATAGACAACAAACTGAAAACGCGCGGTTTTCGCTCCGCCTGCAAAGATTTCGAGAACGGGCTCTCGCCTCCCGCTGAATTTACCACAACTCAAAACACCAGCTGTGCCTTTCGTTTCCAACAACACGAAAACACCATCTCAAATCAGCTTCCACGAGTTTACCGAGACCTATAAAGCGACCGTACACCCAGTTGCCGCTCTGAAGCAGCAGCAGATCGTAGCCATTGCTCGGTTAGAGCGCAGCTAGTACGCAGGATATGAATGGAGTCACTGCAAGAGGCTTGCTACATGCTAGCTAGTGTTTTCAAAGAGCTTTGCATGTATATTTCGCTTATTACTCACAACACGGAGTATTTCGTAGCCACACTGCTGACTTAAAACACTAATTTAACAAAACGTTTAATTTTAAACCACTGTTTTGCCTCTATTTTCAGTCATTTTAACGCATCTGGGTTGACTTTCGTTAGCCTAGCTAGCTAACCAGCTAAGCCAACAAGCTATCAACAATATTGAGACGTACAGCTAGCTTGAGGCTTTGACATTCAAAACAAACCAGCGAGTGACACAATTTTAACACCCCTAGTGCACAACGATGCCTCGATTTGTCAAAGACAAGGCAGTATTGTCTGATTTGAAGCGTAAACGCAATTGCGTAGCTAGCTATCTCTCCTTGTAAGCAAAATATGAGTTAATGTTGGAATACTCTTGGATGAGGGGGGTATGCTTGGGAATTCGGTGGAAAATGAGCATGTTCGCCGGTTCGTGCGGCAGCGTGGCGCTTCGATTGCGGTAGCTGTGCAGTTCGTGGCTCGCGTGCAGTTCGCGAATATTGCAGCTTTGTAACAGTTTTTTGGATTAATAGAGAAATTGCTACATTGTAACAAACTCACCCGAGACGATAGAGGTGCAGGCAGCGCGGGGTCTCCAGGACAGCCTCGCACGGGCTGCTGTACAGGACCCAACTACAAGGCAGGAAACAGGAGACTTCCGGTTTGCCTGATTGAAATCTTATCCTCCTGCGTATACCGTGGCAGAACTTTTCTTTCGACGTGCTTGGCAAAGTTTTTTCGTACAATTAAACACATTTCTCAGTAAATTTGTGGGGCTGTTTTTGTTTGTAAAGCTGAAGTCTGAAATTTAGGAAAAAGGACTGGAGATTTGCAGCTGATATCGCGCGAAAAGCTAACCCTTGATGTTTAAAAACGAAGTAAATAGCACATACCTGGAAACGTCTGGGCCTGATAAGGCACATCCCTGATACAGTTGCAGTGCACTACTAAAAATTACTAATCTGTGCATCCTTTAATATAAAGTAACTGAAGTTATGCACTACTTTTAACTACTAATTATTTGTGTCCTATAAAACTTAGTCTTGTAACTCCCTTATTCTAATGTTCCTCCATTTAGGTATTTGTGGGTAAGTATAATTGGATTATAATTTCAAATAAAATACATTAAAATTACATTTTTGCTACAGGGGGATTACACCCTTAGTCACGGATTATGCTATAAAGTGTTTATCAGTCAAAGTAGCCTAGTACAGCTCACAAAGCAAGCAGAAATAGTGTACCAGTTTACACAGCAAATCTGATATGAATTATTTGTCTGATAATCAATATCCATATATACATATAGGATACTGCAGTTATACTGAAAAGCGATAGGCCATATTGGACCATGTTAACTTTCCAAAAAATGTTTAGTGTTCTGCCAACACCTGCTGAATGTTACAAACATAATCAGGTTTGCTCACCTGGACAATGTGGTGACCCTGAAGTATGCTGTTCAGCATTATAATGTGCAAACGTTTCTATATGGTCCATATCAATAATATTGTTTGAGCACTGCTAAACAGAGCCAAAAATAATTTCAAAAACACAAAAAGACACAAATCACATGAGTAATTATGTCAGGAGGATTTGTCAGAAGCTGCTACAAATAAAATCACAACTATCACTATTTTTAACATCCATTTTGCATGGAAATGAAGGCAAGGCAAGGCAAGGCAAATTTATTTGTATAGCACAATTCAACAACAAGGTGATTCAAAGTGCTTTACAGAGACATTAGAAACAAAAACAAATAAAAAGCATGATTTAAAATTGATTAAAACAAGCAAACAACAAACTAACTAAACACACACATTTCACACCTGTTCGCGCGATCTGAACCCTTATCGTAAGGGGAGCTACCAGTCCTTCTGTGGACGAGCTACTTTCTATTTTAAATTCCCTGAATTTAAAATAATGAAGGAAAATAAAAGGAAATGAAGAGTTATTCCTGAGTGTGTGGTCACTTCTTTTCAGATTGTATGCCCCTAGACTTGGAAAATAACCTCAACTCTGTTACAACTTGATGGCAGTTGCTGACTGATTACACTGAAAAGACATGCATGCAGTGCACTTGAATTTGTGGGGAACAGTTAACTGTTTTTATTTTTCCTTGTTTTACTTAATTACTCATTAACACCATTATAATTATGATTCTTTTTATTCATGTATTTGTTTATTTTTCTAAATAAGCCTTGATTGTCTTGCTGTGTAGTAAAACTGTCAGGTGTGTGGGTGTGGATGTGTGTTTGTGGGGGGAAGAGGGTGGTGTTGCTTTGTTTATGTTGAACTGTTTGATTGTTCTTTGTTAAAATTTTTAAAAACATATTTAAGAAATCAGTGGTATATGCAAACTATGAGAAGTACCACGTGATATCACTTTAACACTTTACTGTGTTAATACCCATTAACATGTAACGTTACATGCAGTTCTAATGAACTGACTATCCATCCATCGATTTATTCTTAGGCTGATCACAAACCAAGAACCATTGTGCTGGATATTATAGCTTGTGGATGTAACTATTTGTGATTACATATGCATATTTTGTATTCATACTGTGTTTGAGTTATAGTCAAAAGAGAAAATGAAGGAGGCTATTTAATACATTTTAAGGGTTGTGTTTTATGAATAGAAATTTACTGTTATGACACCACTTAACTTTACAGCAGTCTCTGTACAGCTGTGATGTGTTCTCCTTTACATTACTGGTGATTAGAAATACTAGAAGTAGTTGTTAGCTGGTTAGCTGGATAGACTATGGGATAACCCAGTTCTAGATTTTCATACCAGCTCATACCAGACAATAAACAGATATTCCAGAACCACTATTGGTAAAAACAAACAAACAAACAAACAAAAACCAGAAGCACTAATGACTGTAAAAAGAAACACATCAAGTACAAAGAGTTCCATATCGGACACAAAAACTACAACTCCCTACAAAAATAGACTCGAATCACAAAGACACGTAAAAGTTTAAATACAAAATTAGAATGACTTATTAGCAAAGTTAGAAAAAGGACAGCTCAGTTCACTGAAACAAAGTCAATAACTACACTAAAACCATACGAAGATTAAAATGTAACTTTTTTGTTTTAACTTTTAACGGTTACCAGATATGACTAGTATACTGGATAGCAAAAGAGTACTTGAATGCACCAGCAGCAGAAACAGTAGTGCGTCGGTTCTCCGGTGTCACGTGACGGTTACTTTGCGGCTGGTGATGTGACAAGGCAAGCCTGCAGCCACTAGCAGTGGTTAGCGAGTTTGTTGACTTTTACATTTATTCGTTCTCTCTCAGAAACAGACCGATTGCCTGAAAATGGATAACAGCGGAAAAGAAAAGGAAGCAAATGCTTTGATGGCCGAGGCTGAAAAGAAAATGAAATCGTCTCAGTCATTTTTTGGAGCGTTGTTTGGGTGAGTCTGTCAGCTAGCTAACGTTAACGTTCGGCTAGAGGAGACAGCTATGCGGAAGGTTGGAAGCTGACCACAAGGGTTAAAAGCCAGGACAAAACGATTTTAAATAATTGTCGGTTGCTTTTATAAGTTGTAGTTAGTGTTAAGCGGTTATTTTCAAGGCTGTCGTTTAGCATATCTAGCTTATCTCGGCTCGTCGTATATCTGGAAAGCGTTTAGTGTGAAAGATAGCTCGAAATAGTCGGTAGTTGCTTATTTTAGACTCTGCTTTAAGGCAGCTTTCATGCTAGAAATAGCTTCAGTTGAATCCAAAGCTGAATTGTTTAACAATTCAAGATAATTTCACTTAATTGTAAAGGCAGCGCTTCCCCTATAGCGCCGTCTGTTGGGCAATTTTCGGAAGGTCACTCTGTCCAAATCACGTGTCATTCACATTTGTTTACAGCAAAAGAAGAAAGCGCACTTGTGATGTAGCGAATGTTCCTGTAAGACTAGCTCTCACTAACCTGGACAACCGGCTTTGCATATAACAACCTAAATGGAGGTTAATTTTTCAGGTTGGATTTTTTTTTTTAAATTATTGTAGCAGGAGCTCACGTGCAAGGTTAAAGGCTACGTGTTATGTATGAGGCTGTACAATCCGCGAGAGGTTTGTGGCGAAAATTTAATTGTCAAGATAGTTGTGTGTGGATAATGGGACTGAAATCACAAGCAAAGTCAACACTTTTATATTTGTACTTGTATACGGTTTTACAAACCTTTACTCACTATTAAATAGTAACTTAAAGTTTAAAGGATTGCACACTGAATGAAAAATCAGTGAGTGCCGGCTGGGAAAAGGACCGCTATAACTTGTTTCGACCAGTGACTTATAAAAAAAAAAAAAAAAAAAAAGGTAGATCAAATATTTCGCATGCCAATCCTTGCTCCTCTTCTTCTATGTCATAGGCATTCAGTTGGTGCAATTGTACTATTTAAATTATAACATATCCCATGATCCTTATGGGCAAAAATTAGATTTTGGCTTTAGATTGTGAGACTTGGGTGTGAGAGTGGATTTCAAAATTGATTTGGTCGCTGTTTTGAAACGGAGCTTAAATATGTTTGTCAGCCCTGAAAATTTCAGAAGGCAGTCTTCTGCACATGTGAAGTAATGAGGAAAAAAATGGAAAAAATAATAATAAAATTAATAAAGTTTTATCCCATTGCTTTTAAAATGTTCTTATTATGGTGCTAAAATTTTGCATGTAAGTATACTAAACAGAAAAAAAATCTGCTTATTATACATCTTTCCAAAGGGATTTTACTGAGTAAAGTGTTCATATCATCCTGTGATAATCTGCAATGGATGGGTGTCTTATTAAGAGAAAAAACATGTTTTGTCACACAGTGGCTCCTCAAAGCTGGAAGAAGCCTGTGACATGTTGGTGAGGGCAGCTAACATGTACAAAATGGCCAAGAATTGGTGTGGTAAGATGATTGTCGCATTTCAACACAACAAATGTATTGAATGCCTCTTTCTTTTTTTCAGTGATTTTAAAATGCAACAATTTATCTTCTTAATAGCTGCAGGAAATGCATTCTCCCAAGCTGCTCACCTTCACCTGCAGATGCAGAGCAAACATGATGCAGCAACCAACTTCATAGATGCTGGAAATGCCTTCAAAAAAGCAGATCCACAAGGTAAACGTTACATCACTTTGGGGTATATAATATCGATTAAGTACACTTGTAAGTTTTACATCTTTTCATATAAAAGCTTTCAGCAATAAAAGTGAAAGTGGTTTAAAAATGTTATTAAATCTTTTATTTACTTTATTAAATCTTTAACTTCATACAAATGCTATAAACAGTCAAATTCCTGATTAATGAGAGCATGCGTTGACCCTGTTTCAGGTACTCTTTGAGTACTTCAGTGCTGTTGAGGTTTCTTTCCTTCTGCTCCACGTGTCTTTTTATAAACTGAGGTGTCTGATTATTATGATATTACTCATTGAGCTTAAGCTGCTTCACCTGACAAACCTGCAGGACTGGCTGCAGACAAGTTAGTAATCATGTCAGGAGAATGATAATTTTGATAAATCCTAATTTGATTTAAGTATTTAATGAGCACCCATCTAGCTGCTGTTTATTTATCACATGACAGCTGCACATAAGCTCTGCATCAATAAAAGAAAAGCGGAAAAGAATTGGAGTAAACAAATTTTCTTGTTTGTTTTTGTTTTTTTAAAGTTAATTGTAATCTCATTATTTCATTTTCTGTTATGATTTAGAGATATTAAAAGAGTGCCATCATGTGGCATTAAAACTTGACGTACGATACTTCATAGTTGTGAGTAGTGTAGTGAGTTTGTCTGTAAGCCTTTTTAATGAGACTTAAATATCTGCATTCTAAAGTTTTCCTTGTGCTTTGATGCAAAGTTTTGTACTGCTGAAAACAAGGCGTTATGAAAGTGCAGACATTAATCAATATTAATAATAATAATTCAGTGTCCTATCTAACAACCCACAGGGCAGTGGCTAAGAGTTTAATGAAAAAAGTTTATTTTTAACTATTAATGCAGTTTCATTAACACAGTATTGTATATTATTTCACTTTAAGTCTGAAAAATGTTACAAAAGCCATGAAATAAATATGGTCTAGTACACCCCATTCCCCTGTTTAGACTCTCCCTGTTACTGCAGATTTTTCACCATGTAAAACAAACGGCAGTGGATGGAGCAGCTACAAAGTTTGCTTTTCTTCATGTCACAGTTTATTAATCAGGTGCTCTCATTAAGGACTCTTTCCAGACATTTTCCAGTAAAGGTTTTAATGTCGATTACTGGAACAGTGCTTCTGTTTTGGATACTAGAAACACATTTTCTTTGACTCTACCTGAGCGCTCATCATCTCTGTAATGATGCTGCCTCTTTTTTTTTTTTTTTCCGCAGTGTGTGAACAGAGTCCGGCTCCACGTTAAACTGTGCTAGCATCAGTGCTGCTGTTGTGTTGTCAGTCTTTTTGTCATAAAACTGGGGACTGCGTAGGTTTAGTGTTCAATTTCATATTCACTCTGCCCCTAAATACATTTGTATTGCAGGTCTGTTTTTAGTCGCAAATGTGGGTGAGACACTCGTGTTCACGTTTACATGGTGACGAATAGAGCTGTACATTAAATGAGGCGTTGAAATTGTTGAATTTGTACTAAGGATTTTTTTTTTTCTTTTTTTCAATCAAGTTATTCGAATTACCCGATGAATCGTTTCGGTCCTGCATCATAGTACACATTTCATAGCCCATCTTGTTCCTGTGTGGGATTGTTGTCATTTGGTAGAATGAATTTTGGCAGAATCAGACAACTTCCTGATAGTATTGGGTGATGGATAAGGATCTGACAAAAAAAAAACCCTAAATGTTTTCTGTGGTACTCAACAAAGACCACTAAGGGCATCCTGATTGATCCTAGTAAAGGCCACAAACTAAAGTATATCGGCCTTGTAATGAACCTGTATATTATAGTTATTAATTGGGAATGTGAACAAATACACTGGAGAAGAGTCCAAATAAAAAATTTCATTTTACAGTGGGGTGCTTCTATATTTACTCACCTTGAACCTTTATATAGCTTCTAATTTGTTGAATTTTGTTGTATTTTATTATGTAGTATGTATTTTTGGGGTTTTTTTTTTGCTAACATTGGTTTACTGAATAATTGTAAACTTTTTCTGAAAATAATTGTTTGAATATATTTCTCAACAGAGGCAATTAACTGCCTAAACCGAGCTATTGAGATTTACACGGATATGGTGAGTTTCTTTTCAGTTTAATTTCTAAAGAGCATCTTTAAGGAAATCAGATGCAAAACATAAAGGGTAGCTCATATTTCTCGCTTTCTCTCACTGTCTTTTTTTTTTTTTTTTTTTTTTTTTACTTTTTCCAAAAAAAAAAAAAAAAATCATATTTTAGGGGCGTTTCACCATTGCAGCCAAACACCATATCAGCATTGCTGAAATATATGAAACGGAGCTTGTGGACGTTGACAAGGTTGGGTTAAAAACTGTTTCTTCTTGCTTTTTATTTAAATCCTTATTATGTTTACTTTTTATTAATTGTCAAACAGCAGTATAATAAGCTCTGTTTACAATTCATGTATATGTTTGTCTAATTTCTTTTCCAGGCCATTGCTCATTATGAACAGGCAGCAGATTACTACAGAGGTGAAGAATCCACCAGGTAACTATTTTAAATAAGCACGGTTATCTTTTGCCTTTGGGGAAGTAAAGAATGTAAATGTGTAAAGACACTATGCTGGCTGCTCATGTGCATCTGTACTAAAATTCGCTATTACTTTCATATAGCAAGTAGCTCATGCATCAGACTGCTCTAAATACTCTGTTTCAGACTTTAGTTTTTTTCTAATATTTGGCTCTGTGTGACGTCAACAAGAGCAAACAACAAGAGCATTTTTAATCTGGTCATATTTGACACACAGCTCCATCCACCCACCCGTTCGTCAAACTGTCTGTTCAGGAGTGGCAATCCATCAAAAGGAAGTTGGTCTAAAACTGCTCATTGTAGACGATTTAAAAAAAGGACTAGTGCCCAGTATAAGATAATTAAGAATGAACTATGAATCATGTAAAGCTATTCTAATGGAGTCAAAGAATTAAAGTATGGAACTGCAAATGAGCACATGAGGTGATATCTAAAATTTCTGATACATTAATATTATGTCTTGTTTTACAGCTGTAGCGTTACTTTTAAATTTAGGACCCTCGATTTCAGTTAATGTGTGGTCTGACATATTGCTGGATTTTTCCTTTTAAAGTTCAGCAAACAAGTGCCTTCTGAAAGTAGCAACCTATGCAGCTCAGCTGGAGCAGTACCAAAAAGCTATTGAGATCTACGAACAGGTGAGTTAATGCCACCCAGCAGCTTTTATTTCAAGGTTTTATCCCTCCGGGAGCTTCAGTTGGAGAGTAAAGATAAATTGTGCTTTTTGATTTATTCGTTTATTTTTAGGTTGGAACCCATGCAATGGACAGTACGCTCCTGAAATACAGTGCCAAGGATCACTTTTTCAAAGCTGCGCTTTGTCACTTTTGCGTAGACCATCTTAATGCAAAAGTAAGCCATTACATACAGCTCTTATCTGCTGATGATATGCAGACACTGTAATGCAAGCCTTTGATTTTAATAATCTCCCTGCCTTTTCCCAGCTTGCTGTGCAGAAGTATGAAGAAATGTTTCCCGCCTTTTCAGACTCGAGAGAGTGCAAGCTGTTGAAGGTAGGCTTTGATGTAATTTTGGGACTAAATCGCTCATCCAGACACATCCAGTAATCATGAAGACTTGGAGTGCCATTTAACATAAGAGACTGTTTTCCATCTATTTCCACTATTGTGCTTGTTTTTGTTTTCCTGTTCTCTTTCTCTCTATTAAACTCATGTTAATCACATGCGATTGACCTGGGTTTAATATACATGCTAATGTTGAAAACATAACTGGACCATAACCTTGAAATTTAATTGAAACCTATTTGGTTAAATTCAGTTTAATCTTGTTTTTAGTCATCTGGGTTGAGCAAGTAAAGTAAGCCGTGTCTGTGCTTGAAAAGTGTTTTCAAGTGGGTTGATTCTTTTTTTTTTTTTTTTTTTGGTCTGTTTGTTTGTTTTTCCTTTTTCCTAAATTAGAAACTTCTAGATGCCTGGGAAGAGCAGAATGTGGATGCCTATACTGATGCAGTGAGTAAACAGTTGCTTTTTTTAGCAGAATAGAGGAAGTAGCAAAAATGTAGAATTTAGTTCTGTCTTTTATTTCTTGTTTTTTGTAATTCTACCTTGACACCAGTTCAGTGAAAGAGTTTGCAGACTGTAGCTTCCGTTTCCAGGTTGAAAGACATGCCACCTTGAGATGGTGGACAACAGATTGTGTAGGCTTTTCTGTTCATGATTTTGTGATCCAAATTGTTGAAATTGGATTGCATAATGAGTGGTTTGTGCATTCATTGAAGCCATTTCCCCCCAAAAAATCTACTGGAGTCCAGCAGTAATATTATAGCGATGGAAATGAGAATAGTAGGTCAGATTTTTCTGTATGTGTCCCATGACTGAAATATCGATTTGCATCAGTACCTTACAATATCACTACATAGTGATCAAATCAAGTGTTATTAGAACAGTCCTCTGACAGTAAATAGTTGCTGTGTCAGTTTCTTCTTTCTTGTACAGACATCTGAAATATATTTACAGAGCTTACCTTTTTTAAGCCTTTTTATTTTTTTTCAAAATGTATTAAATTAATTTTTACCTCAATTCTACACACAAATCTCCCAAAATGACAAAGTGGGGAAAAAGTTTCATTAAAATTCTTTTAAATGCATTAAAAATAAAAGCAAAACAAAAATAGAACATGTTCATAAGTATTCACATTCTTTGCTTAATTTCTTGAGATCTGAGAATCCTTCAGTGGATTTTGACAAATTCCAGATGGGCTGTTTTGTTCTTTTCTGAGGAGTAGTAGCTCTACTTAGCTTCTCTCCCCCCCCCCCCCCCCCCCCCCCTCCTCTTTGTTATTATGGGCTGTTTTGTATAGAATTGGAGGTGAAAAATGAATTGAATCCATTTGCAGTAGGGCTGAAACTAGATGAATTGTGGAACAAGTGAAATGCTGTGAAAACTTTTCAGATGTCTGTATCTGAAAGATTGCTTTCTTAATCCAAACTGTTGAAGCCTCAACAGGTACATTTATGCAGTTGGAAAAAAAAATACTTCATTTTAGTATTGTTTAATAGCAACTGGATTAAAAGTGTTAATACTTACTTTCTCAGGTGAAGGAATTTGACACCATTTCTCGGTTGGACCAGTGGCTCACCACCATGCTTCTCCGTATCAAGAAAACCATACAGGATGAGGAGAGTGACCTTCGCTGACTTGCCTCTCCTGTTATTCTTTAAGTCCTAAAAAAATGACTTGCATCCTTGTTTTTTTGCCTTGAGCCTCTCACTTCCATTTAGCAGCATTGTTAATTGTTTGACCATTAGCCCTTGTATTCACAGATACCATTTCTTTCCTGCAGTATTCTCTCAAATTCAATACAGTACTCCAAAAATGATGGTCCTTTTAGGTATGAACACTACCCTTCTGAGTGCAGGCTTCACACAGTATGTAAATTGTATATTATTATTAATCAGGTATTGGCCCAGAAATAGTTCAGCTGTTCATAATTGGGCTGCAATACCAAAAACTCATACCAGCACAATTGTATAATACAGGTTTTATTTTTATCTTCATTTCAATGAGAACAAATGAGAGGACACAAACTCACTAACACTTCAAGCAACTATATCTATATATATTTCTAAAATGTGCTTTAGAATAAACTAACCAAAATGCCAATATTGATAAAGGCACTCAAATTTGCTTTGGTGATTTTGAATGCGTATGTGTACTATTTTGACAAAGGAGAGCGCCTCTAATTAAATAGTGGTTGATCTCAGCTGCAGAGGCCAAGAGTGTCGATCTGAGGTTTTTCCATTGAATATATACCCCCTCTGCCTTATGACGCAAATTTCTCAGGATTTGGACTTGATTTGATGAAGATTTATAAAACATGCTTTTATAAGCACAAGTAATTAATTTGCTAATTGTTGTCATCACTTCCATTAAAAGTGCTTTTATTCCATAAAAGGTGATAGATGCCCTTCACCTCTGTGAACATTTGCATGGTTTGGAATACATGAGAAATGTAAAACAGCTGTTTTCCACCTGTGTAGGAGTGTAAGAGAGAGAGTGTGTGTGTTTTTTGTTTTGTTTTTCTTTCTTAATCTTTGATTTGTGTTTTCTTGTCTTAAGTAACCAGGCTGAAAAAATAAACAGTTTTTAACGCCTGCAGAGATGCAATACATAATTGGGGGGAGAAAAAGAGCTTTGTACACTGTGCTCATGTACCCTGATGATTTTGTCAGTGAACAATTAGTCTTAAATAATTTGTGATGTTTCCTGTCAAACGTTTAAATAAACTTGTCTCAATAGCGCATCGTGGGCGTGGTTTCCACCTTTGGGAAGGCTGCACCTGTGGCATTTCTCGCTTTCTGTTGAAACGCGAAATAAGGTTTTGCGCTCCGGATTAGTTTTCGATACCCGAGGACACTTGGAAACTATTTTGAATTTTTCTCTTGCTTTACAGTAATCGGGTTATTATTTTTCTTCACTTTAGATGCAACTCATTTGTTATCGGTTTGACTTTTTAAAATGTTTTTTATCTTCCGCTCAGGTGTAAAAAGTCAGTGCAAACCCTATCGAGAAAGTAAGAATAAAAAGAAGTCCACCTGGTTTTGATTTGTTTGCGTCCTCCCCCCGTTTCTCCGTTATTTGTTTTTTGGCTTCTAATTAAACACAAGAGAACAAAGGTGTTCCCAGGTGTATCTCAGCACGCTACAGCTGCACGTGAATGGCCGTGCAAGCCCAAATTAATTCTTTCATGTACATTCTTCTTTCAAATACATATTTTGCGACAATAAAAATACTATATATAGTATATTATATACAGTATTTTAATGCATTCAGACATTGTTATATTAAGATCACATATACATGTATTTTAATGTACACATTTATATATATGTTCAGTCTCTTATACAAATATTTTTATTACAAT